>NC_139570.1:45844277-46453177 GCF_965112155.1 Podarcis liolepis | reverse complement strand
ACAACATTTCTCCCTCCTCTATATGACATCCTTGACATCCTTTTATAAATTTGAACATGGCTATCATATCACCCCTTAACCTCCTCTTCTCCAGGCTAAACATGCCCAGCTCCCTTAGCCGTTCCTCATAAGGCATCGTTTCCAGGCCTTTGACCATTTTGGTTGCCCTCCTCTGGACACGTTCCAGTTTGTCAGTTTGACTCAGTGTCTCACCAGCAATGTTGGCTGCTGCAGCCCCTCCTGTTGGATTTGCTTGGGAGTAATAAGTTTGGGGAAGTTCACATCTGTTTAGAAGCTTAGGTTAAATCCAGGGGTGGCAGACCTAATGCTTTCCAGCTGTTAGGAATGTAGGAGGCTGCTTTATACCATGTCAGACCATGGGTCCAGCTGTCTCAGTATTATCTGTGTTTACTGTCAGTTGGTGGGGGCTGAAACTGTTTTGCCACTGAGCTGCAGTCGTTCCTATGGTTGGACTCCAAGTCCTATCAGTCCCAGCCAGCAATGCCAATGGCCAAGGATTATGGGGTTTGCAACCCTGCAAAATCTGGAGGGCCACAGTTCCCCATCCTTGAGTTAATAGTTTTCATAGAATCATAGAGTTCGAATGGACCCCGAGGGTCATCTAGTTCAGACACCTGCAATGCAGAAATTCTGCCCACAACCATCACTGGGTGTGCTTGAACCTTCTGGTTAAAGCCAGGCACACTAACTCATTGTGCCACTACAGAAAATGCTACATATTAAACCTGGGGCCTTCTGCATACAAAGCATGCACTCTTACCTCTGAACTATGGGTTCTCTCCTCAAGGTCTCTCTTTCTCTTTAGTATACAGTGGTACCTCGGGTTACAGACGCTTCAGGTTACAGACTTTGCTAACCCAGAAATAGTACCTCGGGTTAAGAACTTTGCTTCAGGATGAGAATAGAAATTGCACGGCAGCGGCATGGCGGCAGCAGGAGGCCCCCATTAGCAAAAGTGGTCTTCAGGTTAAGAACAGTTTCAGGTTAAGAACAGACCTCCAGAACGAATTAAGTTCTTAACCCGAGGTACCACTGTACTCTTCTTATGCATAAAAACTAAGTGTGTGGTTTGTAGCCAGATGCTTCTCAATAAGCCTGCTTTCCTAATTTAGTTATCTCAGTGAGGCTGTTCCTTGAACTCCAGCTGTGTTCTCCAACATTGTCTCTTTGGCTTGTTATGTTTGGTATCATTTCAATATTATTTTAACCTCATTACTTTCATTAGGCTCACTGTGACAGTGTGGTGCACCCCATAAACCTTTGTGGGTCACTAATGCACCTCTAATGTAGCAATCGATCAATTAAAGAACAGCCATAACCTTCTTTTGAGAGTCAAGTTGCTTTCACACAGTGCCTGGATCCTGTCCAAGACCTGTTAATGGCCAACTGAAGAGAGGTCCTTCACACTTCACCTACATTGCATTATTTGACAGATTTTAAACCAAGCTGGGAATGGTCAGTGCTGTTTTTCCAGTAAAAGAGGTGCTGGAACTCACCATGAAAGAAAGCCATGGGAATTGGAATAAGGAATAGGGAAAAACAAATAGAGCAAGTTGCCCATGAGCAAACTCTCAGGACCACTCCAGATTGGTGCTTGTTGCAATCATTTTCTGCAACGTGTCGTTGATTCAATAACAGAGCATTAGTGATGGATTTATATTGGGCTGTCCACACATCACTCCACTTTAGTAGTTGTTCTATGATGCTTCCTGTGTCACCACATTGTTGCCATCTAGAGGTGCATAATAATAATAATAATAATAATAATAATAATAATAATAATAATTTATTTATACCCCACCCATCTGGCTGTGCTTCCCCAGCCACCCCAGCTTCCAACAAAATATTAAAATACAGTAATGCATCAAACATTAAAAGCTTCCCTAAACAGGGCTGCCTTCAGATGTCTTCTGAACATCAGATAGTTGTTTATGCCTTTGACATCTGGTGGGAGGGCGTTCCACAGGGCGGGTGCCACTACTGAGCAGGCCCTGTGCCAGGTTCCCCATAACTTGGTTTCTCGCAGTGAGGGAACCGCCAGAAGGCCCTCGGCACTGGACCTCAGTGTCCGGGTAGAACGATGGGGGTGGAGTCGCCCCTTCACACTTTACCTACATTGCACCATGAAAGCAGGAGAAAAAGAAAACCTGGCCCCTTTGTAGTATGAGAAGTTCAGCAGTGACATGCATTGACTTGAAATAAATCAGCATGTCCACTCCAAAATGTTTCCAGGTACAAACAGTATTGAAAGCATGACTGCATGTAACAGCCCTAACACCATCACAAGCACAAATCATTGTAAATGCACAGTAAAATGTGATATCTGGAGAGGCCAATCGTTTTGCACATGGAAAGCTATCTTTGGAAATGAGTGATAGTGACGTGAAAGGATGGGCAACCACTTGCAGATCCTATTTATGCAGGCATTCCTTCCCTCAATCTTTTGACCCGACTCTCCTGTTTTAATCACTGTGTTTTAATGGGAATGCTTTATTGCCTATTTAATTATGAATGTTTATATTTTAAAGCTTCAATTGGGTTGTTTTACTGTGTGTTAATTGTGGTGTAATTGGCTGCCACATGGAAGAAGGAACAAGCTTGTTTTCTCCTGCTCCGGAGGGTAGGACTCAAACCAATCGCTTCAAATTACAAGAAAGGAGATTCTGACTCAACGTCAGGAAAAACTTTCAGACAATAAGAGCTGTTTGAGAGTGGAACTGTTTCCCTTGGGAGGTTGTAGACACTCCTTCCCTGGAGGATTTTAAGCAGAGTTTGGATGGCCATCTGTCGTGGGTGCTTTAGTTAGGATTTCTTCATTGAAGGGGGTTAGACTAGAGGGATGTGGGTGGCGCTGTGGTCTAAACCACAGAGCCTAGGACTTGCTGATCAGAAGATCGGTGGTTCGAATCCCTGCGACGGGGTGAGCTCCCATTGCTCTGTCCCTTCTCCTGCCCACCTAGCAGTTCGAAAGCACGTCAAGTGCAAGTAGATAAATAGGTACCACTCTGGCGGGAAGGCAAACAGCATTTCCATGCGCTGCTTTGGTTCACCAGAAGCGGCTTAGTCATGCTGGCCACATGACCCGGAAGCTGTCTGCAGATAAACGCCGGCTCCTTCGGCCTATAAAGCGAGATGAGCGCACAACCTCAGAGTCATCCGCGACTGGACCTATGGCCAGGGGTACCTTTACCTAGACTAGATTACCCTTGGGGTCCCTTCCAACTCTGCAAATCTCTTTTTCAATGATCAGGAATAACTTTCTGATGGTAAGAGCAGTTCAAACAGTGGAGCAGTTTCCTTCAGAAAGTGGTGGACTCTCCTTCCTTGGAGGTTTCTCAGCAGAGGTCGGATGGCCATCTGTCATGGATGCTTCAGCTGAGATTCCTGCATTGCAGGGGGTTGGACTAGATGACCCTGGGGGTCCTTTTCAACTCTACAGTTCTATGATTCTATGATCTCACCCACTTCTAAAAGGCCCCAGGTGGTTAAAGGCCTAAGGCCTGGTTACAGAGGAACATTTTCGCCTGGCATCTATAGGCATGTAATGGAGGCAACAAGGTAAGCTTCCCTGGAGGCAGCATTCCACAAATGGGGATTCACTGCAGAGAATGTCAGTTCCTATGTTGCCACCCTCTGGACCTGTTATGGAGGAGGCACAAAAAGAAGGGTCTCAGATGGTTATTGCAGAGTCTGGGTCTGTTCATATGCGGAGAGCAGCTGGTCCTTGTTTCCAATGCTTCTCAGAGTAGACCTACTGGAATTAATGGGCATTACTTAGTTAGGCCAATTAATATCAATTGATATCTACTTAGTCAGATACAACCCCAAGTCATTTGAACCAATGTACCCATCAAGATAGCACATGGTTAAACTGTAGATTTCACTTCCACAAGATGTAGGGATGGCTAACTTGGGTGACTTTAAAAGAGGATTAGACAAATTAAAGAAGGATAAAGTCTATCCATGGCTACTCACAATGATAGTTGTGGTCTCCCTCCACTTTTAGGGGGAGTTTGCCTCTGAATGTCAGTTACTGGGAATCACAAGTGGGGAGAGTGCTGTTGAAAATAGGGGTGTCTAATAATAATAATAATAATAATAATAATAATAATAATAATAATAATAATATCATTTATACCCCATCTAACTGGGTTGCCCTAGCCACTCTGGGCTGATTCCAACATATATAAAAACATAATAAATCTTTTTTTGGTTTTAGAAATAAAAAGTTACAAAAATCCAAATATATATCAATATATAGAGATTCTTGGTTTCTGAGTTTTCCAGTCAGTTTTGCCATTTTGGCATAGTCTATCAGCTTGGTTTGCCATTCATTTCCAGTAGAGATCTTATCTTCTTTTCATCTCTGAGCTAGTAGCATCCAGGTGGCTGCTGTTCCATACATGAATGGATGTTGGTAGCTGTAATTCCTAATAAAAATGCTCCTGGTTTCTTAACAAAGTTTGTTTTAAACATTTTTTTCATTTCATAGTATATAATCTCCCAGAAAGCTTTTATTACCTTACATGTCCACCACATATGATAAAATGTACCTTCTTTTTCTTTACATTTCCAGCAGATATTTGTACTTGTCCTATACAGTAGTACCTCGGGTTAAGTACTTAATTCGTTCTGGAGGTCTGTTCTTAACCTGAAACTATTCTTAACGTGAAGCACCACTTTAGCTAATGGGCCTCCCGCTGCCGCTGCACCTACAGAGCACAATTTCTGTTCTTATCCTGAAGCAAAGTTCTTAACCCGAGGTACTATTTCTGGGTTAGCAGAGTCTGTAACCTGAAGCGTATGTAACCAAAGGTACCACTGTACATTTTTGCCAACTTAATCGGAGTCAAATACCACCGGTATATCATTTTCATATAATTTTCTTTCAATGCACAACATGCCATAAATTTCAAATCTGGTTTCCATAACCTTTTCAATCTACCATTTGAATATTATGTCCCAAATCTTTTGCCCAGTGTATCATTACCAACTTGACCTGTTGATCTTTTGTATGCCACTCTAAAAGCAAGCTATACATTTTGGACAGTAATTTAACATTATTTTCTAACAGATCTTTTTGAAATCTTGCTATTTCACGACTAAAACCTTTCTTTTTATCTGTCTTAAAAATATTATTTAATTGGTGAAACTGTAGCCATCCATTAATAAATCCCTTATCTCCTCATAATCTTTTAATTTCACCTGATATTCTACTTCGGTTAACAGCTCTCTATATGTTGGCCAGTTACTTCTCATATTCGGTTTTTTCAGAGATATTGCTTCTAAAGGGGAAAGCCAACAAGGTGATTTTTGTTCTAATAAGTTTTTATATTTTCTCCATACCATAAAGATTGATTTTTTTATTGTTGTTGTTGTTTAGTCGTGTCCGACTCTTCATGACCCCATGGACCAGAGCACACCAGGCACTCCTGTCTTCCACTGCCTCCCGCAGTTTGGTCAAACTCATGCTGGTAAATTCGAGAACACTGTCTAACCATCTCGTTTTTGACCACATCCAACTTACCAAGGTTCATGGTTCTTACATTCCAGGTTCCTATGCAATATTTTTCTTTACAGCATTGGACTTTCTTTTCGCTTCCAGGCATATCCACAACTGAGCGACCTTTTGGCTTCGGCCCAGCCGCTTCATCAGCTCTGAATCTACTTGTACTTGTCCTCCGCTCTTCCTCAGTAGCATGTTGGACGCCTTCCGACCTGAGGGGCTCATCTGCCAGCGTCATAACTTTTATATGCCTGTTGTCTTTGTCCATGGAGTTTTCTTGGGAGGGATACTGGACTGGCTTGCCGGTTTCTGCTCCAGGTGGATCACATTTGATCAAAACTCTCTACTATGACCTGTCCGCCTTGGGTGGCCCTGCACGGCATAGCTCATAGCTTCTCTGAGTTATTGAAGCCCCTTTGCCACGGCAAGGCAGTGATCCATGAAGGGGGATTTTTTATTAAGTGATTCTAAAAACCTTTATGTACCTTTGCTTTTTCATACCATAAATATGCATGCCATCCTAATCTATTATCATGTCCGTCTAAGTCTAAAATATCTCCCTTTTCCAATGTTATCTATTCCCAGATCCAGCAGATGCAGGATGCCTCATAGTATAGTTTTAAGTCTGGCAGGGCGAAGCCTCCTCTCTCTTTGGCATCTGTTAACAATTTATATTTTATCCTTGGTTTCTTCCCCTGCCAAATAAATCTAGAAATATCTTTTTTGCCATCCCTTGAAGTGTCCTGGATGTCAGAGATGTTCCCTTCCTGACAAGCTGTGAAGGGGCAGACACAGATGAAGAAGAGAGAGAGTTCCTAAGGGAGGGGAGAGAAGCAGTTAGCAGCAGTAATTTGCCGCTGTACACAGAGAGAACGAGAGGGAGGCACAGCGTGCAGAAATGCAACTTGATAGCTCTGATAATGACACAACGGAAGGAGATGAGGAAATTGGGGGGGGGGGTAGAATCTCTGAGGACTTGTAGATTAATGCGGCTAACAGAAAAGCGCATGCCTGGGAGAAAGAGATGGTGGGGGCTTTCCTGTTTGGGCCGGAAGAGGAAGAGCCCAGTTTCAGCAACTGGATCATCGAGCGAGGAATGAGTTAACTTAGCTCCCACCGGAGCTCTCTGTAATTGACCAATAAATCCGGAATAATTACCTGTCTGAGGTCGCGTCTTGTGTGGGAGAGACCCCGAACCTGACACTGTACTGCCAATCACCGGTATTGACTGGAATGAAAATAGCATTCTTGACAATACATTCATTTTTATAACTGATCTTCTTCCCCAAAAAGATAAATTCATCTCACCCCAAATTTCTAAGTTTTTCTTTATTTATTTCCAAGTGTTTATGTACAGGTACCTCAGGTTAAGTACTTAATTCGTTCCGGAGGTCCGTTCTTAACCTGAAACTGTATTTAACCTAAAGCACCATTTTAGCTAATGGGGCCTCCCGCTGCTGCGCCGCCGGAGCACAATTTCTGTTCTCATCCTGAAGCAAAGTTCTTAACCTGAAGCACTTAACCTGAAGCACTATCTGTAACCTGAAGCGGATGTAACCCAAGGTACCACTGTAATTGTCTTTAAAAATATAAATATTTTTAGCTGTCAGCCATACCCCCCAGATATTTAACTTTCTTATATATACCTAGATCTGTAAGTTGTTGTAAATTCTTTTATATTGTTCTGTCACATTCTTTACCAAGGTCTTATTTTTATTTTTATTTAATTTGAAACCTGCCACCTGTCCAAATTCTTGGATCCTCTCCAGAACCTTTGGTGAGCTAATTTTGGATCATCTACAGCAGGCACCCCCAACCTTCAGCCCTCTAGATGTTTTGAGACTACAATTCCCATCATCCCTGACCACTGGTCCTGTTAGCTAGGGATCATGGGAGTTGTAGGCCAAAACATCTGGAGGGCCACAGGTTGGGGATGCCTGATCTACAGTGACCACAAGGTCATCTGTGAAAGCTTTCTATTTATATGCTTTATTTTCTACCATCATTCGTTTAATTGTCTCATCTGCACGTATTTTTCTCGCCAGGGTCTCTAACACCAAAATAAATAAAAACATAACATCACTAAACATTAAAAATCTTCCCTATACAGGGCTGCCTTCAGATGTCTTCTAAAGGTTGCATAGTTACTTACCTCCTTGGCTCAGGGGTCACATAACTCCATACCCTTCAACATTTCTACACTGAAAATAGGGACATCCTAAGGAAAAGCAGGACATTCTGGGTTCAAATCAGAAACTGGGACAGCTTCTGTAAATCCAGGACTGGCCCTGGAAAATAGGGACACTTGGAGGGTCTGCTGCTGTGCGCAGTTTCTGCTTGTGGGCTTTCTCTTGTGGCATCTATTGAACATGTGAGAGCAGCATGAAGCTTCGGCCTGACCCAGCAAGGCATTTATTATATTCTTAAGACTTTTATCTGCAGTCCAGTAGAAATACTGTTCATACCTTGCAGGTATTGATTGAACAACATCATGTTTGAATTTTATCTCACCTCCTTTTGTGCACACCTAACACTCACCCAACAACTTGTGTTGCATGTAATCTCCTCGTACATTTTGTTTGGTGTCTGTTTCTTTCCCAGATGAAATTAGCAGCTCACATATTGATATATTGTCTATGCATTCAGGGGGAAATGTACAAAGAGTAAATATAACATAATGGTGCTTGGGTCAAGAGGTAAATTGGGGGTGGGGAGTCTATAAACATACAAACTTTAGGAAGAGCAGAGTGTGTAAAATTCCCTTGGATTGACTGCCTCTGCTGGTCTTATTTCTGATGAAAATCTCCAGGAACTGACAAAGCATCAAGCTTTTCCCAGACAAGCCTGTTTTCCCATTATCCCCAGTGAGGATGAAATTGGCCTATGGTTATTTACTTAGCTACTGACAACATGGAAGTTTCTAGAGCTCCTCTCCCGCATTGCTTTGTCTGCATCCAACCTGGCAAAGGGTCACAGAAGACTTTTCTGAGCAGCTCTGTCGATGGTGAGCCCAAGGGCCAGGGAGCCAGGGGGGGAACAGAAGAGCAAGGCAGTTGGTTTAAGTGATTTCTGATCAATAGTCATTTCTGCAATTGCTGGGGTTTGTTTATCCTTAATTCCAGGAGGTGTTTTACCACTTCACTTGCTTTCAAATGGAAGTGGGGGCAGGAAAACCCAATAATCCATTGAGAGCAGCAAAGATAGGAGCCACCAAAGTCATGGAGAGAGTTTTTTGGCTTTGACCTAGAAAACCAATGGAGTCAAATCCCATCACAGCAATGCATATGCTGGGCAGGTCACTATGGATCTATTCAAGCACACAGAGGAGAGGAGAGGAGGGGAGAGGAGATGGAAGCTTTTAGAGTCTGGGGGGCCACATGCCTTTCAGGGCAACTGTGATGGAGCCAAAGGAGAGTCAGAATTCTACCACGGTGCTGGAGCCTCTCTCTGACTGGCTACAAAGTCTGCTAGCCAGAGGGGGAAGGCCAGTACTTTTGGAGGGAGAATAAAAGGAGCTGTTTCTGAGAGAGTGTTTGGACATATCGAGATAGGGATAGAGATAGGGAGATGGTTTAAGTCGAGAAAGCTGGAGGGAGAGTAAGTTCTGAACTGTGTGTGTTGAGGAAAATATCTGCAGCTAGAGAAAGGTGTCTCTTAGCTTAGACTGGGAGACAGTGTTTAGTGCCTTGGGAGAGTATTCAGATCAGAGTTAACTGGAGGGCTGAGTCTGAGCCCGGAGAGGTAGAAGCTGTGAGGATACCATCTCCTTGGGTCTCATTCCAGTTTAGGAGAGGAGGAATCTTCTAGAAAGAGAAGACTCCTGAACCAATTAAGAGGGGTGCGTGCAGTGATCCCCTGAGTCTGTTGTACTGTTTGGAGTACCTCAGCAGTGTGATTGTTAAAATGTTGGGTAACTGACAGTACCACCAAAGTATTAAGCTGTAACACCTATGTAACAAGAGAGTTACAGAATTGAAGTGAAATAACTGGAAATAAGCTAAGCATTTACCATCTAGTCTAGAAACCTGTAACATCTAACTCAGGGGTCAGCAAACTTTTTCAGCAGGGGGCCGGTCCACTGCCCCTCAGACCTTGTAGGGGGTCGGACTATATTTTGAAAACAAAACAAAACAATTCCTATGCCCCACAAATAACCCAGAGATGCATTTTAAATAAAAGCACATATTCTACTCATGTAAAAACACCAGGCAGGCCCCACAAATAACCCAGAGATGCATTTTAAATAAAAGCACATTCTACTCATGTAAAAACACCAGGCAGGCCCCACAAATAACCCAGAGATGCATTTTAAATAAAAGCACATATTCTACTCATGTAAAAACACCAGGCAGGCCCCACAAATAACCCAGAGATGCATTTTAAATAAAAGGGCACATTCTACTCACGTTAAAACACGCTGATTCCTGGACCATCCGTGGGCCGGATTTAGAATGCGATTGGGCTGGATCCAGCCCCCGGGCCTTAGTTTGCCTACCCATGATCTAACTGAAACATATTAACTGAACATAAGCAACTGAAATTTAAAAGAAGCTGTGCTTGATTAGAAGCCTATAACATCCATTAGATTTAGTATAATTATTAAAAGGTTAACAGTTTCCTGAAAGAACATTATCTCCTGATACATCGTTTGTTTTATCCACTTTGTTCTGTCAAATAAATCTTTCTTATTTGTTCAACTTCTGCCCAAGTTTCAAAGTACCAAAGTTTTCCCGCAGATAAAATCCAAGAAGATACCTGTGGTGGTTGAAAACATATGTTATAGAGTCTGCAGATAGTTTGTGTTAAGTTGTGGGTGAACATATCAGATGACACAGCGATTCTTCAAACAGCTCTTGTTTATTCACAGGCCAGAACAGAACTGAACTGAAGGGTTCAGTCAGCCTGCTTATATAGAGCTCCAGTACAACGTAACTGTAACAATTTTCTAAAACTATCCAATCACTGAATGTCACTTTCAATCCCTTATTTGCATAACTATCTACACTATCCACCTGCTGGCCCAGGGTGAGAACTTCAGTACATAACACCTTGGATCTGCTGCAATTGGTATACAGTGGAGGGATCCACTACAGCAACCTCTCAACGGCCAGATACCGGAGACAAAAGTGGGCAGAGCAACGACAACAACAAAAATTCTGGTTTCTCTCACATCCCTCTCTGCCCTCCATCCAGGCAGGCTAGAGTCTACTACCCCATTGTCAGGGTTCAAGGACGCATTCCAGCCTTCCAAGAGCATTCAGGGTGTGAAACAAGGACCAATGAGGGGTGTGGCCTGGAAAGAGTTCTGAGGGCCGGGTAGAAAGCTGTTTGGTGCCCAGGCCTAAGGTTCTCCACACTTGATGCAGAAAGATGGCACAGTTCTCCCAAAACTGTGCCATCAGACCATAGAATTCTCATGTTTGACAGGATCTTGAGGACCATTGAGCCCAGCCTTCAGCAACCTGTGTTTCAAAGGGCCAATGACAGGCAGAACCAACTGACCCTAGTTTTGTCTGTCTCCTCCCTGCTGAGTTCTACAAGGGCTTCTGGTGCCTAGGTCCCTGATTATTGCCCAGAGACACTGTATATTTGCTCCAGCTTCTCTGGCACCCTATAAACCAAACACTGTGTGAGATGTAAACCAGAGCTTTCTTGTAATTCTGTCTCCTAGTCGCTATGATCACTCTGCTGAAGGACATTTTATTGTGTGATGGTTTTCTGCTTTAGATAGAAGTCACATGGTTCGGTCTCACTTCCTCATGATTTTGATCCATCTATAATTAGTGTGGTTCTGCTGGTGGTGAACAATAGCTGTTAAATTTCCCCAGTACAGAGAGAGAGAGCCTTTCTTGTACACAGCATCAAGTGTTTAATTGAAGTCCTGAACCACAGTAGTGTTGGAAAGTTTTATTTATCAGGCCTTAAGTCACACAATGTGCGTGTTAACAGAGAGGTTTAAAAATAGGGTTCCGTGACTATCAACAGAAATATAAATATCCCAGGTAGAAACTGTCTGTCAGCTAACTAGCAGGAGGCAGAAATGCAATCTACAGCTAAGTCTAATCCCCCCACTTTTAAAGTTTTTACTCAGTGTAAAGGGTGTATTCAGCTGTGTAGCAGTGAGGAAGCAGGGAAGGGGGGGGGCTGCAAAGCCCACACTAAACCACATTCTTAAGGAAAGCCCCCTCAGCTTTAGTACAGTCGTACCTTGGATCCTGAACACCTTGCGAGTTGAACATTTTGGCTCCTGAACAGCCAAACTTGGAATTGAGTGTTCTGGTTTGCAAAAATTCTTTGGAACCCAAATGTCCAACACGGCTTACGTGGCTTCCGATCAGCTGCAGGAGCTTCCTGCAGCCAATCAGAAGCCGCACCTTGGTTTCTGAATGTTCTATACCTCGACATTCACTAAAGTGGGAAATCTGAAAACAACTGTGACTTTCCCCCTTTGGGCCAAGGTGGGTAGAGTTTGCAAGTGCAGACACCCCTCTAGCATGGTTGAAGTGTGCTAAACTGCAAACAAATAGATCTAGGGAATTTTTGGGTGGGTGGGTGTGTAAAAGAGATTCACTTTCCTGCCTTATGAGGATGGCGAGCAAGGGTTTGTCTCTTGCTCTTTCATACTTTGAAATGATTTAGAGTAGGGTGTTAAGGTGGATAACTTTCCAGGTACAACATGCCACTGGTGGATGAGGCCAGAAGAGGACGTGGGCAGAGCAAAGGATGCAAATACTGCCTTTGTACAGTAGGCCACTTTCTACACACACTTCCACACACCCCTTTCTGCCTGCCATATAGACCAGCAGGAGTCATTGCCAGAGTTCAAGGGCACATTCCAGCCACAGGAAAACACCCAGAGAAGGTGTGAAGCAGGGCTGGTGAGGAAGTTCTAAGGGCCAGAGCATGGGTAGGCAAACTAAAGCCCGGGGGCTGGATCCAGCTCAATCGCCTTCTAAATCTGGCCCACGGACAGTCCAGGAATCAGCGTGTTTTTACATGAGTAGAATGTGTCCTTTTATTTAAAATGCATCTCTGGGTTATTTGTGGGGCACTGGAATTCGTTCATTCCCCCTCAAAAAAAGTCCAGCCCCCCATAAGGTCTGAGGGACAGTGGACCGGCCTCCTCTGAAAAAGTTTGCTGCTGCCTGGGCCAGAGAGATCCCTAGGCTGTATGAAGAGATATCCTGGGCCAGTGAGGTATGTGGGTGGAGTGGGGAGTGGCCTGGAGAGAGATCTAGAGGGCAGTATTAATCCCATCCTGATGTAGTGCTCTTTTTAAATTATAGCAATTGTTTATTACGTTTGCATCTACATGTGTATTTGTACATACAGTGGCTGCCTAAAACACCTTTTCTGTCTCCAGGCCTCTGAGCTTTGATTTGCCTGGCTCTTGGCCTGCATCTAGTTTGCCTGGCTCTGTGAAAGCTGCCCTTGGCTGCAGAGCCTTTTGTGACCTCAGCTGACAAAACAGAGTTTGGCCTGTGAGCGCTTTCATCTTGACACATGCCCGATGTCCAGAGACGTAGCTGCCCTGTGAAATAAACAGGCAGCTGCATCATTCTGAACAAACGGTCCTCCCGTGAATGATGGGTTTGCCGTTGCACAAATCAGTGCACAAATCTCATGGGGAGTGGAATAAAGCTTGCGGGCCTTCAGGCCTTTGCTGGTGACACACTGTGGAAGAACCATTCACATAATTTTGCAATTCCTTATCTGTCTGGCGCAGACAGGTGACCCAGAATTATTAGCCCTTTCTACATCATTAAGTGCAAGGTAAAAATTATAGTCTGTATAAGCACACTTCACCACATGTGGCTTTCAGATCTCTTGGCTTTAAAACCTGCCTTGTTAATCAAGTCCTTCTGGGTTGATGTTCTGATCTCTTACTCTGGCTAATCTAGTAGGATTTGTTAAGAGTGCAAGTAGCTGCTTCTTCGCCGCTCCATATTTTAATCCATGGGGAAAGTGGGAGGAAGAGGGAGGAAGCAATTTTGTTTTTTAAGGTTCCATACCGGGAAGGAAATAGCATCCAACAGCTGAAGGCAGAACCATGGGACTACGAGGAACATCAGGAGAATGTGGGAATATAGTGCACCTTAAGGACAGGGGTAATATTATTTATGCTTGTTACTTACTCCCTCTCTCTCTCTCTCTCTCTCTCTCTCTCTCTCTCTCTCTCTCTCCACATCCCTCACTGGGCCAGCTCTGTACGCTCCCCTAGTTATCTCACTTGACTGTCTTTGAACTGTGATAATACTTCCTGCTTGCCTTGACAGGGGATGGAGAATGCCATGTGTTAGACCACACCTATTTTTGCCACACCCATTGCTGACATGTGGCTGCCTAAAAGATGACCATGAGGGTGTGACCCTCAGCTGTAAAAGGTTCTCTACCTGGCTGTAGTTGGTATATTCCTGCGCTGATAAAGAGGGTTGCCATAAACGCCTTTCAAAGTCCTTTCCAACTCTTAAAACACTTTGTGTCCATACTACACGCACACTACCCATTTAAAGCGCAAGGTTTTCCCCAAAGAATCTTGGGAACTGCAGATCCCCCTTAACAAGCTATAGTTCTCCAGACTCTTTTGGCAGAGGCAAGTCATGTGCTTTGAAGGTATGGTGTGCATACAGCCCTGCATGTTTGAGAGAAACAAGGCCAAGCCTTTGAGTAAGGCATGTTCCTTCCCTTCCTCCTTTCCCCTCTGCTATGGTTGCGCTCATAAATTTCATTGTGGTTGATCCCTTCCAATGAACTATTCTGTACTTCCAACTTGCCTACTTGGTAAAGTGTGGGGGAGTTGTGTTAACGGAAAAATCTGAGGGCTCTCTTGGACAAAAAGTAAAGACACCAACCAGGATAACTTGGAGCAAAACAGCAGCCTGTAGGCTTGGCCTTTATTGAACTGATGCATCAGGGTGTTCCCCTCACTTGCAGGAGAGAGGAAAAGACCCAGAACAATGGGCTGCAAGGCCTTATAAAAACTTTTGAAATTCCCCTCCTCTAGCTCAAGCCCACCCCCAGAAACATCATGCATACATTACAGAAGGGGTTGACATCATGCATACATTACAGAAAGGAGGGGTTGAGGGAGGAGTTGTGGTGGTAACCTGAGTGTCCAGTCACCTGGCTTTCCCCCTGCCCATGAGTACTTTCCAGGTGACAAAGGGGAGTTTGCAGTTTCCTGCCCCCAGAGGGAAGATCTGATCATTGTCCTTTGTTTCAGCCTGTGGTGAATCCACTGTTCTTTGTGATTTTGATTGTCTTCTGTCTGGGATTATCAGGGTTGACATAGCAACTGGGCAGGGCTCCTGTGGATGTGCTGGTATGCTGAAGAGATTATGGCTGACCAGAAACTAAGCACCCCCCTTTGATATTAAAATAAAAATGGAACAGTGCAAATCCGATGTATGGTTGATTTTCTATGAATTCATAAGAGAAATGTGGCGTATGTAGTGTGTGAGTGTGAGTGTGTGTGAAGTTTGTACAAACAGAATGATTGGGGTGGGGGGGTTCCTGCTACAGTTCCCCCCTTCGGAGATAAGATTGCAAAGGTGGCTACTTTGCAATCCTTTTCTCCGCACAATTTAAGGTGGTAAATAATAACCTGGTATTCTCCGTCCCAGATGTGTGTGTCCATGTGAACCTGAAAGGGACTTGGATATCATGCTACTTTAAGGATATTTGCATGGAAATATAATGGTGTAACAGTGCACTGCTCAGTTACTTGTGGTATTCTAGCACCTTGGAAGAAATATTTTCTCAATAGTGATCTATGCTTTACATTTAGGCAGGAAGGTCCACTAATGACTGAAAAGTGCAGTTTGCTTCCCCCCCACCCATTTGTGTGTTCTCAGGTGTCAAGGTAGCTCTTCTGTGGTCTCACATCGGCATGGTGTCGCAGTAGTGGCAATCCCTGCTGAATCCACTTAGGGCTTTCATATTTTTCATGTAGCCTGGCACCCACCACAGCTGGCACAGGTTTCGGACACGTCATGAGTGAAATGTCTTTGCCTTGGCCAAAATCCATGGGATTTCTTATTATTATTACAGGCTCTGGTCTTGCATCCTGAGAAGTTGCTCACTTGCACTTTAAGGACCAAAAAGCTAATTGCAGCCTGGATACACTTGCCCAATTCAAACTGAGTCCAATTTGAATTTATGTGCCCATGGTTCTCAACCTTTCAAACCAGTCTGTTAAAGGAAAACCGTTCTTAAAAGGGCACTTTGTCGAAATAAGACAATTTAACTCTATAAGGGATCATTCCTGCTAAACCAAAGCATATGCACCTTCATGTATCTTATAAGCTTCTCCTTGGTAAAGCCAGTTTTAGCACATTTTAAAGTGGATAGGGAAAGTTGGCAGAGTGCCAGGTGGGACAATGAAATGTGGTTATCTAAACATTGGACTACACAATAGTGTGAGCTATCAGAGAGTATAAAATGCATGAGAATTGGTGTGCAAGCAATAAGACATTAAACATAAAAATAATTACACACAAAATAGCCCCCCCCTTGTGGGAATAACACACTGTCAGACACATTTCAACATTCCTACATAATAACACTTAATACAAAACAAACTAATTAAATATCAGTTGCATATCTTGACACAATTGTGATCTTTTACGCATGTATCCTTTGAATTCTGGAGCACAGAGGCTTGAGGTTCAAGTGAAAAGATGTCCTTGCAAGTCAACTCCACCCCCCTTTGTCAGGCCCACTCCCCTGGCAGTCTATATCCTTTGAAAGAGATAGCTGTGGGCACTTGAAAACTCTGGTGTCTTGTGATGACGGAAGAACTGAGTTGAGGGGTTGTTGCTGCTTTTCATCATTGCACATCTGTATAGGTGATATCCTGTAAGGGGCAGGGTTTTGGGGCTTAAAGACAGTTAGAAAAGGGAGGGGGCAAAAGGCAAAAAGGATGTCCTCCAGTTTCCATGGGAAGCTGCAAATAATAACAATCTTAGCACATTAAGCATTTTATTCATTTCAATATTATTATCACATTTCCGCATAATTACTGTTATTATCTGCTAAGTTTGTTTGCTTTCCTTCACTTAGTTTTTGTTGTTGTTGTTCTTTTCATATTATAAAATAAAAATTACTCCACATGTATAGAAAGAGAACTGGAACTGTAAAAAAATACAAAGGTTAAAAAATACAAAAGGAAGCAAAAAATTAGATTACCAGTCAGATGAAAACAAACTTGACACAAAGACATCAGATTTAGAAAAGAATTATTATTAAATATATTATCAAAACCACGCAGATTACTACTAGACTGGAAAAAAATGGGAAAACCATGGGGGGAAAACTTTAAATTCACCATGTGCTATCTGATAAAAGAACTTCATGGAACTGACTTTCAACATGCGATGAACATGTCCCCAAAGTAGAACACACAGACACAAAATTACCTATGAGGAACCAAAAATAAATAAATGCTAAGACACGCAATTAATAGAAACTTGAAGTAACCTGAAGTAACCTGTTTTGGCATTTTAACATCCCAAATGATGTGACAACAACAACTGTAATGTTAATAGCGGAATACTGGGAAATGAGTTAATACCAAGAAAAATGAATGGCAATTTAAAGTTGTGCAGGTACCTTGCACTAGCCAAAATGACAGAATTAATAAGAAATGCTCAGGCCGAAGGTAAACAAGTACCATTCCACAAACAATGTTTGGTTGTGCTTCGATTAACTTCATAGACATCATGGAGAAACGGATTAAATAAATGAAAACAGATTATTTGTAACTTTAAAAAGAAGTGTCAAGGCCACAAAGAGATTGAAGTTACTAATATAGCAGGGATTCAGACTTGTTTCACAGAACAGAAAGAAACTTGCTGTGGGAGGAAAAAGGGACAAACACTTTGTTATCGGGGTTCACATATCCTGTTAAAAGGGAAAATTATTTCATGTGAGAAGCTTGTCAGGAAATGCTGTTCCTAAAAATTCCCATTGAGGGGGGAATGCTTTGATATTTACCTGTGAAAAGAATTTGGCATGTTAAGATTTGGAACTTGGAAAGCTCTTGGCTTTTGATGGGCTAGTTTTTTGTTTGTTTTTTTTTTTTTTAAAGCCTTTTGTCTTACGTAGCCTCTGGAGCAAAGAAACATTTAGGGTGATTTCCCTCAATGGTTCAAAGTTTTTGCATTTGGATAAATTTCTCTCTGTAGTTGTCAAAGAAACCTCCTCTCCCCCTTACAGTTCCCCCCTTCTTCTCTCTCTCTTCTTTAGCTAATCTGGCCTCTGTGCATGTGCAGAGTTCATGTCTCAGCAAACGTTTTATACTATTGAAATGTTGCATCCTTTGGCTAAATTACCATCCTTTGGCTAAATTACCATTTGAATAAGGGAAAGGAAGGGTAAGGAGTAGATTTTGAAAACAGGGTTTGATTTTAAACAAAAAAGAGAAACTCAGCAATTTAGGTATTCACCAAAGCTAGCAATTTCAGCCCAAGCAAACTGAGACTGCTTCCTTTATGTACAGGAAAGGGCTAATATCCCTCTGGCTATTCGCAGAACAATGCCGAAACTCAGCAATTTAAGTATTCACCAAAGCTAGCAATTTCAGCCCAAGCAAACTGAGACTGTTTCCTTTATGTACAGGAAAGGGCTAATATCCCTCTGGCTATTCGCAGAACAATGCCACGCCCTTATATATGGGGAAAATGGCCAGAGGGTCAGAATTCATAGGATTATTATTTTTTTTTTTTAACATTCTCAGCCATTCCAGCCTTACCATTTGCAGACAAAAAAAATATTATTATTATTATTAATATTATTATTTCCTGCCCTTTATTTACAGGAATGGTCAAGGCTAATTCTACTTGATTATTCATTTGTATGTGCTTAAACTTTGAGTAGACTTTTAAGTCTGATTTTTAAATAGTAGACAAAATGATAAACACTGTAATCACTCAAATGCTTGATATTACCAGTTGTGCTTCAAAACATCATGGCTTTTATCTCTCACCTTTTAAAACTAAAAAGCAAAGCTAGGCTGAATTTCAACTCCATTACCACACCAGAATTTAAGAATTACCCTCCAATGCTTGCAGACACGTGGTCTTCCACACAGCCACAAATTGGGAGAGTTGAAAGGGACCCTGGGGTCATCTAGTCCAACCCTCCAAAATATAGGGTTCACAGCAAGATTTCGCAGCAAGATTTGTACTACCAAAGAGGCATACACATTTAAGTACAGATTTACAGCTGGGAAAGGAAACATCTTTACTCCTGAGAGGATCTTTTATAAAGCACAGTTAAAGCAGCCCTAGATTTGATTTTTTTTAAAGGGAATACACAAGTGTTGCCCCCCTCCCCTCTTTGCAGTTTCCTTTAAAGGAAGCTTACTCGGGAGTAAATTTACCTGGCACAGAAGTAAGAAGGGAGAAAACAACTGAAAGAGGCAGAGTGAAACAAGGGGGAGGGGGGGCATTTTCTAACAAAAGAGGCCATGAAGTCTTATAGAGACTGATATCAGGAGCCTTACAATAGCTCTTCTGTCCAACCAAATCAAAGTTAAAAGTGGACTCAAATATTTTTTCTTAGAATGAACACCATACTTTTATAGGCATACGCTTAATGAAATACATACACTGCATTTTAGCTTGAGAGAGCAGTTGTGCTCAACTAGGCTATTGCAGCAGAAACATTTGGTTAACTTCTTCCAGAATAGACTGGAGCAGAGGTGTACTCACGAACTCAAAAGTTACCAGAAAACATTTACCATTAGACTTAAAATCACCCTCCTCACTTAAAACTAGAAGAAAGAGGTGGGGTAATCCCCCTTTCAGAACACAAGTAGCACGTATACAGGATTTCACCACTTGGGAGGGAAACTCTCTTTTAGAGCCTCTCTCAATTAACAAACATTTGCACACTCCATTCTCCATTTTGTTTTGTTTAAGATTGATAAGGCGCAACATGGCTTCCTTAGATTTAAAATTTTGAAGCAAGCTTGCAATTTAAAACTATGTGCATTTAAGAACAGTCTGTGGATGCCAAGGCCAATGTAAATACAAACCCTTGAAATATTTCTAAATCTTTGAGTACATCCCTTATTCATTTATTTTATTTTATTTTATTATTATTATTATTATTATTTTTTAAGAGAAACTAAAATCTCTAATGCGTGGGCTCTCAGGCTGGGCTGTTATTATATCTACTGCCTTCTGAGCACCATTAAGTTTACAGTTTCATGTTCCAGCTGTAGGCTACAGTTTAACAACACAAACTTAACCATTTTTGCCCCTTTATTTTATTTCAATTTTTTTTTCTCTAATTGGAGATGACAAGCTGGAGGGGCATATTAGAGTCCTCTCTGGGGCAAAAAGGCTTCATGGAAGCTTTGTTGCCAGGAGGAGTCCAGCTAGGGTGTTTAGTGAGCTCCCATTCTCTCATATGTTATTATTGGGCTTTTTTTTTTTTCGTTAACAAAGTACGCTAAAGACAGAAAGAGTGGAAACACACACACAAGGGAGGAAAGGGGGCAATGGTAAAGAAAGGGGGGACAGATAAAAGATCCTTTCAGTACTCAAAGTACCCTTGACTAACACAATTCCTACTTATCTATAAACCACGAATTAAATTCTGGAAATCTCAAACCTGAACCTGAAACAAAACCACGGGTCTCTCAGCCCAGAAACTCAAACCACGGGTCTCTCTGCCCGGAATTCCTTTACCTCAGCGCTGCTTCACAAGACTAATCCTAGTGTGGGGCCCCACTTCGTGAACCGCCCCTTCTACCCTCCACGACAGCCTCCTGCCTAGCCTTTGAGACTAAGTTTGGGCTCCCTACTGGACGCCTGCGCTGTGCAGTGCCAGATTGGGGTCCGAGAAAACAAAGTTTTGAAAGGGGAGCAAACGACCTTGCGTTCTCACATACCCAGGTCATCCCTAACAAAGGTCGCCAGGCAGGAGGGGCAGCTTCATTTGCAGAGTTAGGGTAGGTGGAGAGTAAGAGAATACTTGAAAGACTCCCCTGGACGACTCCGAGAGAGGGATGTCAGAGAAACAGTAAAAGAGCCACGCTTTCCCGGACTCAATTCCAAGACGGAAAACGGGGGAGAAAAGAGATAGAGAGATTAAGATGTTCCTGGACGACCCCGGGGGGGAACATCGGAAAACAGCAAAAGGTACCACAATTTCCCCGGCCACACACCGTGTAAGAAATTGAGGGGAGAGAAAGAGAAAGGTTTTGGCGTACCCAGACGACTCCGAGAGGTATGCGCCACACAGTAAAGTTCCGCGATCTCCCTGGCCACTTTCCGAAGGGGAGAATCGGGTTAGAAAAGGGTAAAGTTAGAGCGCACCCGGCCGACTCCGAGGGGCTACGCCAGAAATGAAAGAAGGAAAGTCTGGCTGTCGTGGGGTCGTTACTTTTCCACCCCCCTCCCAATGCATTTACTTCAAACCATACTCACGTTCGAAGATGTCCCCCGCAAATCCCAGGATCCTTTTCTTTTTAGCCGGCTTGACCTCGCCTTTGCTCCCCTGGTTGAGCTTTTGGTGACGATTGATTACCGCCCGCAAAGAGGAGGCAGGGAGAGGAAGAAGGATCCCTGGGCTAAGGTTGCCCAGTGGCGCCCGATCCCTTCTATCTCCCCTCTCACCTTTACAGGAGAACCAAGTGTCCCTGAGTCGCGGTCGCCAACTGTTAACGGAAAAATCTGAGGGCTCTCTTGGACAAAAAGTAAAGACACCAACCAGGATAACTTGGAGCAAAACAGCAGCCTGTAGGCTTGGCCTTTATTGAACTGATGCATCAGGGTGTTCCCCTCACTTGCAGGAGAGAGGAAAAGACCCAGAACAATGGGCTGCAAGGCCTTATAAAAACTTTTGAAATTCCCCTCCTCTAGCTCAAGCCCACCCCCAGAAACATCATGCATACATTACAGAAGGGGTTGACATCATGCATACATTACAGAAAGGAGGGGTTGAGGGAGGAGTTGTGGTGGTAACCTGAGTGTCCAGTCACCTGGCTTTCCCCCTGCCCATGAGTACTTTCCAGGTGACAAAGGGGAGTTTGCAGTTTCCTGCCCCCAGAGGGAAGATCTGATCATTGTCCTTTGTTTCAGCCTGTGGTGAATCCACTGTTCTTTGTGATTTTGATTGTCTTCTGTCTGGGATTATCAGGGTTGACATAGCAACTGGGCAGGGCTCCTGTGGATGTGCTGGTATGCTGAAGAGATTATGGCTGACCAGAAACTAAGCACCCCCCTTTGATATTAAAATAAAAATGGAACAGTGCAAATCCGATGTATGGTTGATTTTCTATGAATTCATAAGAGAAATGTGGCGTATGTAGTGTGTGAGTGTGAGTGTGTGTGAAGTTTGTACAAACAGAATGATTGGGGTGGGGGGGTTCCTGCTACAGTTGACACTGTCAGTGCAGGACCCCTTTGCAGATGTGGAGAAGTCAGCTTCTCCATAAAATACAGAAAGGTTGTGGCATTCATAGACAGACACTCACTAGAGAGGGAAAGATAACTTTCCTCCCTTTCTTTCCCCCCCTCCCCCAATTTTAAATAAATAAAAATGTGCTTTTGCCTTAGGCAAGTTTCTGCTGGATGTTTGACAGTCTTGCTCACAGTGATTCACTGAGCTGTTTTGAGTATATTTAACAAAGGAAGGGTGGTGATGGAATTCCAACAACTCAAAAGAAAGCGGCATAGTGTTTTGGGGGAGCTTTGCAGTAAAGCTAAAGTAAATCTTGGAGGAAAACCATCAAGCACAGTTTTAAAGTTCTCTCTTAAATAAGCTTGCTTTTCCTTACAACAGTAATTGCATCAAACCAACAGGTGTAATTGTACTGAATTGAGCAAGTCAACATTTTTTGCTCTGAAGAGTTGATATGGTTCATAGGAAGGTCCTCCAAAGGTCATCCAGCCCAACCCATTGCTGGTGGCAGGAAATTAATCTGCTGCTATAAATCCAGCTTCTGCTTACAAACCTCTAAAGAGAGGGAGGTTACCAGCTTTCA
The DNA here is from genome assembly GCF_965112155.1 of Podarcis liolepis. Lineage (NCBI taxonomy): Eukaryota > Metazoa > Chordata > Lepidosauria > Squamata > Lacertidae > Podarcis > Podarcis liolepis. Next base: position 46,430,654 of record NC_139570.1, on the reverse strand, counting down.
AATCAATCTGCTTCACTGCCAATCATTCCTGCCATTGTGAAGTTTTCCCCAGGGTGTGGTCAGGATCCCTTTAAATACCCTTAAAAGAAAATTGGGAATTGAAGTTTCTCCAGTTTTCGATTTTGTTTTGTTTCCCACGTAGCCAAGTTTAGAAACCTCTGTGCTTATGTTTCTACTTTTATCTACACCCTTGTTGATTAGGAATAGAAGAAAAAACTAGCACCAGCAGAAAATAAAGAGTATATTCAGGGCTGTCTGCATAAGGACAGGGCTGGGGAACATTTTTCAGCTCGAAGGTCACTTTATCTTCTGGGAAACCTCTGGGCAACCACCATGTACCAGTGGTGGGCAGGGCCAGAGGCCAAAGTGGGTGGAGCAACATAGATTTTTACAATAGCCTAGATCAGGGGTCGGCAAACTAAGGCCCACAGGCCAGAGCAGACCCAATAGCCTTCAGGATCCGGCCCATAGACAGTCTGTGGATTGGCGTGGGGATTCTGTTTGTTTAGACTGTGCTATTTCCCCACCTGCGCCATTCCATTTCCCCCATCTCCCTCACACACACACCGTGCTGCTGCCTCCTCCCTCCCTCCTCCTGGCTTCTTCCTGCCCTGCCTAGAGAAGGAAAGGGGCTGGGTTGGGCTGGCTGAGCGCCATTTTAAGTAGCCCCTCTCTGGAGCCAGCTCTTTCGCGCTGCTCGCCTTCTGTCCGCCGCCGCCCCTGCCCTGTTGCTCCTGTGGGTCAGAGAGCGGAGTGGACAAGCTCGCTCTGCCTACCCATGAGAAGCAGCAGCGGTGGTGGCAGCCCCTGGGAAGGTAAGCGCAGCGGCTGGGGGTGGGAGGACTACTTGCCCCCCTTGCCACTTTTCCCAGCTCCCCCCCTGGTGCTGCTTCTGTGGCCCACCACAAGGTCTGAGGGATAGTGGACCGGTCCGTGGCTAAATTTTTTTGCCGGCCCTTGGCTTATATTCTGCAAACACTCACTCTATCCTCCACCCAAGTTAAGCAAGATTCATTGTTGGAGTTCCAGGATACATCACAGCCAACTCAAAAAATATTTGAGGATGGTGCCTCCCCAAAAAAGTTGATGGGGTGTGTGCTTACCTGCCCTCTCCCCAATGTTTTTATTCAAGTTGGCACCCCTGATCACAGCCATGCAAAAACACTCAAAGCGTGTTGGTAAGCAGGGCTGGCTGGTGAGGCTTGTGGTTGCCATAAGTTGTTTTCTGGGAAAAATCCAGAGATGCCTGGAATGCTACATTTGACCTGTCCCCCAGGGGTTCCCTGTCCATGTTGTAGGGATCAATGAATTAAAGATAGGCCAGTGTCATTATCTCCATATTGCAGACAGGACCACTGACGCCAAGAAAAGCGGCTTGCCTGTAAGGCCACCTGACAAACACAGCAGAGATTAGATCTGAATTGGCAATTTCCTAATTTATATGTCAGTCTCTCAACCGCTGTTCTATGCCAGCCACTGCCAACTGTGAGTTACTTCCCAAAAATCACAATCCCCTTTGAAGCTCTTTTGCACATGTTCCTTTTAATTTTTTTAGAAAGACTGATTCTGCACGATAAACAAAACCAAGAAGATCTGAGATGCACTATTTTATGGCGTTCTGTGTTGTTGTAATTTTATCAGCTCTGGAGACGGCTATTTGGCCTGTGCTCAGATCTGCCTTGTTATTTTTCAAACCAGGTTGCATGAGAGCTCTATCTCATGCCCCAATTCAAATGGGTTGTGTGTTTTGTCTGCTTGAGTGTGTGTTCTGAGCTACTTACAGTGGCCAACAACCTCCGTCATGCTACAAGAGCTCAGATCTGAGTACATTTCATCCTTTGTCATGCTGAGGTGCTTCTGACACCTTCCCTGTTTTGATCTTACAGATAGGCTGAATGAATTTTGGAACAGACACCCCAACATTTGCGCTCTCTCGTTTCTCTCTCTGTCATCTTGTTCTGATGAACATTTTGAGACTGCCAGTTTAAAGGTCTTTACCCTGAAGGCTGGGATGGACAAATCTGTCCATTTTCATCTCACTCACTTTCTCATTTTTCCAATATTTGTCGGATAAAGGGGTTCCCAGCTGGGGTCTGTGGACCACCCATGACATGTAAGCATCATTCAGGTGGTCTACAGAGGTTTTGTGGATTTGATGTACATCTATTGCGTTAGGTATTCCAATTGATTTTAATGGTGTTTTATTGCTTCTTTTATTTCTTACATTGTACCTTATTACATTAAACTTTGAATTATATGGAATTACAATTGATAAAGCAATTTCCAGCAATTTCCAAGTGGTCAGTGGGTATCTATCTATCAACCAGTATGTTTCTGAGCACAATTCAAAGTGTTGGTGCTGACCTTTAAAGCCCTAAACGGCCTCGGTCCTGTATACCTGAAGGAGCATCTCCACCCCCATCGTCCAGCCCAGACACTGAGGTCCAGCGCCGAGGGCCTTCTGGCGGTTCCCTCAGTGCAAGAAGTGAGGTTACAGGGAACCAGGCAGAGGGCCTTCTCGGTAGTGGCGCCCGCCCTGTGGAACGCCCTCCCTTCAGATGTGAAGGAAATAAGCAGCTATCCTATCTTTAAAAGACATCTGAAGGCAGCCCTGTTCAGGGAAAGTTTTTAATATTTAATGCTGTACTGTTTTTAACATTTGATCGGGAGCCGCCCAGAGTGGCTGGGGAAACTCAGCCAGATGGGCAGGGTATAAATAAATAAATAAATAAATAAATAAATAAATAATTACTACTACCAATACCAATCCATCTATCTATACATCTTTTTTCCCGGGGGGACACAGGGGTACGCATACCCCTAAACATTCTGTGAATCTTTAGTTTGGAAAACCGTATGAACAGATTTGGATACATGTGCTTAATTCAGAAAGTGTGAATTAGGCAGTTGTTCAACTGAGCCCCCCCCCATCCCTCCCTAAAGGTGCTCATAGAAAAAAGAATTATTTTGGAAGCAGCATTTTGTGGTGGGGTACAGCTGGTCATCGGACGCGGGTGGCACTGTGGGTTAAACCACTGAGCCTAGGATTTGCTGATCAGAAGGTCGGTGGTTCGAATCCCCGTGACGGGGTGAGCTCCCGTTGCTCGGTCCCTGCTCCTGCCCACCTAGCAGTTGAAAAGCACGTCAAAGTGCAAGTAGATAAATAGGTACCGCTCTGGCAGGAAGGTAAACGGTGTTTCCGTGCGCTGCTCTGGTTCGCCAGAAGCGGCTTAGTCATTCTGGCCACATGACCCAGAAGCTGTACGCCGGCTCCCTCGGCCGATAAAGCAAGATGAGTGCCGCAACCCCAGACTCGGTCACAACTGGACCAAATGGTCAGGGGTCCTTACAGCTGGTCATGATAGGTGAAAAACCAGCTGGAGTTTTCAAAACTGTAGGGAGGAGAAGCTATTTGGCCATTCTCAAAATCATGGTAAAAAGGTACCTCAAGGGTCGCCTAGCCTAACCGACACACCAAATCTGCTGCAACTGCACCCTTGATAGGTGGCCATCTAACCTCTGCTTAGAAACCTCTAGCATGAAGCTAGACCTGATGGGGTTGGGCCTGACATGAGTACAATCTGTATCCTGCAGCTTGTGTAGGGGGCTAACAGCATAGGAAGTGGCAATACAGTGGTAACTCAGGTTACAGACGCTTCAGGTTACAGACTCCGCTAACCCAGAAATAGGACCTCGGGTTAAGAACTTTGCTTCAGGATAAGAACAGAAATCAGGCTCTGGCAGTGCGGCAGCAGCAGGAGGCTCCATTAGCTAAAATGGTGCTTCAGGTTAAGAACAGTTTCAGGTTAAGAACGGACCTCCGGAACGAATTAAGTTCTTAACCTGAGGTACCACTGTATACCAAGTCAAACCTAGGGCTGTCACTTTTGGTCTGGCAAAATAAGGAACAGGTTACGGGGGGGATTGGGGGGGGCTAAAAATTGACCTGGTGCAGAAATGACTTCAAAGCAATCCATTACAATGATTAAATGGAAGCTATACGTCACTGCAAATAATCCAACAACAATATTGAAAGGAAATGCTCCCCACCTGCTGAATTTCTGCCTGCCAGGAGGGTGGTAGATGTAGAAACCCAGCCAAAAAAGAAAGGGAGGGGGGAGATAGCAAGAAATTCTGCTTCTCTTCCTCACAGAGCTTTGCCTCCAACATCCTAACACGGTTCGCCTAACCCCTCGTCCCCCTGAGCGTTCCAATGGTGCTTTAATGCCATGGGATGGTCAGATTATTATTATTAATTATTAAATTTGTATACCACCCTTCATCTGGGCAGTTTCAGCGTCAGAACCCTAAATGTAAGAAGCCCTCCTTTGCAGCCTCCACGGGGTCCTTTTTAGAGGTGGAAATAAGCCAAGAGAGCCCTTAAACACACAGCGAGAGGCTTATATTTGAGAAGAGGCTTGCAGACGCTGCAGCTTCACTCTCCTCTTTTCAGAGCCGTGGGGCAACAGCTCCACCCAGCCCAGAAGAGCCTGCTGGCTGGCGAGCTCTATTGGCTAGCCTGGAGTGTCAATCAGCCTTTGGAGGGCGGGCTCAACTTCTAAGGTGCCTTGCAGTTAAGCTGAGCGAGACAAACAGGTCAGAGTGAGCGCAAATTTTTTATGACTTCAGAAACGTAACAAAGGGCATTCCCAAAGGAACAGGAGATTCTGTGCTCCCAAAACAAAACAAATCCGTATTGTAAAGGACAGGTGGCGACCCTAGTCACACCCTTGTCTATCTAGCTTAGTGCTGTCTGCACATACCGCCTCTAATAGTGACTGCAGCCCTAATAGGAAGCTGCCTAACACTGAGGGTTTATCCACACTTAACTTTCATCTGGTCTTTCCAAGCATGGCCCATACTTTAAAGCTCCCCTTCTGAGCACTTTTTTTTTTTTGCTCCAGAGCTTTCTCTGTGGAAAACTTGCTCATTAAAACTCAACTGGAGCAAACGGCAATCCGTAGAAAATCCGAACTGACTTTTGCTCTGATTGAGCGTTAAAAGTGCGGGGTTTTGTAGTGAAAGCTCCAGGGCAACAAAACAAAACAAAACTACACGGACATGGAGCTTTTAAGTGTGGGTCTGTACCTGGGAAAAGTGGGATAAACACTAAGTACGGAGAAGCCCTCTGCCAGAAGATTAGTTCATCTAGTTCAGTATTATCTACACTGACTGACGGTGGTTCTCCAGGGTTTAAGGTAGGGGACTGTCAGCGCTACCTGCAGATAGACGCCAGGGATCTTCTTCAAGCAAATCTGATTCTCTACCACTGAGATACAGCCCCTTCCCAATACAGGACATAGTGTAAGACAACCCAGCAGTTCTATAGGCATCTACCTCCCCCCCCCCCCAACCTTGCCCCTCTTCCAATTAAATTGTGGTATTTCATAATCTGGTCTCACCTTCCTGCCCGAGAATTAAGATCTGGCTTGAATGTAATTAACATGGCCTTAACATTTCATGATATTGAAATTTAACTGCCGTACAAAGACGGAGGGACTGAGAAGGTAAATGGCATGGAAAAAGATTGCCATGTTGGCTTTTGGTGTTTAGAAAAAAAGATGGAAAATTAAAAGCAATTTGCACCAGAGCTGTTAGAAAACAAATTAGCAGTTCATTTTATAATGCAACCGATCAACAGCAGGAAGCTATTAAATTTAACAACAAACTAGCCTTGCAAAGTGGCGCACAGTGAAATCTCTTCATATACCCACCATATCCATATGAATTTCCTGCTCGTGTTAGTGACTGTATGTGTGGGAAGCACAGGCTTCCGACCATCATTGGCAAGATTATTCATTTTTATAAATAATTTACTCCTTAGGTGTCAGGGGTAGATGGCACTGAAATTCCAAGCAGGCCACTCTTCATTTGGAGTATGGATATCTGTGAGAGCCACTCAAATGCACTCTGAAGCTTTACTCACAGGGGTAGGGATCCTATGGACCTCCAGATGTTGGACTCCAAATCCCATCAACCTCAGCCAGTGGTCAAGGATGATGGGAATGGTAGTCCAACAACATCTGGAGGGCTTAAGGTTCCCTATCCCTGCTCTATCAAAATATGAACCAGTGCTTGACATATGCAACTTCAGTCTTGGTAACATCTGAGCAGGGATGTTCGACAGCAACATTTTTCATTCCGCTCTGTATCCATCACATGCAGCACTGTTGTTAGGCAACCCCCCCTCCCCATTCCCTTTACAGAGCTACAGTTCCTAGAGTTTTCTGGGAAGATGGACTGACTGCTAAACTGTCCTGATAATTGTAGCTCTACATGGGGAACAGAAATCTCTTAACAATCAGCAGTTTTGACAGACTATTTGCCAATGTTCTTTGGAGAAAGATATGACTGTTTAAATTGGCATGATAGTGCTTTAAATGTCTAGGGCAAGATGGGGCCAAAATTAAATAAATGAAACAGCTGGTGCTGCAGATACAATCAGCACTCTTTTAGAGCAGGGGTGGCATGAACTTGTGGTGCTCCAGATGTTGCTGGACTACTACAACTCCCATCATCCCTTGCTGTTGGCCATGCTGGCTGGGGATTATGGAAGTTGGAGTCTAGCAACTTCTGGAGAGCTCTAGGTTCCCCACCCCTATTTTATAGTAAAACATCTGAACCATTCCCAAAGCATTTTGACCCATATAATCATCCTTATAGAATGGTGCCCAAATTGGCAGGAGCAAAATCCCACTAAAAATTGGGAATCGTCAATTTTGGGGACGTTTGGTTTAGCCCCAATTTAACTCCAAAACAAAGCAAAACACTGGTTCTTTTTGAGCCTGATACCACATCCTGTGCTTTTCTGGTGATCTCAAAGCAAGTACTCATGCTCTATTTTAAAGGAACAGACAAGCATGGAGCAGAGAGTATCATAAAGCCTACCCCCACCTTCCCTGTGCAAATGCTGTTTGGAGGGAATGATCAATATTTCATAGGCATGCTAAGGTGGTAATGAAAGATACATGAATTGTGAAGCAAGCAGGTAGGAAGTCATTCGGAGATGAGGGAAATGGAGAAATGATAGCAAGCAGTTGTGCTCAAGCAATGAAGTTTGACTCGCTGAGATGATCTGTCCCTTGCTGATTTCAACCTGGGTCTTCTCAAAAGGATTTGACTCGTAGTGGTTTGACAGGGTGGGGGTGGGGGGCACAAGCTCAACTTACGGGTGGGGGAGGGGGACAAGATTTGGCTGCAGGCATGATGGCTATCTGGGAAATTTTACAGAAGATGTCTCTGGAGCATTTCAACCGCAGAGTGCAGAAGCTAGGCCACAGCAGATTTCTACCAGAGGGTGGGAGAGAGACTTAATTCAGTTCACATTTCCTGCTCTTCCTAGAGCAACATGTAGAGTGAGACACAAGGGTCAGCCACACTTTACCTTTAGTCCTGTGTTTTCTAGACACAGGCAGTCCCTTCATGTTTGGTAGCTTCCCCTGCCCGTCCACCCCCCGCTCTTCCGCTGAATCAGGACAAATGTCAACCTGAGTTTCCCGCACATTGTCGTTTGCTCTGTTTCAGGGGTAAATAGTGTATTTTTGTGGGGAAAGTGCCAGGAACAAAAATAAACCTCAAACACAGTGCTTTAAAGTGTGGACCTGTGTCTAGAAATGCAGTACAAAAGGGAGTGTGGATGAACCTACAGTCACCCTTCTCTAAATTTCAGGGTGCAGTTCCCCAAGCAAAGCATGCATGCAAACAAACACACACACACACACACACACACGCACGCACGAGAAAGTGTTCATTAATGCATATATCAGTGGAGTAAAAGGCAAAAATGCATTCTCTCAAGGGGAATTGCTTGTAAAAATAAATACGCATATAGGGCAAAATTACATATAGAAATGTGAGTATTAGGAGAGAAGCACATTAAAATGCTGATTAATTCGCATGAAGCATTCTGAAAAAGCTAAATGGAAAGGGACGCAGAAATCTGTAGAATGGAAGCCTGGATGAACTAGAAACAGAAGCAGGTGGTTTTTGTAATGGAGTTGAAAGGAGTGTATGCTACAAAAGTAAAATACACATACTTTCCTCCACCCACTTTTGTCCTTGGCTTGCCCACCACTGGCATGCGGCCCTTGGAAGACTGACCAGAAGGAAATGTATCCCTTGGGACAAAAAGGTTCCCCACCCCTGGTCTAAGCTCTGGAACAAGTGCAAGTAGGAACGTGTAAATGTGCTCTGAAGGTGCTGTTTCTGTGTCTACACAGTATTTGAATATTTTCAAGGGTCGGGGTTATGTCATCTGGAATTGTTCAAGGCATTCTTGACAATATTATATGCCAGCACAACAGTTTTGCAATCACATAACTAAGGCCACCAGCTCCTGAGCTGGGGTTTTATTCAAAGCTTTCTCATTGCTCCAAAGTCCCCAGTGGATGGGGATTGTTCCACAAGCCCAAATTCTACTGTAATTCATACATGTCAATTATTGCAAAAGGTGCCAGCAATCCAGGTTTAGCTTTGATGGGCAGAATACCCCAAACTAAGCTTTTCACCATCTGTTCATCTGTGCATTTTTGTAAGCAAAGGAGAGCATATTTCACAACGACGTCAATGAAAAGTAAGATAAATGCTATTTTAATGCACCGATAGCATATGCCACATTTAGTGATGGTTTAATCTCCTCCTCCTTCCAAAAATGTTATTGAGTGGGACCCCTCCCAAATATAACCCTTCCCCACCATCTAGTTGCTAGGGAAACGGATGATTTTTTTTTTAAAGTGCAAGGAACACTTCACATCTAAACATTTTAAATTTTTTTACTGTGTGCGATATTTAGGGGTGGTGAAAGAAATTTGCTTTGGTTCACATTGAACTGCAGAACTACCTTATTTGCAAGTGCCAAATAATGTATCTTAAGTGAAACACAAATATCTTTGGAGTTTTCTGAATTTTGTGGTGCAGTCCTCTAACCAAGCTGTGGCGTAGCGTGGGTTGTCAGCACCTGGGGCAAGGCAAGTAATTTGCGCCCCCTAGCCCGTGGATTTGCGCCCCCTAACCCTAACCCCCAGATGTTGCGCCCGGTGTGGCCGGCCCCCCCTATACCCCCCACGCTACGCCACTGTAACCAAGGGCTCATCCACACTTAACTTTGCGCCATGCTTTCTAGGCACAGGTCCAAGCATTCCCCCTCCCTCACCTTGTCCTGGCACTTTCTCCAGGAAAACCCATGTTTTACTGCTGAATCGGAGCAAATGGCAGTCCATGGAAAGCTTGATTGCTGTTTGCTTAGATTCAGCAGTAAAATGCAGGTTTTCCTGGGGAAAGTGGTAGAAGAAGAAACACCCACTTCAACACAGACCTGTGCAGCACAAAAGAATGGATTTGGCTCAAGTCATGGGCTGGATCTACACTGACCTGATTAACATTATTACAGTGGTACCTCGGGTTAAGTACTTAATTTGTTCCGGAGGTCCGTTCTTAACCTGAAACTGTTCTTAACCTGAAGCACCACTTTAGCTAATGGGGCCTCCTGCTGCCGCCTCGTCGCCGGAGCACAATTTCTGTTCTCATCCTGAAGCAAAGTTCTTAACCCAAAGCACTATTTCTGGGTTAGCGGAGTGTGTAACCTGAATCGTATGTAACCTGAAGTGTATGTAACCCGAGGTACCACTGTATTAGAACGATATTAGATATATCATTCTAAAACGTCACAGGGCATACTTGTAAAATAAAGCATTTCTTACCTTTTTCTTTGTCAAAATGCTGTCTCCCTACTGCTAGTTGCTGGTTGCTCTGCAGCACACTCTGGTGTCGCAGTTTAGTAACACATTATGAACTTTAAAAGTAGGATGTAATGTGTCCATATACAGTGGTACCTCTGGTTGTGAACGGGATCCGGAGGCCCATTCAGAACATGAAAAGAACGCAACCCGCAGCAGCGTGTCTGCACATGTGCGGGTTGCGATTCACCGCTTCCGCGCATGCGTGTGACGTCATTTTGCGCATCTGCGCATGTGGCGAAACCTGGAAGTAACCCTTTCCGGTACTTCCGGGTCGCCACGGGATGTAACCTGAAAGAACGTAACATGAAGCGGACGTAACATGAGGTATGACTGTACATTATCAAAACCATTCCTTAGCCCTTCCTTAACATTAAAAAAACATAGGTGTACGTCCGTCCATATTTATAAAAATGCATATGTTAGGGGAAAGTGTGCATAAAAATGGAGCTATTCCTAAAAATTACATAAAACCTCAATTAGAGGAAACTGTTTGCAAGAAATGTTTATTTTAGGGAAAATGTACACTAAAATGCTGACAAGATTTCATGAGGACTTCTTTTAATAAAATAAAAAATGCATAAGAAAATAAGAGTAGCCTGCTGGATCAGACCAGTGGCCCATATTGTTCAGCATACGCTGAGCCCGAATTTTATACAGTCTGTATATGATGCTTGTTTGTTAATGTGTGGTGTGCTATGCCTAATAAAGGATTTTGAATTTGAATTTGTTCATCATCCTGTTCTCACCTGGACAGCCAGGTGCCCGTGAGAAACCTTGCAAGCAGGACTCAAGCACAAAGGCATTCTCTCCTCCTGCAGTTTCGATCAACTGGGGTTCAGATAGATTACTGCCTTTGTCAGTGGAGGCAGAATACAGCCAACATCGCTAGTAGCCTTTGATAGCCCTCTCCTTTATGGATTCCTCCAATTCTTTCATCTAGGTTGGTGGCCGTCATAGGTTAACTGTGTGCAGTAGGAAGGAAGACTTTATTTCATCTTGTCCAAATTTTTCTGGAACTCATTGGAAGCACGCAGGTTCCAGTGTTGTGAATGAGGGAGAAAAACATTTCACTGTCCACTTCCCCCACACCACACATAATTTTACAAACTGCTATCATGTTATCTCTTAAAAAGGTAAAGGGACCCCTGACCGTTAGATCCAGTTGTGGGCGACTCTGGGGATGCGGCGCTCATCTCGCTTTATTGGCCGAGGGAGCCGGCGTACAGCTTCTGTGTCATGTGGCCAGCAGGACTAAGCCGCTTCTGGCGAACCAGAGCAGCCCACGGAAACGCCGTTTACCTTCCCGCTGGAGTGGTACCTATTTATCTACTTGCACTTTGTGCTTTCAAACTGCTAGGTTGGCAGGAGCAGGGACCGGGCAACACGAGCTCACCACGTCGTGGGGATTTGAACCGCTGACCTTCCAAATGGCAAGTCCTAGGCTCTGTGGTTTAACCCACAGCGCCACCCACATCCCTTGTTATCTCTTACTCACTTTTTATTTAAACTAAAAAAGTCCACTGCAACCTTTCCTCATGGGGGAGTCACTCCATCCCCTTGATTGTTTTGGCTTTCCTTTTCTGAACCTTTTCCAACTACACAATATCCTTTTTGAGGCGAGGTGACCAGAACTTGTGCCCAGTGATGCAAACTGATGCAGAAATGTGGAGGGCGGAACAGAATACTGGGAAAAGAAGATGCTGAAACAGACAGATTCAGCCATACCCAGGAGCAACCTGATGCTCCTGTCAAGAGTACCTTCCCCCTGGTTAGAAGGAGACCCCCATGGTAGCTGGTGGTCCTCACATTCCATCTTGTGGTTTCAGATACCCTGTCTTCCAGGCTGCAGTTTGGGACGAGCCAGCCTCTTGGATCCGTTGAAGGAAAGTAGGAGAGAAGCCTTTGTCTTAAGAATAGTGGAATGTAACAGTATATTTCCAGTTCAGCATCCTATCTGTTCACCTTCCAAAGTGACATTTAGAGGAGCTGAGTTCTTCTCCGCCAGAGGCAGCCTTGTCACTGGATTCAGTAGATCAAGTTCCAGACTGACACTCAAGCTACCGAAAGCTCCCCTCCAGCTCTTCTCTTTCTTTATCTGTTTGCTTTACTACATCAGAGGTTCCCCAATCACAGACATGCCATTCAGCATCTGTCCCTTTCTTTGCTGGCAGTCTCCTTTCACCCTTTTTGTCTCATCACCTTCCACTTTAGCTTGAGAGGCACAGATGCAAGTGCAAAGGAAGCTTGGTGCAAGGCTGCCTGTTCCTAGAACCCATTTTAAAATTGCCAGATGAAAAGCAGAGACGCAGGGAGTGGAATGGCTCCCTGCTTGTACCTGTGAAACCACTGCTAACAAACACATGAATTTTTTTTTTTGGGGGGGGTGGGGATTAGGTGAGGAACTTAAGTTCAGTGGTAGAGAAGGTCCTATGTTCATCTTCTGGCATCTCCAGGTAGGGCTGAGAATGTCTTCTGCCTCAAACCCTAGAAAGCCTCTGTGCAGGTATTGTGTAGTACCTTTGTAGGCACTCCTGAACTAGGCGTACCAGGGAGCTGGCTTAATATAAGCCAGTTATGTTCTTTTGGGGGGAAAGCTGCAGCTCAGTGGAAGAACATCTGCCTCGCATGCAGAAGCTTCCACTCTCGATCTTGACAACTTCAGGTAGGGCTAGGAAAAAAATCCCTGCCTGAAATCCTGGAGAGATGCTGTCAGGCAGTATAGACCAACATCATTTCAAAGTGGAGAATGGATGGCCATCTTTAGTTGAAATTCCTGCACTGTAGGGGGTGGGACTAGATCAGGCATAGGCAAACTCGGCCCTCCAGATGTTTTGGGACTACAACTCCCATCATCCCTGACCACTGGTCCTGTTAGCTAGGGATGGTGGGAGTTGTAGTCCCAAACATCTGGAGGGCCGAGTTTGCCTATGCCTGGACTAGATGATCCTTGAGTGTCCCTTCCAACTCTGTGATTCTGTGACCCTGTGTAAGACAACTTCCGATGTTCCTGTCTTCTTGCCATGCCAAACAAACTTATTTATGAGACTGTACAGATGAGACCAAGATTCATGATGGAGACACACAAGGTTTTATTTGTAGCTGGTCTGGCGTGATATAAGGTGGCTTGTTATATTCCTGTAGCTTCTTTGAGCCATAGCTCAGTGACAGAGCTCATGTGTTACAATCATAGATTTCTCATGTTGAAAGGGATCCCCAGGGGTCCTCTAGTTCAACCCTCTGCAATGCAAGAATCTCAACTAAAGCACCCATGACAGATGGAAGGAGGAGGGATGTTGCATGCAGAAGGTTCCAGGTCCAATCCCCAGCATCTCCAGGTAGAAAGATCCCCAGTCAGTAGCCATGTGATGCTGCCCAAATGCTGCTAGACCATCCTTGACCATTGGCCATGCATGGGAGTTGGAGTCCAACAGCAAATGGGCGGTGCCATGTTGCCCTTGATTGTTTTGGCTGTCCCTTTTGGTACCTTTTCCAGCTCAATAGCATTCTGCTGACCAGAACTGGACACAGTAATATGTTGCATATTCTGTGGCATAAAGAGCCTCCCTCTGCCCACCAGCCACAGTCCAGGTACTAAATTCAAGAGGAAAGAAGAGACTCTGGCTTTCTAATAGCTATACACACCCTTTTTGCAGGGTGGGTTTTTTTTGTGTGTGGGTTTTTGTGGTTTTTTTTTTGGAAATGTTCCCCTTAATCATATCTTGAATTAATGTGGGGCTTGTTCATTCCAAGCTCTCATTACCCTCTTAATTAACTGTGCACAGATGGAAAAAGTCGGAATTGCTTCACTCGAGTTGTTCTGCTAGTTTTAAAATGAGATGGCAGATGGAGGACAAGGCAAGATCGGGCTCAGCTCAGAGGCAGGATACAAGTTTTCAAGCTGTCACTGAAACGTCAACAAACGCTCCATCTGTTTAGGAGAAGCACCAGGCAGGGGTGGGTTTCAAACTCCATCTGATGAACGTGAGTTCAAAAGAATTCCAAACAATCCGGGGGATGGGGAGGGAGAGGCAAATTTCCCTTCCCCCCTCTTTAAATAAAACAAAAATACCCCCAGCAGATATTGTAAGAATCAGGCCTCAGTTAATGTAACTCAAGCCCTGCTGGATCATGTCAAAGGCCATAGAAGAGGCCTGGTTCCCTCTCCATATAATTATAGAACTGTAGAGTTGGAAGGAACCCCAAAGGTCATCTAGGAATCCTTTACAGGTGGGCCACCCAAGCTCTGCTTAAATACATCCATTGAAGGAGAGACCACCACCTTTTGAGGTCCTCCATTCCACTCTTGTTTTTTACAAGCTTCCAGAACAAATGGCCAGTGAAGGAGTGAGTGACGATTAGCTAGCTTTTATAGATCACCTTTGCGTTGAGTCTGCTCACACCCTTTGTTCCTCAAAACCCAATAGTTCCAAAAACTGAAAAAAGCATCATTTTGGGATAACACTGCATGGTGCACCCCACAAAGCTCCTGACTGATTTTAAGCAGGGGAAAGTCAGGCAGACAGAGAAAGGAAGCAAGGGTAAGGTGGCCTAACTTGGCTGAAGAAGGAGTCCTGCTCCTCCAGGTATCCAGAGGATAAGAACAGTGTTTTGTGCAGTGCTGCAGTGAGTGCGATAACAAAAGAAGTGAACCGAAGAGAATGATGTCGCTTGAAAAAGCCTAGATGGAAAGGACTTAACAAAACATGGACTGAGAGGAGCTCAATTATAGAAAAGAGACTTCCAGATGGAAAGAGCAAGCAGAAGGGTTTATCTCGTCAAGGGCAGGGTTGGGTGGAAGCAGGATCAAATGGCACAGGTAGTTAAGTGGTCAGCAGACAGCGCAATACACTTCCCCCCACTGTAGAGTGGCAGAGGGTTTCTAAGGAGCCTCTGGCCAATCAGAAGTAGAAATCAGCTTATTAAGGTATCCTTCAGAGAAAAAGTTTCCCAGGAAATGTAAATTTCACCTTAGTCTATGCAGTAACGGTGGGAGATGTTTGCTGTAGGATGCATTTATTGCCCGAGGCAAGATCCAAATACTTGCATTAGATATGATAAGGGTACTGGGGCTTTAAGGCGACTTGTATTTAAAGTTGTGCTCTATGAGAAGGTTCACTTCACTATGTGGCTGGTGCTACAGATCTTCCTGAACTACAATTCCCATCAGCCCCAGAAAGCATGGCCAATGGCCAGAGGCATACCTAGGGGTTGGGAAGGTTGGCCCCTGCCAAGGGTGCAAGCTGTGTGTGTGTGTGTGTGTGTGTGTGTGTGTGTGCGCGTGCACACACACACAAAAATCGTGCCTCTCTCAGCATCTCAGTGGAGCAATCCAGACACTGGTGTCAGCCATCACAGCACCCTCTAGAGCCCCATCTCCAGTCGGCTGGCAGCGCTGGCAGATATTTTGTGCAATGAAGTTCCCCATGAAGATATTGCCGCTTGGTCCTCCATCCTAGTCATCTGTGATGACTGAATTGCACCATTTCCCCCCTGAAGACAGTGAGGGGCACAGATACATCTCCTTGCCAAGGGCGCAATGGACAGCGGGTGGGCACCAATAAAACGTCTTGGGAGCCAAAGTATGTCTGTGCCAATGGCCATAGATGATGGGAGTTATGCTTCAACAGCATGTAGAGGGCCAAAGATTTCCCCATACTTGCTCTAGAGCTTCCCTGAGGAGAGGATATTTACCTGAACCCTTTCTTTCTTTTCTTTGCAAGGACACCTCACCAAATGCTCAAAGCAAAACCACAATGGACATTTCATTCTGGGGCACATCCAGTTGAACCAAGCATCAGGATAATTGTCCCCTTTCTTATTTTTTGTTTTGGTAAGCACAGAGGAGAGATTTTAAGAAACACAGCAATCACTATCTCTTCCTCCTCCTCCTCCCTCCTCCAACCCCCAGTGTTTAAAATCATCTCTGTGAATAATAAGCATGTTTGCTGAGCCAATTTAAAGCCAATTCCATTTAAGCCCCCAATATCACATCAAACGTACTTTTCTTTCCCCTTTTATCTGTGGCCTGGCTTGGCTAGCAGAGCACCTTAAATAGAAACTGCTGCCTTGGCTAAATGTTGCCTTTTGACAATTATAATAAATATCTGACAGTGAAGAAAATAAGAAAAGAGTCAGGCAGAGAATGATGTTCCTTGTCATATGTTAGACAAACTGGTGTGGAGGCTGGTACTCCCCCCACCCACACCAATATTCTTTCTTTTTCTGCCAGTCCATTAGCTGCTGTTAATTTCCTTGTTCTCCATGGCAAAAGGTGGCTGAATTGGAGAGCCTGCTGGAAATATCACATAAATGGAGTGTAATACAATCCCATCTAGGAAACAACCCTTGTGCTCGCAGAAAATACATCAGGACCTGCCCTCTCTGCTATTTTCTCCTGGGAAAAATGTGTGACCCATGAGTATTAAATGAAAATGCAGGGCTATCTATCTCTGGAATTGGAAGGGGCCTAATCGGTCAGATATAGAGCCTCTTCTTCTTCTGGTGCTTTTTCTTTTTTCCCTTGAAACTTCACAGACTCATCAGAAGAAAAGGCAAAAGTAAAACAGCCTGGGAACAAGACTCACATTCTGGCTATTATTGGCTTTGGTGTCCTGTAGCGTGCTAGGAAAGATTACTGGGGGTGTGGCAAATGTTAAGAAAGGCAGGTTTTTAAGAAGGATCAGGGTTAAAACTGTAATTCGATATGCTGATAATGTGCTATTAAAGGATCTGTGCATTGAGAGATTTGAAGCTTATTTTAAAGCTACTGGTGCATGTGTGTGGAACAGACATGTGCACACATGCAAGGATATACATGCAAGTTTAAGAAAGAAATTAGTGCACATTCGTGTTCTTAATAAGCTGGGATAGTTTCCGTGCAAATAGACATCATTATCAGTTCCCATCTGCATTATATATTTAAAGCAGTATCATACCACTTTAAACAGTCATGCCCCCCCACCGCTATTTAACCCTCATCCACACAAGAATAGGAGTCAACTCCTAGCGGCCGAGGTCTCTTTACCCCCCCCCAATAAAATATTTGAGGGGCCACCCCCCCAATGGTGTGGGTCCGACCCGTCATGTGATCAGTTATGTGGGGCAGGGCTTACCTGCCCCTCCAATATTTTATTCAAGTTGGTACCTCTACACACAAGGAACTATAATACCGTTACAGACCCTCCAAGGCTGGATCTAGACACGACAAAGAAGCAATTCTGTTAAACGTGTTGTAAACTCATACAGGGAAATCCGTCAAGGAAAGATGGGGCTTCACTGTGTCATCTGGTTTCACAGGGTTATATCGCATATACAATACAGTGGTACCTCTAGTTACGAACTTAATTCGTTCCGGAGGTCTGTTCTTAACCTGAAACTGTTCTTACCTAGAGGCGCGCTTTCGCTAATGGGGCCTCTTGCTGCCGCTGTGCTGCCAGCACACGATTTCCGTTCTCATCCTGGGGCAAAGTTCTCAACTCAAAGTAACTCTACCAGGTTAGCGGAGTTTGTAACCTGAAGCGTTTGTAACTCGAGGTACCACTGTACATATACAGTGGTACCTTGGGTTAAGTACTTAATTCGTTCTGGAGGTCCGTACTTAACCTGAAACTGTTCTTAACCTGAAGCACCACTTTAGCTAATGGGGCCTCCTGCTCCTGCCACGCCACGGGAGCACAATTTCTGTTCTCATCCTGAAGCAAAGTTCTTAACCTGAAGCACTATTTCTGGGTTAGCAGAGTCTGTAGCCTGAAGCGTATGTAACCCGAGGTACCACTGTAAAGCGCTTTCTCTTTACCAATCTAGCTGCGTCCCAAGTGTTCCTATTTTCCAGGAACAGTCCTGGATTTACAGAAGCTTTCCCAGTTTCTGATTTGATCCCAAAATGTCCTGCTTTCCTTAGGACGTCCCTATTTTCATTGGAGAAATGTTGGAGGGAATGGAGTTATGTGATCCATGAGTCAAGGAGATAAGTAACCACAGTACAACCTTTAGAAGAAATCTGAAGGCAGCCCTGCATAGGGAAGTTTTTAAATGTTTTATTCTGTTTTTATTTATGTTGGAAGCCTCCTAGAGTGACTGGGCAACCCAGTCAGATGGTTGGGGTAAATAAGATTATTATTATTATTATTATTATTATTATTATTATTATTATTATTATTATTATTAAATAGGACATCCCTATTTTCATCAGAAAAATGTTGGAGGGTATGCAGTTATAAAACACCAAAGCAACATTCACACCATACAGTTAAAATGCTGTGATACCACTTTAAACAGTCACAGCTATCCCAAAAATTCTGGAAGCTGTCATTTGTTAAGGGTGCTGAAAGTTGTTAGGAGACCCCCTATTCCAACCACAGGCCTACACTTCCCAAAGCTCCCTGCGAAGACAGATTGACTGTGAAACCACTCATGACTTTTTCAAGTGGTATGAAAAGGCTAAAAACGTATAGTGCAGATGCAGCCTCTATTTATAGAGTCACAGAATTGCAGTGTTGGAAGGGATCCAAAGGGTCATTTCAGTCCAACCCCATGACAGATGGCCATCCAACCACTAAAAACGTCCGATGAAGGAGAGTCTACAACGTTCTGAGGTAGTCCCTTCCACTGTCAAACAGCTTGTACCATCAGAAGGTTCTTTCTTTTTTCTTTTTATTTATTTTTTTCAGAAGGTTCTTTCTGATGCTTAGTTGGACTCTCCTTTCTTGTAATTTGAATTCATTGGTTCACTGCAACTTTTATGTGACAGCCCTTCAGATATTTGAAGATGGCTATCATATTACCTCTAAGTCTTCTCTCCTCCAGGCTAAGCATACCCAACTCCCTCAAGCATTCCTCATCAGTTTTGGTTTCTATACCATCTTGTTCACCCTCCTTTGCACACATTTGAAACTTGTTCAACTCTTAAGACTTTCCCCAAACTATCCAAGTTTCTTTTGGTTCTGAATCTTTTAGAGTGGACATAGGTGACTCTCTGTTATATGACAGTCGTTTGCTGTCTAAGGGGTGGGATCAGGGATGGGAAACCTGTGCCTCTCCAGATCTTCAATCCCCAGCATCTCCAGGTAGGGCTGGTAGGAACCCCTGCCTGAAAATCCTACAGAGCTGCTGCCAATCAATGTACTGTAGTCCCTGCTAAGCAGTTTCCTATGTTTCTATGCATGCTGTCCTGTTTACACTGTTTTTGTTTTGCTATTTTAAGTGGCACATTCCCCCCCCCATACTAGGAATTGTTGCTTGGGTCTAATACTAAGGGTTATGCTGCAGGTCCTTTTCTCTTTCCCCCCCATCCCCCTCAAATACAATTCCCAGGGTTCCTTATGGAAAAGGAATTAATATTAATCTGGTATGTCTGAACAGTGTGAAGATGTGTTGAGAGAGGAGTAAAGAGAGAAAGCTGGAGAATGATGGACAGACATGTAAATTATTTAAGGTGTTTATTTATACCTCCTTTCTGCCAAAACACTCAAGACAGCTTGCAATTTTGTAAGCACTGTTTACAATGTAAGAGGCGAAGTGAAAAAGGAAAGGAAAGGTGAGAGGGGGATAAGGAGAATCAGGCACCAGCCCCTTCATGCGGTCAAACAATGAAGTTACATAATGGGTGTCCACACATTATATTCAGTGAGTGTACAATATGTATCTCTTTGTGCAAAATAGGTGAGTTATATACTCCTACAGTTATTAACACATAACACTTGAGAAGTGTGGAGTCTATGGGCTATATCTAATATTATTCACACTCAGAGTGGACCAGTTGAAATGAATGAACAGAACTTAGATTCATTCTTTTTAATTGGTTCTACTCTGTGTAAAACTTAACTGGATGCAACCCTGTGTATTTGTGTATACAACAGCTGAGCTATTAAAAAAAATCACTTACACACATATACTTGTATCCAAGTAGAGACAATTTGTACCCAAGGTCGTTGTAATGTGTAGCCTGCAATAACAAAATGGCTGCTGATGGAGGCAGTACCACGAGGACAGGAACCAAATGTTAGTTGGCCCCAGTGAGTCTGCTGGAGAAGCCTTCACTAACTCACCTCTCCTTCTGAGCCAGCCAAGTGATGAAAGGAAGTATCCAAATGAAGAGAACATAAATAAGGTCCTGTGCTTTAGAGGGAAAAGTGGTTTCTGGGTCTGCAAATGCTGAAGGTAACTGTTCAAGATGAACTGTGGTCTTCTCCGGTTCTAGGATGTCTTCATCCATACCTATTGCCATTAAGTCATGAGTTTACTCACATCTAGCATTGCATAAACTACTAGAGCTAAATATGTATGTATCCAGTTGATGATCCTCACCAAAACAGAGCCTCATCTGCTGAACAGAACAAAACTGGAACTGAAGGAAAATAAACTGAAAAGAAAAGAGAGGAAGGAAAAAAGAAAAGAGTGGGAGGAAAAGAGAACACAAGTTCTATATGAATAGGAATGTGGAACATAATATAGGAAACCTTATACTAGTGTTTCTCAAACTTGGATACCAGCTATTGTTGGACTAGAACTCCCATCATCCCTAGCCAGCAGGACCAGTGGTCAGGGATGATGGGAGATGTAGTCCCACAACAAATCATAGGTTACTCTAGTTTGAGAGACACAGCTTATGATGAGTCACGCCATCTAGATTAGTGATGCAGAGGCTGTTAAGGTTTTAACACAGAGTTATTTTGCAGCCTTATTGAACTGTGCACCTCTGTATGCAAAGCAGATGTTCTACCACTGAACTACAGCTTTTCTCTCTTTTCTCTCTTTTTTTAAAAAAATTATTTAATCCAAGAAGTAGATATCTTTAAGAGAGAAAGATATTGGAGAACCTATGACCTATCATTCCTGACCACTGGGCAACCTGGGGCTGATGGGAGTTGGAGTCCAGCATAATCTTGAGAACCACGGGTTCCTCCCTGTCCTGAAGTTCCTTAGAACTTAGACCTATGTGCAACAAAGATAGACAAGATAGTCTGGTCCCACCGGAGTGGTTCCTACTAGTCCTGTGTAGCTAAGGCTTTGTTGCAAATAGGCCAACAGGAACATCCTTTTAAAGAAGCCAACAAGAACTGTTTCCTGGCAGGAAGCATGTTTCTCAGTCCTCTTGGGAGGACTAACTTTACAGCACTATAAGCACCAGGCCTCTGGCCTTTCTCAGTTGACCAGCGTCAAGCAAGATTTTGGCCACCTTGTGTATTCAAGCTAGCCAGGTGTGACTCATGTAGACAGAAATGAGCGCTACCAATAGCGACAAGGCATTATAACTTTAGTAACAAGTTATAATTATTATCTTCTCCGTTTGCCTCCGGCAGTCATTCTCTAAATGGCAGGGGCTAATTTAATTAGTACCTGGAACTGGGAGAAATTAGGTCACCTCTTCCCATGTGAATTTTTGTGCCAATATGGGTTGGTGTTTCTCCCCCTCCCTCCCTGCCTTCCTCTACCCTTCATATATTTTCTAATTGGGTAAATATTAATTAGTTGGAATTTTGTGCAGAAGATGAAGACATTAAGCTGTCATTAACAAACAGGTCCCTTCCGTCTCATCCCCAAACACCTCACATCTACAGCATGAAGTTATCAAGGCATCTCTCTCTCTCTCTCTCTCTCTCTCTCTCTCTCTCTCTCTCTCTCACACACACACACACACACACTCTCCCATGATTTATGTGAGCTTCCAGTGCAATAGGAAATGCAATGAATCTCCTTTTATCAGGTAATTATCTATTGAATGATACATGGAATTCTCAGCAGGCTGGGATTGGGGAGAAGGAGCTGGGAACAAATAGTGGTGCAGAAACAGGCACCTCCAGCTTTCAAGTTACGCTGCTTATGAAGGGTAATGCTAGGGTTGCCGTATTTCAAAATGTAGAAACCAGGAAACTATCAAAACTGTTGAGCTTTTTTTGAGACAAACCCAAAAGCAGCTTCTTCTTTTTTTTTTACAACAACGCCAAACCCCCCCCCACAAAACAGAGATTTTTTTTATTGCCTTGCCTAAAATCTCAGTAATGTCCAGGAAAATCTGGCCATATGGCAGTCCTAAGGTAAAGCTAAAGGGACCCCTGACTGTTAGGTCCAGTCACAGACGACTCTGGGGTTGCGGCGCTCATCTCACTTTATTGGCCAAGGGAGCCGGTGTACAGCTCATGTGGCCAGCATGACTAAGCCGCTTCTGGCAAAACAGAGCAGCGCACGGAAATGCTGTTTACCTTCCCGCCAGAGCGGTACCTATTTATCTACTTGCACTTTGATGTGCTTTCGAACTGCTAGGTTGGCAGGAGCAAGGACCGAGCAACGGGAGCTCACCCAGTTGCAGGGATTCGAACCGCCGACCTTCTGATCAACAAGTCCTAGACTCTGTGGTTTAACACACAGGGCCACCCGTGTCCATGTGGCAGCCCTAGGTAATGCTGAATTTCTGGTGCAGATTTTGTGCCTGTGAAAGGTGGGAGGGTGAAAGGAGAAATGCCTTGTGTTCACCTAGGGTCATTTTCTCTCTCGCTCTCTTTCTTTTAAAAAAAGTTGTTAGGCAGTGAGAAACAGATTTTTTTTATAAAAAAAAAAAGCCCTGAACATATATATTAATATATGACCATATGTCCAAATAGATATCCGAATGAGAATAACAGTGTTAAGAACATACACATATGACGGCTCTGCTGGCCAGGAAAGATGAAGCCGAGGAGAGTGAGGGGTTGGGGGCAGCGATACACTTGGAACAGCCGTGCAAGCTGCTTCTACCTGCTCTTCTGCTCTCTCCCACTCTCTCTGCAACATTTTGGTGCCATTTCCTGGTTCTGATCATTTATTTATTTATTGCATGGCAACAAACATAAACGTGGTTGTGCAGGAGTGGAATGAGCCAGGGGTTTTTTTTGGGTGGGGTGGTAGTGGTGGTGGAGTGTTTGTTTAGCAAAGGCAATGGCCTGATATCAATGGGTAGGGAGCTCTGAAGTGTAGGTTCTGCTGCACTAAAATATCAGTTTCTTACAACAGCACCTGTAATAGTGCCAGGTCCACAGATTGAAGCTGCTGAGTGGGCACCTATCGGGTAAGGCACAAGAAAACGTCCCAAGCTGTTAAAGCCTTTATATACTAATAGCATCACTGCCTTGCCGTGGCGAAGGGGCTTGAATAACTCAGAGAAGCTATGAGCTATGCCGTGCAGGGCCACCCAAGATGGACAGGTCAGAGTGGAGAGTTTTGACCAAACGTGCTCCACCTGGAGCAGGAACCGGCATGCCACTCCAGTATCCCTGCCAAGAAAACTCCATGGACAAAGACAACAGGCATATAAAAGTTATGACGCTGAAAGATGAGCCCCTCAGGTCGGAAGGCGTCCAAAATGCTACTGAGGAAGAGCGGAGGACAAGTGCAAGTAGATTCAGAGCTGATGAAGCGGCTGGGCCAAAGCCGAAAGGTCGATCAGTTGTGGATATGTCTGGAAGTGAAAGGAAAGTCTTCCACTGCGGGAGGCAGTGGAAGACAGGAGTGCCTGGTGTGCTCTAGTCCATGGGGTCATGAAGAGTCGGACACGACTAAACAACAACAGAAACACACTGAACTTGGCCCGGCAGCAGCTTCTCTTAGAGGCTATTTTTCAGGGTCTTGGGGAGGTGGAGAGAGAGCTGTTCAAAGAAAGCAGTGGAGAAGCCCAAGATTTTAACGAAGCTGGGATCAGACCCCAAGGATCTACCACCCCCATGACCAAAACACCCCAAATAGCCCAGTGATAACTGGCTATGCTCTGTAGACATGCACTAGTTGTTGTTGTCCTGGCTGGTGGTGCTGCCTTTTCAGTGGTGGCTCTATTTTTGTGGAATCCCCCCCCCCCCCCAGTGAGATGCACTGGTCTCCCTCATTACTGACCTTTCAGAAGGAATTTAAAAGCATTGGTGAAAGGTGGGAGGCATTTGATGCCTGAAATATACTGTGTCTCGCAAGCTTGGATTTATTGGCTGAGAGATTGTTTTTAATGTTTTCGTTGATATTGTTATTGGTGTGTTTGCCACCTTGGGCTGCTTTGGGAGGAAATGTGGATATAAATGGAATTCTCCTCCTCCTTCCTGACTAAAGGAGGCAGGGGGAGGAAATGGAAATCCAAGCAGAGGAAAAATGCAATGGAGTATCCTGGGAGAGGACATGACAGTCAGTCAAACTGAAACACTGAACAGGAGCGTTCCATGCTTCTACATTTGGCTGCAGATCTCACTTCTGTCCCCCTGCTCCATTTTTAAGTCTCCAGCTGTGATCTAGGGGGAGAAATGCACTAAAAACGAAGCCAGTGACAAATCATCCTCAATATAAGTTTCTTCTTCTTTTAAAATATTTGTCTGCTGGAAGCTTTACGTTCCAGTAACTTTCTCTTTCTAATCGAAATGTGTCCTAAACGGGAGACCTTATTTTGTATCTCAAGATAAACATTGCATTAAGGGAGGTGGAGGAAAATAAAATAAAAAATCTAATATGAACGAGAAGAAAATCAAAGAAGTGAAACTGAAAGTGACAGCAAAGATGGCGAGGCCAGGGGTGCGGGGGAGGGAATCAGTTTTGTATCAACAGGAATGCAATAAGCCTGAGAAGTGGAAGAGCAAGCTATCTGGAAATCTAGTAAAAACAAATAAACTCTCCTTCCTCGACAGGCCACAACTAAAGCTTCCAGAGTCAGGAGAGTCGAGCAGAAGATGGAATGAATGAGTAATAAACAGAAGTTTGGACCCATCCCTCCAACAATCCAGTGCCAGGCAGGAACAGTGGCCAAAGTGAGCGGAGGAATTGATGTGACTCTTACCTTTGTAGTACAAGGCTACTACTTCGTAGGCTACATACCAGCTATGCAAAAACTAGAGTTTTCTACATACACACACCTCTCCATCCTCCATCTAGGCAAGCAGGAGGCACTATCACAATTCAAGGACACATTTCAGAAAGGCAAGAGTACTCAGAGGAAGAATGGAGCAAGGCCAGTGATGGGTGTGGCATGAGGATAGTTCTGAGAACCAGTGAGAGAGGCCCAGGAGGCCACATTTCAGCCCCAAGCCTGAGATACTATGCCCCTGGTTTAAAGCTCTGGCAAGGAAATGGATGTTCTCTGCCTGCCTTGAGGCAGTAGGGGGCCACCATCATGGTCTATGGATGCAAATGCCAAATGGTGCTATTGCAATTGTGCAGGGTCTCTAAATAACACACAGTTGTCAAGAATGACAACTGGGCAGCAGACCTGAGAACACTCGCCTCATCTCCTTCTGAAAGTTTTATTGGTGTTTAGTTCTGCCAAGTATCACACATAACTTTCCGCCTGAAACATCTGTTGGCATCATTCAGAAATGAAAACATCTGGCACCCTAATCTCATGCCCAGGCTTTTGTTACCTACATTAATCACTCCTGGGAAAGAGTTGGAAAGTGTACCAATTTTTTGTAAAATAGATTTATAACCCCTTCATCCTCAAGGTCTTGGTAAAACAGGGGTGGGGGGAACTATTCCAGCTCACAGGCCACATTCCCTTGCAGGTGACCTTCTAAGGGTTGCATGCCAGTGGTGAGCAGCGCCAGAAGCAAAAGTGGGCAGAGTAGCAAATAATTTTCCCCGTCACACAGTGGGTGAGTTTCTATACATGCCTGCACACCCCTTTTTGTATCTTTTATCTAGGGAAGCAAGAGGCATTAACAGAGTTGAAGAACAGATTTCAGCCAGGCAAAAGCACTCAAGGATGGTGCGAAATAAGGCTGGGGAGCAGGTGTGGCCTGGGGAAATTTCCCCCTGAAGATTGTACTGAGAGCAAGCAGTGTTTTTGCACAGGGGAAGCACACTGGACAGGCAGATATCCAAAAGGTCTGGACCACAGAGTTCCAAGGGCCAGATGGAGAGGACTGGAGGGCCACATTTCTCCTCCAGGCCTGAGGGTCCCCAGCCCAGGCCTAGTCAATGAATCCCCTTTCCACAAAAGGGCCAGGAAACCTCTACTGTGAGCTTCCCTTGCAAGAATTGCCTTCCTCCTTCTTCCTTACCTTTGGGGAAATGAGGACCTACAACTTTCCAGCAATTGAGGGCTGAGCTACAATGGAAGGAAGAAAGAAAGGAAGGAAGGAAGGAAGGAAGGAAGGAAGGAAGGAAGGAAGGAAGGAAGGAAGCCTTCACAGTGTGAATCTGCTGGGATTGCATTATGTGAGGCTGCAACTGAATGCTTGAACAGTCTCTTGCATGAAAGAAAGCCACTTTTAGATGAAGAAAAGAACCCCAACAAGGAGAAAGCTAGCATAAGGGCATTTCATTTTTCACTTGCACAGATTTTCTGATGAGACCACATATTACCCTCCTGCATTCTGAAGTGGTACATTCCACATGAAGCTGCCTTGTACAGAGTGAGTCAGACCATCAGTTCATGCAGTGTGGTCTAACACAAGAGTTTTCTCAAGCTGATGCCCTCTGGACATGTTGGATTACAACGATAATCATCCCTGGCCATTGGTTATACTAGCTGGGGCTGATGGGAGTGGGGAGTCCAGTGCTATCTGGAGGGCACTATATTTAGGGATATCTGCTCTGACTGAGATTGAACGTCAGATCTTTGCAGAGGGGGAAAACCAATTAAAACAGAACAAGGAAGCCTATTGAGTCTCTGCCAGAAGAGTGTTCCATGTCATGGGAACAGGAATACAAAATGCTTGACTTCCAGCTGAGCCTGGTTGTGCCTCTACAACAATGGGGACAACTGAGAGTGCTCCTTCAGATAATCTCAGTAATTGAACCAATGGTCCTTAAGGTAACCTGGATCCAAGCTGTTCAGGACTTTGTAGAGCTACTCAAAGCCTTGTATTTGATCAAGTGGCATATGGGCAGCCCATGCAGATATTTTAGCAGAGGTGTCACATCCTGTTGGCCAACTGTCCCCACCAGCAGTCTATGCTAGTTGAAGCTTCTGAACTAGGTCCAAGGGCAGGCCCAGCAGATCACACTGCTGCAACTATGCCTCAAGGTTACCATTACATGGACTACAGCGGCCATGTTATTCTGATCCATATACACCAATGCTGGCAAACAAGATGGCGCTGGTTAAAAGCACTCCAAGCCACCGAAGTCCCATGGGCCTCTAGTAACAGAAATGCCACATATCAGATCTGTATATCAGTCATTTAACTAAAATAAAAAAATTCCTTCCAGTAGCACCTTAAAGACCAACTAAGTTAGTTCTTGGTATGAGCTTTCGTGTGCATGCACACTTCTTCAGATACACTGAAACAGAAGTTGCCAGATCCTTCTATATAGTGAGAAGGTGGGGAGGGGTATTACTCAGAAGGGTGGTGGGAATGGGAGATTGGCAGATAGCTGAGATGAGCCTGTTGACGACTCTTAACGACTGTAATAGGTCTTACAGGAAAAGGCAAGGGGTGAGAAGGTGATAAATGGCTAGTCATGTATATCGAGATAAGAATCCAATGTCTCTGTTCAGAACAGAGGTGCTACTGGAAGGAATTTTTTTATTTTGACTAAGGCAGACCAACACGGCTACCTATCTGTAACTGGAGTCATTTAACTGGAACTGAGGGGTCTTCTCAAGGGCTGTCACATGGAAGATGGAGCAATCTTGTTTTCTCCTGCTCTGGAAGGTAGGAGTTCAACGGCTTCAAGTTACAAGAAAGGAGATTCCAGCTAAGCATCAGGAATAACTTTCTGACAGTAAGAGCTGTTCGACAGTGGAATTTGCTGCCAAGGAGTGTGGTGGAGTCTCCTTCCTTGGAGGCTTTTAAGCAGAGTTTGGATGGCCATATGTCATGGATGCTTTAGTTGAGATTCCTGCATTGCAGGGGGTCTGGTGCCCTTGGGAGTACCTTCCAACTCTATGATCCTTATGAGGTTCTCATGAAGAGGCAAGGGCATGCTCCTTCATCTCCAGCCTGCATCCTGAACTGAGTTCTCTCCCTTCCTGTCATCAGGATGTAAATGCAATCCTATAGCACAGGCTCATGATCTGTAGCAGAATCTTGGCACATGGAAATGCAAGACTGAACTGAAATGGTCTTGAGAAAAGGTACATGAGGTAGGAATGGAGGGCATTTCACCAGATACCCGAAAGTCTTGGAATGTGCCAATAGCCACAAAATAATAGCGAAAAGTGAAAGATGGAGGATTTTTAAAAAGCAGAGGCTCCTAGCACTACCACTTAACAAGGACAAATGAGACCACGGAGCCTTAAATTTGTCTGAATGTCTAATTCCAGAAGAAAACAGATGACACCTATCTTAGAATCAGTGTTTGGAAATATACAACAAAAGAAGGAATCTTTATTAACACTGGAAATGTACTCTTAAGCTCAGATTTCTTTTTCAACACCCAGCTTGTTCATATCACAGCTCAGTGAACTGTTAACATCACATATTTCTTCTTGTTCTAGTGGTGAGTCCTGGGTTTTTTTCCCTATCTTCATTTTGCAAACTGCAGAAAGATGAGCGCCATTTTTCCTGGTCAGCAAGAGCAGCAAAAAAGGGAAAGAAAGGTGGATAAATGTCTAGGGTCAATGGAAAACAGCAGGTTGCACTGGGTGACATGTATTATCAGCAGCAGCAGCAGCATTAATTTTACAGGTGCCCATTAGAAAATTCACTAATAATTTCATCATCATCATGGAGACTCAGAAAATGACCAGCAACTCAGAAAAGGAAGAGGTTTATTTGGATTGGACACCAGAATTTATGGCATGGATAGGAAACCTGAGGCCTGGGGGTGAATGCAGCCCAAAGGAACTCTTCCCAAGCCACTCTCTCTCTTCAGCTGCACCCCTTCCTGGTCCTGCTCTGCATCTTCCTTGAGTATTTTTTGCCTTACTGAGATGTGTCCTTGAACTCTGACAACTTCTGCTTGCCAGGATAGAGGGTGGAATCTACTCTATGAAGGTAACATTCCCATGCAGATCCTCCCGCCAGTGTCATGGCTGGAAGTCTGCATCGGGTTCCCTCTAGGGATGGATTACTTGAGAGGATGTGGGACATTTCCTTGTGCGAGCATTTAACCCACCATAGGCTCTGAGAGGGTTTACAAAGCAAAACCATATCAATGTTGCCTGGGCACCATTTATATGCTTTTTAAATAAAGATATCATGCTGCATAGTCTTCCTGACAACACATATCTCTATGTGGCAAGGCTACCTTATCAAAATGAGAGCTGATATCTGTCATTGTGTAGACAGTATTGAGCTAGATGGACCAATAAAACAAGGCAGCTTCCTGTGTTCCAAAAGCTGAAGTAGAGCAGGCTCTGAAGTGTTTTTTGTTTTTGTTTTTTGCCTTGAGATGGTTCCCTTCTCTTGGAATCATGGGACAGAAAATGGTGGTGGCAGGAGTGTCCAGGTGGTCTTTGTCTGGCTCTCTCTCTTGTCCTGGAGTCCTCCTCTTAGGACAATTGATGGTGGATGACCTCTTGGTGGGCAGAGGGAATGTCCAACTCATGCAGATACCTCTCTGAGATACTGCCTATAGATAAATGTAGGCTAGGCTGAGCGAGATATATACTGGCCTAGCATTCTTTGTAGAGGAGTAGGGATTTGAAGCAGGGACTCTTCACAAGTCCAACTCTACTCCAGTCACATATTAATGCAGTTGAAGGAAGGGAAAATACCCTTCTACACTGCAGGCAGCATTTTTTTGAATTGACTGGGCTTCTAAAGACAAAAGAGCGGGCTTCCTTCAGCTGACCTTGAAGAGTGTCACAGTTTAAAGTCATTCTCTCCAGCTCTTAATCTTTTCTTCTGACTCTCCCCCTGTCAAAATTCTGCCACGTCCCTTCTTAATCTGTAGGTATAGTGCATTTCAAAGGAATAAAAGAGCTTTCTTTGAAACATGGACTTCAGCTGAGACCCTCCAGAGCCACAGTCTCTGATGGGCAGGCACTGTTGCTGCAGGGTGGTTCAGACTTTCCTCTTTATTTACTTCTCTTTTATGTGCAGATTTATAAACCAATTCACAACCAAAAGCTATCAAAGTGGCGTACCAGGAAGATAAAATCAGTTAAAATACAAAATATGACAAACTACAAGCAATTAAAAACATCTCTACAGTTGTACAGCTGTGTCTTGTGTATGGATGCTCTCTTAGTGAGAAAGCTTGTGCTTTGCCTGCAGAAGGTTCCAGGTTCAACCTCTGGCCTCTCCTAGGGTTAGGAGAGATCAGAGTCTGAAACTCTGGAGAGCCTCTGTCAATCAATGTGGACAAGAATGAGTAAGATTGACCCGATCTCACTTGTCATTAGGCAGTTCCCTAAATTCCTATCTAGTACGGCCCTCTTTCTGAGAACCATGAGGACTGCGATCTTCCTTCATTCTTAGGTGACAGTTGATAACACAGTGGTGGAGCACCTGTTTTGCATGCAGGTTCAATCCCCACCTTCTCCAGGTATGGCTGGGGGAAAGCCTCTGTCTTCATCCCTGGAGAGCCACTACCTTTGGGTTAGATTGACTGATAAGTCTTACATGTGAACCAAACACCCTGTTTGTCAAGCAGATTGTTAATATCTGGAAACAGTCAAGTGGTCTCAACATGGATACTGAAGTTGCCCAACACCATACGGCTAGGAAGCCTCCAACATCAATCTGAGACCTGTAATTAATAACTTTGTGTGCTAATAAAAGATCAAGAGGGTACCAGCTGGAATCCAGTCTCTAATCCACTCATAAGTTATTGATGCTGGTGGTAGCACTCCATCTGCTTCCATAGTGTTTGGTTCCCTGTTGTATTGCTGGAAACTGTTGAGTCTGGATGCTCAGACATCTTAAAGAAATG
The DNA here is from genome assembly GCF_965112155.1 of Podarcis liolepis. Taxonomy (NCBI): domain Eukaryota; kingdom Metazoa; phylum Chordata; class Lepidosauria; order Squamata; family Lacertidae; genus Podarcis; species Podarcis liolepis. The sequence goes on along the minus strand of NC_139570.1, from coordinate 46,400,151 downwards.
ATGAAAAGCCTCAGAAGGGATTAACACAAGTCATTTATGTTTCAGGGGGGAAGAAACAATGCAGGAAGTCAGATTGCAGCATTATAATTCCCTGTGTCAAGGTGACCTGGCCTTACATGAAGAGAAAACACACCCACCCCTCTACACTGCAGGCTACCCCATTGCTCTGTAGGGTAAGTGGCGTTTGCTGTTGAGGACTGTGGGCAGAGCTGGCTCTGGGTTTTGAGGGAAGAGCTCAGCAAACTGCCCCTTCCCCCCTGAATTCATAGGAAATTAGGATGTTGCTTTATACAGAGTCAGAGCTTCAGTTCATGTAGCTCACCATTTCCTGCACTGTCTGGCAGCAGCTCACCAGGATTTCAGACATGGGACATTCCCATCCCTAGCTGGAGATGCCTGGGATTGAATCTGTGACATTCTGCATGCAAAGCATGTGCTCTATCCCTGACCCATGTCTCGCAGAAGCTATAGGAACACAGGAAGCTGCCTTATACCAAGGGAAACCACTGGACTAGCTAGCTCAGTTGTCTTTGTCCATGGAGTTTTCTTGGCAGGGATATTGGAGTGGCTTGCCGGTTCCTCCTCCAGGTGGATCATGTTTGGTCAAACTCTCCACTATGACCTGTTCATCTTGGGTGGCCCTGCGTGGCATAGATCATAGCTTCTCTGAGTTATTCAAGCCCCTTCGCCACGGCAAGGCAGTGATCCATGAAGGGGAGTGATCCATGAAGGGGGGCAGTGTTCCCATGGACTGCAAGAAGATCAAACCTATCCATTCTGAAGGAAATCAGCCCTGAGCGCTCACTGGAAGGACAGATCCTGAAGCTGAGGCTCCAATACTTTGGCCACCTCATGAGAAGAGAAGACTCCCTGGAAAAGACCCTGATGCTGGGAAAGATTGAGGGCACAAGGAGAAGGGGAGGACAGAGGGCGAGATGGTTGGACAGTGTTCTCGAAGCTACGAACATGAGTTTGACCAAACTGCGGGAGGCAGTGGAAGACAGGAGTGCCTGGCGTGCTCTGGTCCATGGGGTCCCGAAGAGTCGGACACGACTAATCGACTAAACAACAACAACAACAACAGCTTGCTCAGTATTGTCCACAGTGTCTGGCAGTGGCTTTTCCCCTCCTTCCTCAGTAGATGCCAGGGACTGAACCTGGAACCTTCTACATGTAATGCAGGTGCTCTACCACTGAGCTACTTCCCTTCCTTGGTGGGTGAAGAAGAAGAAGAGTTTGGATTTGATATCCCGCCTTTCACTCCCCTTCAGGAGTGAGCCTTCCCAAAGGGTTGTGGGTGGGCGGGCGCTTCCTTTGTAGTAGGGCAGAGTAGTAGGCTGCCCCCACTTTTTAACCACTTAACAAACACTTCTCTGGCAGCATCCCAAATGTTACATTAGTTCAAGGTATTGTGAGGAAAACAAAATGTCGGCTGCTGCAAAAGTATGTTAGTCTCCATTGGTAACTACCATTCCATCTTCCAGCAGCATCCTGGGCTAGCACAATGTCCAGGGCACAGTGGGGGGAAATGCTAGCCACCAGCTCTACGTATCTACCTATCTATTATATCATTGTATCCCAGCTTTCTTCCTCATGGCCTGCAAGGTGGTTTCCAGGTGGTCATCCATCCAGGCACTGACCAAACCTAGAACTGCTTAGCTTTAGCAAGGTGATGCAATTGTGTGCTGTCTTGTGCCTACTCAGCCTTGTCCAGTTTTCCACAGTGTTAGAGTGAAGGCAATTTGTGTGTGAGGGAAGGAGGGAGGAAGGAAAAAAAGAATCAGATATGCCACTGAGCTCTTTTGAGGCAAGGTGAGATATAAATGAATTAATTCATTCAAGCCAGTAATATTTTGAATTCAAAGAATAAATGCTCCCACGGCTTTTAAGGGGTGGGGTGTCACTCAGTGGCAGAGCATATCCTTTGGACTCCAAAGGTCCCAGGTTCAGGCCTCAGCATCGAACCCCGTTGAGTCACTGCCAGTCAGTGTAGACAATAATGAGCTGGCTGTGAAAGACCGCCTGTCTGAAATCCTGGATCAGTAAATAACACTGAGCTAGACGGACTAATGGTCTGGCTTTATGTTAAGGCAGCTTTATGTTCCTAAGTCATTGGAGGACAAACTGGTTGAGCACAATATTTGACCGAGAAGATATTTTAGCAATGTATGACATTGTGTGTGTGTGTTAGAGACAGACAGACAGAGAGAGATGTTCTGTAGAATCTGTGAGAACAGGCTGGTGAACGAGATCCAGCAAAGCTTTTCTTATGTTCTTAATTATCCATAATAAGGGAATGAGTATGTTACGCTGTGTTCCTATTTCCTCCCGTGAAATGTAGAATGTTGTGTTGTACTGGAAGCCACCTTGTACTGAGTCAGGACATTGGCCTATGGAGCTCTGATTGACAGTGGCTCTCCAGGGTTTCAGATGCGAAGGCTCTTCCAGCTGGAGATACTGGGGATTGAACCTGAGGTCTTTTGCACGCAAAGCAGATGCTTTACCACCAAGCTACCACCCTCCCTTCCCTAAGGTGTCGGTGGCATCCCTGTAATTACTTCTTCTCTGTACTCAAATGGCTTCCCAACACTTGGCATCTTTTGCTTTGCTTTTCAGAATCCTCCCAAGCGATTAGAAGACATTGTGGGCTAATCAACCAAGAAATTTAAACATAAAGGCGGCTAAAATCTCTCCAGGAAGTCCATTAAATACATATTTCTCCTTTATGGGCTTGCTATTTATTACTTCATTTTTAAAAATACAATGGGCCGTATCCTTGTGTGGGTATAAACCATCCTAGTTGTGCCAGCTGACAAGATAGCTTTATGGTCTTCCCTTTCTTTCTTGTAATAATGATGTCCTCTGACTTGAAATGGGAGATGGAAACATGTTAACTGGCTTAATGCTGACCTCTGAGTGCCCCAGGAAGTGGAGGCTGGGCCATTAAGACAAACTGGGCATTGTTCCATCCTGTCCTCAGCCAGCCCCCACCTGGCCTGCCTTCATATTTGCAACCAGCTTCCTCCTAGTCTTTAGCCTCAGGGTTGACCTTGTAGAACTCAGCAGGGAGGAAGATGGGACTAAAACTTGAATTTGTTGGCTCTGCCTGTTATTGGTCCTGGCTCCACCTACTATTTGGACTGCCTGCCTTCTCCCCCCCCACCCCCCATGGGCACCAGCCCCCCCCCCCGGGAGTGCGACATGATGCTAGGGTTGCTTCAGAGGCGTAGCAAGGTCAGGTGGTACCCAGTGCAGAAAATTTATTGTCACCCCCCCGCACAAATTGAAATTATTAAAAGGAATAATAATAATAATAGTAATAATAATAATTTTTATTTATTCCCCGGCCAGAGCCGGGCTCAGGGCGGCTAACACCAGTAAAATTAAAATAAAAACATAATAGGGGGGAAAGCGGGGGACCAATTTAAAATACAGGTTAAAATACAATTTAAAATGCAGCCTCATTTTAATAGTAACCCATAGATCAAAACCATAAAGGGAGGGAAACATACGGGTCAGACTGAGTCCAAACCAAAGGCCAGGCGGAACAGCTCTGTCTTGCAGGCCCTGCGGAAAGATAAGTCCCGCAGGGCTCTAGTCTCTTGTGACAGAGCGTTCCACCAAGTCGGGGCCAGTACTGAAAAGGCCCTGGCCCTAGTTGAGACCAATCTAACCACCTTGTGACCTGGGACCTCCAAAGTGTTGTCATTTGTGGATGACAGTTGCAACTGTTATTTTCCGGTTTATTTACTGAACACTGTTAGCATAAGTAGCTTTGGCTTAGCGGCCCAAGAGGTCGTCTGCGGTGCCCGCATGCCCTATAGCCCAACCGCTGTTGGCGGCCACCTCGGCCTCCGTGAGCTCCACAGGCTTCTGTGGGCTTCTGCTTTCTTGGCAGGCCGCTACAGCGGCCCCAAAACCCCAAACGCCGCTGGTGGAGGGCTAAGGAAGTCAGCCTCAGCAGCATCGGGAAGTTGGCCTCGACAGCATCAGCCCTTTCCTTGCCTTCACCCTGCCCCCTGCCTGCCGCCGATTGGCCAGCTGGGTTGGGGGTGGGGCAAAGGTCCCAAGGCAATGAGGGTGGCATCTGAGACACCTCTTGGAAAGGAGCTTCAATAAGTTTATTTGTAAAATACAGTGATACCTCGGGTTAAGTACTTGATTCGTTCCGGAGGTCCATTCTTAACCTGAAACTGTTCTTAAGCTGAAGCACCACTTTAGCTAATGGGGCCTCCTGCTGCTGCTGCGCTGCTGGAGCACGATTTCTGTTCTCATCCTGAAGCAAAGTTCTTAACCTGAAGCACTATTTCTGGGTTAGCGGAGTCTGTAACTTGAAGCGTATGTAACCTGAAGCGTATGTAACCTGAAGCATATGTGTAATGGTTCTAGGGGTTGCTCGTGCGTAAGCCGGTGCAAACACCTGGCTGGGTTGCCTGAGTGAACCTTTTCTGTCCGGACAGCCACTCTCCCATGGCTGTCTCAATCGCTGGCAGAATCCGTCAGTGGGCATTTCTTAAACTTCTTCCAGCAAAGAAGCTCTTTGACGCCTAGTCTCCTCCTACTCTCTCTGCGCGAAAGCCTTCTGTGCAAGGAGGGCGTAGGCAGCGGAGGACCTCTACTCTCCCCGCTGGTCCCCGGCAAGGAGTCATGGACCACCTCGCCACTTCCCCCATCTGCCCCCCTTCTCCACTGGTGCTACACTGATTCTCTTCCCCAGAAGATGGGCTGCCTCTCCCACTCCCGGGACGCTCTCTGGAATCCCTCTGGATTTTGCTCTCTCCCTCCGGCACTGATGGCAGTTCCCTGACAGTATGTAACCTGAGGTACCACTGTACTTATTTTTTCCAGTTTCTCTCACACACACCCTGCCACATTCCTCTGTGTGACCATTCTAGCAAACAGGAGATGTTGAAATTGACAGTTCTTTCTCGATATCCCACAATATATAAGGGTGATTTGGGCTCTGCCCCACTAACTTCAGCCTTCCCTCAGACAGCCCCCACTGGCTTGCCATCTTACTTGCAGCCAGTCCAGCAGGTGACCATAGCTGTCAGCTTCCTCCTACTCCTTAGAATTGCTGTTGCAGACCTCAGCAGGGAGAAGACAGGGACAAAACTAGAATTAGTTGGTTCTCCCTCTCTGTAGCCCTGGCTCCTCCTACTGTTGGTCTCCAGGCCTTCCACCCTACCAGTGCCAAAGTATGCCAACAACCACTATGCTCCTGGGCCTCTCTGTCTCTTCCTTAGGGAGCCAGTGTGGTATAGTGGTTAAGAGCGGTAGACTTGTAATCTGGTGAACTGAGCTTGCTTCCTCGCTCCTCCACATGCAGCTGCTGGGTGACCTTGGGCCAGTCACACTTCTCTGAAGTCTCTCAGCCCCACTCACCTCACAGAGTGTTTGCTGTGGGGGAGGAAGGGAAAGGAGAATGTTAGCTGCTTTGAGACTCTTTAGGGTAGTGATAAAGCAGGATATCAAATCCAACCCCCCCTCCTCCTCCTCCTTCTTCTTCAGGACTCTTCCCCTGGTAACACTACCTCTCCCCAGGCCTTATCACTCACCAGCCCTGCATCGTTGTCAAGTGATTTCCCCTTACTAGAATATGTCACTGAACTGTGATTATGCCTCTTGCCTGTGTGCCAAAACCTCTGACCTTGGTGTAGTTGGAAAGTAGCCCACTGAACAAAGGAAAGGGTCACGTCTGTTGCTCCATCCACTTTTTTTTTAAAATGATATTTATTAAAAGTTTAAGAATTACAGAAAAAAGAGAAAAAGAAAACAACAAAAAATTTGACAAAACATACATTACAATACATAAAAGGAAAAGCATAAAAAACAATACAACAATACAGCAAAAAAACCCACAATAACATTAAAACACACATCCAATGTTCCATATCTTTATCTTTCATTTACTTGTTTCATCGACCTCCTCACACCTCCCTTTTTGTATTCTAATTTAATTAATTGTTTCAGCAAATTCTTTCCATCTTTCTCAGTTTTTGTTATATAATTTATCTTAACGATCTAACCTTTTAATTAACTCAACAAATCCTTTCCATCTTTCACTATATTCTGTCATTCAATTTACCTTAATTTATTTAACCTTATCTTACCATAAAAAACCTTAAAACTTAAAACTTAATACTTATTTGTACATAACTCCTTATATCATTTCTACTAAAGCCAAATAGTTTCATTCCAACATTTTTCCTAATACTTGTTAGTTTTACACTAATTCTCAAAATAAATTTTTAAAAAACTTTCTTCCAATCTTCATCCAATGTCTCTTCCTCCTGGTCTCGGGTTTTGTCAGTCCTTCTTGTCCATTCCATCTAGTCCATCAACCTGGTGATCTTATGTCCGAGGCTCTTAAGTCTTTTCCATGTCCTTTCTGCAGATCTTCTTCTTGTTTATACCTGCACTTTACTTTGTATTTTGTTGATCTTTTTCTTAATTTCTTTCCTTTCTCTTTGGGGGGTAGGTCTCGGGAGGACTCCAATCCAAAAATATCTCCATCTCCCCTTAGCAGATCAGCCCATTCCCCACAGTCCCATTCCCCACAGTCAACACTGTAATCCAGGAAGTATTTAAAAGCATGTTTCAAAGTCCTTCCAAAATTAAGAGCCCTCACAACTCCAGACCCCCCCTGGTCCACTCCAGATTCAAACTTCAAGAACAGTGGCTTATGCTCCTGCAAGGCCTCGGATCTCTCCATTTGTGTTACTTGAGGTTCGACAGCAACCTCCTCCATTATCTTCTGCACTTGCGCTTGCCCTGTCAAAACAAGTTCCTGGGCTGGTTCCTGAATGGTTTCTATATGGGTATTCGCCGTTTGTCCAAAGTTTTTAACTGCAACAGTCATCAAATCCATCTTCTCATGCATCTGCTCCAGCAAAGCGCTTGTCTTGCAAAAAGTAAGCACCAAAACTTCTTCTAAACACATTTTTATTCAAGGTCAGAGTCTGGTCTCACGATCCTAATCTTACAGCTGTGAAATCCCCAGGTCAACTCCAGCTGTTGCTCCATCCACTTTTGCCCTGTGAGTCCTGGTTCCCTCCCAACACAGAGAGAGAGGCTCTCACTTTGAAGTAAGGGGAAAAAAATATTTAGGCAAGTAGTGGTGCAAACTCAGCAGCAGAAACAAGGCTCAGGAGCCTCAGTTCAGGAGCAGGTCAAGAAGTTCAGAACTAAGGGAGGGGAAAACATTGAAGATGCCCCAAGAAATCTCCACGCCCCATGCACCAGACTTTTCTTATCAGATCTTGATACAGTGGTACCTCTGGATGCGAACGGGATCCGTTCCACGAAGCGAACGCAACCCACGCCTGCGTGTTTGCATGTGTCGTAATTTGCCACTTCCGCGCATGCGCTGATGTCATTTTGAGCGTCTGCGCATGCGCAAGCGGCGAAACCCGGAAGTAACATGTTCCATTACTTCCGTGTTGCTGTGGAGCGTAACCTGAAAACGCTCAACCTGAAGCTACTTCAACCCGAGGTATGACTGTATTATAGTCCTTCTTTCTGCATTTTTTCTAATTCTTCCTCACATCCATCATTAACGGCCTAGAGGCTTCTTGCCATGCAATCATCTCTGTCTCTTTCAGCACTACCAATTGCAATCCTTTCTCTTCTTCACCGACCATGAAGTTATTTGGTTTTTCCATCTACAAAGAGATGTATTCTTTGTATTCTGTATTTCCACTCCCCCCAAAAAACAGCTGCAAGGATCTGACCTGAATCATAGAATCATAGAATTGGATGGGACCCCCCTGGGTCATCTAGTCCAGCCCCCTGCAATACAGGAATCTAAACTGAGGCATCCATGACAGATGGCCACCCAACCTCTGCTTAAAAACCTCCTAGAAAGTTTCGTTGCTCAAACCACATGGCAAAAAGGGGAAGTGGCCTGCATATAGAGATTTGCTTAAGGATCAAGAAGGAAAATGGAAATTAAAAGATTATGAGGAAATAAAAGAGCATTTTCAGAGTTAGTTACACTATACACAATTACATGAGATGTATAAGATAACAAGAAAGCAAAAATGTACAAAACCGGGTCAAACACATGTTGGAAATGTAAAGAAAAAGAAGGGGCTTTTTATCATTTGGTGGGAATGTAGAGAAGTTAATTTTTTTTTGGGAAATGATATATAATGAACTGAAAAAAATGTTTTAAATGACATTTGTAAAAAAACCCAGAAGCATTTTTGTTAGGGATTCTAGCACAAGACCTGCCAAGAAAAACAAAGAATTTATTTATGTATGCTACAACAGCAGCAAGAGTCTTGATAGCACAAGGATGGAAGAATGAGGAAATCCCAACAAAAGAAAAGTGGCAAGAAAAAATGATGAGCTACACAGAGTTGGCTAAATTGACATACAAATTGCAGGACAAGGACAATGGTGACTTTAAGGAAGAAAGCTTTTTACAACGTATCTAAAAAGAGAACAAAATAAATTGGACTCATTGGCAGGTTTTGAATAAACATACACAAATTTATTGATAACATGGTAGATAGATAATGTAAGGATATGTATAATTTTACAACATGCAGAGAATAATATGTGCTGAGAAATCAGAGAGAGGAGCTGAGGGAAGTCTTGGGGGGTGGGAAAAAAGGGGGGGGGAATAATGAATATGATATGTTTTGATAATTTGCTTTGTGGAATTTGCTAATAAAAATATTTCAATAATAATAATAAAAACCTCCGAGAAAGAACAGTCCACCACCTCCGAAAGGAATCTGTTCCACAGTCGAACAGCTCTTACTGTCAGAAAGTTCTTCCTGATGTTTAGTCAGAATCTCCTTTCTTGTAACTTGAAGCCACTGGTTCGAATCCTACCCTCCAGAACAGAAGAAAACAAGCTTGCTCCATCTTCCATGTGACAGCCCTTTAGATATTTGAAGAATATCTCCTGTAGTTCCTGTTTGCTCTCCAGCCTTTTTGAGGATCCTCCTTGTTCTGTAGATTCTGCAGGCTCCCCAGAGTCTCCCGTCCAGGACACTTCCAGGGTGATTTCTCTTGAAATTCTGTCCAATACCTTCAATACCAAAGACTGTTGGTACAACATTTGCTTTAAAATGACAAAAATCAGTGGTGTATTCATCTTCCCCTCATCATGTTTCTGTTGGTATTTTCCTTGGATATCTTCCTTCCAGGACATTTCTTGTTTACACATTCTTTTCAGATGAAGCCAAGCTTCCCTTTCACTCTCAGACAGAGTTTTACAAGTGTTATAAATGAGCCATTAACACCCATTTAGATCTACTTATCAGTTGAACTTATCAGTTCCTAACCTTTTAAAGTTCTCCATAGATAAATAAAGCTTCTAGCTGTAGTCTCTGGCCTGTAAATTAGCAAACAGTTGCACATCCTCTGGCAGTTTGCTTATCTTCTGAGTATTACTTAACTGACAGATAGAAAATCCAATTCTTCCTTAATTATAATCTTGATAAAAAATTTAAAAAAGAGAGTGTGTGCTGACCTGATGCTCCAATTAAGAGCTTTTATGTGATACATGGTCGGTGCCTTTTCCCTGCTTGAGCCCAATCTCCCCCTGCTCCCCCCCACAAAAAGCAGCCTCAGGTGTGGAGAAACATCTACTTCTGAGCATTTGGGGGTTTTGACCTTGCCCTCCCCTAAATCAAGAGGGAGTTCTGATGACCAGGCTTTCCATTTTGGTCCTATCAATCATCACATAATTCTCTGCTGACAGGAGTCAGCAGAAGAAAGCCCAGTTAGCCATATTCCTCTCTCGGAAGTTCCTCACCTCCCTTTTTAGATTACTGTCAGACCTTCTGATGAAAGGCTCTCCCCTTCTTCCCCATGTTTACCAGGCTGATATCCAAACACTGTTTCATATGGATTAGGGTGAAAGCTGCAACATGCTTCTCCTATGGTCTTTCTTTTGGTGCATCACAGTTCCTCATGAAATTACATTACAGATTCATTGTATAAATAGTAGATAGAACACAATAACAGGCTGAGCATCTCTCTTACAGCCCCCCCCCAAAGCACCCCTCCCCCCTGCAGTAAACACCAGCACTGTTAAAGTTGATGCAGTCAATTGCAGGCCACATGCAAAAGGCTCACCAAATTTGTTTGTTACATCTGTGACCCTTAATCAAAAGCTTTTTAGGTGAATGTGGCTGGGGATAGGCAAATCTATCAATTAATTGCTGTTGTTATAATTTATTCCTTGCTCTTCATCAGCAGATCCCAGGGTAAAAGGTAAAGGTAAAGGTACCCCTGACTGTTAGGTCCAGTCGCGGATGACCCTGAGGTTGCACACTCATCTGGCTCTATAGGCCAAGGGAGCCAGCGTTTGTCCGCAGACAGCTTCCAGGTCATGTGGCCAGCATGACTAAGCCGCTTCTGGCGAACCAGAGCAGCGCACGGAAACACCGTTTGCCTTTCTGCCAGAGCGGTACTTATTTATCTACTTGCAGTTTGACGTGCTTTCAAACTGCTAGGTGGACAGGAGTTGGGACCGAACAACGGGAGCTCACCCCATCACAGGGATTCGAACCGCCGACCTTCTGATTGGCAAGGTTTAGACCACAGCCCCTCCTGCGTCCCTTAGATCCCAGGGTATGTTACAACAATTAAACATTCAGAATTAAAAACAGTTCAAAGAGTTTACACAAAGTAAGTTGGCCTTCCCAGCTTCTTCCAGTTTCTCATTTTGGCTGCCTTCAGTTCAGCTCTCTGCATCAGTTTGCATTTTTTAAAAAGCAAACCTCATGAAAATTCATCTGCATTTTAGTGTGAATTTTTCCTAAAATACGAATCTGTGCATGAAATTTTGCCTAATATGCACAATTTTGCAAATACACTGTCCCAAATATAATGTATATTTGAGTGTTGTTTTCACAAATGCATGCATTTTATGCACACTGATTTTCACCCTTGCATGCTTTTTAGTGCACATCATTTGGCTGAGAAATGGCATTGCAAAATTTTGAGAAGTGTGGATTTCAAAGGATGGCTGTTCTTTGGTTTGTATAATGTGAAACACCTTTAAATGAGAACTGAATTGAATTCATCTCTCATCCCTAAGTGGGGGGGAATTAATTTTTTGAGACTGGGAATTACTTCCTCCAAACTTTTGGTTTTGTTAGTGACAGTGACAAAGCTTTGACATTGGGAAGTTCAGAAATATACTCTCCATGTCTGGAACTTCAGAAAAACCACTATGTATCTGGAAGACACCCACTGCCCCAATTTGTGGCTGGGGGTTGGGGTGCTTTGTGAAAATCACATCCTGCTTCTGTTTTTCTTTTTCTATGCAGTGTTTGGTTATAAAATGCAGCATTTTTTCAGGCATCTGAGCCCAGTCAGGACTTTTATCGAGTTCCTGATTTGACTCAAGACACTTTGCTAATGGCACAATCTGATTTGGGAATGTGAAAGCCCCACCTAGCTGGGACTCATGGAAGTTGTAGTCCAAAACTTATGGAGAGCACCAAGTAAAGGAAGGATGATGTTAAGTTGTGGGTGAACATATCAGACGACACAGCGATTCTTCAAACAGCTCTTGTTTATTCACAGGCCAGAACAGAACTGAACTGAAGGGTTCAGCCAGCCTGCTTATATAGCGCTCCACTACAAGGCAACAGTAACCACTTTCTGTAACTATCCAATCACTGAACGTCACTTTCAATCCCTTATTTGCATATGTGGACCTGAGTGAAAACTATCTACAGTATCCCCCTGCTGGCCCAGGGTGAGAACTTCAGTACATAACAGATGACATACAAGTTGTTATTGGGCTGTGCACCAATATGGTCAGCGCCCAAAGCCCAAGTTGAACTGACCTGATTCAGGTGGATCTGGGCTTGGGCCAAGTTGGGTTGAAACAGCCCCAGATTTCCCAGGTTTGTGTCGGGTGAGCCAGGGCTGCCACAGTGTGAGACATTGGACAGAAAGGCTACCGGGTTCTGCCTTATCAGTCTCTTCCTCACAAGGCTTAATCCTGCAGGCTACAGGGTGTTCCTTCATATGCTTGCAAAGCAGCACCCTGCAGGATTGAACCCTCCATGCTCTCAGTTGGGAGGAGGCCAAAGAAGATGCAGCCTTTCCATCTTCACCTGCCCTACCGCTGCCATATGTTTAATTGGGTTTTAAAAATCTCTAATTAAATAGTAGGCTGCCCCTCCCCCAAACTGACTTGGGCCAGATCCAGGCCAGGTTGAATGTTCCCTGGGTCAGACTTGGATGGGCCAGGAGGTTGTGCACAGTCCTAGTGATCCTATATGGATGTTTGTAACAGGCTTAGCTTTTCAAAAAAGTGTTAGCATGTTATGTTTTATATCTGCATTATTATAAAGTATGAGCATTTCTGTGTGGGCTACTCCCAGAGCAGCAGCGTAGAAAATGTTATTTTTTAAAAAGTACACCTTGTTCTTTTATATAGCTGATACACACTCTACATGTCCAAAGTATTAAGAACATTAATATTCAAAGAATTAATTTTTAATTCTGATAAAAATCAAACCACTGTACTTTTACAGAGGTAGAATAAATATTATAAATCAATATAATGTAACAAGTTTTTTAATAAAGGGAGCAGATACTTTGGTGTGACTTGTTCATTTTGTATAAAAGCTTTTGACTTTTCCTTAAATGCAATAATTTAATGTAGGGGTGCTGAAGTGCCTCCACATTGAGGGGCTCAGCCACGTAATGCCCCCTCGCCCCAGCCCAGCACCCAGGCAGAGGTGTGTGGAGGGCAACCAGCAGTGGCGGGAGATGCAGCCCCTTCATATTGGGTGGACTCAGCCTCTGCCCCCCAATATTGAGAGGGCTGAAGCTCCTCCCACCCCATAGTTGGCGCTCCTTTTAATGTCCTCGTAAACTGATGTAATCAATTCACTGACCTGAATTCCCCAATTCCCTTTTTGATATAGAAATATTTTTATATTTTTATAAAAATGATTTGCTAGTTGCTTCTTGCACAAAAATGCTTCCAAGTGACTCATAGCATGTTCAAGACCATTGTTGTTGTTGTTTAGTCGTTTGGTTGTGTCCATCTCTTTGTGACTCCATGGACCAGAGCACGCCAGGCACCCCTGTCTTCCACTGCCTCCCGCAGTTTGGTCAAACTCATGCTGGTAGCTTCAAGAACACTGTCCAACCATCTCATCCTCTGTCGTCCCCTTCTCCCTGTGCTCTCCATCTTTCCCAACATCAGGGTCTTTTCCAGGGAGTCTTCTCTTCTCATGAGGTTGCCAAAGTATTGGAGCCTCAGCTTCACAATCTGTCCTTCCAGTGAGCACTCAGGGCTGATTTCCTTCAGAATGGATAGGTTTGATCTTCTTGCAGTCCATGGGACTCTCAAGAGTCTTCTCCAGCACCACAATTCAAAAGCATCCATTCTTTGGCGATCAGCCTTCTTTTTGGTCCAGCTCTCACTTCCATACATCACTACTGGGAAAACCATAGCTTTTACTATACGGACCTTTGTTGGCAAGGTGATGTCTCTACTTTTTAAGATGCTGTCTAGCTTTGTCATTGCTTTTCTCCCAAGAAGCAGGCATCTTTTAATTTCAAGAGCATAAGAGTAAGTAAAAATACATTATATAGAAATATGTTTACAAAAAAACCATATTTAGAAAAAAAGAATCCACAAAGTGACCCGAATAACAGCAACAAAAAGAATTTACAGCATGAGTAACAATATTTGCTGCCACCTCCTCCCCCAGGATCAAAAGCTGTGGGTCAATTCATTGACCATCCACCATTGACTCACCATTGTGAGCAGCCAGGTCAGGCTGGTAGGACCCAAACCAATGGACTAAAATCACAAGGAAGAAGATTCCGACTGAACAGTAGGAAGAACTTTCTGAGGGTAAGAGCTGTTTGACAGTAGACTCCTTTGGGGGAGAGCCACAAGCTTTGAATGTATAGTCATACCTTGGGTTGAAGTAGCTTTGGGTTGAGCATTTTTGGAGTGCGTTATTTCTGGGGTTCGCCGCTCACACATGTGCAGACACTCAAAATGACGTCATGCGCATGCACGGAAGCGGCAAATCGCGACCCACGGACGTGCAGACGCGGGTTGCTTTCGCTTCAGGATGTGAACTGGGCTCCGGAACGGATCCCGTTCGCATCCAGAGGTACCACTGTATAGTGTGTGTGCACAGCATAACTTCTTGACTTTTTGCAGAACAGACTTTGTCCCAACAGGAGAGACTTGGTGCCCTGCTTCCCCACCCCCACCTCCGAGTGAGGAGAGCAGCACATACAGCTCTGTCTGGCCCTGCAGGGGAATGAATTACCATTGACTTAATAAGAAATAACAAGCCATTATTCTTCAAGCTACAGGGATAGAAAATGACAGCAGCATTTTGGATGTAAGCCTTATTCATCACGTCTCTTGCATTGGGCTTCCCGACAGAGAGACTGACTCAACTCCATTTCCAGGGCAAATAAAAATGGAGGGAGATGTATGCATTTATGTGTAATGTTTTCCGCCTTCTTGGCTCCTCTGTTTGTGCCAACGGCTACACATCTCCCCAAGTCTTGGGCTTTTTATTCAGCCTTTGCTCAGAGGTGCAGCCAGCATAGGCAAGTGGCGGAGAAGATGCAGAAAAGAAAGCTTCAGCACTGCTCAGATCGGCTGGCTTGCATCTTTTTTCTCTCCAGACAGGCATCCAGAAGCTGCCTTACACATAGCCAGACCACTAGCCCACCTAGCTTGCCATTGTCAGCACTGGCTGGCAGCGGTTCTCCAGGATTTCAGACAGGAGTCTCTCCTCTCAAAGGTACTGTATATGTTTAATGTACATAAAATGCTGTTTTTGAACGCATTGCTTTTAAAATACAGTAATGGGAAGTTTACCTTAGGCAAAAAGGCTGCACTCTGGCAAAAGTGTCAGAGAAGGCTGCTATTTTTCCATTAGTGTGAGATAAGCTACTCATCTCTTTAAACATGAGCTGCAGAGCTGTCACAGCAGGAAGTTGAAACTTTAGAAGCCTATGTGTGTATGTTGGAGATGGTTAGCAGCAGCAGTAAAGTTCTACAATGATGAGCAAGAATGGGGCAGGGCCCCTCACCCCTCTTCCCCTAACATGGATAAAACCAGGCTGCACAGGCAATTTCTCGTGGGTAAATGCAGCAAAGAAGAAATAAAGAAAAGAAAGGCAGTGTACATAAATTCATAGGACCTAGTGTTGTTGTTGTTTAGTCGTTTAGTCGTGTCCAACTCTTCGTGACCCCATGGACCAGAGCACGCCAGGCACTTCTGTCTTCCACTGCCTCCCGCAGTCTGGTCAAACTCATGCTGGTAGCCTCGAGAACACTATCCAACCATCTCGTCCTCTGTCGTCCCCTTCTCCTTGTGCCCTCCATCTTTCCCAACACCAGGGTCTTTTCCAGGGAGTCAATGATCAAGATGGGATATAAGGGTTCAGGTGATCCTTGAGGGTACCCTGGACCTAAGTTGTTAAGGGATTTGGAAATTAATACCAGGACATTGAAGCTGGCTTGGTAGTTGATTGGCAGTCAGTGTGCAGATGTTTTAAAAAAGGTGCCACATATTCTTAGCCAGATGCCCCCTACAACAACCTGGCAGCTGCATTCTGCACTGGCTGCAGCTTCCAAACTGGGCCAAAGACAGCCCTACATAGAACAAATTTCAGAAATCCAGGCTTGAGGTTGTCAATGCATGGACTGCAAAACTCAGAAAAACCGATCACCTGGCAGCCTGGATGGTAAACTAGATCAGAGTGGGGAACCTTTTTCAGTCAGAAGGCCACATTTACCCATAGACCACCTTCTGGGGGCCATGTTCTAGTTGTGGACCTGGCCAGAGGCACAAATGGATGGAGCAACAGACATGAAACTTGCCTTTGTAGAGTTGACTACAAAATCCAGAGGTTTCTACACACACCTCTCTCCAATCAGGAAAAAGAGGAACTATCACAGGTAAAATAATTCAAGGATGGGCTGCAGCAAGGCCAGTGAAGTGTGGCCTGGGCTAAGTCCCAACGACCTAATAGAGAGTCCTGGGGGCTCCATTTTGCACCTGTGCTTGAGTTCATTCACCCCATTTTGACTATGGAACTTGGGCCAATTGTTTAGCTTTTCCCTGAAGCTGATAAGTTTTCCTGTTTGCAGGTGGGCTTACAAAAACCTACATTGTTGTATGGCATTGGCAGTGGCGCGACCTGGGGAGAGTCGTCAGGGCCAGACAAAAGAGGCTTGGAAGGGCTACGCCTAGCTGTTGACTAGATGGTCAGATCCAGGAGGCTCTTCTGATATTGTGATGGGGTTTTTTTGATGCGCTTGAAAGCTGGTGCACATTTTTCTGACTGCCCTGTCAGTCCTAATATAGGCATTATCCCATTACTTATGAATGGATGCAACACTTTCCCCTGCCTTCATTTCCCCAAGAAAAGCTCTATCACTGAGTTTTGAGCAGGGGAAGCGGGATGTGTAGGTAGGGGGGTGGGGGGTGGGAACGCAAGGCTGCTTGGATGCATTTTGCTTTGGCATTTGCAAAAAGCAGCCTACCCATTCTAGGCCAAGGTAATTACAGATAAATGCTGGAAAACGTTGCACTCAGAGAGCCCCTCAGATGCTAAAATTTCGCTGTCTGGCAATCATTGGAGAACAGCACGAGCCTTTTTTCCTCCCAAGTAATACTGTCGGTGTGTGGGTAATGAATTTATTGATTTTGCCTTTTTTTATTTTTTTTAAAGCACAACAGTTATTTCAGAGATAAATGCCTCTCATTTGCAGTCATTAAATCTGCCATATCGAGGACAGCTGGGGGAGTAATAGTCCAGAGTTGGAAACAAGGTGAAGAATAAAAACACCAAATCTCGTCACCACCCCCTTTTCATTTTTTTTAAAGACAGGCTTAATCAACTGTCAGATGTTTTGTGGGAACAGAAAAGTCAAGAAGTTATGCCGTGTACACACTATACATTCAAATCACATGGCTTCCTCCAAAGTATATTAGGAAACGCTGCTTACCCCTCACCGAGCTACCGTTCTGAGGATTCTTTGAGAGAAATCATGCGCTTTAAGTGGGCTTTAAATGTGTGGCATGTAGGAGGCTGCAGCCATGTCCCTGTTGGTCTTTGTGCACATTCAAAAAGGGTGCGTAATCCACCTGCCTCTTCCTTGGTGTGGGAAATCCACAGCTGGAGCATGCAGCCTCTACTTGAGGGCCTCAAGCTCAGGCAGATGTGGGGCACTAATCTGGTCCACTGGGCTGTTTTTTACATCTCTTGAAAAGGAAAACAACAACACAAGAGCCTAAAAATATGTCCCTGGTCCATCTTCCCTCTCTCCCTCCCCTCTTCTCTTCATGTTATTTTATCTTTATCCTCTCCCACCCAACTCCTACTTTTCTTCTGTTTCCATATTCCTTCCTTCCTTTCTCTTCATTCTCTTCCTCTCCTTTTCTCATTCTTTCTCTTCCCTTTCTTTCCCCATTTTCTTTGCTTTCTATTATTTTCCTTCCTTCCCAATCTCTCCCTCTCCTTACCCTTCAGAAAGCCATCATGCCCCCCACCCCAATGATGATCTCATCCACCATTGGGCCACCCAGTGGAGTCTGACCAGCATTTTACTGTAAGGCAGAGATAGCTGGGTGGCTGAAAAGAAGAATTAAAAAAACCACCATCCAAGATGCACTTCCCTAAGCAAATTCACTTAGGGAAGGGGAAATAAAAGCTGTTTGTTTGCCAAACAACTGTGACACATGCAGAACGCCTTTGAGAAGCAGCTGTTGTTTCTGAATGAGCCACAGTTCGAGATAGTTAACCTCTCGCTATTGTTAAGCCCTTGGAAAGAGGAATGATGCAAATAGCCAGAACAATCCTTTATCTCTTCATGGTTCTGATCTCTTTCATAGGATAGGCAGGATTCTTGTTATTTTCAATAGGTTGGGGGCTCAGTACAATGTAGTGCTAAAGCCTGAAAGATCACCCTGGGGGGCAAGGCAGAAAAAAATATTCCCTTCCTGTGCTTCTTTGTGTGTGGAATGCATGCTTTGTTTTCTTTTGTCCTACTAGCAAGTACATCAGTTCTGTACAAACAGGGTTCTTGGGTTTTTTCAAAGGTGTGGGGATGCCTTTTGCAAAGCAATTCCTATGTACTGTTCCTTTCCTTTCTGATTGTCTCCCCACAATGGCATTTCTTTCTCCCTTAGTGGCAAAAGGAGGAGGAGGGGGGGAAACAAGAAAAGGAGATAGTAAAACGATGGGAAAAGGTGAAGCTGGAATTTTTTTTTAAATGGCAGCCATTATTCTTTTGCAGACAAACCTCCCCACACCGAAAAAGGGAAAAAATAAACACTTCCAAAGGGTCTTATGGCACCTTCATAAATTTATGTTGTTTGGCAGCAAATAACACAGAAATGAATGCTAAACTTCTGCCATATTCCACTATATTTCTGTAAGTGATTTCACATGAAAGCTCAGATGCAACAGGGCATGTTGGGAAATATGGCCCTTTTGTGGATAAAACCAGTGAACTATTTTTTTTGGGGGTAGGGGTCGTTAAAAAAAATAAGGTGCTCGTACTCCTATCTTGATGAAAGTGTTGCAAGTACAAAATGGCTGGGGGTGATAGTGCTGGATGCAACTCAATATGGCTAAGCAAATAAAATATATAGAACAAGCAAATAAAATATATAGAACAAGCAAATAAAATATATAGAACACATGACTCCAAAGGTATCAGACAAAAGTCCCCTTCCACATTTGGGTTCCAAGTAGGGGGACAGAAGAAAATGGAAGGCTCAGCAGATGAGGAGATGCCAGGCCTTTGAGCTACAGCAAGGCCTCCTCAACATGGACAGTAGCTTATATCAGGAGAGGGGTACCTTTTTATCCCAAGGGCCTAATTCCCTCTTTCAGGGGCCATATTCCAGTGATGAGTGGGGTTGCAAGGGTTCCTACAATAGGGTATGTTTCAACCACCCAGAAGTCAGAGGGAGGTTCTTTACATGAACACTTCTCTTCATACAGGCAAGAAAGAGGCACCATGCCAGTTCAAGGACACATTCCAGGCAGTAGGTTTGGAAAATACAGGACAGGACAGCAGCAGGCAGGCTGGAGTGGGGTGGTGGTTTTGCAACTCCTGGACCTGTTCTACACCCCTAGTGTGGAAAGAAAATATGAATCCCTGTGACCCACATATGTGGGATAAGTAACAAGAGAATTGGTTGGGGGCTAGGCTTCAAAACACAGAGCAAAACTCACTCCAACAAGAGAGAGCCCCCAGTAGCAGAGTTTAAACTCACAAAAGTCAAGCAGCAGTATATGTGGGAATTTAGGCTATTAAACCATTTTCTTATCACATTTAGTTCCCCTCTTCCTACCTCTGTTGCAATGAATAGACCACACACTATTAAGTAAGTTTAAAAAGCTTTACTTACAATATGTTCCAAAGGTCAGATTCATGCATTTATCCAAGCAGCAGTAAGGAAAACACAGGTGGAATACAGAACAATAGCTTCAAGCACATGCTCTGAGCTTGGCGCTTGTTTGGTACATCTTCCTTGGTTAGTTACAACTTTACTCCCTCCCTCTCAGAGAAGAGGGTGCATGACCTTAGTCTAGGAACGCAGCTCTATGTTCTTAACTCCTTCATGCACTAACACTCATGCATAGTTATATTTGATTGCAATTTCCCACACCTGGTCTACATAGAGTAAGAGCCTTTTGCAGGCAAGCATTTTGTGAGGCAGACTAAGTGGGTGTGCCTGGAAAGGAGCACATCAAAGTGGGGGGAGGGGAGAAGGAAGAAGCTCTGCGTCTTTCTTTATTCAGGGAAAAGACCAGGAGGAGTGCACCCCCTGGCTGAAGCCAATGGGAGTTCCAAGGTTTGTTCTGCCTCTTCCATCCACCCACATATGGAACACAGCTCAGTGGTAGAGCTTATGCTTTGCATGCAGAAGTACCTAGGTTAAATCCCTGGAATCTCCAACTGAAAGGATCACACAGCAGGTGATGGGAAGAGCCTTCCCTGCCAAAGACCCTGGAGAACTGCTGCCAGAGTTGCCAGCGCTGGCAATGTCAGGGATGGGAATCCTCTAGTTCCCAGGCCCAATTAGGTCTACCAGCTCCCTACCTCCACTTGACCCAGAAATCCATTTCAGCCATGCCCACCTATCCTACACCTGGCATCATGTGTGCTGTGGAGGGACATGGCCTGGTAAGATATGATATCAGGTGTAGGGCAGGTAAATATGTTGCTGGGACAAAGTCAGTTTGCAGCTGATCAGCAGCACCTTCAAAGCCCCATGTGCAGAGTTTTGCAAGCCCCAACAAACAGCTGATTGCCAGGGCTTGCAAAATATCCTGCATAGGGCTGTTGGTTGGGGCTTGCAAAGCACAGCACAAGGGGCTATTCAAGTCCTGACAGTTGGCTTATCATTAGGCTTTTCATGCAAGCCCTGAAAAGTTCCTGTATGGGGGGAAATGTGTCACCTGATGTCACTATGATGCCAGGTGATTGACAGATACCTGGCCCCACCCTCCTGTCAAATGTGTCCTGTGTGTGTATGGTGGGGGATAATGATCCTGCCCGCTATCCACATCCTACTCCTCCTCTCTTGACTTGATGGAGAAGCAGTCTGACCTGGTGTAGGGCAGCTTCTAGCATTCTTAGAACAGCACCTTACTTTGGCGTATAAAAATTGGACTGGCTGAACTGAAACTGAGCATGAATGGTCTTCCATGATGCAAGCTGGAGTCAAAAGCAAATCTGATACCAAACAGTTCACAAATTTGTACATGGCATTCTAAAACTTGTGCTCAAATCTGGAATGCTGAACCCTCACAGAATTTAAAGGGAATGCCTAGCAGGAATGTTCAGACCTGTTCAACTAGACCACTTGGGCAGCCATGCCGTGTTGCACAATGCCATTCAGTCTTGCTGCCATCGCAGAATGGCAGACACGTCCTCTGACAACCCGGAGAAATAAAGCCGCTCAATGCGATGACAATCCTGTTTGGCATTTCTTGATGTTCAACAGCATCCAACACAACCAGAACTAAAATAAAAAAAATGAAAAAAATGAATATTGATGGCAGGGCAAATGAAATTCTGCATATTCATCCCCCTGTTTCCTTTATCACTTATTCTGTAACAGCTGTTTAATTAATTGCTTGAGCGGCTTCCTAATACATCTTATTTACATACAAAATTACAGAATAATGGTTTGCCTTTGAGTTGAGTGAGAATTTAATGCCTGCTCGCCATGCATCACAGGCCACAACTACTCATGAAGAAATAAAAGTTCTGGATGTTTTTGACTGTCGCAGGTTTTTTCTCTCTCCCCCCCCCTTCATTCCCCCCTAATTACTGGAGCCTATTTTTCTTCTTCTCCCCAGGTTTTGTTGGAGTTGTTTTACAGGTGTTACAATATGATGTTGGAACGATAACTGGCAAATAAAGCTTTGCGTCCTTTCAGAGAGGAGCCTACGGTTTGAATTTCTGTTGACGAACAAGGCAAGAGGGCAGGAAGAGATGATAGATGATAGATGATAGATGATGATAGATAGATAGATAGATAGATGATAGATAGATAGATAGATAGATAGATATAGATAGATGATAGATAGATAGATATAGATAGATGATAGATGATAGATAGATATAAAGCAAGGAAGTGCTGAGTGAGAGAGAGAGAGAAAGAACATCATTACATAATCTTCGTTGTACAGCTTTATGCCTAGCTAGATGCAAAGTTTAGCTAGATGCAAAATGAGCCTGCATAGCCAGAAAATGTCCAGTCTTCCCAGCACATTTTGCAGATTGACACCTCCCTTGTCATAGTTCCCCCTTTCTTTTCTTTTTTAAACACAGCGGGTTTCCCAGTTGATTACAGCAATGCCACAGACAGAGATAAGGTTGTGTCAACTGTGTTTTTTCCTTTTTCTTTTTTGCCCCTAACTGATTATTCAGTCAGCGTCCATGCCTACAGATACAACATCATAAACTCATCAGCAGAACAGCATGAAAAGGGAAAACAGACAAATCCTTCCTGTAATGGAATAAAGTTATTGTGCTTTGCAACAGACCCCAAAACTTTGAGACAAGGGGTTCCTAATTTATATATAAAAAGAGGAGCTGGAGTACCAACCCTGGGTATCTTCTTCCTTGAACCATTTATATTGTTTGACCTAAAATAGGGTTGCCATATTTTAAGAGCAAAAAAGAAGACGCTATGATGGCCATTCAAAGTGAATAAATGCAATTTTTCTCAAATTTAACCTCTGAAAAAGAGGACACATGGCAACCCTAAAAAGCTTGCTACCACATTCCAGGAAGAAACAGCTTGTAGACAATGGTGGGTGTTAAATTCAGGTGTCTACCTAAGTAACTGGGGAATAAAGATTTCTTACAATTTAATCTTTTTCCCCACGGTGAATCGTCAGTTCCATTGCTGTCCCTGATGACGGCCTATAAAATGGTGATTTTCTTGAGTCAAAATGAGAGTAAATAAAACATTAAATAAAACATTAAATATTAATCGTAACAATCAGATCCTATATAAAAAGTCAAAATAACCTGAAAATAGACAACTTATATCAAATAAAGTGATATTCAATAATCCATTAGAATCCAATAGTAAATAGTAAAATTAAACATCAGCAAATAATAGGCCTAAAACAGTTGGAAAAGGGCGATTATTTGCATGTATTGTAAAGGTGCCTTCAAAGAAAGAAATACTATAGGGCAGACACGTCCAACTTCCAAAAGGTTGCGATCTACTCCCAGTATAAAAAAATGGCAATGATCTACCCATTGTCATTGGAGGGAGGAGGAGTGTGCATCTGGAAGGAGGTGGCTAACTGCTCGCGGGAGGAGGGAGTTTAAGTGGGGGGGGGGGGAGGAAAGGGAGGCAAAAGTTCTCTCCCGGTGGAGGGACCCAGCACTGGGGCCACCGCTGCAGCTGTGAAGGCCGGGCCAGGTGGCAAGTGGGCAGGCAAGGAATGTTGCAGAATTTTCTTCAAAACCAAAACAAAGGCATCAAAGATACAACAAAAATACCCATACAATGTCTTGTGCTGTCCAGCACAGGCTCAGGATCTTAGAAATAAAATAAACTGGAGCTGTTTACTTGGGGAACTTCTTTTACATCCTTACTCCACTAAGCCCTGGGAACAAAGAACCAGTCACCACCCTTCCAAGATGGTGAATTTGCAATTCAATACCTTCATCACATGATCAAAGGTTACATTCAGTTTGGAGAACAACCAACAGGTAATTATCAACCTGCAAAAAGCTCAGAGAGAGCTCTTCCTGCGTTTCTACAGCTTTAATGGAATCTTTCAGTTAAACCCTTTTCACCGATACACAGGCATTCCCATTTCAGTGTCAATTAAACCAATTATACTTAACATCTACAAATGTACACCACCATGGATTTTTTGTGTGAGTTGGAAGTTTAGAAATACTCTTATGAATAAAAGCTAATGGATAAAGGATGCTTTAAAACAGGGTGGGCAACATTTTGGACCCTGAGAGCCCAAGTGCATGCGTGTGTGTAAGGGGTGCATATTAGAGGCTGGTGAGTGGTGTAGCCTGCAGAGCAGCAACATGGCTTGAGGGACTTCCAAAAGAGTGAGAGAGTGAGGCTTGGGGAGCCACATTCAACCACAAGCCTGAGGTTACCCACCTCTGGACTTGACAATCCTTTTGATCGCTTTCCATAACTGAAATTCCATCAAGGTTTTATTTATTTCCCTTCTCCACCACACAATGCCTTCCTTCTTTCTTCAAAATGGTGAATGATCATGCTCTTTTTATCCACTGGGTGCCTCTCTTATATTAAGACTTCAATTTATTCAATATGTGTGAAATCCCCTGGAGGAATCCTTTGTGAATTTAATCATTCTAGGCTAAAGCCTTCAGTTTCTGCAGAAAATCTCTCCACAACCTTTGGATTCTGCTGGTTTTAGCAGCATTGTTAATTAATTACAAGATGCCTAACCTCGAGGCCCTGGATATGGTTTGTTTAGTATCTAGAACTGAAGAAACAGTAGTTATAGTATATGCATGGATTTCTATTGGTCACACTGCATCATGGGTTTTATAGTCTTGAAGTTGCACGAAGGAAACAAAAAACTGCACGTTTTAGTAGCAATTCCAAATGCCAATAGCTCCAAGCATTTTGTGAGAGCTGCTGCTAAAACATGTCCTAAGAAAGGATTTGTTCCAAAATGTGTTGGGTCTGGAACTTGTATAAATCAGAGAGTGCATCCCAACCTGGAAGAAATGTAGCATGGATCTGATAAATGGAAGAGGGAAGAATAATGTATGCTACCTTGAACTCCTTGGAGAAAAAGTGGAATCTAAAATGCAGTTAAAATATTTAAAGGTTGTATCCAACATTAGTCCGACTCAGAGCAGGCTCATTGAAATTGATGGCTAATTTAGGCACATTAATTTCAGTGGTTGCATCCAACATTATTCAGATTCAAGAGTAGACCTTCTTAAATTAATGGACATGACTAATATAAGTTTATTGGTTTCATTGGGGATGTGGTGGTGACACTGTAAAGGGCCTTCTTAGTGAATGATCCTAGACTCTGGATCTCCCTCTTTGGAGAAGCTAGAATGAAGGCCACCTTACTCAAAAGGCTTTTGGGAACTAACTGCTTTTAATTAAAAGGTTGGTACCGTGCTGTTTTTATTGTAATTATTTGTATGTTTTATACAGATTTTATATAGGTCTATAGTTTTAATTCTGTTAATGTGCCTCAGCTTTTGTAGTTACTATTCAGTCAGTCTCTGCCAGGTGGAAAAAGGCCAAGATGGTCTTATAATGTCCCAGACTACACAGGGAAGTGGGTAGAGGAAGGGGCCGGCTATTCACAGTGGCAGCAAGAACGAAAATGGCACTTCTCCACAGCCATGAGACAGAAGCCTTAGAGGCACCCTGCCTCCTCAGTCAGCATCCACTCTCTGGTTGGAAAACAGAGAAACTTGTCTCTTCCTGCTGTGCTAGCCAGTTGATTCACACATCAGCACTGCATGCTGAAGCTCCGACTGCAAACACCAACTCATTCCCCTTTTTGTGTGCTGCAGCAGCAGTGTTGGAGCAAGGCAACGGGTCATTTTTGATATTAAATCTAAAGACAAGATGGCTTCTCTAAATCCAAGATGCCCGCTCAAATCAGGACAGTTGAAGGGTATGTGATTGTGATAACAACCAGCTTTGTACATGCATATAACTCTTCCCAGCAATTACAAGATAGAAAAAGATTGACTTCAATCAAAATGCATTGGGCTCCTCAGTGATTTAAGGTGACCATATAATTTGATAAAATGAGGGTATTCTTTAGCATCATTTTGAGGCCTCCTCTCTTTCTCTGAGCCCTTCCAGGCTGTCACTATTTTATGTGTGGGATTTAATCCCATATTGCCAAATTCAGGTTTGCACAATTAAGGTTGATTTGGAAGTGGGTTTCTTTGGGTTTTGGTGCTCCCTGTACCACTCTGTGGTACATCACCTTACCAACAAAGGTCCGTATAGTTAAAGCCATGGTTTTCCCGGTAGTGATGTATGGAAGTGAGAGCTGGACCATAAAGAAGGCTGGTCGCTGAAGAATTGATGCTTTTGAATAATGGTGCTGGAGGAGACTCTTGAGAGTCCCATGGACTGCAAGAAGATCAAACGTATCCATTCTTCAGGAAATTAGCCCTGAGTGCTCACTGGAAGGACAGATCCTGAAGCTGAGGCTCCAATACTTTGGCCACCTCATGAGAAGAGAAGACTCCCTGGAAAAGACCCTGATGTTGGGAAAGATGGAGGGCACAAGGAGAAGGGGACGGCAGAGGACGAGATGGTTGGACAGTGTTCTTGAAGCTACCAGCATGAGTTTGACCAAACTGCAGGAGGTAGTGGAAGACAGAAGTGCCTGGCATGCTCTGGTCCATGGGGTCATGAAGAGTCGGACATGACTAAACAACAACAAGTACCACTCTGTGGGTCACTCTCTTAGCCACTATGCTACATCAGATTCTCCACCAGTGTAGGCTGGTCCATTGGGGCAAGTGGGGAACTGCTCCACTGACCTAAGTGTGCCTTAGTGTGCCTAAGCTAGTCCCCACCTGCCCTGACTTCTTCCGTGCCACCAGTCCAGGCGGTAGCACTCACTGTCAACTTCTCTTGCAGACCACACTGCAGCATGCATTTAAAGCACTGGCAGTCATGGCTTCCCCCCAAAACCATGGGAATTGTTGTTTGTTAAGGGCCCCCTTTCCCCTTGCAGAGCTACAATTCCCAGAGTTCCCTGGGAGGAGGGATCAACTTTTAAACCACTCTGGATGGAGAGAAAACTAGAATTAGTTGGCTCTGGCTCCACCTACTGTTGGGTTCCACATCTCCTGCCCTACCAGATCCCCAGGGCAGATCTACTATGAAACTAATGAAGCTTAAGCTTTAGGGCCCCTAATCCTGGAGGGCCCCAGAAGCAACTTTAGTCTACATTGCTTACAGTTTTTGTCTATATTTCAACAACCCCATGGAAGAAGATAACTCAGTTCTGGCACCTCTCAGGTGGGCACCATTACCATTCTAAGAGATGCCATTCATGGTGTATTCCAGCACCCCTTTTTCTGGAAAAATAGCACTGAAGATAACAATGGTTATACAGACCTCATTGCTGGTTGCGAAGGGTCCTCTATGATAGTTCAAGCTTCAGGGCCCCCCAAATGTAGGTCCGCCACTGCAAATCCCAATGGACCACAGGCGCCACTGTCTTCCTTTCACAATGGAATTCAACGTGCCCCTTGTCTGCTTCCATCAAATGTCATTCCGGTCCATTTGATGCCCCTGTAAACATTAAGGCTGCAATTTAAGTGGCTGTTTATGAGACACTTCACTGATATGTGTGGCTTGCATACAAGTCATCGATCATTTGCAAACTCTCAAATGGGAGTCAAGACACCCTCTTCAGATTCTCCTGCCTGTTATTGATTCTGATGACACTACTTGACAGTTGCAAAAAGTTTATTCCGCACAAGGTTTATTCCGCAATTTTTTAAAAAAACAAATGACCTTTTAAAATCTGCATATTTATTTTTTTTGCAGTATGATTTATGGGGACATCATTGGGTGTTATATGGAAGATTGAATTTGGGGAGGGTGTGTTGATGGGCCTCAGGAAATCAGAGAGAGAAGACAATATCTAAAGAATGATGGTGCTGTGCTTCTATTGGTTTCTTTGAAAGACATTGAGAGAAGTTGCTTTCAGGTAAGAGTCAGTATGGTGTAGTAGGATGTGGGTTCAAGTACTAGGATGTGGGTTCAAATACTCACCCATGACATTGCCCGGGTAACCTTGGTCTCTAGGCACTGCCTCTCAGCCTAACCAACCTCACAGAGTTGTTGTGGGGATTAAATGAGGCTGGTCAGGAGAACAATCTTGCGCTACCTTGAGCTCCTTGGTGGGAAAGGTGTGATATAAATGTAATAAAAAAAAAAAAAAGGAGGGTGTTTTCAGACTGTCTCTACCTGACTACATATGGGAATATTTAGCTTGTACAATTATAACTGTTTGGGAGCTATTGTGCAACAAACCTGCTTCTACAAATGCTCATACTTTTGTGATAAGACAAATCATGGGGAAATGTATGGGGAAGTGTGGGGTAGGAATGCAGTTTGCATTTAAAGGTCAAACTACCTAATTCTCACTTCCTGAAATAACAGGCCGGCCAAAACGCAGCAATCCTTCAAGAGTTTTCTATCTGGTATGCCAGCTGAGACCCTACCTGCCCACACATTTGTCTTGCCAGAATGGTACATGCTCTGGTTATCTCCTGCAAAGCACTCTATGTGGGCTACATTTGAAGGTGACTCAGAAACTACAACCAATCAAGAATGCGGCAACTAGACTGGTGAATGGGAGCAGCCGTCAGGACCATATAATACTGGTCCTGAAAGACCTACATTGGCTCCCAGTATGTTTCTGAACACAATTCAAAGTGTTGGTGCTGACCTTTAAAGCCCTAAACCCAGTATACTTGAAGGAGCATCTTCATCCCCATCATTCAACCCACACACTGAGGTCCAGCTCTGAGGGTCTTCTGGTGGTTCCCTCACTGCAAGAAGTGAAGTTACAGGGAACCAGGTGGAGGGCCTTCTTGATAGTGGCACCTGCCCCATGGAACGCCCTCCCATCAGATGTCAAGGAGATAAAGAACTACACAACTTTTAGAAGACACCTGAAGGCAGCCCTGAATCAGGAAGTTTTTAATGTTCAATGTTTTATTATGTTTTTATATGTGTTGGAAGCTGTCCAGAGTAACTGGGGCAACCCAGCCAGATGGGTAGAGTATAAATATTGTTATTTGTATGCAGAAAGGTCCCAGGTTCAATCCCAGGCATTCCCAGGAAAGACCTCCGCTTGACCCTTAAAGAACAAATGCCAACCAGTTTAGGCAATATTGAACTAGATGTATGTTTGATATGACTTGGTATAAGGCAGCTTCTTATATACCTATTTTCCTAAGTGCATATGGGATTGGAACCTAGCAGTGCAATGGTATTAATATCTACTCATAAGTAAGCCCCATTGAGACAGGGGCATATCGGGGTCAGTTCAGAGGGAGCTGTTTCCCCAGACCACTCCCATGCCAGTCACCAAGCAATGCCAACCTTGGTGTAGTAAATTAAGTGGGCGGGGAGTGGGGAGGTGGGCAACCATGGGAGGAAAACAGGTTGCATCCAACTAAGCCCTACTCAGAGTAGACCCCTGGAAAGAATCAACCTAAATTTGTCGTGTTCGTTAATTGCAGTGGCTTTGCTCAAAGTAGAAATGATGTTGAATGCAGCCCAAATACAGTAATATAAAATTTATTTCCCCTTGCCTTCTGAGAGCCCAGCAAGTCTTTAGGAAGTGGTGGGTAATAATTTCTTTCACTATGGACTGCCCCACCTCTATTCCCATGTCCTCCATTGGATTGCTTGACTAGTCGCAGAAGGAGGTATATTTGATATGAGAAGGGAGGGCATGTCATAAAAAGAATTATTACAACCAGAATAATTGTAATGCACTGAATAGCAACAATCCCTCAACGCCTGCTTTCCCAAGTTTGCATCGTTAATTGACATCTCATTAAAAGATCATTAGGAAGCTGAAAATGAGAGGAGACACACATGCAAAACAAAGCTCAGGATGACAAAAAGGGCTGGAGTTTTGGCAATTATTATAGCCCAACAAAGTTAAATGTAGAAGGCAAAGTGATGAAGTAATTAAGAAAAGGTGAATGAGCATTTGTAAATACACAGTCATGGACTCTAGTAAGTGTATTTACATATATAGTAGCTTGCAAAAAAGTACACAGGTTGTTGAATTGAAAGTGTTTCAATGCAGTCAAACCTAACAAGAAAGAAGATATGCTGAAATTAGCATACTTAGGGCTCAGTCTATGTATTTAATTGGGTGGCAGTGGCAGCAAAAGACTCCTCTTTTCAATGATTTTCCATTTCCAAATGATTGCTTGTGGCCCCTTCTTTCAATGGTTTGTTCATGTACTATATCTAAGAAAACATACCATTCAATTTAAAAGGGGAACTACTTATCCTTACTGGCACCAGCAAACAACCAAATCTGATCGGCTACAGATTAGTTACTGATTGGGGTCACAGCATCATCATGTCTTATTACTTATTTATTTCATAAAATTTATACACCACTTGATCGTAGAAAAAAATATCTCAAACTTGGTTTACAAAGAAGAAAAGAAAAAGCAATTTATACACTAATTGGCTGCAGTCACTGATGGAGGAATGAAATTGGGGGGAAATAATGGATACCTAAACAGATGCAGGGTGGGAAAATACTGGGTGTAGTTTCTCAGTGTGAACCAGGAAGCACCTATCCAAACAAAGACGTGGTTTTCTCTATAAACATCTATGCTTCTCAGCCCTGTGATTCTTGTGCAGTAGCAGCGTGCGGGAATATGAGGATTTGGGATGACATTATTATATACAGATTGCAATCGTTGTTATACCACAGCCAGGCATGTTTTGCAGGGCTCACCAAGAGGAGAGGACATTTTGCTCAGGGCTGTCTTAAGCATATGCAGCACTGGGGTGCAAAGATCCACCTGGCACCCACCCCAGGTTTCCTTGTCCAAGGCGCACAGGAGGGTGGAGCCAGCCAGCCACCTCAGCATCTTGGTCGCTCCTGAACTTGTGGCACAGAGCCGCCCGCAGCAGAAGAGCCCACTGCGGCACTCCGACCAACGGGTGGGCTCTTCCCCAGACTCAATTCTTTGGCACAGGACTCTTTGCCTGGCGCCCCTGAGAGCCCGGCACCTGGGTGCCCCACAACCCTAGCGCCTATGTGTAAGATGGCCCTGCTCAGGGCTACCTCAAGCCTAGAGGACCTCAAGCCTCTGGAAACCATTTTTGGGGGGCAACATTTGGTTGCTTCTCCAGGCTTCTAGCCATAGTGGCTGCATTCTTCTCTCACTGTTGGATATATGATGCCCCTGAATACCAGTTACTGGAAAGTGCAAGTGTGGAATGCTTAGGTCCTCCTTGTGAGCTTGGGGCAACTGTTTGGCCACTGTGAGAATAGAATGCCAGACTAGATGGGCCATTGATTTAATCCAGCAGAGCTCTTCCTATATTCTTATACTGTACATTATAGCCATCTTACAGCAGTAGCACCCAGCTGACCAAACCGCTTTTTATTTGGCGAGAATCTTTGCTATTGTGGTCAAATCCCCAAAGTGTTCCCAGCAAATGTTTCATGTGCCTATTGTCACCCATTTGGATTGGAAATCCTCACTTGGGTCCCAACTATGTTTGGTTTTCTCGGGAAAGCATCAAATAGGTTGACTCTCCAAATGGTTTTCTACCATGGTTACAAATCCCAGAGGATGATATGTTAAAGTTCGTGCTTGTGACACTGTCAGTGAGCACGCAACATAATTACGAGCCAGGAGAGAATTCTTGGGAAACAAGAGTTCTCACTCTCCGAATGTTCTTTGAGACAGCTCATAATTACCAAGTCATGAGAACATAAAAGGACCCTCCTGGATCACGACAAAGGCCCTTCTATCTTGCTCTCATGGTGGCCAACCAAATGCCACAACGGGAAGGCTGCAAGCAGGACGCGAATGCAACAGCATTCTCCCTACTTTTAATTTCCAGCAACTGGTGTTAGAAGTGCATTACCTCTGACAAGGAAGGTAGAATATGTAGCCTTACTTTTCACAAATATGTGGAATCCTCTGTTAAAGACATCCAAGTTGCTGGCCACCACTCCCAGTGTGGGAGTGAATTCCATTAACTAGTATAGCTATGCACTGGTTGAAAAAAATATTTCATTTTGTCTGTTCCCAGGCCTCCAGTCTTCAGATTCATTGGATGTCCATGAATACGGTGTGTGAGAGAGAACCTTCTCCTATCCCCTTTCTCCACACTATGAAGAAAAGAAGAAGCTGATTCTGAATTGAGCTGAAATCAGTACTTATTATGGAAATTACACTGCAGCTCTCCTGCTCAAGATCCCTTTGCCACCTCTGAATGTGGCGGCAGATTTGAGGGGATAATAGTTCCAGCTCAGGTCTATAATGATGAGACTTCTGAAAACCAGAGTTACTTCTTGCTCAATAGACCAGGCCAGTTCCCAAGACTGACATCTTTATTGTAAGTCGCTGAACTATGCACACATAGTGAGTGTGAATTCGGCTTGAGGGAACCCACCGCACCTGAGGCAAACTTATTCCTCCCCTTGTGTTTTGTGTATGTTTAAATGAGCCTTCAATGGATTTGATAGCTAGGTATTAGCTAGGTATACAGCTATGTAATTATACAGCAATTAAATTTAATAGCTTTGCTAGCAGCTCAACAGTAGGAGAGTTTATCTAAGGGGTTTTTTTTTTAGCTTTGGGCTTATTAACCTTTTAATATTCTGCCCATATATTTTTGTTTTACGTACATTTCTTCTTTATACACAGCCATAATAACCTAAATGAAGAGTCAATATTCACTATTATAAAATGTAAGATATGAATTCTCCACTCCAATAAACACTTTCCACCAATATGCTGCCACTAAGCCTTCAAATTTCTGAAAGCAATGGTTTCTTAAAGGGAAGAAGTAGTTTAAAAGGAGGAGGAGCCTAAAGTCGCTGGTCTTTTCTGCAGCTCCAATAATCTAGCCCTGCTTCCCTTCTCTCCCTCTGTTGGAGCCTGATGGAATAACTGCTGTCAGATGACAGTAGATGGAGGGAGGGTTGGCTGGAGCTGGCTTCTCTGCAGAGTATTTAGTAGTCCTGCTTCCCTTCTGTCTGGTGACAGCAGCTGAAGGAAAGAGCTTGATAGACCTGGCTTTTCAGCAGAGCCCTGCTGCCCTTCTTCCCAATCAGGTGACAGCAACTGAAGGGAAGAGTCTGTCACTGCTGGCTTCTCAGAAGCTTTCTGTTCCATCATCTGCTGTAGCCAGATGAAATGGTTTCTGCCGGGTACGTACTGAGGGGAGAGAGGAGCTGGTCTCCATGGTGGCCCTGAAGAGCTTTCATCCTTTTGTTTATATACTACTAATGCTAATACAGTGGTACCTCAGGTTACAGATGCTTCAGGTTACAGATGCTTCAGGTTACAGACTCCGCTAACCCGGAAATAGTACCTCGGGTTAAGAACTTTGCTTCAGGATGAGAACAGAAATTGCTCGGCGGCAGCGGGAGGCCCCATTAGCTAAAGTGGTACCTCGGGTTAAGAACAGTTTCAGGTTAAGAATGGACCTCTAGAACGAATTAAGTTCTTAACCTGAGGTACCACTGTATTAATAATTAAATCCATTTGCCCTCTTTGGTTGACAAATATTTATTCCTGTGACCAAAGGTGCTAATATAAACAAAAAGCCTTATTAGTCATATAGACTCCATGTACGATACACATTGATTCAATCCATTTCCTAGGATATACCCACACAATGCAAAACCAGATACCAAGCAAATTACTGAACAAAGCTAGGTTGAGTTTTTCCATTCTGATGGTGAGAATTTGACTTGCTTAGGAAGGGCATTAGAAAGCAAGTGGAGGTCTCGCAGTCATGGAAACTGAATAACCAACACCAAGAGTTCAAGTGGGAGGAGTTTGACTCCCTCCCCACCCCCTCTCAATATGAGGGATAAGATAGTTTAAAAACAAAAGTGGAGAGCACCTGCTGTTAACTACACTGTGACTGCATCCAGACAGCACTTTATTCTATTTCCCTGAAGTTTCCCTACCTGATAATTTCTGTGCTTTATGTGATCTTTCGCAGGATGCAAAATTCACTTATAGCAACCAGTCCCATGCTGATTGCTTCCAGAAAAAATCATTTGCAACTGTGTTAACCGGGAAATTGTGGGAGTTTTGCATTTTCATCTTCCTGTGACATTTGAGGCAATATTCTGGCATACCTGATGGGTAAATTTGGGGGGAACAGAAGCACACATGTCCATTCTTTTGTCACACCGTGCCAGTTGGTGGGAATGAAATCAACAACAGCAGCACAACACAAAAAAGTGGAAAACAACTCCTAGCCTGGCAGCTTTGTGGGGAAAGAAAGATGGGGATATATCCCTATTGTTTGTCCATCTCCATATTGTATCTCCTAAATCAAAATCATTTACATCAGAAATGGGAAACCTATGAGCACAGATTCCCCATTCCTGGAGCAGAGATGCCTCCAGTTTAGGGAATGGTTATTGAAAGTTCAGGATATCACTTCTTTGGTAAGTCCCATATCTTTCACTGCGTGACCAAATGAAATAAGGAAGGAAGGAAATAAAAAGTTAGTAGATTGTCCACATGTCCTACTATACAGGGAACAGTGCCCTGTTTCCAGAGTTCCTATTGGTTGAATCATAGAGTTTGAAGGGACCCTGAGGATCATCTCACCCAAACCACTGCAATATGGGAATCTCAACACATGGTTCCCCATTCAATTTGAAACCACACCAGACCCTGCTTAGCTTTGCAAATGTGCTTGCAGTTTTATTGCTACACCACTAGGGTAGGGGATCTCAGGGGCAGGGGCAGAATGCAGTTCTCTAAGCCTCTCCCTCTGGCCTTTAGAACTCTCCCCAACCACACCCTCTTTCTCCAAGCCACATCCCTCACTGGCCCTGTTTCACATTCTCCTTGAGTGCTTTTGCCGGATAGGAATGCTTCCTTGAACTCTGCCAACACCTCTTCCTTGCCCGGATGGGTGGATAGAGAAGGTGTGTGTACAGACTAGTCTACTGTACAAAGTTACAATTAAATTCTTTCCTCTGCCTGTTTTACTTCAGACTCCACCCACCAATGGCATGTGGCCCTTGGAATGTGACCTGTGGGCTGAAAAAAGGTCCCCCCAGGCTTGTTCTATGTGAAAGCTTTTCAGAGAACACTCCTCTTGTTTGGAGGAATCTCTCCCCCCCTCCCCTCAAAAAAGCAGCCTTTCCATTAAATGCCAAACCCACCAGTTGGAAAACTCCTAACCCCCAGATCTGACTCATGGACATTCAGAACGTAGAATTTTTGGATGTCTCTTGTGAGTCAAGTGATTATTTGTTAGTGATTATTCCCGAAATAACTAGCTTGCTTTATGTAATGCCCAAGGAAGAAAATGAATCATATTATTTCCCTCCCCTTTCTGTGCTCCAGAGATTTGGACTGGAACTGACAATTTGTTAGAACCTCACAAAAGCTACTTTTGCTAAATAAATGCCTAGCAATCACCCAACTTTCTGTCTCCAGAAGAGCTCTTTAAAAAAAAAAGGAAAAAAAAGTTCAGTCTCTAGTTGCTGGTGATGGAAGGAAAGGGAAAGAAGGCGTTTTGTCAACAAGCGTGTCATTTACATAGCAGTTAGATATTGCCATGCTGTCAGGGAGGGATATCTGTGAGAGAGGCTCCTCTAGAACAGTGTTTCCCAACCTTTTTTGGGCAACGGCACACCTGTTTAATGAAAAAAATCTCGCGGCACACCACCATTACAGCCCCGTGACGTCAGCGCGCAGCGTCACGCCGGGAGGGACGCACGAAAGTGAAAGTTTTTTCCCTCCCCCTTGCCGGGGAACCTCCAAGCTTTGGGGGTGGGAGGAGGCAGCAGAGCGAGGGACTGAGGGACGGCGGCAACTGAGGCGGCGGCGGCTGTTGTGGTGGTGGCGGCGATAGCGGGCGGAGGAGGGGGCGGCGGCGGGGCTTGAGGAGCCGTCGCTGGGAGTTGCTGCTGCTGTTGTTGCTGCTGCTGCCCGGACATGCCGGCCTCCTCCTCCTCCGCTGTCTCGCGCTCCTCCCTTTTGCACGCGCTGCCCCGCCGCTCGGCACCACCACCGCGGAGCCGCCCCCGGCTCGACGCGGATCCTCGCCGCCGCCGCCTCTCACCGCCCGACTCGCCCGCCTCCCTCCCACGGCACACCAGCCAATGTCTCACGGCACACTAGTGTGCCGCGGAACACCGGTTGGGAAACACTGCTCTAGAACACCCTCTTAACTGAAAGGATAGGAGGGGGGCTATTGGTACCCCGGGCCCTTCTCCATCTCTGGCCCTGCAGCAAAGGCTTAAAGGGGCACAGGAGTAAGCTCCCACAATTGACATTGCTTTCATAGGAAAGGGCTGTAGCTGATGCCAAGGAGGACATCCGTAGGCACATAATAGCTAGTGGGAAGTGGATGCAAAAATGTGTTAGGGGAAATTGCTTGCAAAAATGTGCACACCAGGCAAAGTTGTATACAAAAGAATATGTTAGGCACTGCCCTGAGCACGCCCTACATGCAAGGTGACTTTGCCCAGAGAGTGTTGACATGGATGTAGCCATGATTTTTGTTTGGGGGAGGGTAGGACTTTTGTTGGGGGGGGCAGAACTGAGCTATCTGGTCAGCTAGTTAAGTATTTTTTATTTATTTACTTGATCTGGAGGGAGCTGCCCCCCCTTCTCCTCTCTGGCTATGCCCATGAGTGGCGAGGAGGCAGTGTCCAGTCTCCTCGTAGTGTTCTCATGAGATCACACAGCACTGGAACCATCTTGTGACATCACATGAAAGGGAGTAGAGGAGAAGGCCTCACACATGAGTGTTTGGGGTTGTTTTGCCTCGTAAGCTTCCTATGCTCAATCTCCTATGCTCAATCTCTTGCTCCTATGCTTCTATGCTCAATCTCTTGGTGTTAGAGCCTCACAGGGTTATTTGGGGCACTGGTTGACAGGGCCAGAAAGGATTCCCCCCCCTTCCAATCTTAATCAGCCCTTGGTTGTGGTTGTTGGGTGATTTTGCCTTTCTCTTCATGGTAGAAAAGTATAGTAAGGGAGACCCCATAAGGGGCCCAGGGGTGGGGTAGGATTGCACTAAGCTTAGATAGAGCCTCTGCCTGTCTGGATTCTCCCCACACACTGGTTACTCTGTGGTACCCTAGATGCTTGGCTGCACCATGCCAGGGTTCAACGCTGGCCAACTACCATAGTGTGGGATTTGGGGTGCTTGCTGTTTAATCAATAAAATGGTGGCTTGGTTTCACCCACCACTGGCATCCAGTTTCAGTTATTTCCACCACATTCATGAGTGAGAAACATGCACCTTAAGATTTTTCTTTTTAAAACAAAACAAAAACAAAACACTGATAAGTGTGAACTGAACTAAAGAATGAAAAAAAGACATATTGGAAAAATCTGAGCTGACATATTTACCCATCCCTGCTTATAACTCTCATGTCCCACTTTGTCCATTATTTCTAACCACCTTGAATAGCTCAGTTGGTTAGAGTGTGGTGCTGATCATGCCAAGCTTGCAGGCTTGATCCCCATATGGGATATCTGCACATTACTCCATTGCAGTGGGTAGGACTAGATGATCTTCAGGCTCCCTTCCAACTCTATGACTTTATGATTTCTCCACCAGCTCAAGATGGCCTGGATACATAGCACCTGACTGCTCAGCTATTTGGGCCAGGAGCAGTACTGGGTACCAAACATCCAGGGGTCAAGATCCAAATATTTTTAGATGGATTTGCAACATAGGAAAATAGGGGTGGTGAATCTGAGGTCCGGGGGCCAAAGGCAGGTCTGTGTGATGCTTAAGAGTCTCTCCTCCTTAGTAACACCTTCTCTTCCTAGGCTGCACCTCTCACCAGCCCTCTCACCAGCACACATTCCTTCTTAAGTGCTTTTTCCAGGCTAAAATTTCTCCCTAAACTCTGATAATGCTTCTAACTTGCCTGGGTGGAGGATAGATAAGTGGGTGGGTGTGCGTGTCAAAACTAGCCTACTGTGCAAATGCAAAATTCACATTTGTTGCTCTACCCACTTTTGTTTCTGGTTGTACCCAGCACTCACATGTGGCCTCTGTAAATTGTCCATATGGGATGCAGCCCTTGTGTGCAAAGGGTTTCCTCATATTTGTGTTAAAACTTATATCCGCTCCAATTGCCTCCCTTTTCCTCCTGCGAATCCAAGGAAAGCAGAAATCAAATCGGCAGCTTTTGCGGCACAAGCGTCGCCTTTAGTAATGAATAAAATGTGCAGGAAGAGGAGCGATGGGAACTAATTACTGCCAGGTTCTTGGCGCGCATTCAGCTGAGGCAGGTAACTCAGCCAAAGCAGGATTTATCAACTACAAACATTGTGTGTTTCATTATAAAACCAAGTCATTTGTACTCAGATTTAGAGGGAAACTAAGACCCCTCTATAATAATCCTTGTTGGTAGCAAATGCACTTTGCAAGACAGAGCAGGTATCACTGTCTCACTGCATCCCTGAACATTGCTCTATTTTTCATCTTCCTCTTGCCAGGTTAACTCCCCCCACCCCACAACACCACCTCCTTTTTATTTTCAAGCCAACCTCAGCTCAAAGGTGATAATTTGTAATGAAGAAGCATCAACATTCACTCTCCATCTATCTCTTTTATGGATTTGACTTTGAATATTGATATGCTGCTTACCCAGTTTTCCTTAGCAACTGCAGAGTCTATCCCACATACTAAACCAAAGTTCTCCATTAGCTTACTTGTTCAAAAACTAGAGTTTTTGACAAGAGTTACTAAAACATGACAAAGGTTATATAAGTTTTGCCCTTGTTTTCCAAATCTCAGCTTCCACTGTGCTTTTAAATCGCTCAGAATTGGCCCTTAAGAGCATAAGAAGGTGCCTTATACCGAGTCAGACCATTGGGCCATCTAGGTCAGTATTGTCTGCACTGACTAACAGCAGCTCTCTGGGATTTCAGGCAGGTGTCATTTCCTGCCCTACCTGGAGCTGCCGGGGATTGAACCTGCAGTCTTCTGCATGCAAAGCAGATGCTCTACCACTGAGCTATGACCAGGCACTAGTTAGCCAGATGCAAAGTCTTTGATAAGGATTTAAGTAAAGCCCTGTTGGATCAGACCAAAGGCCCATCGAGTTCAGAATCCTGTTTTCACAGCAGCCAACCGGATGCTTCTGGAAAGCTTGCAAGCACGGCCTAAGTGCAACAGTGCTCTCCCTACTTGTGTTCCCTAACTATTGGTTTTCAGAAAAATGGAGGCAAAACAAAGCCATCATGGCTAGTAGCCATTGGTAGCCTTAATCCCCATGAATTTGCCTAATCCTCTTTTAAAGTCACGCAAGTTGGTGGCCACTGCTACCTCTTCTGAAGGAGCGTCTCCACCCTCATTGTTCTGCCCAGACACTGAGGTCCAGCTCCGAGGGCCTTCTGGTGGTTCCCTCACTGTGAGAAGCCAAGTTACAGGGAACCAGGCAGAGGGCCTTCTCGGTAGTGGCACCGGCCCTGTGGAATACCCTCCCACCAGATGTCAAAGAGAACAACAACTACCAGACTTTTAGAAGACATCTGAAGGCAGCAATGTTTAGGAAAGCTTTTAATCTTTGATGCAGTCATTACTGTATTTTAATATTTTGTTGAAAGCTGCCCAGAGTGGCTGGGGAAGCCCAGCCAGATGGGCAGGGTATAAATAATAAATTGTTTGTTGTTGTTGTTGTTGTTGTTGTTGGGAATTCCATAGTTCAACTATACGCTGTGAAGAAGGCACTGTCTTTTGTCTTTCCTGAATCTTCTAACATTCAGCTTCATTGGAAGGCTTTGAGTTCTAATATTATGAGAGAGATGGAAAAGCTCTCCCTATCAGCTTTTTTCACATAGGCTGCTACTTCTGATAGCTTCTGGCTCTGGTGACAGATGCAGGAGGAGCTACTGGGGGATAAGATGTGCTGGAAGCCTTGTCTACAGTCAGAATCCCACTGTTAGCCCCCATGCAGGAACCTAATCCAAGTTGCATGAATTTTAAAAAGGATCAGACAAAGCAATGGAGGATATCTTTGCCAATGGCTACCAGGCATGATGGCTTTATTCTACCTCCACTGCTGAAGGAAGTATGCCTTTGAATACCATGTGCTGGGAATTGCAAGTGGGGAGAGTTGCTGGGATCTATCACCTGGGAGAACAGAGTTTGAATCCCTACTCAGCTATGAAGCTGACTGGGTGACCCTGGGCGAGTCACTTGCCTCTCAGCCTAATTTACCTCACAGGAATGTTGTGAGAAAATGAGGGAGGAGGTGAACCATGTACTCCTTCTTGAGCTCCTTGGAGAATATAAAAGGTGGTATGTAAATGTAATATGTAAACAAAAGCAAAATAATAATTTTTAAACCGGGCAAAAACCATAACTGTGATTTACCAAAGAAAGGGAACAAGAAGTGAGGGCACTCCCTGCTAAAAAAAAGAGGGACCACTGGTGCGTGTCCATTTTATTCTGCTTCATTCTTCTGTCATGGTTCATGAAATGCAGAAGGCTTGTTAGAGGCCATCTCAGAGGCTGGAACCTCTAGCCAGAGAGAGTGGGGGAGGGGGAGGGAGAAAGAGTGCATGCAAGAGAGCACATTTCTTAACATCTTGTTTGTTTGCGGGCATCTCAGGACAAAATGAGACATAACTCAAGGGGAATGGTTGACCTTTAACTGAACTCTGTGGAAGCCCTATTTTGCTGACTCTCAGCAAAGAAAAATTATTAACTGGAAAAGTCCCCCGCCCCCAGAAAGAGAAGGCAGAAAGGATGGGACACCTTAAAAGTGTCTGCACCACACTGGCCTGGGAGAAAAATCCAGAACCATTACCAAAGTTCTGCCATGGTTTGAGGCACTGGAACCTCCAACCGTGTGTGGGTGGGTAGGATGCAGGCCTTGTCTTCAGGCAACCAGCACCACAACCTTACTGAAGTTAACACATCTGGGCCTGGTTAGCGCCTGGATGGGTGACTAGATAAATACTTTTCTCTACCCACTTTCTCCACACCACGCA
This sequence comes from Podarcis liolepis, assembly GCF_965112155.1. NCBI lineage: Eukaryota > Metazoa > Chordata > Lepidosauria > Squamata > Lacertidae > Podarcis > Podarcis liolepis. Next base: position 46,359,902 of record NC_139570.1, on the reverse strand, counting down.
TAATATTATAAACTTCTATCCTGTCACCTCTTACTTGCCTTTTCTTTAAACCAAAAAATCTCACACCGTTGTAAACCGCTCCTCATTGGAGAGTTGCTCCACCCCCTTTATCATTTTGGTTGCTCTTTTCTGACTCTTTCACATGTCTACAATATCCTTTTTGAGGTGTGGTGGCCAGAACTGTACACAGCATCTCCCAAGTACGGTAGCACTGTTGATCTGCATGGTGCTGGATGGGGGTGATGGGAGTTTATCTTGGAGGGTACCAGCTTGGCAAAGGCTGCTCTGATGTTCTCCACTGAATGCATGCCCAGCTAGACTGTGCTGCCTGTGACTCATTACTGCTGGACTAGATAGGGCATATAAGAAATGTGAAACAGCCCCCACATAACAAGCTCTAATTTGCTAGTGCGGTGTTTTTTTTAAAAAAGGCTAAACAAACCCCAACAAAGTTGGCTTCAGCTTCATGTGTCGCTTGGGTCTAATTGGAATCACAAAGGAGTCGCATGACAGCATCGTTTTCCTTGCTCAAAGAAAATCCATTCTTAGTACCATGGAGAAATGCATTTTTAGAAAGTCAGAAGAGGAGCAAATTAGAAGAGAAAGATAGGGGAAAGGATGCCAGGTACAGGCGGTGAAGCAAATAATAAGAGTTGGAGGCGAGCTAATAATATTTCCAAATGGGAAAGTGGGACAAAAGAAGAAGAGAGCCTTTGGCTCCCAAGATGAAAGTTAAAAGCTTTGTATTCTCTTATTCTGAATGCATGTAGAAATAAAAACACCTGGTAATTTATATGGCCCCCTTTTCGTGTTTACAGCAGGGGTGGGGAACCTCAGGCCTGGGGTTCAGATACAGCCCTCTAGGACTCTCTATTTCCCCCCATGGACTTTCACAGGCCACACCTCTTTTCCAGGCCACATCACTAATTTTTCTTTATTTCACATCCTCCATCAGTGCTTTTACTTGCCTGCAATGTGTCCTTGAACTCTGAAAAAACCTTGTGTCTTGAATGGGGGACAGGGTGGTGCGTGTGTAGAAATTTGCAGGAAGGCAAAACTGACATTCGGTGCTCCCCTCACTTTTACCTCTGGCCTCAGTTGCACAGAAGGGAATGTGTCCCTCAAACCCTCGCTCCTGGGTTTACAGCAAGCAATTCATAAGAACAATACCTCCTCTATATGTATGTTATGTAACATATGTAGGCCTACATTGAGTTTTATGGGTGTTGTGTTGGAGACATTCATGGATTTTACTAAATGAATGTATCTGGGACTAAATTAAATAAGGCAATATGCTAACCTTCTGCCTAGAACCTAGATCTTTAAGCTGCTCCACAGGGAGAGCACCCTATCAAGCAGTTGAGGTAGTTCTGATGCTGACTCATAGCCTTGTATCAACCCTGAGATCTGGCTTCCATCAACTGGTAACTTCTGAGTGTATGAATAAGATGCACCACATCATTTATTTAATGTATTTTATAGATAGCTTTTAGTGGTATGACCTCATAAAACCAATAAACAAACAAGAGTACATCAGGAAATAAAGGTACAATAGCCATATTAGCAAGCATATGGAATATTTTAAGAAAATGCTCCATAGTACACAAGCTAATTGTGATCTCAGTTAATTGAAGAGAAATATCCATTTTGAGGACACACACACACACACACACACACACACACACACACACGAGAAAGACTAGATAAGACATATATATGAAAGGCTAGCTAAGGCTGTGAAGGCCAACGACAACAACAACAACATATTTCTTGTACCCTGCCCATCTGGCTGAGTTGTGCCAACCACTCTGGGCAGCTTGAAACACAAATATAGCATCAAACATGAAAAGCTTCCCAAAAATGGTCTGACTTCTGTTGTCTATGAAAAATTGTATAGTGTTTAACTCTTTGACATCTGCCGGCAGGGCATTCCACAGTGCAGGTGTGACTACTGAAAAGGCTTTCTGCCTGGTTTCCTGTAGTTTCAGTTCTTGCAGTGGGGAAACCACCAGAAGGCCCTTGGAGCTGGATCTCAGAGTCTGGGCTAAACAATGGAGGTGGACACTCTCCTTCAAGCAGTGGTGGAGCTTCATGCTCCAGCACCGGGGGGCGGAGTGCAGGCGGGGATAGGGCTGGTGTGCATCCCAGGGGCATTGTGCATCATCTGAGGGGGCGGGGCAGCTGCGATGGCACCCCACCGGGATTGCGCTGCCGGGGGTGGTACACCCACCCTGCACTCTTCCTATGCCAGTGCCTTCAAGTATACTGGGGCTGAAGCCATGTAAAGGTCAACACCAGCACCTTGAATTGTGCTCAGAAATGTACTGGGAGCCAATGTAGATCTTTCAGGACTGGTGTTATGGTAAGTTGAACAAATGCCATGAATTTCTCCTTCTCCTTCTCTTCCTACTTAGGCATTTTTCTATTGTGTTGTCTTGAAACGTTTTAAAGACTGGCTGTCTATCTTTTTTAAAGTGTGATTTTAATTCTGGATCAGTCTGATGTGGGTCAGATTGTCCGAACCAATCCAGAGCTGCACCAACCCATTTCAGATGGGATGGGGGTTTGATTTGTATTGAATCAGTCTGATTTGGTTTGGGACCTGTGATTTGTCTAAAGCCGTTGTACAGCCCTAGTACAACTTTCTTCCAATATTTCTTCAAATATTATGCAGGTAGCGATGAATGAATTTGTCAGTTTGTTAAGTCTGATATGATATGAATTGGTCTGTTCAAATAAATTCTCAGTTTCTATTTTCATAGCATAAGTTTAGGGCAGCGCAACACATCAGTTAATAATAATGATGATGATGATGATGATGATGATGATGTCCTCCTGATCATTCCTGAATATTTCCACGTGTATTTTCCCGAATATACACAATTTTAGGCAAGCAACTTCCTCTAACATTTTTTGGTTGGAAAACTGCATCATAATGAGCTGCTGCAGGAGAGAGACTGTGAGCAACAAACTGGGAGATGTGATTCTAGGACCGAGGTGAAACTCTTTATTTTTGCTATCGCTGAGAGGAGTGATTTTAATGTAATCTTGTTATCTTTATAGTCCTGAAATGTTGCTTTTTGCATGTTGTTGCATCTGCTATTATGTCGTTATTTTATTATGTTATGATGAAATTGTACTGGCAGTGGTTGATTCTGAGATATTTTCCTTTTTATTGTAAGTAGCTTTGAGCATGATTCATTTTGTGGAAAAGCCACATACAAATGAAATCATGAATGAATGAATCACAAAATTCAGAAAAGTGTGAAATTTGAAGGATAGTATCTTGGTTCATGTTTTGGTTTCGTAAGTGTGAGTTGGATAGGTTTAAATTAAAATACAGACCAAATTTCTTCCCCATCCCTATATGGGGTCTTCTTCCCATTAGAAAAAAAATGGAGGGGGGCATCGTACTTTAACGAACATTAATGATTTCCTGGTGAGCTGAGTGATTTGATTAGGATTCAACTAGAGAACTGCACAATGCTATTACCTACATGCAGTGGTTTTTTTTCCTTAAAAAAATGTTTAGGGGTACTCTCATTTTGACTCAAGAAAATCACCATTTTATAGTTGGGAAAAATAAATACAGTAAATGGACAAAAGTACAAAGATTCACAAAATGTTTAGGGGTATGCATACCCCTGCATCCCTCCAGAAAAAAGCACTGCCTATGTGGGTTTTATTCTGCTACAAGAGACTTAGGAATCAAGCTTCGGTGAGATTAAAGCCAATATTTCCTTTTAATGTTGTTCTTCCTTTCCCCTATATTCACTTTCCCCTTACGTTGGGGAAAGACAACAGCTCGGTGGTGGAGTGGGTGGCTTCTAGCCTCAAAGGCTACCCCAAATCATACAGTGTGTGCTGTTAATAGATGTGGGAGGACCATTGCTCGGTAATAAACCACACACTCTAGCTGGCACATAAATACAAACAAACATGTCATCAACATTTCAGATTGACCTTCCCCACCCCAATCATATAAAATGGCAGGTTGTGCACTGTGTAGTAGTTATTGCCCTCACATTCATGGGTCTGCATTCACATTAGTGACAAGATATATATGCCCCCCTTTCTCTTGAAGATTTCCATTTTATGAAGGGCCTGGGGAGGGTTGGGAAGCTGGGGGGGAACAGCATACTTAGTAAGTAACTCAAAATGACAAATCATTTTAACAGGGATCCCCAAAGAAGAAGAAAAATGGAGACAAAATAGGAACCATGATTTATCAGGAGCATTTTTTGTATGAGAAAGAAAAGAAATCCCTGCATCCTTGTTTGCCACAGACATTTTCTTAACTTTCTTCGAGTCAAAGCAGCCCAAGAGAGTTTATATGGAGAAGGATAGTGAGAGTGATGTGAAAGACACTCCACAGAATGGACAGCATCTGGAGGAATAATTTAATTGTGGAAGGCATGCTGAGAAATACAATTTCCATAAAAAGAATCTATAAAAAGAGTCTGGGGGAAAATATATCAGTACTAAACTGTTTGATCCTTAACAGCAAAGAAGGAGCAAGTGAAGGAATTACATAAGGGGAGATAAACAGCTTCTTGAACAAAGATAATTTTTTTACATATAACAAAATCAGCATGCAGTGCAGCCCCACGCATGTCTACTCTGAAGTCTCACTGAGTTCAAGGGGGCGTGCATTTGGGTAATCCTAAAAATGTTTATGTGGAAGTTGAGGTGAAATTATAACACAGTGGCGGAGCACATGCCCTGCATACAAATGAGTCCAGGTTCAACTCCTGCCAACTCCAGTTAAAACAGGAAATGGGAAATCTCTGGCCTGTAGGTTGAATGCGGTCCTCAAGGCCTCTCTCTTTAGCTCTCAGGATCTCTCCAGGACACGTAAGGGACCATGAGGGAGAGTTGAAGGTCAGTGGTTTGAAAGGGAGCCTATTGGTTAACCTAGAGCAGAGGTCAGCAAACTTTTTCAGCAGGAGGCCGGTCCACTGTACCTCAGACCTTGTGGGGGGCTGGACTTTATTTTTTGGGGGGAAATGAACGAATTCCTATGCCCCACAAATAAGCCAGAGATGCATTTTAAATAAACGTACACATTCTACTCATGTAAAAACACCAGGCAGGCCCCACAAATAACCCAGAGATGCATTTTAAATAAAAGCACACATTCTACTCATGTAAAAACATACTGATTCCCAGACTGTCTGCAGGCCGGATTTAGAAGGCGATTTGGCCAGACCTGGCCCCCGGGCCTTAGCTTGCCTACCCCTGACCTAGAGCTCTAACATTATCTTCCATTGCCATTACTGACAGAAAGGGCTAATGCATGGGAATCTGCTCTTTAGATATATTAACTGAAGGTCTCACATTGAGGTGGGAGCAGGTAATAATAATAATAATAATAATAATAATAATAATAATAATAGTAATAATAATAATAATTTATTTATACCTCGCCCATCTGGCTGAGTTTCCCCAGCCACTCTGGGCGGCTCCCAATCAAGTGTTAAAAACAGTACAGGGTTAAATATTTAAAACTTCCCTGAACAGGGCTGCCTTCAGATGTCTTTTAAAGATAGGATAGCTGCTTATTTCCTTCACAACTGAAGGGAGGGTGTTCCACAGGGTGGGCGCCACTACTGAGAAGGCCCTCTGTCTGGTTCCCTGTTTGTGCCCTCTGAGTATGCCTTCCCATTGCCTGCAGGAACAGAATTGACCTATGGGTGGATGCGTGCAATAGAGACTAGCCCATGCATCCCCTGTTTTAAATTGCACACATAGTGCATTCTCTTCTGTGTCAGAGGTGAGGAACCTGTGGCTCCTGAGATACTATTAGACTCTAAGTGGCACCATCCCTGGACACTGACCATGCTGACTGGCGCTAATGAGAGTTGGGGTGTCACAGGTTTCCCAATGCCTGCCAAGCAGAAGTTATAATACTAGGAACCATCCAATGAACTTGAATGTTTGAAAATTCTGAACAAACAAAATGAAACATATCTTCACACAGAGTATAGTTAAAGTATGGAATTAGCTCTGACAAGAGGCAGTGATGGTCACTAACTACATGTTACTTGCCTTTAGTCTGGGTCAATAAATTGTTTTTACATATGAAATTGTTCTATGTGGTGCTCATGTTTTTGTTGTTGAATCACATGATTATATTTTACAAAAACCTATTCATAAATGGAATTACGTGAATTAATGGATACGTATATTTAAAACAGAACAATGTAGGAAACTTACTACATCCATTAAAGTTTAGAAAAATGACCATGTAAACAAGAACTTCAAAACTAAGGGAGAAATTCTCATGGGGAGAATCTTGGAAGCTTCTCTACCTGTGTTAGCCAAGATAATTAGGAAAATGCTTATGTTCTTCTACCTAGAATATTTATTAAGCAGAGGTGAACAGCCTTCCCAACAGTGAGAGACACAATTAGGCATATTGCAAACTCTGCAGGTGAAATCTGATCTTCTTGGCCCAGAACAATGTATTTCTATTGTGTTCATCTCAAGTTCATCCAGTTCTGATTCTAGTGCCACTTCCCCCCTTGCCATCAATTGTTTGCATCAGTTGAGAGAAGTTTCATGAGTGTGTTAGAGGAGACTTCCTACTTGTATGATAGCCTTTTCCCTGGAAAGTGAGAAGTGGTTTCCAGGCGTCCATGTCTGAGAACTATATGCACAGATAAGGCTGACCTTACAAAGAACATTACCTTGGCCTATGGTAACCAATGTGGCACAAATGTTACCCATCATCCCTGATCATTGCCCATGCTGCCTGGGAATGATGGGAGCTATAGTCCAACAACATCTGAAGGTAACACATTGGCTACCCCTAGTGTAGGCAATTGAATGCAGGGATTGTCATTGCTATAAAATATATGTCCTTGTATAATAATAAAACGGATGTATTGAAAAGGTCATAAGTAAGGATTGATAAAAAAAGAAGCCAGGCAGATCAGCAAAGTGCTGACATGTGTGTCTGATTCATCTTCTAGTCTCATATCTTTTAAACCCTTTTCTCTCTCCCTTGCTTTCCTTTTTCTCTCTCCCTTCAGGTTACATGATTACTATATCAGTCTGGAGCGTAGGTATGTCAACAAGACCAGGCTGAGCTGGTAGTTTTCCACATTAGGCATCAAGATAACATGCAGACTTGGCATTCTGCATGAGATTCACTCTGATACATCAAATAAGAGTTCCTCGTTCTCCTTGGGGACCTTGATTCTCTGTTAAATGGCTAAATACGAGGTGGGCAGTTGTTTGGACCATCTGACATCTTTCACAGGTGTTTCAGGCAAGACAGCACTACATCACGGGCTCTGTTGTTGTTTTTTTTAAAAAATATTTATGATTTTCAGTTATATACACTTTGATAGTTTTACAGTAATTTTAACATTTCAAAACTCGACTTCTTTCTTCCTCTTTCTGCAGTTCCTTAAATTTATTTTTATCATTTCCTGCATATTCTAAATTAACTTATTCTTTTATTCATCTACTTTAATTATATACACTTATGAAATTGCAGGTTATTGCAATAATCCTGCAAATGTCCTTATCTGTTTACAATTTGTTTCTAAATATTCAATAAACCAAAGGGCTCTTGGGGGGGGTTTGTGTGTGTGTGTGTCCCCCCCTTATTATTGTGCTTTGCATTGAAGAGAAGAAGAGAAGGTTCAGAAGCTCAGAATCCAAAACTGTACACATTTACCTGGGAGCATGTGCATTGAGTTCAATAGATCTTACATTTCATTAGAACTGCAGAACTTGATTCATTTGATCGTTTGGGTCAAACTTCAAACTTCCAGACTACAGAGGTTCTGGAGCTCCTCCTCACTGCATCACACACCAGCAGGATCTTTGAACAATAGGAGATATTCACTGCACAGCCTTCTCTGTGCCACAATACCTAGTCACAACGGAGCAATTAAAGGCAATTATGGTGCATTTTATATAACAGGACAAATGGATTGCAGCATTAAAGTCTTTGAAAATCTCCTATGAAAGCAGTAATAATGTACTAATGTATTAATCCCCTTAATCCTGTCAAACTTCCAAAGTATTGCTGTTTTAAAGAAAGAACAAGAAGAAAACAGCCTGACAGGAAACCTCAGTGCTAAATGAAGCAATGAAAGCTACCCTCCTCTCTCTCTCTCTCTCTCTCTCTCTCTCTCTCTCTCACACACACACACACACACACACACACACACACAGAGAGAGAGAGAGAGAGAGAGAGAGTTAGATCTTTCTGCTTACCTGTTTCATGGGACTTTCAGCAAAGACAAAGGGTTCTTTTAGAAAGCACTGGAACACGGGGGACCCTGTAAGATAGGAAGTTGCTTTTTACCAACTTTCACGGGTTCATCTAGCTCACTATAACTAATACTGACAGGCAGCAATGCTCCAGGATTCCAGAGAGGGGCTTGTCTCTCAGCCTTACCAGGAAATGCCCAAGATTCATCCTGGGACCTTCTGCACATAAAAACTGATGCTCTCCCACCATGCTGCGGGCCTAACAACACCTAATGTCAGTTGAAGGTTTGAACTAAATTCCCCCATTCCTGCTCATCTCATCTCTTCATGTGATGTTGTCTTCTTTTGTCTTGTTTCAGCCAACTCAGACTCACTTCCCCTCTGCTGACTAGTTAGGAAAATGTACATGTACTCTATTTGTGGGTGGATGCATGTGTACGAAGGTTACAGGAAATAGTCACCAAACCAAGTCCCCTGTCTCAAGCATAGGAACACAGGAAACTGTGGCACACTGAATCAGACAACTTGTCCATCTAGCCCAGTACTGGCCGCATGGACTGGCAGCAGCTGTCCATGATTTGAGACAGGGACAATTCCCACCCTACCTGGAGATGCCAGGGTTTGAACTCAGGACCTTCTGCAGGCAAAGCAGGTGCTCTGCCTCTAGGGTTTTAATTCAACAATTCGTACTTAGGTAGGAATTCCTGAGAACACAACATACGCACCTGATGTCTATTTTGAATGGCTCGTGAATAATTGGCCCTTTCATAGAACCATAGAATTGTAGAGTTGGAGGGGACTCCAAGTTTCATCTAGTCCAGCTTCCTGCAGTGAAGGAATCACAACTGAATTCTTTGCACTGACTGGTGTCTAATTCTGCAGAATTTCTTAAGGAAAACTCAGGGACAAACATGAGGTGAATGGGACAGGCTCATGTGGGTAAACCAGATCTGTCCCAATTACATATCAAGTAGAGTGGGGTGGGAATAAGACTTTGAGAGAAAAGGAAGCAGGCAGATGAGAGGGACTGTACTCTCTCTGCCCCCAGTTTTCCTCTCAGTAGCTCAACAGAAGGGCAAATGTCTTCAGGCAATGCCCCAGGTTTAACCTCTAGTGTTTCCTGGTAAAACCATGAAAAATGCTTGTCTGAGACTTTGGAGCGCAAGACAGGCTAAGGGTCCGAATCTGTGTAAGCCAGCTTTCTCTGTTCTTTTGGGAAATGGGTGTAGCTCAATGGGAGAACATCTGTTTTGCTCCCTAGAATTTCCTGTGAGTAGCTATCTCCAGAAACGGAAAATTTAAGTTGTTACAGGTCCCTTGCACCACATTGCTAACCCTTTAGATCTGGCTGTGTTAATGTTGAAACTTTAGAGTTGTTCTTTTATCATGTAAATCATATTTAATATAATATTATTTTATTGTGATAGGTGTTTTAATTTTATTCTATGGATAGCTGGTTGAGACCCCCTGGGAGTTTGTAACTGAAGAGCTGTATATAAATGTTTTCCATAAAAATATCACATGAGTTTAATTGGTCCCGTCCCCCCGTGAATCTGCCCCACCACCCCACCCACAAGCCCTTGCCAATTACCATATTTCTGAGCTAAATGGACCAGTGGTCTGACTCCATATGAGACAGCTTCTTGTCCTCCTAAGTGCTGGACATTTGAACAGCCTTGCAGGAGTGAGCCGAAGGGATCCCCAGGTAAACACCTCATTTTCCACAATGGCCAACTAGGTAACAACCAAGCCAGTTGTGCTCCTCCACATGCTGCTTCAGATTCTAGAACAGTGGTTCTCAACCTGTGGGTCCCAGATGTTGTTGGACTACAACTCCCATCATCCCTGAGCTCTGGCCTTGCTAGCTAGGGATGATGGGAGTTGTTGTCCAACAACATCTGGGGACCCACAGGTTGAGAACCGCTGTCCTAGAGGTACCATACAGCTTCTTCTACTGGTAAATTACTACATTTATATCCAGCCTTTCCTCCATGGAGCTGAAGGTTTTATACATGGTACACCCATTCTCCATTTTATCCCTACAATAACCCTGTGAGGTAGTTACAGGTAGGTAGCCGTGTTGGTTTGCCGTAGTCGAAACAAAATAAAAACTTCCTTCCAGTAGCACCTTAGAGACCAACTAAGTTTGTTATTAGTATGAGCTTCTTCAGATACCAAGAAGTGTGCATGCACACGAAAGCTCATACCAATAACAAACTTAGTTGGTCTCTAAGGTGCTACTGGAAGGATTTTTCTTTTATCCTGTGAGGTAGGTTAGCCTAAGAGTTGGTGGCTGGTCCAATGTCTTCTAGTGAGCTTCATAGCTGTGTGATGATGTGAACTTTGGTCTCCCCAGGTCTTAGTCTGACACACTAACAAGCTCAGTACATCAACCATAGGAGCCATTGGGTGGCATTCAACTTAGTTCTACAAATAAACCCACTGAAATTAATGACCTCAGCCATGCCCATTGTTTTCAATGGATCTACTCTGAGTAAGAGCAGCATTGGATCCTACCCATTGAGAGTCCTGGATTCTGTTGTCATGCGTGTGTGCATGCGCGCACACAAATATTAAGGTCATTATTGATTACAGCAATTTTGTTTTAATTGGCGCTATTAATGCTCTTTTTAGGTAACGGAACAAACAGATCAGAACACAGTGACTTTGAAAATCCCTTGTGAAAGAAGGAATAATGCTTTAATGTATTAATCCCCCTTAATCCTGTCAGACTTCCAGAGAATTTCTACACGGGCTGACAGTCATAGCAGCAGCAGCTTTTCAAGGAGTGGGTGTCTCTCTTTTTCTCTCTCACCTCCGTGTAGCTCTACATGGTTCTTAAAATATCTCTTAGATTTTTTTTGGCAATAGCTGCAATGATGATGTTGAAGGGGGTAGCAAATTATAGTGAATTCAGAAAATTTGGAACCTTAATCTTTGTTAAAGGGGGCAGGGTATATAGGCAGCCTTATCAGGCTCAGGCACTCAGGTCTGTCATATGTCCATGAATAGCAGGGCCTTTCGTTTGGCAGCAACCTGCCCTTTGGAATGCACTCTCAATGAACAGCAAGCAGGCACCTGTAACACTGGTGTTGCCTGGAAGGTGATCCAGCTGTGACTAACAGGTACATGGGACTAACAGGTACAGGCCTCATGCAGAGTCAAACTATTGGTCTATCTAGCTCAGTATTGTTAACACTGACTGGCAGCAGCTCCAGAGTTTCAGACTGGGGACATTCTGGCTCTATGGGGAGATGCTGCGTATTGAATCTGGGACCTTCTGAATGCAAAGCAGATTCTCTACTATTGAGCCACAGCCCTTCCCCTAAACGTATTAAAGGTAAAGGGACCCCTGACCATTAGGTCCAGTCGTGGCCGACTCTGGGGTTGTGGTGCTCATCTCGCTTTATTGGCCGAGGGAGCCAGCGTACAGCTTCCGGGTCATGTGGCCAGCATGACTAAGCCGCTTCTGGCGAACCAGAGCAGTGCACGGAAACGCCATTTGCCTTCCCGCCGGAGCGGTACCTATTTATCTACTTGCACTTTGATGTGCTTTCGAACTGCTAGGTTGGCAGGAGCAGGGGTTTCGAACCACCGATCTTCTAATCGGCAAGTGCTAGGCTCTGTGGTTTAACCCACAGCGCCACCCGCGTCCCTCCTAAATGTCTTGGGTTGTCTCAAAAATAGACCCACTGAAATCAGTGAACCTAAGTTAGTCATTTCAGTAGTACTACTTTCAGTATGACTGATGTTGTATACAACCCAGTAAGCTGATCTACATTTGGGATGCATTTTTATGTTTTATGAGCATAATTTTATTGTTGATCTCATGCCTCTTATCACTAGGATATATTTCTCGTACTATTGGAAAACAAACCAACAGACCATTCCCTACTCCTCTCTAATGGAGCACTGTCATTCAAGTAAGTTTAGCCTTGGTAAGAGATGATTTTAAATTGATATGATAGCCATTTTCAAATATTTGCAGGTTGCCATGTAGATGATGGAACGAATGTTGTCAGTTGCATAACCACCGAACCAATGGGTTCAGGCTACAAGAAAGAGGATTTATGCTAAACACTGGGAAATACTGCTGGTATGAGCTGAAAATTGAACAGATTGCTTCAGAATGTGGTGGGCAGCCATTTTTAGAGGGCCATCAACAAAGTTAGTTCAACTCAGAGCAGAAACATTGAAAATAATGGACATGGTTAACCTAGGTTAATTAATGTCAATGGGTCTACACTGAACAGAACTTAGTTGGATACACCCCGGAGGCTACATAAGCAGAGAGTGGACAAAATGACCTTTGAGATCCCCTCCAATACTACTGTTGTATATTGCACAGAATCATCCAAGCAATGAAAGAATATAATCATCCTGGTTCTGGAAGCTACCACCCGATATGTCATTTAAAACCAATCAATTTAGTTTAAACCCAAAAGACCTTCATCAAGATCAGCCTTCCAGTTTTTCCTCTGCCCATACTCAGAGCCAGTGTGGTGTAGTGGTTAAGAGCGGTAGACTCCTAATCTGGGGAACTGGGTTCTCGTCTCCGCTCCTCCACATGCAGCTGCTGGGTGACCTTGGGCCAGTCACACTTCTCTGAAGTCTCTCAGCCCCACTCACCTCACAGAGTGTTTGCTGTGGGGGAGGAAGGGAAAGGAGAATGTTAGCTGCTTTGAGACTCCTAGAAGGGGGTGAAAGGCGGGATATCAAATCCAAACTACTACTACTACTACTACTACTACTACTACTACTACTACTACTATTCTTCTTCTTCTTCTTCTTCTTCTTCTTCTTCTTCTTCTTCTTCTTCTTCTTCTTCTTCTTCTTCTTCTCTCCTGGTTTCTTCCAGCCAGGGGAGGCCCGTTCTGTTTCACCACCAGAGGCAAAATTGGAAAGTGCCATCATGCAGGTCCTCACCTTGTAGCTACCACCCCAGTCACAGCCTCACTTACTGGGGTCATGTGCTTTCGGTTTTTGGGTTCTGGCAAGATCTTACAAGAGCACTGCAAGATCTCATGAGAACCCAGTCTGAGCATCCAAAGAAATGAGGGCATCATTAAGTGTGTGTGTGTGTGTGTGTTTGCGTGTGTGTACAATGTAGGAGAGGCCGAACCAATGCAAACAGGAATTGATGAGAAAGAGCAAACACTCTCTTGTGCCCCATGGAATTTTGAATTCCCTGAGTCCTTTTGTGGGCACATTGGCTGACATCGGCTGGCACATTAGTATCCATGGGTACTGCATTGGTGATCCCTGTAATCTGTTTTGCTGGTAGCTTTTCTTCCTAGTTGGTTTCATAAAGGCAGGTGACTTTGTTCCTTTGCTTAAGACCTTGGCAGCATCAGTTTTCTCCTCAGTCTCTCTTTTCTTAATTACCTTTTTACTAGTGAGGGCTGCTGTGCCAAAAATCTCCATACAAACCAACTCATTTTTTTTGTAATGCTCCTCACGAAAGGATTAACAAGATATCATAGCCATATCCTTCAATTTGGCCACAGAAGAATGGAACTAATTCCCAATTGTATAAGATGGTTTTGAGAGGATGTTACCTTTTCTTTTATGCTTACAGCATTTGTACTTGTAGAAGAAGTCTCAGCAAGGGGTATGTATGTGTATGTGTGTGTGGGGATCAATAATAATTCATGCACGCATGGCTTGTTCAGGACACACTAGGTTTTTGTATTAACAGAACCGAAAATTGAAAAGTTCCTTCTGCAGCGGAGGAGAGATAACTACTGAGAATGGGCTTTTGGACACCTTAAGCAACACCTCTGCAGATCTGTATAGACTTGAAATTGCAACCTAGCAGATGTCGGTTCCCCCTTCCTTCCAAAGCATGATGGATGCAGGAAAGTTGGCCCTGAAGTGCTTCAATTGCCCCTTGACTTCTGCATCTCTGTGTACAAAGGAACTAAGACAGAGGCAGGAAATCTTTGCAGCCTAAGAGCTACACTCTGTGAAGCACAGAGTCCCCTTCTGGGGACTGCATACCAGTGGTGGGCAGGGCCAGATGCAAAAGTGGGCTAAGCATTGCATGTGACATTGTTACATCCCACCCACGTGAACACCAGAGGTTTCTACACACGCACCCCTCCCCTCTAACCTCCCTAAAGGTAAAGGTAAAGGGACCCCTGACCATTAGGTCCATTTGTGGCCGACTCTGGGGTTGCGGCGCTCATCTCGCTTTACTGGCCGAGGGAGCCGGCATACAGCTTCTGGGTCATGTGGCCAGCATGACTAAGCCGCTTCTGGCGAACCAGAGCAGCGCACAGAAACGCTGTTTACCTTCCCACCAGAGCGGTACCTATTTTTCTACTTGCACTTTGTGCTTTTGAACTGCTAGGTGTTTTTTTAAAATGTTTTTAAAAATTTTCTTTGGACCTTTTGTATGTGGGGGGTAGGGGTGGGATGGATGTTTGGTTGGGTTTGGGGAATTATTATTATTTTTTATTTTGATGTTTTTTTGTAATTTTTACAATTTTTTTTTGTTTGTATTGTTTTATTGGGTTTGTTTGTTTGTTTAAGGTGTTATTTTGTTCTTAGGGGGAGGGGTCAGGGCTGCCGGGGAGTGGGCCCCAGCCCACAAAATGGCTGGGGCATGTTCCACAGGGGGGGATGCACTGGGACAACTGATCTCGGTGATCACGGGTAGGAGGAGGAGTTACGCTAAGACCAGACCATGTCATTACAGAGGAGGCAGGTTTAGTCGTTGTCTGAGGACTATTCCTGCCTCCGGGTCTGGTCCTGACCGGATGGATACTAGAATCAGCAAGGGATACCCACATGACCTGAAGGTGCTGCTGTGCAATGCCAGGTCAATGATTCATAAGACCACTGCCATCCATGACGTGATCGTGGATGGAGGACTTGACCTGGCATGTGTAACAGAGACTTGGTTGGATGAAGCAGATGGGCCTGTCCTTGCCGCTGCTTGTCCACCAGGTTTCTCTTACGCACAGCAACCCAGGTCATGTGGGCGGGGAGGGGGGGTTGCAGTGATTTTTAGGAAGTCATTAGTTTGCACCAGGCGTCCTATTGGGAAGACCCAGTTTTCTGAGTGCATGTTCTGGAAGTTGGGCAATAGGGGCAGTACAGGATTCCTTTTGGTGTACCGACCTCCCCGCTGCACCAAGGATTCCCTGCCCGAGCTGCTTCAGGTCGTGGCAGATGTTCTCCTGGAGACACCTAGCTTGGTCGTCCTAGGGGATTTTAACATCCATGCCGACACGACCTTACAAGGGGCCGCTCGGGACTTCGTGGAAAGCATGGCATCCATGGGGCTGTCCCTGAATAAGTCTGGCCCAACCCATAGCCGTGGACATGCCTTGGACCTGGTGTTTACCTCTATGGATGTTGGTGATCTGACACTAAGTAAAAGCGAAACGAAAGAAGTGCCATGGTCAGATCACTTCCTGGTGCAACTGGACTTCTCTGCGACCCATCCCCTCTGCAGGGAGGTGGGACCAATTCGGATGGTCCGCCCCCGCCACTTAATGGATCCAAATGGTTTCCAGAGAGTGGTAGGGGATGCTTTATCCCATGTTCATGGCCTTTCAGCTGATTCCCTGGTGGCCCGCTGGAATGTGGAGTTAACCAGGGCTATTGACTGTTTGGCTCCGAAGCGCCCTCTCCGATTGCATGGAGCCCGGACAGCCCCGTGGTTTTCCACGGATCTGAGGGCAATGAAACAATCGTTGAGACGGCTAGAGCGCCGGTGGCGGATAACTCATTCCGAATCTGACCGGACACAGGTTAGAGCTCAACGTCGAGCCTACCAAGTGGCGATAGCGACGGTGAAGAAGAATTTCTTCACCGCCTCTATTGCATCTGCAGAAAACAGCAGCAGGAGACTTTTCCAGGTGGTTCACAATTTAGCGGAACCACCTGCAACATCGGGGCCCAGTACGGGCCACATGTTCTCCTGCAATGATTTTGCAAAGTTTTTTGCAGATAAAATCGCTCAGATTCGGGAAGAAGTAGACTCCACCGTGGGAGCAGGACCGGGGCGGGAGAGTGCTAGAGTTCTGTCTAGTCAAGTTGAGTGGGATCAATTCCAATCTGTTACCTCCGAGGATGTGGACAGGCTACTTGGACGAGTGAAACCAACCACCTGTCTCCTGGATCCTTGCCCATCCTGGCTTATAAAAGCTAGCCGGGAAGGACTGGGCGATGGGCTTCGTGGGGTGGTGAATGCTTCCCTCCGTGAGGGAGCCTTCCCAGACCCGCTGAAAGAGGCGGTTATTAAACCGCTTCTTAAAAAACCATCTTTAGATGCGGCCACGATGGCCAACTATCGCCCAGTCTCAAATCTTCCATTCCTGGGCAAGGTGATTGAGCGAGCGGTTGCCGAACAACTCCAGGCACGCCTGGAAGAAGCGGACCATTTGGATCCCTTCCAGTCGGGATTCAGGCCTCATCATGGGACTGAAACTGCCTTGGTCGCACTGGTTGATGATCTCCGGCGGGCTAGGGACAAAGGTGAGAGCTGTTTCCTAGTTCTGCTGGATCTCTCAGCGGCGTTTGATACCATCGACCATAGCATCCTTCTGGACCGTCTTGAGGGGCTGGGAGCTGGGGGCACTGTTATACAGTGGTTCCGCTCCTTCCTCCTGGGCGGTGTTCAGAAAGTGGTGGTGGGGGATGAGTGTTCAGACCCCTGGGCTCTCACTTGTGGGGTGCCTCAGGGTTCTGTCCTCTCCCCCATGCTTTTCAACATTTACATGCAGCCGCTGGGAGAGATCATCAGGAGGTTTGGGCTGGGTGTTCATCAGTATGCGGATGATACCCAGCTCTACCTCTCTTTTAAATCAGAACCAGTGAAGGCGGTGAAGGTCCTGCGTGAGTGTCTGGAAGCGGTTGGAAGATGGATGGCGGCTGTCAGGGGTTTAGGAGCAGAAGCACGGGCAAGGGAGGAAACAGAGAGCGAAGGGGAGGAGGCAGAAGAAAAGATGAGTGACGACGACGACCCGAGATCTCCTAGTCTTTCCAGTGAATCAGAGGATTCACAGAAAGGAGCACCAGTGGCGAGGGCAAGGGGGGAGTCAAGGGGGGCACCCCAGGAAGACAGAGCCAGAGAGGACTCAGGGGGGAGCAGCTGGAAATCGGGACCAGCGTCACCGCCAGGAAGCAGGGAAGAGGAAGGGAGCCAGGGGGGAAGCGCTGGCAGCTCACCACAGGAGGGAGGACATGAGTCAGGAGTGGCCACACCTCCACAGGAGGGAGGACATGAGTCGGGGATGGCCACACCTCCATCGGGGAGCGAAGAAACGGTTGAGAGGAAAGTGGAAGGTTGGGCGCGCGCGCCAAGTTCAAATGCAGAGGAAGGCGGCGCAGTAAGCAGCCCCGAAAGAGAGCCAGGTCCTAAAGCCCGGCGCAAGGAGGCAGGAGGGTCTGGGTCAGCGTCAGAAGAATCCCGGAAGGAAGAAGCCCCGGGGGGTAGAGGGACCCAGAGGAGGACAGTCAGGAGGAAAAGGTGGAGCAAGGCTAGGATATTAAGTTGGTGCACACAGGGCGGAGACTCAGACGGAGCTTCGCCGACCTAGCTACTAGGCGTAGAGTTGCGCGCAGCAGCGTGAGAATGGAAACTGTAATTCAATAAAGACTTTTACTTAATGACCGCTGGCTAGCGTGATCCTCTGTGAGCTAGGATCTTCAAGCAGCTCTGACAGTAAGCTCCGTCTCTACTTGTGGGCATCTACAGCCTCGAGGAGGGGAGAGACACAGGTGCCTACTAGCAAGCTCACGAACGGCAGACGACATGACGGCTGAGCAGCAGATAGAGGAACTCAGAAACGCGGTGGCACAACTGAACGCCGAGGCTCTAGCATCCAGGAAGAGGGAGGAGGAAGCAGCCGCAGCCTGCAGGGATCTCCAGGTCAGGTTAGACGTGCTGACAAAGCAGACACCCCGGCAGGAGGGCATTGGGTTGGCGAGACGGACAGGCGGGCTGGTCTCTCACTTCGATGGGAACCTGCAACAGTATCCCAACTTTAGAGCCGACGTACTGTGCGCACTGCAACTGCTGCATAAAGACTTTAGAGATGAACAAGAGAGAGTGGGGTTCATCATGTCCCATCTGCATGGGGATGCGAGAGCATGGCTACGCAATTTATGGAGAGATAAGGATCCGGCGCTACAGAATGCAGATGCCTTTATTAAAGCAATGGATGGGTGTTTTTTATCAAGTATTGACGTGGATCTTGCACGGAAGGAGGTGCATGGGCTGAGACAAGGGAGGGCCAGCGTCAGGCAGTACCATGCCCGCTTTTTCGCCTTGGTCAGTGCCCTGGAATGGGACAGAGATTCGGCTCCTGTAAGAGACCTCTTTTGGGAGGGGCTGCATAACTCGATTAAAGATGAGATCGCCAGGGGGGAGAGACCCCGAACCACCCAGGAGGTCGTTCAGAGGGCACTGGCAGTGGGGGTGAGGCTGGAAGGACGTCCGTGGAACAGGGACGAAGGGCGTGGAGGGCGCGAACCAGCCGGGGGCCCCTCCTTCTTTCCCAGGGAAGCAGCGCGGGCGCAATCCACGCCTCCGCCAGGAGGAGGAGCCGAACCTATGGAGGTGGGAGGTGCAAGGGCTCAGTCAGCAACCAGAGCCCTAGCACCAGCAGCAGTGAAAGCGAAGCCTCCTAGAGGGAACAGGAAGTGTTACGTCTGTGAGGAGCCAGGGCATATGGCGAAAGAGTGTCCCCAGAGGCCCCACAAGCTCACTGCAGCCTCAGCAATGGTGACTGCAGCAACACAGCAAGGAGGACCACAGCAGGGAAACGAGGCTGTCTGGCTGGAGGAAGAGGCACTGGGGCCCAGCCAGACGTGTTAGTGACGCAGTCCCCAGCGATTTTACAGCCCGTGAACCCCCTCCCGCCCAAACCAGTAGTGAGGCTCACAGCGTCTCTCCAACTGCCCAATGGAATCACCATGGACGTGCCAATCACCATTGACTCAGGCAGCAATGCGGACTTTATAGGGCAGGACTTTGTCGACAGGCACGCTGTGCAGTTGCTGCCGGCCACACTGCCCCTGCAGGTTGTCACGGTGGATGGCAGGGAGCTGCTCGGGGGGCAAGTGGTGAAGCAGACGCCACCGATGGTGATGCGACTTGGGAATCACAGAGAAATCATCAGCTTCAACGTCACTCGACTATCTGACACGCCCATTGTATTGGGCATGAGTTGGCTGGACAAGCACAGCCCAGCGATGGCTTGGTACCAGAGGCAGCTGACCTTCGGCTCTTCCTTTTGTGCTGAACACTGCATCGTGCCCAGGCAGGAAGGAGAGGAAGAGGAGTCACAGCTGCTGCTAGGCACGCTGCAAGCGATTCCACACAAGTACGCTGAATTTTTGGAAGTTTTCTGCGAGAAGGAGGCAGACAGGCTACCCCCTCACAGACCATATGACTGCAAAATTGACCTGCTGCCGGGGGCGGCGCTGCCTAAAGGGAAACTGTATTCCATGTCAGAGGACGAACTGCAGGAACTCAAAGAGTTCATTGACCATAATTTGCAACGCGGCTTCATCCGGGAGTCCAGGGCAGTGGGGGGCAGTCCCGTATTCTTTGTTAAGAAGCGGGACACGCCCCAGAAAAGACTGGTAGTGGATTACAGGATTTTGAACAGTCTGACTAGGCCATCGGACTTCCCCATGCCCCGTATTGACGACCTCCTCGCAAAGGTACGGAAGGGCAGAGTGTTCACCAAGTTGGACCTGCGGGGGGCGTACAACCTCATTCGCATGCGGGAAGGAGATGAGTGGAAGACAGCCATGTTCACGCCACTGGGGACCTACGAATATAGAGTTATGCCTTTTGGATTGCAAAATGGCTCCCACGTTTTTCAAGCGTTTATGCATCACGTGTTGGCGGGACTTCTCTACAAGACGTGCGTCTGTTTCTTAGATGACATCCTGATCTTTTCGGAGTCGCAGCAGGAGCATGACGGACACGTCAAGGAAGTGCTGAGCAGGCTAAAGCAACATAGGCTCTACGCCAAGCTGGAGAAGTGCCAATTTGACGTGCCGGAGGTGGATTTTCTGGGCTACAAGCTGTCTGACAAGGGGCTCGCCATGGACAGCGCCAAGGTTCGAGCGGTGTTGGATTGGAAGAGTCCGCGCAACCGGAAGGAGGTCCAACGGTTTGTCGGCTTTGCGAACTTCTATCGCAAGTTTATCAAGGGCTTCGCGATGCAGACAGCGGCCATCACTGACACGCTTAGCTCCAAGAAGAAGAAGTTTGTTTGGACAGCGCAGGCGGAGCAGTCCTTTCAGGCACTCAAGCGTCTCTTCGCGTCGGAAGAGCAGCTGCTTCATGTCAACCCCAGCAAGCCGATGAGGGTGGAGACAGACGCCTCGGACAGAGCCGTGGGGGCGGTCCTGTTGCAGAAAGACCCGCAGGGGGTGTGGCGACCGGGAGCGTTTTACTCCAGGAAGCTCAGCAAGTCCGAACAGAACTACACCATCTGGGACAGGGAGTTGCTGGCCATTCACGCAGCGTTCAAGGCGTGGAGGCACTTTCTGATCGGCGCCAAGCACACGGTGCAGGTTTGCACGGACCACAAGAATCTAGAGCACTGGCGCACGGCACAGTTCCTGAACCAGAGGCAGATACGTTGGGCTGAGTTCTTTGCAAACTTCGACTTCCGAATAGAGTATGTCCCGGGGGACACCAACATCATGGCAGACGCTCTCTCCCGTAAGCCACAGTATCTGGAGGACGCAACGCCAGCGGCCGCCATGCACATCTTCGCACCAGCAGTGTGGGAGTGTGCCGCGGCGACCGTGGACCTAGAGGCGGTGCGACGTGCGTTGCAGGAGGACTCCTTCGCACAAGCAAAGATGGCAGAGGTGCAAAGGGGCAAGGCAGCGGCCGACGGTTTCCGGCTACGAGATGGATTGCTCATCCGAAAAGGGGCCATCTACGTGCCGGGAGACGAACTTCGAGCCAAGGTGCTGCAGCAGCTGCACGACGCGCCCACGGCCGGGCACTTTGGCAAGGAGAAGACGGTGGAATTAGTAGCCAGGGATTTCTGGTGGCCTGGAATGAGAGGGGAGGTCGCAGACTACGTGGCGAGGTGCGACACCTGCCAGAGGGCCAAACCAGTGCACAAACCGCCGGCCGGACTGTTGGAACCGCTGCAAACTCCGGTCGAACCTTGGGAAAGGGTGGCTCTGGACTTTGTCACGGATCTGCCCAGCTCAAGGGGCAAGACGGCAGTGCTGGTGGTGGTGGACCTGTTTTCCAAGATGGCGCATTTCATTCCGTGTGCGAAGGTGGCCACGGCGGAGCAAACCGCCAAACTGTTCATAGACCACGTGTTCAAGGTTCATGGTCTGCCACGGTCTATTCTGTCCGACCGGGGGCGGCAGTTCATCTCGAATTTCTGGCAGAAGCTGATGGGCTTCCTGAACGTCAAGATCAACCTGGCGTCGGCGAGACACCCGCAGACCAACGGGCAAGCGGAGCGGGTCAATGCCATCATGCAGCAGTACCTGAGATGTTATGCAAATCAACAGCCTGCGACGTGGGTGGATTACCTACCGCTTGCCGAGTTCGCCTACAACAACACGAAGCACGTGTCCACGGGGGTCACGCCGTTCTTCGCCAACAACGGGAGGCACCCCAGAACCTTCCCGGGACTGGAAAGAATGGGGGAGGGGGAGCCGCAGACAGCAGATGCGTTCGCGTCGGAGCTGCAGGAGGTCCACGATCAGCTGAGGCGCCACCTGGAGCTGGCCAAGCACGCATACAAGGTACAAGCAGACAAGCACAGAAGGGTTGGAGAAGAGCTCCACGTGGGAGACTGGGTTTGGTTAGCAGCCCACGCAGTGCCGGCCAGGTCGTTGGCCAAGAAGAAACTAGGGCATAAGCAACTGGGGCCCTACCAAGTCGAAGAGCAGGTCAACCCGGTAGCTTTCAGACTGGCACTTCCGGAGGGTTCCAGAATGCATCCGGTATTCCACAGATCGGTGCTCACTCCCTACAAGGCACCGCACAGGTTCCAGGAACCCGGAACAGCGCCGAGTCCGGTCAGAGACAGAACAGGGCACGCGGAAGTGGCACAGAAGGAGCGCATCAACGAAGTCACTGAGATTTTGGACTCCAGATGGGGGGAAGAGGGGGTAGAATACTTTCTCGCCAAGGAGGGCACCCCGGCCAGTGCGAACAGCTGGGTGCCGGGCTACGCCTTGGACGAACCTCTCCTCAAAGACGAGTTTCATGCCCTCTTTCCCCATAGACCTATGCCAGCAGAATATTTTGACGACTGGCTTTTCACGCCCACACTTTCGGCCAGCACTTTCCGGGGGTTCGACTCGGACGAGGACCCGACACAAGACGTCCGTTCCCCGGAGGGGTCACCCTCGGGATCTGCATCAGAACCCTCGTATTGGTGGGACGATAGGCCAGAGGAGCAGTGGCGCAGACGGTGGCTGGAAGGCCCAGGACGAGCAACACCGACAGGAGGAAGTGAGGGAGAGACGGACATGGACGTTTTCGGGGACGACCCTGGTTTCGAGCACGGCGGCACAGAGATGGAAGCGGAGGTGACTGTCGTCGACGAGAGCGGGGAGGAAGACCCGGGAGACTTCAGATGGAGGCCTGCCACGGGAAGCGACCGATACCCGACGTTCGTCCCTTTGCAACAGCAGCCCCCAGCTCCAGCACCGGAAGGAGGGGAGGGGGGAATGGGGGGCTTCGAGGGGGGGATGGATGTCAGGGGTTTAGGAGCAGAAGCACGGGCAAGGGAGGAAACAGAGAGCGAAGGGGAGGAGGCAGAAGAAAAGATGAGTGACGACGACGACCCGAGATCTCCTAGTCTTTCCAGTGAATCAGAGGATTCACAGAAAGGAGCACCAGTGGCGAGGGCAAGGGGGGAGTCAAGGGGGGCACCCCAGGAAGACAGAGCCAGAGAGGACTCAGGGGGGGAGCAGCTGGAAATCGGGACCAGCGTCACCGCCAGGAAGCAGGGAAGAGGAAGGGAGCCAGGGGGGAAGCGCTGGCAGCTCACCACAGGAGGGAGGACATGAGTCAGGAGTGGCCACACCTCCACAGGAGGGAGGACATGAGTCGGGGATGGCCACACCTCCATCGGGGAGCGAAGAAACGGTTGAGAGGAAAGTGGAAGGTTGGGCGCGCGCGCCAAGTTCAAATGCAGAGGAAGGCGGCGCAGTAAGCAGCCCCGAAAGAGAGCCAGGTCCTAAAGCCCGGCGCAAGGAGGCAGGAGGGTCTGGGTCAGCGTCAGAAGAATCCCGGAAGGAAGAAGCCCCGGGGGGTAGAGGGACCCAGAGGAGGACAGTCAGGAGGAAAAGGTGGAGCAAGGCTAGGATATTAAGTTGGTGCACACAGGGCGGAGACTCAGACGGAGCTTCGCCGACCTAGCTACTAGGCGTAGAGTTGCGCGCAGCAGCGTGAGAATGGAAACTGTAATTCAATAAAGACTTTTACTTAATGACCGCTGGCTAGCGTGATCCTCTGTGAGCTAGGATCTTCAAGCAGCTCTGACAGCGGCTAACAGATTGAGGTTGAATCCTGACAAGACAGAAGCACTATTTTTGGGGGACAGGAGGCGGGCAGGTGTGGAGAATTCCCTGGTCCTGAATGGGGTAACTGTGCCCCTGAAGGACCAGGTGCGCAGCCTGGGAGTCATTTTGGACTCACAGCTGTCCATGGAGGCACAGGTTAAATCTGTATCCAGGGCAGCTATTTACCAGCTCCATCTGGTACGTAGGCTGAGACCCTATCTGCCTGCGGACTGTCTCGCCAGAGTGGTGCATGCTCTGGTTATCTCCCGCTTGGACTACTGCAATGCACTCTACGTGGGGCTACCTTTGAAGGTGACTCGGAAACTACAACTAATCCAGAATGCGGCAGCTAGACTGGTGACTGGGGGCGGCCGCCGAGACCATATAACACCGGTCTTGAAAGACCTACATTGGCTCCCAGTACGTTTCCGAGCACAATTCAAAGTGTTGGTGCTGACCTTTAAAGCCCTAAACGGCCTCGGTCCAGTATACCTGAAGGAGTGTCTCCACCCCCATCATTCTGCCCAGACGCTGAGGTCCAGCGCCGAGGGCCTTCTGGCGGTTCCCTCATTGCGAGAAGCAAAGCTACAGGGAACCAGGCAGAGGGCCTTCTCGGTAGTGGCGCCCACCCTGTGGAACGCCCTTCCAGCAGATGTCAAAACGATAAACAACTACCTGACATTCAGAAGACATCTTAAGGCAGCCCTGTTCAGGGAAGTTTTTAACGTGTGATATTTTACTGTATTTTTGGTTTTTATGGAAGCCGCCCAGAGTGGCTGGGGACACCCAGCCAGATGGGCGGGGTATAAATAATAAATTATTATTATTATTATTATAGGTGGGCAGGAGCAGGGACCGAACAATGGGAGCTCACCCTGTCGCGGGGATTCGAACTGCTGACCTTCTGATCAGCAAGTCCTAGGCTCTGTGGTTTAACCCACAGCCCCACCCTCCCTCAAGACAAGCAAAAGAGGCATCATCACAATTTAAGCAAAAACACTCCAGGAGGGTGTGTCCTAGGGAGAATCTCAGAGGTCAAGGACAAAGGCTTGGAGGGCTGTATTTGGCTCTTAGGCCTGAGGTTCCACACCTGGAGCTCAAAGATTGTGCTATGAGTTGGGAAGTTTTTATTTGGCCTGTGTCACAAACTCACCATGTGAAGGCTGGGAAGCAGCATTTGCTCATGGATAACCTTTCAAGGTGAGCACATGCTAGTGGTAGATGGAGGCAGAGCCAAAAAAATTGATGTAACAGGGATGTGGCTCATATCTTTGCACAGAAGGCTATAGCCAAGCCATGCAAAAGTCAAGCACCTGCCTTTGTCCAAGCAAGCAAGAGGCATGATCACAGGCAAAGGGAATCAAGGGCAGGAGAGTGTGTGCAGACTGGTGAGGTCTTCCAACTGCAAAATGGGGGACATGTCTTCAGATGTCTCCTTAAGGTAATAAAGTAACTCATCTCTTTGACATCTGATGGGAGGGCACTCCACAGGGTGGGCGCCACCACCAAGAAGGCCCTCTGCCTGGTTCCCTGTAACCTCACAGTGTGGGAACCACCATAAGGCCCTCGGCGCTGGACCCCAGTGTCTGGACAGAACGATGGGATGGAGATGCTCTTTCAGGTATACTGGGCCAAGGCCGTTTAGGGCTTTAAAGATCAGCACCAACATTTTGAATTATGTTTGGAAATGTACTGGGAGCCAGTGTAGGTCTTTCAAGACTGGTGTTACATGGTCCCAGCAGCTGATCCCAGTCACCAGTCTAGCTGCCATAGTCTGGATTTGTTGTGGTTCCTGAGTGACCTTCAAAGGTAGCCCCAATTAGAGCGCACTGCAGTAGTCCAAGCAGGAGATAATCTGGGCAAGACAGTGTGCAGACAGGCAGTCTCAGCCATCGCACCAGATGGAGCTGATAGACACCGAGACACAGAATTAACCTGCACCTCCATGGACAGCTGTGAGTCCAAAATGACTCCCAGGCTACAGACCTGGTCCTTCAGAGGCACAGTTACTCCATTCAGAATCAGGGAGTCCCCCACACAGCCCCACATGCCCGCGTACCTCTTTCACCAGCTCAGGCTGGCAGAAGCTCAGGCTGTCCTCTTTTTTTTTTTGCTCCTCAAGATTTGGCAACCCTAAATAACTTTTATTTTTATTTTTTGGTGGAAGATGAACTGCAGCAAAACAGAAGCAGCACGGAATGTAATGAATGCAGGGCAAAATGGAAAATGACACCTTAAGTTCCATGCAAAGACACATGCAAGATTGTTCCTGGAGGCATTTCCTTTCCAGTATTGCCTTGGTGTTAAAAATAAAGCATATTCAGAACCACCCTTCTCTTCCCAATTATGATAGGGCAATATTCACATCTATGACATGGTTAAGAATTGATCTTTTCATTTTGATTCTCTCTTCCTCTCTTTTGAAGTGTGCTATTTTCCACACCCCACACCATAATCTTGATTTTTTTGGCAGCAATGAAATCTAATCTAGTTTCTGATGTATTAAGAGAAAGCTCATTTCCATTTGGGTGTCCTGTAAAGACCAGCTGGTTCTGGGGGCCCACATTAAAGGCAAGGCATAACATGCCACTTCCATATTCAGAGAGCAACTAATCAATCTGAAGCCAGAAATTTACACTAATATCAGCATTGACTGCAACACATTTATAATGAATACAAATTCCATGTTGGCTAAAGATTAATGATTCAAGGGAGTTTAAAGAGGGGGGAAAGAGTAGAGGGAGGGGGAAGGCAATTGGGGAAGCATCTGCCAGCAGGGCTTTCCCCACCAGAACTGAACATTAAAGCAGAACCTAGGACAATTAACAGGAAGGACCGGGGCTCTTGGAGAGAGCAAATGCTTTGCATACGGAAGTTGCAGGTTCAGTCCCTGCATCTATGGTAAGGACTGGGAGTGACCCCCATCTGAAACACTGAAGACCTGCTGCCTGTCAAGTCCTGAGCTAGAAAAGCCAGTGTTGGTCTGGCTCTGTATAAGGCTGTTTCCTGTCTTTCTATTTAATTCAGTTCTTTATTCAGAACCATGAGGACTGCATTGCTTAATTTTTAGGAGAGGCTCTCAGTGGCAAATCATATGGCTGGCATGCTGAAGTTCCCAGGTTCTAATCCATGGCATCTCTAGGTTAAGGTTCAGATATATTCATGTCTAAACCTCTGGTGATCCACTGCTGGTAAGTACTGAGGTTGGTGGAGCAAAGACCTGGCAGCTTCCGGCATTGCATTGCTTTGCCCTAGCATAGCTCACTGCACCAGCAAAGCTGGGAAAGGAAGCTATTTGTACATCTTCCTGCTAGAAAGATCCTATAATCAGCCTGAATGGGTGATTATAGTCCCATTGATTCTTCACCAAGAAGGCTGACACCTGCAATTCATTGGTTCGCCACATGAAGCAGCAATTCTTTTGGGGCTTTGTGAGGTTGCTCTGTGGACTAGGAAGTTTGGATCCCACCCTCAGTTCCTCCTCTTGTTTGGGAGGGCCACTGTGATGGCCTGGGATTTGGACTCGGATGCGGAACCTGAGGGATCCCAGCCTGCACAGGATTCCCTGCCTCCAGAACCAGCTGAGCCGGGGCTGGGGCATCAGCCTGAAGGGTCTTCACCTGTGCTGGATCCTCAGCTGCAGGCACCAGCTGAGTCTGCTCTGGCTCCTGAGGTGATGGAGGACCCATTGCCTGCAGGTGCTCCACTCTCAGCCCTGTCAGAGGAAGCTGAGGTTGCCTCTGGGTCTGGTAACCCTCCAGCCTCTCCTGAGCTGCAGAGGCTCAGGGCAGAGAGGCGGAGGGAACTAAGTTCCTGCAGGAGGAGTGCTCACCTCCAGGCCAGGAGAGGCGAGTCACCAGAGGATCGGGGCCGCCCTATGCCTTGGGGCAGATAAAAGCTGGCCAGCCCCAGTCCCTAGCTGCGGGAGCAACATTGTTGGTTGCTAGTTCCTGCCTGAGCTCCTGACCCGCCCTGGCTCCCTGCTTGCAAGCCTGTTCCTGACTTTGCCCGGGTCCCTGCCCTGCACCCAGCTTCAGCTACTACGGACTGCCTCCATGTTGCACCTTTGACCATGGGCCGGACTTGGACCTCGCCTCTCGGGTAACCCACGTGACCAGCACAGCCACAAAGCTCAGTGGCTGTGAAGAGTTGCTGTGGCTCAAACTAGGATTTTAGGGGTGGAGTTATATGTGACTGTCTTCCCTTGAGGATAGTCTGTCAGGGGCTGCATGCTGATTATGGGTGAGGCTGAAGCCAACTAAAAGTTAGTGGGACCACTCCCCTTCCTTTCCTTTCTCTATTTCCCCACGTCCTCTCTCTCTCCTTCCCTCTCCCTACCTGGAATGTTTGCTTGCTCAAGTAAGTGCTGTGTAAAAGTGGGTCAAGGATCTTAATACAGCTTCCTGCATTCCTTTGTGAGCAATCTGTGACCCTGAGGCTGCAGGTGGCCCGTGGGTGCAAAACTTGTGGCCCAAGGACCTGCTCACCCAGCCCTACCTGGAGATGGCAGAGATGGAACCTGGGACCTTCTGCATGCAAATCACATGCTCTGCTACAGAGCTGTGGCTTTCATATTAGCCCACCCATCTCTAAACCAGATGTGGCACTGATTGTGTGAACCCAATTAACGAGCACATTTAATGCCATGCAAAATAAAACCTGCAGTGAAACCTCTTCCTGTTTGCTCTGTTTTCACATAAGAAAGATATCTCCATATATATCTTTACCCTGGTTCCTTGCTCTGCCGCGTGAGTTCTCTATGGGCCTTAATTTTTAACCATACATGCCTTATTTTTCTAAAATATTTATCAGACAGCCTCTCTTAGTCATGTCCCAGAATCCTGAATTAAATCAGAAATAACTTCTCTGTAAGAACAGGGAAGAAGGGGAATAGCCGCTGTGAGATTCTTTTGCTGAGCCTTTGAAGGAAAAGTATTGAAAGGGTTACAAGGTTTTGTCCTGACTCTTTCCAATCCCGTTTTGCTGAGGAGTGAGAATGGAAAGGTGCATTGATTTGAATGCAGCACACTCTGTGTGTGTTTTGCTTATGTCTGGAAAAAAATGATTACATATTCCACATATTTGTGCTCTTTACAACTTAGCTGTTCAAGCAAATCCTTCGACCACCTGCTCCTGGGGATATGGGCCTGGAGAAGAATTGGTCGCAAGGGCTTGCCACAGGTAAACAGAAATGGAAGGCAGGGGAAGACAAAGCAAAAACAACAACACCTGGCTGCCATTTTACCTTCTTCTTGGTAGTGGGGTCCTGGACACAATGACAGTTCAGAAACAAAGAGGAGTGTGTGTGTGTGTGTGTGTGTGTGTGTTCTATTTAGAGACAAGGGAGAAATTCAACACATCTCCTTGTTTTCACTTCCCAAAAGAATACATGGACTGAAAGACACCCATCCTTCAGAATTTGCACTTCTCTGAATTTTGTAATTCAGCTCCCCAACCCTGTGGTGAAAAGACGCACAGGCTAGAATAAAGTGTGCATATAAATGCATATATTCACAGAAAAGAGCAAAGGAAAATGCATTATGCCAGGGAAGGCTATTTTGTTTTTTTTAATGTGTGTATTAGGGGAAATTGCGCACAACGAGGTGTCTATTCTGAGAAATCTGCACTAAAAAGCTGATGAATTTTCACAAGAACTTTTTTTAAAAAAATCGCAAACTGATGTGAAAATGTGAAGAACCAAAACTGACAGGCTTGCTACATTTCTGCCCCAACATTTTCTCCAAGCAACTTAAGGTGGAGTACATAGTTCTCCACTCTGCTCATTTAATCCCCACAACCCTGTGAGAGAGGTTAAGCGAAGAGGCAGTGACTGGCCCAAGGTCAGTGAACTTCATGCTAAGTAAGGACTTCAACACTGGAGTCCCTGGTCCTAGTGAGGCACTCTAACTGCTACCACACCGCTGGATCTAGTTCCCTTGCAATCCCTATGCCAGTTGGGCCATTATGCAAACTGAATAGTTAAAATAAGAGAGTGGCACTCACTCATGCAAATAGTGAAATATGATCAAACAAAGTTGGTGTGGGAAGCTGGGCCCTGAACTTTGCTACTGTGTAGCTGTGGCCTTCAAGAAAACAGCTTGGAGCATGCTCAGAACATGTTTGGTGGCTCCTGTGTCTACCAGAAAGGTTGGCTAATGTGCTGCATTGCCATAGTGACAACAGGAGGAATAGGGAAACTGCACAACTAGGGATAAGAGTCCTACAAATATATACTGGAGACAGATGGGTGGGACCTGCTAAGTCATAGCAATACTTTTCGACTGAGATCTGCTGACCGGTGAAGAGACAATAGGAGACTGACAAAAATCTCCCCCCAAGGCTCTCAAAGGTCAGATGGATTATGGAAAGGTGTGTGGGACAGGAAAGAGAGCGGCTCTGATATTTTAGGGAAAGGTTTTAAAAATATACTTGACATTGCACTTGGTAGGATTAAACTCTGGTTGCCCTAATGGACCAGGCTCCACTGTTTTTAATTGGGGAGTAGAGGAAATGAAGAGTGGAAAAAGCACAGCAAACTAAAGTACCAGAATGCAACAATAACAAGTCATTCATTGTGGCCATGTTTCAAAGGTATCTAACCACTCAGTTAACAATGTATAACAATAATCTGGGTCCAGTAGTAGATAGGTAGCCGTGTTGGTCTGCCATAGTCAAAATAAAAAAATTCCTTCCAGTAGCACCTTAAAGACCAACTAAGTTAGTTCTTGGTATGAGCTTTCGTGTGCATGCATGGGTGTGTGTGTATCCTCAGCCATAAAGGGCTCCTAAACCTGTGCATACCTATAAATTCACACTGCACAGCACATCAAATTCAATACGAATGAGATTCTACTGCTAATCTTTCCTCCCAAACCTTCCTATTTTTTATTAGTGTGTTAATCCATTGTCTCAATCTGCTGGTATCACCATTCATAGCATGTCTGTCAATTTATCCTACAAAACAGATAAACTTGACAAAATGTGGGGTAAGTTTATTTTGACACCTTCCTATTAGCTTGGAGTTCTCTAGTTTCAGTGTATTGAAATGAGATCTCCTCAGCCATTTGAGACCAGGCCAAGGCGTTATGGAATGTTTCCAAACATTCTAACTGTTCAGAAGTGTTAAAAAACCCATCACCATAAACTTCAGAGCAGGAAAGGAAGCAGACTGTGCTATCACAGTGCTGGTCAACTGTTGAAACCATGAAATTACAAATTAGATCCTGTAGGTGGTTTTTTTGTTTTTGGAAAACTAAGATGGGTAGTGCCAGAAAATAAAATAAAAAAGGACAGAAATATGGTGCGAAATATGGTGGTTGCTCTGTGAATTGCAAAATATTGGATGAAAAGGCAGGAACCATCCATAAATAAAT
Organism: Podarcis liolepis; assembly: GCF_965112155.1. Classification (NCBI taxonomy): domain Eukaryota; kingdom Metazoa; phylum Chordata; class Lepidosauria; order Squamata; family Lacertidae; genus Podarcis; species Podarcis liolepis. Next base: position 46,328,775 of record NC_139570.1, on the reverse strand, counting down.
GGCAGCAAGTAAACTTGCATGAAATATAATTCAATAACTCTTATCTATGTATCTATCTATCATTGGGAAGGCACCCCTAAACATACAAAAAGACTCACTGAAAACTTAAGTTTATTGGTACAATAAAACCGAATATATAAATTCTTAGAATATGTTTTGGAAGGAATATAAAAAAGATAGTGGGTTGTGTCTAACTAACTTTTACAGTGGTACCTTGGCTTAAGAACTTAAATCGTTCTGGAGCTCCATTCTTAACCTGAAACTGTTCTTAACCTGAAGCACCACTTTAGCTAATGGGGCCTCCTGCTGCTGCTGCACCGCCGGAGCATGATTTCTGTTCTCATCCTGAAGCAAAGTTCTTAACCCGAGGTACTATTTCTGGGTTAGTGGAGTCTGGAACCTGAAGCATCTGGAACCTGAAGCGTATGTAACCCAAGGTACCACTGTACGTTGCTCCTTCCCTTGAATTTCTGTGTGGTCGTGGAGTGGGTGATGGTGGTTTGACTAGGCCAGCATAGGTATTGGACACTGGTGCACTGGTGTGGGATTTACTGGTGTTTACTGCTGTGGGATTTACTCAGAGGTGAGTATAGGTAGAAACCAATCATGTTGTCCAAGTAACTCCTTCTGCACACTTGTTACAAACCTAAGAAGGGCCCTACTGGATCAGGCCAAGGGCCCATCTATCCAACATCATGTTCTCACAGCAGCCAAGCAGTTGCCTATAGGAGGCCTGCAAGCAGGACATGAATGCAACTGCATTCTCCCCACCTGCAATTCCCAGTGACTTGTAGTTGGAGGTATACTGATTCTGACAGTAGGAGCAGAACATAGTGATGGCAGTAAGTAGCCACAATCCTCCATTAATTTGTCTAACCATCTTTTAAAGCTATCTAAGTCGGTGGACATGACTACATCTTATAAACGGATAGAAAGATGGAGGATGGATAAAGCATAAAGTTGAGGATATAATCAGTGCCCTGTTGGATCAGACCAAAGGCTCATCTAGTCCACCATCCTGCTCTTACAGTGGCCAACCAGATGCCTATGGGAATCTCACAAGCAGGACCTGGGTGCAGCAGCACTCTCCTTGATAAATATGGTCCTCCTTTCCCCATGGCTCTCCCAAGCATTTAATTGGATCAATTTAAATCAGGACTAAATATGCTAAAAATGTAACTCTGGAAGAAATCAGAAGGGAGACATTTCCTGAGCCTAAAGCTATTGGAGTCTGAAAAACAGGTGACGACTGCCAAGTCATTCCAAAAACATGCTGGGGGAGAAAGAGAGCACTAATTCTATAATGTGGCTTGGCTGTGGAAGGAAAGCATATTGCATTTATGAATAAGGCTCCATCTTTTCCCTCTTTCTCCTCTTTAATATTACAGGCTCGCTTCCTCTCTCTCTGTTCTCCCCCTTCCTATTTTACCAATTGAAGCAAGAAGTACAGGCCGGCATCCCATCTGCTCCCTTTGAACATTAAGCTGATGTATGCAAAATGGGATATCGCTTGAAGCCCAATGGGCTTCCATGAGGACAAGGAAAAGCATAAAAAACCCACATATGTCAAAAGTTCTAAGTTTCATTTTACTGCTATATGTAAAATGCCATCTGTGATACAAAGACCTCTGCGATGGGGAAGGTCCACGGCGATCCCAGGAAATGGTCACCTGCAGTGCCATAAAGTTTCACATTAGTATCTCCATTACTTTTTCATTGGGGGTGGGGGCGGAAAACACACACCACCACCCTCCTTAATTGGAGAGACATTTTAGGCATTTGAAGATGCTGACTGATCTGGAATCACTTGCCCAGTCAGATTTCATTTGGTGACATTCTGAGTTACGTTTGTGCTTCAGCTGTTGGCAAGGACTGATATTGCTTGCAAAAGGTGAACTAGAATGACATCACATAAGAACTTAAAGAGAATATTGCAGGATCAGGCCAAAGGCCCACCTAATGCAGTATCCTGTTTTCACAGTGACCAACTAGATATCCACGGGAAGCCCAGAAGCACGACCTGAGTGCAAAAGCACAATATCTGCTTGTGATTCCCAACAACTGGCTTTCGGAGGCATATTGCAAGTGCTGTATGATCCATTTGGAAAGTGTATGTATTCCTTGCAATACATGGTAAACAGCAATCCCTTAGCTTAGTTCTGAACCAGCTTCCTTTTTTGGAGAAAACTGAAGAAAAGCTTGCTTTCTCCCAAGAGTTCTCTTCCAGATCATCAAGGCTGTCCATGTGCTTTGATGGTGCTGTTGTGTACATGTGCTTATTGTAGCAGACAGCCCCCAACCCCTGCCAGCAATGACAGCACACCTGGGAAGAAAACAGGTTTTGGTTCTTAATGGAAAGTAGCAAGAAACAACAGAGAGAATGTCAGAGCTCTCAAGAAGATGATTAAATTATGTATGCAACAACAACAGTCAGAATCTTATATGTGCAGAACTGGAAAGAAGAAAGAAGTTCAACAAAAGAAGAATGGTTCCTAAAATTAATGGACTATGCAGATCTGGCTAAGCTAACAAGAAATCAACACAATGGACAATTTATAGATGCCATTTTTGGAGGAGGAGGAGGAGGAGGAGGAGGAGAACCAAATGAAATCACAGGTAGGATTTGAAATTTGAGCAATGGGAAGAAATGATAAAAATGAAATAGAGGACTATATATTAGAAGAAATGTTTGATGTAATATAGGAATATGTATTAGGTGAAAAGTGTGAGATTATGCAGTATATAAAAGGGATGGGTATAAAAACAGCATGGAAGGGAAGGTGGGAAGTCAAATTATAAGAGAACTGTATAACGAAATAGAAGTCTGAAATTAATTGGTTAAAGTTATGAGTTACAATGAAGTTGTAGATCCTAGAAGAAGCAAGAGAATCAGAGGTAAAACTTCCAAGGCCAACGATAGATTACTGGGTACAAGCAAGTAGTTTGACTGGAATCCTAGCTCCAAGGGATGCCTTATGTCAGAGGTGCAGAGCCTCAGATCCAGGGCTCAAAAGTGACCCTCCAAAACTCTCTAATTGGCCTTCAGGACTCTCCCCCATGCAACACACTGCTCTCCTAAGGCCACACCTTTCACCAGCCCTGCTCAAAGTCCTCCAGAATGTCTCTGCATGGCTGGAGTTTGCCCTTGAATTGTGATTGTGTAATGCTTGCCTGGATGGATGTGTGTGTGTGTGTGTGTGTGTGTGTGTACACACCTCTGAATTTTGTGTGCCTGCAATATAGCATAATGCACACAGATAAATGTCACATCCAATACTTTGCCCATTTTCTCCCTTAGCTTGGCTACTTTTTGCTTCTGGTCACACCCACACTTAGCTTTCATGCTGCTCATATTCAGCATATGGCTCCCGAAAAGTTGATCATGAGGAAAAGGTCTCCCACTATAACTGTGCTACATCCTACATGGCTGAAGGCCTTGACCAGACAGCCCAATAGCCTGGAGCCAAACATTTTGGTATCCCCTCTCCGTATGTTTTGCATGGTAAGTGGGCACAGGTAGGGTAGGATTTGCTTCATCATAGAGGCCAGACTCAGGGAAGACCCTGTTTGAGGGTCTCAAACACCAGGTCCCTACTCTGAAGTTCAGGAATCAGGCTTCACTCTTGCCCCTCTGCACGTGATGTGGGCATGTTGGACTTGACTAGCTCTCCCCCCATTGGTGCCAGTGGCCTCGCTGTTGCTCAGAACTGGGACTGTGATGGTTCCTGAGGCTGGTGGAGGCTGGTCCATATTACAGCAAGTGAAGCACAGCCCCACTAGACTCACTTTATTCTCAACCAGTTATCACCTGCCTGCCTTCTAACTCACAGCCATAGCTGTTGGCTTCCCCCTCAGTGTTTCCCTTGTAGAATTCAGGTGGGAGGAGGATGAGGACAGACTGGCCCTGTCTGTCATTGGCTCTGGCTTCATCTACTGCCTTCCACCCAACAAGTCCAATCAAGCACATGAGGTGGTGGACTCTCCTTCCTTGGGGGTTTTTAAGCAGAGGTTGAATGGCCATCTGTCATGGATGATTTAGCCGAGATTCCTGCATTGGATCCCTTCCAGTTCTAAGATTCTATGATTCTATGTAAGACACCACTGGTTTCTCTTGAAGTTTCAGTGAAGAAAGCTGACTTTTCTGTACATTTCCTAAAGTTTTAATCTGAACCAAGATTAACCAGGTTTCAGTTGAGGAAACCATTGCTTCACCTGGCAATCTATGAAAAGTTATGTTGGTTTTAGCTTTTGTTTTTATGTTTGGTTTCTGTTTATAGGTTTTAAGCTTTGTTTTATCTTTCGTTTTATATGTTTGTTTTTAAAAATGGTTTGTGGATTGTAGCTGTGTTTCATCTATGACTGTATTTGTATACCCCCTGAAGAGCTCTTTGATCAAGTGGTTTATAAATCTTCCGGAAATAATAATAAAAAAAGTTTTTGTGACCAAGGGAAGAATGCAGCAGTTCCTGCACTAAATAAATCATTAATTACCATTATATTAATTTCATTTATGAATAGCTTGTTATGCAGCATCCCAGAGCAACTTGCAATATAATAGAACACGTGCAAACAATTACGTATATATTTAAAAAACCTGTTATATAAATATTATGGATTACAATGGATCAAATGAATTAAAATGAATTGATCCTCTGCATTTCTCAGAGGGAAGGAAAGTAGGAAGGAAAGGTGAGACCCAGCTGCAGTTTTCATTCTTGCCAATAGGTGGGCTCTTTTCTAACAAGAGATCATGGCAGCTGGTTACTGGCAGTTGAAGGCCTTTCCCCTAGCCAGCAGGTGGACCCATGCCAAACAAGCAGCTCATTAGCAATTTCAGCAGCAGGGAGCTCATGGTTTTCAGCCACTTGCCTCTAGAATGGGATCACAGTGAAGTTCAGTGCTAATCAAAGCAGCTGGAATTTCAGGATCTATCCAGCTGGTCTAAAGATGCCCTTACACACTTCAGTTTTTGCAGGATCATCTTAACCCATCCACTGCCTTTCAGCAAGTATTGCCACAAGGGGATCATTACTGGCACACTGCAGAGGAAGCATAGATATCTGCTCAAGAAAGCATGCTGCAAAAGGAGGGTGCTGGTGGTGGTACAGTGGTGCCCCGCAAGACGAAATTAATTCGTTCCGCAATTTTTGCCGTCTAGCGAATTTTTCTTCTTGCGAAGCAGGGTTTAAACGGTTTAACAAAGTCGCAAGACGTTTTCGTCTTGCGAAGCAAGCCCATAGGGGAATTCGTCTTGCGAGGCAAATCGCGAATGAAAAAACCTTTCGTCTAGCGAGTTTTTTGTCTTGCGAGGCATTCGTCTTGCGGGGCACCACTGTATAGGATAGAGGTGAGGGTCAGTGTTTAACAGAACTTACAGCTTTAACATTCTCTTCCCAGCCTCAGTTTTGCTGCTAGCAGACTGTCATGAGTCTATAGGTGACTCCCCTTTAGATATATCAGCTCGTTAATCTAGGGAGTCAACACACTGGAGGAGGGTTATGTTCAGTGGACATGCCTTCCCATGGCTTGCAGAAACAGAATAGACATGGGTGGACACATGCAAAAAAAGACTGCATCTACCCATCCAAAGTGGTAAACAGCACATATGCAGCACACTCTTCTATGTCAGGAGTGAAGAGTCCATGGCACTCCACATGTTGCCAGATTCTAGCTCCCAGGTCATTAGCTATGCTGGCTTGAACTGTTGCGGGTTGGAGAGCAATAGGTTTCCCATCCCTGTTGAATGGAAGTTATAATATTATAACTTAGTACTATCCAATAGAATCATAGAATTGGAAAGGACACAAAGGGTCATCTAGTTCAACCCCTTGCAATGCAGGAATCTCAACTAAAGAATCCCTGACAGATGGCTGTCCAACTTCTGTTTAAAGACCTCCAGTGAAGAAGGGTTTGCTACTTTCAGAAGTAGCCCAGCCCACTGTCAAACAGCTCTTACTATCAGAAAGTCTTTCCTAATGTTTAGTCGGTATTTCCTTTCCTGTAATTGGAATCCATTGGTTTGGGTCACACCCCCTGGAGCAGCAGAAAAACTTTCTCATTCTTCTGTGGGACAGCCCTTCAGGTATTTGAAGGTGGCTATCATATCTCCTCTCGGTCTTCTCTTTACCAGGCTAAACATACCCAGCTCCTTCATCTGTTCTGCATAAAGCTTGGCTTCCAGACCCTTGATCAACTTGCTTGTCCTCCTCTGCACATGTTCCAGCTTGTCAACATCCTTCTTAAATTGTGGCTCCCAGAACAGGACACAGTATTCCAGGTGTGGTCCACACTTCACTGGTCTCATACCTAAAAAGCACAGGTACAAGAGGTTTTCTGCTTATTTTCCACATGCTTTCTAGGCACTGGTCCAAGAAGTTTTATGTTTGCCCCACCACTTTCCCCTGGGAAAGCCTGCTCTTTACCACTGAATCAGAGCAAACATCAATCCAAGGAAAACCTGATTGGCATTTGCTGTGATTCAGCAATGAAGAGCAGGTTTTCCCAGGGGAAAGCAGCGGGACAAGCAGAAATGTGGATCTCTTAGTCTCAAGGGCTAGGTTTTACCTCCACTGTTGGAGGCAGCATGCCTTTGAATACTAGTTGCTGAGAATCAAAGGTGGGGAGAATGAAGTTGCACTTAAGTCCTACTTGTGGACCTCCCAAGGTTATCTAGTTGGCCACTGTGAGAATAGGTGGGTTTTTGTCTGGATCCAACAGTGCTGATCCTACATTCTTATGTTCCTTCCCCCAGATCATTTATAGTGCAAAGCCCAGAAGGAGGTTCTGTCTGCCAGGCCTTGACTCTCTGTGGTGTTCTGGAGGAAGGCCAAAGTCAAGGAGCTCACTGTTCTGATGAATGTGACTTGTTCTGCTCTAATGAGCCTGCAACTATTTGCTCCTGCATATCTTGCAGAATTTGGGTTGCATTGTTAAATGGGGAAATTAAAGCTGTTTGCTATAGGTTGGTTCTGATACATATAATCCAATAATAATGCAGTAAAACACCCATTCAGGCATAGCCCCAATGGCCCTGACTGCATCTCTTGATCAATGGTCTGAGTCAGGCCAGTGAAGTGCCATTGGAATTAGGAGACATTGTCCTTCATCTCTCCCCAAGTATTACTTCCATGCATGCCCTTGAAAGGAATGGAAATGGGAGAGGTGGAGCCAAAATGGTTCACACTGCTTTTGAACTACGGAAGATAATCATGTTGCCACTTTGGCACCTTTTTCTTTTGTTTGATTTAGAAAGCTAAGCAAGGCCACCTTTTAAAGCTCCGGGGTACATTTGGACTTTTGGGTGAGTGCTGTGGGCACCACCTGCTCTGGTCACCTTGCTCCCCTCCCCCAAATCAGCCTCCCCAACCCCCAGCAGACAGGCCAAAGTGCAGGCATACACACACCATGTCCCTGTCCCAAAGGACTTGTGCAAATGTCAGTTCCTGTCAAATTAATCTGAGTCTTTCCTGAAAAGCTCATAGAGCTGAGGGAGGAAATGGGAAAGAGTGCCATTCTTCCACTTTTCTCTTTCACCTCTATATACTTTCCAGAAGAGAAAAATCTAACCACTCTCACCACTTCATGACCAATGGGGCAGTGTGTTGTTTGCTGTGTGTGTGGATGCACAGTCCACACCAGCTGCCAAATTCTGACTCTGCATTGTTGCAAAGGTGTAGTAAAATTCTACTGGATCTGATCATGCTTAATTCAGTGGTGTCTGGTGTTCCTTGGGACTATTAGGGCAGAAGGTAGAGAGATCAGCCATAGGCAGAACCAGAGCCAATGGCAGGCACAGCCAACTATTTCTAGTTTTGTTCCCATCCTCCTCCTCTTCCTCCTTGATGAGTTCTGCAGGGTCAAAACTGAGACTATGGAGGAGGAAGCTGACAGCCAGGGTAACCCCCTGGGCTGGTTATAAGAAAGGAAGCAGGCAAGTGTTGTTTGAGGACTGTCTGAGGTTGGTGGGGAATGTGCCTCATTGGCCTAAATAAACCATTCTTCACTGCCTCAATTGCATTTCCCTCACGAACTCAAAAGACATCTGCTTCTTGGGAGAAAAGCAATGACAAACCTAGACAGCATCTTAAAAAGCAGAGACATCACCTTGCCAACTATGCCAACATAGTTAAAGCTATGGTTTTCCCAGTAGTGATGTATGGAAGTGAGAGCTGGACCATAAAGAAGGCTGATCGCCAAAGGATTGATGCTTTTGAATTATGGTGCTGGAGGAGACTCTTGAGAGTCCCATGGACCGCAAGAAGATCACACCTATCCATTCTTAAGGAAATCAGCCCTGAGTGCTCCCTGGAAGGACAGATCCTGAAGCTGAGGCTCCAATACTTTGGCCACCTCATGAGAAGAGAAGACTCCCTGGAAAAGACCCTGATGTTGGGAAAGATGGAGGGCACAAGGAGAAGGGGACGACAGAGGACGAGATGGTTGGACAGTGTTCTCGAAGCTACCAGCATGAGTTTGACCAAACTGCGGGAGGCAGTGGAAGACAGGAGTGCCTGGCGTGCTCTGGTCCAGGGGGTCACAAAGAGTCAGACATGACTAAACAACAACAACAAACAAACAAAACTAAGGAGAGGGAAAATGCAGTATTCCTGCAACAGAAATGCTTCTTTAAAGACATCCAGGTAGAAACCTTGTGTTCACATACACATGGTGTTGCATGGCAGGTACTATACGCAGAAAGAAACCTTCCTAAGATGGGGATCTCTAATGACATTAATTCCCTTGGCAACTCCCCCCCCCCCCGCCTCTCATTTCCAAATATGCCAGTTTAGCTGGCTTATGGATCAGGCTATGCCCGTGGCTTATTTGTCTCTAATCCTTGCCTCATTAGTTGTAGTGTAATCTCCTCAGGACAAGCGAACAAGCGAACATACTTATCTCTGTGTCTTTTGCAGCATGGATGATTCTATCAGAGCTTAACCAATGCTTGCAAAAACGTTGGCAAACTGTAAACAGGATCAATTTGTTCTTTTACAAGACATGGTTGCGTCAGGCCTGGAGGGTAACAAGCTGAAAATTGCTCTACAGAATTCAGACACAGACACAGAGGAGACAACGGCGCTGTATATTTAAACCATGTATCTAATTTGTATTCCCGGGCAACCAAATGTGCCTTGAACCTACTGCTTTGCCTGTCCCTGTTCACCTACTCTGAGAATCAGTCGCCATCCTCCTAGGCTGTGGGAACAAAGGGAAGGAGTTGATATACAACACTGTAGCCAAAAGATGGCACCATTGGTAAAATTAGGCCTTCAGAATGGGGGTGGGTATCCTCTCCCCACTCAGCCCCCTTACAATCACCATCCTAATAGTCATTTAGCAGTTGGACAGATTCCTATGAGGAAAGGTCAAAAGAGCAGAGTATGCTTAGTCTGAAAAAGAGAACATTTATATCTGCTGGATTACTCTAATGCACTGTATGTGGGGCTGCCCTTAGATATGGTATGGAGGCTACAGCTAGTGTGGAATGTGGCTGCTAGGCTAGTAAGTGGGGCACCCCATTGGGATCATGTATGTCTCTGGTCCTGAAAGCACTGGACTGGCTGCCAGTAAATGACTGGGACCAACACAGGGTGTTGGTAATGCCATATAAAGCCTTGAAAGGTTTGGGACACAGGTAATTTAAACAGTGCCTTCCCCAGTATAAACCAACCCAGACTTCTATGATGGACAGGTAAAGCCCTGTTTGTGGTGGGTCCTATGTGTTGGGAATCAAGCCTTTATCAGGAGAAACTGGCCACTCTCCAGGCACCCAGCTTGATCTCCTGTTGACCTCCCTGTCTGCTTTCCTGGCAAGATCCAGGCAGAGGTCGTGATAGGCGGTCCTTCTCAGCGTGAGAAGAACACACCCCTCTTTCCTGCCCCCCAGGCAGGGGAAAGAGATAGACAGAAACGTATTTACATGCCTTTATTTCTGTCTTTGCAGCGTTACAGAAAACACGACTGCTCTCTTCAAACTCCAACAGCCGAGAGACAAACTCCTCCTGTACTTCCTGTACAGCTCATATTACACTCTGAGCTAATTCCGGTGCCCTCTGCACTGTGAATTGACTGTCCCTCTGTTTCCCACGGAACAGTCCCAACATTCCCATTATGTTTTGATTTCAAGCTACCAGCTCGCGGCCGCATTGCTTCTATATCGTAACTATGTAGTTGGTGTTGACCTGTGACAGGGCCTTTTTAATGGCAGATCCCCATTTGTGGAATGCACTCCCTTCTGAGCTGCATCTGCATCTCTCATTATTGACTTTCAGGAGGAATTTTGACATATTCCTATTTACCCAGGCACTGGGATGGTTGAAAAACACTGTTTTTGGCCATATGAAAATCACTGGTTGAGAGAATACTTTTAACTTAGAATACTTTTAACTGTTTTTAGAATGCTTTTAGAATGTTTTTATTATTATTTATGTGTTTGTTGTCCTGGGTGCCTTTGGGCAGGAAGGGTGGCATATAAATTGGGTGAACATATTCATTAATGGAATCAAAGTGTTTTACCATGAACAAAGGGCAAATGTAATTGTCAATGGTGGCATAACAAGTGAATGTAGTAACATAAAAAGGCACAAGGCAGGGATTCCCACTGTCGCCATTGTTATTTATCCTGATACTTGAAGTTCTTGACAGGAAAACTATAGAGGACACTGAAATTACAGGGATTCAAACTGGACATCAGAATTACAAACTTAAAGCGTTTGCAGATAACATAGTACTAACTCTAGAAAATTCACTGAAGAGCATCCCAAAAGTGATGGATGTTATAACACTGTTCCCCCCTCTTTTTTATTAATTTTATTGTTCACAAACAGAAAGAAAATGAAAAACATAGTTACAATTCATAAACCATATTTTACCAAACCTGAACTCATATATACTAATAACTATAATTTGCACCCGTGTGCTTTCCCTCCATTACAACTTGACATCCTTTATTGCATACTCTTATTTACATTGTGTCCTTATATTGATCATTTTATTAGTTCCTCTTTACATACTTATTCTATGCATATCAATATGTTTTCTTTAGAACAGTGTTTTTTCATATTTTCCTCAAAACATTGCCATTCCTTCCTTAGACTGATTTCTTATGGCTGCCGTTAGTTTAGCTAATTCTATAAATTCACATAATTTACTTATCCAATCTTCCTTTGTGGGGATAGTATCCCCTTTCCAGTTTCTAGCAAGTAATAATCCGTCTGCAGCTGTGGCATATAAGAATAATCTTTTCTTATCCTGTGGGATATCTTTTCCTAAAATCCCCAATAAATACGCCTCCGGCTTCTTTTCTATTGAAATTTTAAACATGTTTTTTAATTCCTCGTGAATACACCCCCAGAAATTCTTTACTTTCTCACAGCCCCACCATGCGTGCATCTTTGTCCCTTCTGCTTTATTACATTTCCAGCATAGATTAGACTTTAATTTATAGATCTTAGCTAATTTAGAAGGTGTCATATACCACATATAACACATTTTCAATAGGTTTTCCTTGATGGTAGCACAGGCGGTAAATCTAATATTCGACCTCCATAGTCTCTCCCACTGTTCCATCTGAATTGCATGGCCGATGTCCTGGGCCCATTTTATCATAACATCTTTTGCTTGTTTGTCTTCCCAATCACATTCTAGTAGTAAGTCATAAATTTTAGATAACAATTTCTTATTGGTTTTTAATAGAACAATTTGCAATTTGGATTCTTCTTTCTGAAACCTAATTTTTTATCCGTATTAAATACATTATTTAACTGGTGATACTGGAGCCAATCGGTGAGGTAATGCCTTATTTCCTCAAATAATTTTAATTCCAAATGTCCTTGCTCTTCTTTTAATAATTGATTATAGGTTGCCCAATTACTTTTCATATTTATTTTTTTAACTGCAATGACCTCTAATGGAGACAACCACCATGACATCTTAGGTTCTAATAATGTTTGGTATTTGGTGCAAAGTCTCTGGGCATACGGGACTTTTCCGAAAGATCCTTCCAGAACCAGCAAGGGCAGAGCTGAACTTCTGGTGAGAGTAAAGGCCCTTCTTTCATTTCTGGATACAAGGAAATGGAGGTATGCTGCCGGGACAGCAACATATCTCTCGTGTTCTGCAATTATGTAATCAGGGGACCTCAAGCAGTCCTGTCGTCTCTGTCCATAATTCTTTGCCTGACCATGGATCTTGCTTGATCCAATCCCAAATTTAAGATGGATTGAGGAGCAAGACCCAATTTTTGCAGAGAGTACAGGACCGCTACAGTGATTTAAAATATTCTGATTTGTTTCTATTTGGGGCGTAGACACCCACTAGTATTATTTTTTGTTTTCCTCTTGTCAGTTGCACTCCCAATGTCCCGCCATCGTCATCTTTAAATATTAATTTAGATTCTATCTTTGGGTTTATATATATTACAATCCCTTTTCTGGTACATCTGAGGCTATAAATTCCACCCCGTATCTCTTGTTAATTAAAACTCTCCCATATTTTCTAGCTATGTGCGTTTCCTGGAGGCAGATAACATCCTAGTTCTTCTTTTTTAGGATATGTTCAGTTTTGTTTCTTTTTGTTTTGTTATTTAAACCATTAATATTCCACAAAATAATGTTAAGATTCATCACACTTTATTCATAACACTTTTAAAAATAAAATCAAGGTTAATTTTACAGAAAAGGAGTTAAAGTTGATCTATTAAATTACTTCTAATTGTTCTTTTCAATATCTGTTCTTTTACTCTCTTTCTGGGCTTTGCCACTCTTCTCTCTCCTGCATAACTTTTCCTCCCAGCTCTCTCTTGCATTTTCTCCAGAATTTCGCGACTTCTTCTGGATTTCTGTGGGTCTTTCTTCTGTCTTTAAAGGTAAAGGCTATTCCCTCCGGGAATTCCCATTTATATCTTATTGCATTAATCTTTAATGCATCTGTCAGTGTTTTGTAATTTTGTGTTTATCTAAGGAGTCTTTTTGGAATTTCTTTAAAGATTGTTATGTTTCTGTCATCTATCCTCAGTTTCCTTTTCTGCAAGATCTTATCCTTCAGCAATCTTGAGTTGAAAAAGGCCAAACAGTCTCCTGGTCCCTTGTTTGACTTTGTTCTATTAGACTTGATTCTGAAAATCTTAATGTTCATTATGAGTTCATCTTCTTGGACACCCAACTAACTGGCAAGTTCTTTTGTTAGTTTAGAATCGATGTCTTCATTCTGCGTCTCTGGGATTCCTCGATCCACTAGGGATTTTTTAAAATCTACACTACCGAAACGGGCTGCCATACATCCGGATTTTCCTGGATATTTCAGTGGTTTCCACCCGGATGTATGGCAAGCAAACATCTCTCTTCAAAACATCTGATCTACAGAATATTCTGGTCAAAATAAGATGGATTCCTCTATTGCTCCAAACTGCAGGATGAGAGGCCCAGTGGGTGGAAATTACTGGGAAGCAGATTTCAGATGAAAGAGAAACTGCCTAATGAAAATAGTTGCTTGACAGTGCCTTGGGTGAAGTCTCATTTGCTGGAGATATTTAAGAATCTCAAGCAGTGGAGGCTGGTCCTTAAGGCCAAGAACAGCTCGGTCTGTCTGCAGCCAGACTCACCTGTTCTTCTTTGTTACTCATAACTAGGTTAGGGTGTGGGATAACCAACCTTATATAACCAACATGCTTAATTATAATTAACACACGAAGGGGTTAAGACTATAGAGTAAGCTGTCCTGCCTGGCTTACCTCACCTTGGGAGGAGCTAGGTAATCAGGCCTATTGTTCTCTCCCAGTCTACCAGAGAAGCTCAACATGTAAGGAAGTCCAAACTGGCTCCTGCATCTCACACCGCATGGCTTTAACAAGCTACTCTTGTTCCCATACCAATAATTTATGAACTTTCATCGCAGTAACTAAGCCAGTTTTTACTGCCTGTGCAACTTTTCTGACTGGTGCATGGAAAAGCACACAAACTCAACCTTTGCAGTGTCTGTAAGCAAACTTACCAAATGTGTGGTCTTTTTCTATGCTGGGGGAAGATGGAAGTTTTGGAACTCACACAGGCACATTTTAAAGGTCCAACAGCCTATATTCCATGCTTTGCTTTTCCGCATACTTTGTGATTGTCTCTGCTGGAGTTCTCTCACCAAAAAGTGCTTGTCCCAAATCTAGATCTTCACATCCAGGTATTTCTCATTATTCCACATACCTATTTTTTTCCCCTTGGAGATGCCTTTCAGCTTCAGTGCTAACTTTGTAGAACTCAGCAGGCTGGAGGATGGGACCGGAACAAGAAGAAGTTGGCTCTCCCTTTCATTGGGTCAGACTCCACCTAGTGTTGGTTCTGGCTGCATCTCCTGTGGACCTCCTTCCCTCCTGCCCTATCAGCCCCAGTGGTCATCATCCACCACTGAGTTCAAGGCCTCCACCTGGTCTCCCTAGGTTATGCAACACTAACTTGCACTGCTCCATGCCCCCCTCAAGTGCTTTTTGCCTGGATGGAGAATGGAGAGAGGTGGTGGTGGTGGTGGTGGTGGAGGACCTCCTATTATCTGTAGATGAAATGTAAGCTGCTGTAGAAGGGTAAAGGTCACATCAATTGCGCCCCTTTGGCTCCACCCACCATTAGTGCATGCAATCCTTGGTAGGAAATTCAGCTGCTGGGCTGAAAAATGCTGCCCACCTTTGATGTAAATGGAACTTGTTACTACAGGAGTTGAGGGCCACCAGTTTAAACAGCTTAGAAGGCTTAGATGGCTTTAAAAGATTAGACAAATCCTTGGAGGATAAGTCTATCAACTACAATAAGTCATGGTGACTGTATATATTAGGGGTGTGCATGGGTACCAAGATTTGCCTTGTACCTATGCTGTTTCCTTCTTTTTAAAAATAGTATTTTCTGAGCCACTCTGCACTTTCTTTGCTTCAATCTGTGCTCTGGAACCTCTCGGTTCCCCATACACTATAATGGGGAACCTACAAACAGTTGGGACATTTCCCCTTTCAGGTCAATTTATATGAAATTCACATGCAGGAGCGCCTTCAGAGTAGATCAAGCATGTCCATAGGCGCCGACTCCATGGGGCCTGAGGGGGCCCGAGCCCCCTCAAAAATTCGTTTGGGGGGCTCCGCCCCCCCAATAATCTCGGGCGCCCCTCCAGCAGAGCGCCACCGCCGCCCCTCCCCCAGCCCAAAATGCACAGGGTCGGGCTGCATGCCTCCTGCCCTCCCTCCCGAGCAAAAGCTCCACCCAATTTCCTTTGGAGCTGATTAATAGGCGCAGCACGCTCTCCCCTATTCGCTCACGAGGAGGCGGCGCCACTTTATCTGCATATTCATGAGCTTATTTATTATTCATGAGCTTTCCCGGCCCCCCCCCCAATATTTTTTATAAGTCCGCGCCCCTGAGCATGTCAAATTGTGGGCAGATACATCCAGGGGTTTTTGTGCAGGGCACCTTCAGAGGATAGATATATATTTATATATTTTGAGATATAACTATATTTGTGGTTTTATTTCTTGTTTCCTTGATTTGTGAACTGTCCTAAGAACTCTTTTGGCTGAAGAGCAGGGTAAAAATATTTTACGTAAGTAAAGTTTGTTTTTTAAAAACAACCGACAATTTTTAGATCATGATGATGATAATATTTAATTCTTATACCACCCTTCATCCGTAGATCTCCGGGTGGTTCATAGCATAAAAGCACAAGATAAAAACACAAAAATATAATAAAAACAAAAACAAAACAGAACAATAACCCTCCCTCCCCCACAAACACATTAAAAAAGATATAGGGTGTTAGCCCAAAGCCTGGTGTAACAAGAACATTCTTGCCTGGCACCTAAAAGTATATAATGAAAGTGCCAAACGTCCCTGGGGAGAGCATTCCAACGGGAAGCCAACCTCTGGACCTTTTGTGGAGGAGGCCCATGAAGTAGGGCCTCAGAGGATGATTGAAGAGTCTGGATAGGTTCATATGGAGCGAGGCAGTCCTTGAGGTACTGTGGTCCTGAGCTGTTTAAGGCTTTATATGTCAAAACCAGCACTTTAAATTGAGCCCAGAAATTAATTGGCAGCCAGTGCAGTCAGGCCAGGATTGGTGTAATTGCTCAAGTTGTTTTGCCCCAGTGAGAAACCTGGCTGCCAAATATTGCACCAGTTTCTGAATGATCTTCAGAGGCAGCTCTACATTTTTCACCGTTTTCCCACCTCTCAGTCAGTGAGTCTGTGAGGCCGCTGCCATAGCTGTGAGGAGCACTAAGGGGTCACAGGTGGTCATTATGGTCGCTTGGCTCTGGCTTGCTTCTTTTAGCCACTGCACCTGCATCCCTGGTGTTATGTACTGAAGTTCTCAACCTGGGCCAGCAGGGGGATACTGTAGATAGTTTTCACTCAGGTCCACCTATGCAAATAGGGGATTGAAAGTGACGTTCAGTGATTGGATAGTTACAGAAAGTGGTTACAGTTGCGTTGTAGTGGAGCTCTATATAAGCAGGCTGGCTGAACCCTTCAGTTCAGTTCAGTTCTGGCCTGTGAATAAACAAGAGCTGTCTGAAGAATCACTGTGTTGTCTGATATGTTCACCCACAACTTAACACCTGCCCCAGCCTCTGAGGAGGTACACACAGAGGGACGGAGGCAGACAGACACTGATGTAGAATAGAATGTCCCTATTTTCATCTGAGGAATGTTGGAGGGTATGGAGTTGTAATCCAACACCATCTAGGGTAAAGCTCCAGCAAGCTGAGGAGTGTAGTGTCCGCGGCTGTAAAACCCATACCAGCATCACATTTCCTGTGCATTTCTATTCTGTCATAAAGAGCAGAGCACAGTTGTCCTCATCTTCATGCACCAGGAGGATAATCACAACAGGAATTTGCATTCTCTCCATATCAACACCTGTCAAATGAAGGATTAAAGTTGCATGCCTGAAGCGGAATAAATCTACCAGGGGAGATTCTACCTTCCTCAAACTCCTCAGGAATTATGCAGAAGAGGTCAGCTTTGTTTAAATGTCTTCATTAGTCCTTTAAGGTGTTCATTTTACCTTGGGGGAAGGGTCACCCCCAAATTGTGCAACACCACAGAGAAAACGTCAGCAGGGATTTTTTTTTTTTGAAAGCAGCTAAAAATGAATGTTGAAGATTAGCAAAGAAGAAGAAGAAGAAGAAGAAGAAATAGGGGAATTGTGTTTGTCTAGAGCAAAATATAAACATAGGAAGAGCCCTGAGGGATCAGAGCAAATGTCCATTTAGTCTCAGGATTAAAAACCAGCCAACCTCCAGATTAGTGATGTAGAAGAAATTCATGTGGTCCACATTTTAGAATGAACCAACCTAATTTACAGGTTCCAGACTTAATGCTGCTTGGGATGTCTTATTTGTCAGATTATGTACTTCTTTTGTGATGCAGTATCAGTTTTAAACATCCATACAAAAATGCATATTTTTTAAGGAGAAAAATGTGCATTTTAAAGGCAAATGCAATTACATGTATTGCAGAGGAAGAATGTGTTCAAAATGTGTAGAAGCAAAGCTTTTTAATTATTTAATAATTAGATCTGCCGAATTATGGACAGAATGGTCTTGAAGATATGAGAAACTAGCATGGACTGGATACAGGCTGATTAATTCATCCCTAAACCCTTTACTACCCTAAATAGTTTGGGGCCAGGTTATTAAAAGGGTCCATTCTGTCTGAACTAGTTATGGGCCTTAAGAGCAGCACCAGAGGACTTGATCACTTGTCCACCCATAAGATCAATTAGAAATAGGCAATAGAGATAGGACAGGGGTAGGCAACCTAAGGCCTGGGGGCCGGATGCGGCCCAATCGCCTTCTCAATCTGGCCCATGGACAGTCCGGGAATCAGCGTGTTTTTACATGAGTAGAATGTGTCCTTTTATTTCAAATGCATCTCTGGGGCATAGGAATACGTTCATTTCCCCCAAAAAATATATATTCTGGCCCACCACATGGTCTGAGGGACAGTGGACCGGCCCACAGCTGAAAAAGGTTGCTGACCCCTGAAGCAGGATGTTCTCACCATGTGCACACCCACACCCACCCCACCCTGGATATATTCATTACCGTATTTTTCGCCCTATAGGACGCACTTTTTCCCCTCCAAAAATGAAGGGGAAATGTGTGTGCGTCCTATGGGGCGAATGCAGGCTTTCGCTGAAGCCTGGAGAGTGAGAGGGGTCGGTGCACACCGACCCCTCTCGCTCTCCAGGCTTCAGGAAGCTATCCGCAAGTCTTGCAAGCCCGGCAGGATGTCCCGCGGGCTTGCAAGGCTTGTGGGCAGCAGCCTGCAGCCCAAAAGCTAGGGACAGCGGGGAGGCGCAGCGCCGCCACCCTGCTATTCCCCGACCTGATCTGGAGGCTGGCGGGGGGGGGGGAGAAGCAAGCTTGCTTCTCCCCCCTGCCAGCCCCACAAGCTCGGGGGATAGGGGGGTGGCGGAGTCCGCCACCCTGCTATTCCCCGACCTGATCTGGAGGCTGGCAGGGGGGAGAAGCAAGCTTGCTTCTCCCCCCCCCCGCCAGCCCCACAAGCTCGGGGGATAGGGGGGTGGCGGAGCGCCGCCACCCCGCTATTCCCCGACCTGTTCTGGAGGCTGGCGGGGGGGGGGGGGGAGAGAAGCAAGCTTGCTTCTCCCCCCCGCCAGCCCCACAAGCTGGGGGGACAGTGGGGCAAGCTGTCCCTGAAGGCAGAAGAGGGAGACGGAGCGCTCCGTCTCCCTCTTCTAGCTTGGGATGGTTGTGCAAAGCCTCTGCAGGGCAGCGCAGTGCGCTGCCCCACAGAGGCTAGGGAGGCTGTCCCTGAAGGCAGAAGAGGGAGACGGAGCCCTCCGTCTCCCTCTTCTAGCTTGGGGATGGCTGCGCAAACCTGGGGGGGGGGGGAATAAAAAAAATTCCCTTGATTTCCCCCCCAAAAAACTAGGTGCGTCCTATGGGCCGGTGCGTCCTATAGGGCGATAAATACGGTACTTAAAGCATCTCTTACCCAGCTCTTTAGCCAAAAAAGGCCCCCAGAGCAGCTTGCAAAGTATCCAGTGTGGTGCAGTGGTTAAGAGTGGTGGACTCGTAATCTGGTGAACCGGGTTCGCTTCCCCGCTCCTCCACATGCAGCTGCTGGGTGACCTTGGGCCAGTCATACTTCTCTGAAGTCTCTCAGCCCCACTCACCTCACAGAGTGTTTGTTGTGGGGGAGGAAAGGAAAGGAGAATGTTAGCCGCTTTGAGACTCCTTCTGGGCAGTGATAAAGCGGGATATCAAATCCAAACTCCTCTTCTTGCAAAGATCTGCAGTACAGTGATACCTCAGGTTACGTACGCTTCAGGTTACATACACTTCAGGTTACAGACTCTGCTAACCCAGAAATATTACCTCGGGTTAAGAACTTTGCTTCAGGATGAGAACAGAAATCGTGCTCCCGCGGCGCGGCGGCAGCACGAGGCCCCGTTAGCTAAAGTTGTGCTTCAGGTTAAGAACAGTTTCAGGTTAAGAATGGACCTCTGGAACGAATTAAGTACTTAACCCGAGGTACCACTGTAATACAGAAGTACATGCCCTCAGATTTAAAACTTAAAAGGCACAGCACACAAAGAAAAAGGATTGGAGCTGGAGAAGGAAGTGGGAAGTTCAGAGACACTTCCTTAAAGTTAGAGTTCTTACAACAACCAACTGGGATAGAACAGTTCAGACACTCTGATGGGGAGGGCTGCAAGGAGCTGACTGTTGAGGGTGGGCAAAGGCAGCTATTCTCATCAGTACTGACTCCAGAAAGGCCTTAAACACCCATCTGTTTCAAACACTTTCACTTGAGGTGTCTTTTACTTAAGGAGCTTGCTTCAAATTGTTAGTGGTTATTTTACTGCTGGTTTACAATTGTGCTCTTAAATGGTTTAATTCATTGTACAAACTACATGGCCAGACTCTGAGATTTTTCTAATTACTGTTTTAAAGTAAGGTTTATTATTGAAATTGTGCATTAATATTTTTATGTGAGTTGCCTTAGGAAAGTCTTTCCTTTCCTTTCCTTTCCTTTCCTTTCCTTTCCTTTCCTTTCCTTTCCTTTTTCTTTGCCCTGAAAGGCAGTTGAGAATTACAGTGGTGGCCCGCAAGACGAATGCCTCGCAAGACGAAAAACTCGCTAGACGAAAGGGTTTTGCGTTTTTTGAGTCGCTTTGCAAGACGAATTTCCCTATGGGCTTGCTTCGCAAGACGAAACGTCTTGCGAGTTCTTGCGAGTTTGTTTCCTTTTTCTTAAAGCCGCTAAGCCGTTAATAGTCGCTAAGCCGCTAATAGCCGCTAAGCCGCTAATAGCCCTGCTTCGCAAGACGAAAAAACCGCAAGACGAAGAGACTCGCGGAATGGATTAATTTTGTCTTGCGAGGCACCACTGCATTTAAAATAAATGGGGGGGGGGGGGAAACAAGTAAACAAAACAAAGGATACACTGCTTCTTACTTCAAGGAAGACCTTGCATTTTTGAGTACACCTCAGGAAATAATTCCCTGCAAAATGAAAGCTAGTGTGCCAGGAAGGAGTTTTAGCCTAGCTTTCCCACTGGCATTCAACTTCTACATGCAAGATATAATTGATTGTGTATAGCAGATCATGAAGTGTATCTGAAGTGCTACTTTAATAAAAGAAGAAAGAGAGAAAAAGTCCGGTGTGAATAAAAAAGGGGGATGTGTGGGAGTAGTGGGTGGGGGCTGGCCATGGACTCTCACCCCATAAATATTATTTACTCCAAGTAGTCACTCCCTTCTGAGCAACCTCTCAGTGAACTTGGTGGGGCCAGAGACAAAATTGTGTGGAGCAACAAATGCAACTTCTGCCTTTCTTCAATAGGCTAGTGTGCTCACACACCCCTTTTAATCCTCCATCTAGACATGCAAGAAGCATTGTCACAGTTCAAAGACACCTTTCAGCTGGGCATAAACACTCAAGGAGGGCTGTGGCCTGATGAGAGGGGATGTGGTTGAGTTTCAGTAGCCTGAAGAGTCTGAAAACCCAGAGAGATGATGAGTATGGGCTGCATTTGGCCTATAGGCCTGAGGGTCCTCACCTCTGTTCTACACTGACTGGCAGTAGCTGCCTGGAAATGCTGGGGATTGAATCTGCATGTGAGGCAGTCTGCCACTAACTACTACTATATGCCTCTGAAGCGGTCTCTCTTGAGGGAAAAGGCATGCGTGGCTTCATGTGACAAAGACCATGCATGCTTGCATCTTTTTGCAACATCCCAGGGTGCTTCTAGCCTATGATAGGGGCAGACAGCTGCAACAGAGATGTCCTTCCTCTTTGTTTCCGCTTGATTCACCTGCCCTACTTTCTGAACTATAATTGTGTATGTATGTGTGTCTACACACACACACACACGAGAGAGAAGAAGAAAGCCCACTATCATTTCTCCACTGCATGAAATTTGATTAGCAGCATCTTTCCACTCAAATAAAGATTTAGAGCCAATATTCACACCTGGACCTCAGTATATGTCCCACACCCTATATTTGGGGAAGGAATGTATTTCAGTGGCAGAGAACCTACTTTCCATGTAGAAGGTCCAAGATCTCCAGGTAGGGCTGTGAATGTCTCCTGTTTGAAATTCTGGAGAGCCACTGCCAGTCAGTGTAGTATTACTGCACTCAATGGGCGTGTGTGTGTGTGTGTGAGAGAGAGAGAGAGAGAGAGAGAGAGAGAGAGAGAGAGAGGGAGAGTCAGAATCAGAATAAGACAGGTTCCCACATTCTTATGAAATGCTCTTAAAGCAGCTTAACGGAAGAGCACTTACTTTGATGCAGAAGTTCCGAGGTTCAGTCCCTAGAATCTCCAGTTAGGACTGCGGGGGACCTCTGCCTGAAACCCTCGAGAGCCATTGCCGGTCAGTGTAGACAGTGGACACACTCTGATATAGCAAAAGTCAGCTTCTGATGCTCATAAATCAGGCCCATCACGCCTCCTTCCTTTTTTACTGAGCACCATTGCTCCATTAGTTTTTTTCCTTTGGATTAGGGTAGCTGCCTTAGGCTCTTATGAAACTGGGCATAGAGATATCCATGAGTAATGTTTTGAGGCTTTTCAGTTCTCTTTATATTGCTGTTTTCTATTTGATGCCGCCTCCTTGCCAACCTCCTCTCCTTGCATCACCTAGCAGCTGCCATTTTTTGAAGGGTCTAGTCTCTCCTTCTGCCCAGCTGCATGTCTGTGGATTGCAAGTTAGCCCTCATCATGTCCCACCAACTACAGCACAGCCGAGAAGGGGAGGCTGAATAATTGAGGCCTCTTACACACCACTGTAGAACCAGTAGTCTTGGGAGTGGAGTACATCCAAGAAATTACATGAACCAGAAGAAGATGTACCCTAGTGGGAAATTCTGGGATCCTGTACTGTAATTATATAACTAGCACTGCCAAACACTTGGTGGTGCTATTCCACATTGTTAGTGCTTGGCTAAGGTACTATGCATTGTCTTGCCCTTGTTCTGTCTTGCATGTTCAAGTGTTGCTTTCAAAACATTCCTGTAAAGAGCACTTTATTGGAGAACTGTGCTGGAGAACAATTTAACTGCCAGAAGTCTAATAAAGTGTTTTATTCTCACCCAATGCTACAATACTAACTCTAGAACAAAGGGTGTGTGTGTGTGAATGTTTCTTAGACCGAGGGCCACATTTCCTTCTGGGCAACGTTCGGGGGTCCACAGGCCAATGGTGGGTGGGGCCAGAGGCAAAGGTGGATAGAGCAAGGAATGTAAATATTACCTTTGTACAACAGTCTAGTTTCTAGAGTTCAAGGACAAATTTAAGCGGGGTTGGCAAGGGGTGTGGCATGGAAAGAGGCTATGTGGCCTGGGGTGAATAATATATTCATATAATGGTAGAGTTGGAAGGGAGCATGGATTCCTAAAGCCACACAGAGAGGGCTGGAGAACCACATTTTGGTCTAAGGTTTTCCACTCTTGCTCTAGGAGATGTTCCACTCGGGTAGTATACAGAGATGGGCAACCCAAAACACACTTACTGGTCACAGCCTCTTGCTGCCCACTGCACATTATTGTATATGAGGCCCTTGGGGTAGGAAGAACAATGGGTTGGAGACAAAGTCCACAGCAGAAGGGGCAGCCCTGGCTGATGGCACATTTCTTCCTGTCTCATGAGGAAATATCATGAACCCAGCTTGCCTCTGGATCAGGACTAAGGAGAGGACAGCAGGATCAGTCACAAAATGCCATAGAACCAGGGCTGTTCACCAGCTCTGGCCAAATCCTGAATTCTCAACAAATTTGGGACAATTCAGGTTGACCTGGGATTTGGCTGGAGCACATTGATGCAGTCCTGGATTGCACTGGGCTGTATCATGCCCACCCAGAGTGATATGGGGCTGTCAAAAGTGTGGGCAGTCTGTCAGTGAGGAGGAGGGAGGAGATGCATGAAGCCTGTGCGTGTCTCCTAATCTACCACCTCCTAACCACATCCTTAGGTAGAGTTTTAAACCCTAGTTGAACACTGTGCAAGGCCTCTGAATTGGTTCAGGGCCTGGATATGACACAGCTCATCTCTGGATCATCCTGTGTCAAATCAGAGCCACTCCAGTGTGCTGGATTGGACCTTGTATCAGAATGAAGAGGGTGTGTGCACAGACCTAGTTAAAACCTGCTGCCTGGCTGTCCCTCAGGTGACATCTATTTGGAGCCGCCCCTCAAATCAGTTGCCTGGACGGGCATCTCCTCTGCTGTCCTAGCAACCTTCCTCTGAAGCCTGCTTTTTGCCTCACAGCTTAAAGCAGAATCCAGACCTCTGGTTTCCAGCATTGCTTGGCACAGAACAGCAGCTGTCTCTTTTGGCGAACTGCCATGGTGATGGAGAGGAAAAGGTGCCTCGATCTTTTTGTCTGTGACCCCCCCTCCCCCCGCCCATCTGCAGGCTCTTACATATTCTTTTTCTGCAGCTAAAATCGATAAGAGTGGTTTGACAAAAGCATGAGCTGCTTTTGACGTGCGGTGCAATGGATTTGACAAAAGTAATGTGGATTTCTGTAAGTATCCTTCAGCAGTATTGGAAAGCTTCTCAGCTTTAGGGGAAATCTAAACAATCAACCCAAATTCCAGAATCATTACCAGTCTCTTTATTTAAGTTATGGCTGGGGAAGCTCAATCCCACAGGACAAATGTGCCCCCCCCCCAGGCCTTCCTATCTAGCCCTTGAGATTCTCCCCAGACAGCTCCTCTTTCCAGGCCACACCTGTTATGTACTGAAGTTCTCACCCTGGGCCAGCAGGGGAATACTGTAGATAGTTATGCAAATAAGGGATCGAAAGTGACGTTCAGTGATTGGATAGTTTTAGAAAATTGTTACAGTAACGTAGTACTGGAGCTCTATATAAGCAGGCTGACTGAACCCTTCAGTTCAGTTCTGTTCTGGCCTGTGAATAAACAAGAGCTGTCTGAAGAATCGCTGTGTCGTCTGATATGTTCACCCACAACTTAACAACACCCACCTTCCCTGTTCCATCTGCTCCCAAGTGCTTTTGCCTGGCTGGAATGTGCCCTTGAACCGGGATAATGCCTCTTACTTGCCCAGATGGAAAGAGGTATGTATAGAAACCTCTAGAGTGTACCATTTGTGTACGGCCCAAGAAGGTTTTCCATATAGGAATGTGGCCCCTGGGCTAAATATGGTTTCTCACTCTTGGTTTAAGTAAAATCAGAAGAACATAAGAACAGCCCTTCTGGAAAGGAACAAAGGTCCATCTAGTTCAACATCCTGCTTTCAACAGCCATTAGTGAAATCTTTCAAAGAAGCCCTGAGGCTTAAGCACAGCAATCAGACTGGCCCCACCATTAGGCAGAGTGAAGCAATTGCCTCAGGTAGCAGATGCTGAGGGCACATTGGCAGCTCCTTCCCAGCCATTATTCTTGAGTCTCCTGTGACCAATCTCTTCTGTTGAAGAGTAGGGTTACAGTCCTTCAGGCCCCTCTACTCAGCCCTCAGACCCTCTAAGTGTTCCTGTTTTCCAGGGATGCCCCTGATTTAGAGCAGCTATCCCGGTTTCTGATTTGATCCCAGAATGTCTCGCTTTTCCTTAGGTTGTCCCTATTTTCATCGGAGAAATGTTGGAGGGTATGGAGTTATCAGACTCCTGAGCCATCTGAAGGCAATCTTATATAAGGAAGTTATTTTTAATGTTTAATGCTTTGTTACGTTTTTATATATGTTGGAAGCTGCCCAGAGTGGCTGAGGCAACGCTGCCAGATGGGTGGGGTATAAATAGTAAACTTCTCATAATGGAATGGGATGTCTCTATTTTCATCGGAGAAATGTTGGAGGGCATGGCCCCTTGGGATCACTATCCCCACCTCACTCCCCAAGTGCTTTTGCATGGCTGGAATGTTTTATCTCTGGGGCTGAAAGGTCTTCCCTCCCTCTCCTAGGCCTTTTTGTTATAGGAACAGTGTCCACATCCCCTGAGCCTTTTGTCTGCCATATTATTTATTTATTTATACATACATACATACCACACATTTTTTCTCTTATGAGACTCAAGTTTTCAATGCTGCTAAGCAACACCAAGCACAGGTCAATAGCAGTGCAAGGATGTGTTGCTTTTTCCCAACCAGAAGCAAAGCTTCTCTCTCTTTTTTTTTTGGCAGATCCAGCTGCTGACTCTGCCCCATCCCTGCTCTGCCAGCGCCATTACATGTCCTAATAATGTCATCCTCAACTTCAGAGATTCATTCACCTGCTCACCTTCCAATTTGATACCTATATGTGTGTGTGTGTGCCATCACCAAATGCCAAAAAGGTGCTCCTGCAGGGCAAACAGGCCAGTCTTTATGCAAAATAATAAATTGACATAAATCTGATATCTGAAATGGCAATAGAGAAAAAGCCAGAGGCCTCCCAGGACACTCAGCAACTGACTTTAAAGTGGTCGTACTGGACCAAAGGAACTTCAGATGGGGACTGCATTGGGAAACCATTTAATTGCAATACATCCATGCCATCACTTGGGGACTAAATCGGCACATCAGGTATTTATCACACTATATGTGATTGTTTCATTGTAAATATTCATTCTTATTAAGGTAATTGCCACCATCAGTAGCTTTCTGCATTTCATTTCATTTTGACCTCACTGTTTACAGGCCCTGCCCCCATTTTTAGATAACAACAACAACAACAACAAACTTTTATTTATATCCCACCCTCCCTGGCCGAAGTCGGGCTCAGGGCTGCTAACATCAGATATATAACATTAGTATAAAATCAAGCAATAATTAAATTACCTCCTAAAAACAGGTCAAAATCAAATTAAAGTCTAATTAGATGGCTTTCCACAGGGTTAGGGTTGGGAACACTAAGTGCACCTGCGAACCTTCAAGTTTCTAGGCCGTAATAGATTTGTTACTCCTTAAACAGCCACGTGGGTGGTGCTGTGTGTTAAACCACTGTGCCGCTTGGTCTTGCAGATTGAAAGGTCAGCAGTTCAAATCTCCGCGGCAGGGTGAGCTCCCATTGCTCGGTCCCTGCTCCTGCCAACCTAGAAGTTTTGAAAGCATGTCAAAGTGCAAGTAGATAAATAGGTACCGCTCCGGCGGGAAGATAAACGGCGTTTCCATGTGCTGCTCTGGTTTGCCAGAAGTGGCTTAGTCATGCTGGCCACATGACCCGGAAAGCTGTCTGTGGACAAACGCCGGCTCCCTTAGCCACTAAAGCTAGATGAGTGCCGCAACCCCAGAGTCGTTCGTACCTGGACCTAATTGTCAGATGTCCCTTTACCTTTAAACAGCCACAAGACACTGTTGTTTTTGCTGCAATAGACTAAGATGGCTACCCATCTTGGGGGTTGGGATTTTTTCTTTTGTTGATTACAAAGCTTCTTTTATTTGTCTGTTTGCATGGGACTTCCTGGTGGCTTCTGCGTTTTCATTTCATAAAGATAATTTGTTTGTGACCTTGCCTATCAGGGCAGATCCCTGCCCACAGCACTGGCTCCTGCCGCGTTCTTTCATTTGGTGTTTAAAAATTGCACTGCGTTGTTGTTGATTCTTCTTCCTCTTTGTGATGTTGACGTGTCAGTGCAGAGTTTATTATCACCTGCAGATCCAGCATCTGGAACAGCAGCCATGTGTATGTGGATAGATAGACAGATAGGTAATGTGACACAGGTAGGAAGAATTTCAGGCGACGTATTGAAAGGCGGTTGTTTCTGTTAATCAGAAACATTTTACCCTTAGCACACAATTCACAACAAGCCCCAGTTCAGATCAGTGTACTCCCCCCTTTTTGACTGGGGGGTGGGGAGAAAAGGGAGTAGAAACAGTGTGGAATGCTGAATACAATTGCAAAAGTATTGGGGAAGGTCATTTGCCCAACATAACAGGCAGAAGAAACAGGAGGCTTTTGAGCCCCACTGGGTAGACAGTCATGCTTGCTTTCACAAGATGTCAGGACTGCCCTAAATGCAGGTGAAAGCCCAGCTAGGCGAATGCTTTCTTAGCATTGTTAGAAGAGGCGATGCTATGTTCAAAAACAGGTGCGATTTTATTATAATAGTGCATCAGGACACTGTTTATAATCTAAGATGCATTTATGCCCTTGTTGGCAAGGAAGTAGCTAAGGGAATACCATGTTGGACAGATGCAAAAATCACCAGCAATTTCCACAATATGTCATTTTCTGCAAAGCTTAAGATTCACAAAAGGCTTGCGGGATTGACTCATTGAATTCACCACGCAGCCCTTCTGTATTTGATGAAGGTGATACTAAAAGCAGTATATAAACTATTTACATAAGAAACTGTCTTATGTCAAGCCATCTATCTATCAAGCTCAGCAATGCCTACACTGACTGGCAGCAGTTCTCCAGAGTTCCAGACAGATCTTTCTCAGCCCTGTCTGGAGATGTCAGTGATTGAACCTGGGACCTTCTGCAACCAATGCAAATCCTCTACCGCTGAGCTCCCAAGTAGTTAAGAAAGAAGAAGCAGTATTCTCGACAAGCTGCACTGCGGTCAATAAGATCAAAAGCAAGTTCAATTCTGAGTCAATCTAACACTACCTTCTTTGAAAGTATCAGTTCATTATTATTTTTTCAATTAAAGACTCTGGGTTGTATCCAACTTACTCAGAGTAGACCCACTGAAATGAATGGCCCTAAGTTATCCATGTTCGTTCATTTCAGTGGGCCCTAACATTTGTTGAAAACTCACAAAAAATAAGAAAAAATGAATGTATTTCAAAACAAGAAGAACAATATTGTCCACCTAACCCTTTGATTGGAAAATCACTGTTCAGTAATTTCCAGGTGAGAGTTTAAGAATGTAAAACAGCCCAGTTGTACCACCAAATCCAACATTGTCTTCAGTAGGAAAGACAGTAGCTCAGTGGTAGAGCACTTGCTTTGCATTCAGAAGGTCGTAAGTTCAATCCCTGACATCCCAGGCAGGGCTGGAAGAGAACCCTGCCTAAAATCCTGGAGAGCTCCTGCCAGTTAGATGGACTAATTGTCTCATTAAGTATGAGGCAGTTTGCTACCTTCCTAAATTCACAGTAGCCACCTAGACACCTATGGGAAATAGACAAGCAGGACATGAGTGCAATAGCACTGTTCTGCATGTCCCCAAAAGCAGTGCCTGCCCAAGTCACTTTGTTGCATGAGGCAAAGTGCAAGGTGGTGTCTACCTATACAATGTATGATCGGAATTACATGCATGTCATTAGGGATTGTAGGAAAAGACCTGCCAAGGAAATTGAAGAACATATTCATGTATGCGACAGCGGTGGCAAGAGTCTTAATAGCACAAGGATGGAAGAATGAAGAAATCCCGACAAGAGAACTGGGGCAAGGGAAATTGATGGACTATGTGGAACTGGCTAAAGTGACACACAAACTCCGTGATAAGGACAACTGTGACTTTAAAGAAGAATGGGAACCTTTTACAAAGTACTTAAAGAAACAACAAAATGAACTGGACTCCTTGGCAGGTTTTGAATAAACAAACATAAATTTATTATTGGTAACATATAGACAGATAATTTAAGGATCTTTACAATTTTATAATATGCAGAGAATGACATGTGTTGAAAAACCAGAGAGAGGAGCCGGGTAAGTCCGGGTAGGGGTGGGAGGGTGGGTTTTTCTTGGGGAGGGAAAAATTGGGGGGGGGTAAATGAGGATGATACGTCTTTGATAAATTGTTATGCTGAAATTCTTAATTATTTCAAAATTATTCAAAAAAGAAGGCCCTCCAAGGCTCACCAAGGTCTTTGCTGGTGCTTTGGCAGCACCCTGCTATGCTTGTGACTGCCTTCTCCCATACAGGGACCTGGGCTAGGGGCACTGAAGTGCCATGGACGCCTGACTCCTCCATCTTGAAATGGGGGCAGAGGGGAGCCAAGGGGACCGCCTGGTGCAGCAGCGACCTGGCGTGCACAGCAGCAGCACCAGCTGCGGCATGAGAAGTGTGTGGCGAACAAAGGACATAGACTTGAGGCACCAAAGGGGATGGAGAGCTCCATTCCAGCAGGGATGGCCTGGCTGCCTGCCCAGCCAGCCAGCCACCCCTCACGCTCTGTGTGTTGCTGGGCCAGGGAAGGGAGTCATCTCCCTCCCAGTCTTGTGGCACCTTTGGGACTGCTGTGGCCCAGTGGCGTAGTGTGGGTTGTGCCTCTAGGAATTTTTGTGCTTGGGGCAACAGGCTCTGTGGCTTCCCCATGCTACACCACTGCTTGGAATGGATTTTACGTGGAAGAATTGTAAGCTGACATCTAGGACTGAAAATAGGCAGGCTGCTTGGGGGCACTTAGGTTGGACTGAAAGTACAGTCATTCCTAGGTGATATAGCCCAAAAGATAAATTCAGTTTCAGAGGCCCTCCTGAAGCCACCTACATAAGGTGACAGTAGACTGCTGGCAACCATGGAGAAGAACTTTTCCATGGTGCAATCTCATTTACAGAATGCCATCCCCTGATGGATGAGAGGGGCAGGAATGCTTTTAGCATTCCTGTATCAGGTTCCGCCTCTCTATGGCTTTTAGTAGGTCTTAGCAGTTGTTGATGTTGCTGCTGCTCATATTGGCTTTTATTTATTCTCAGTTTTTAAGCTCTTAAAAATGATTTTTATTCATCTTAGGCCGTGTTTGATGGCTATCTGCCTGCTATTTCATATATTGCCATGTCTTTTATTCTTAAGAGCTGCCTTGGAACATATTTGAATAGAAAAGAGGCACAGGACATTTTTTAACCCCCCCCCCCCGAAATCAATCAGATAAATAAGAAGGAAAAAATATACCTGTGCTCAAAAAGCATGATAGAAAATGTATTATATAAGGCTGGAGGAATTTTTTTTCTTCCACCCACATTTTAAAACATATCAATTAAACCTTCCAGAATTTTACATATATCTGCATACAACTTTATCAACATTAATAAAACCCACATATGTAACTGTGTATTTTAGGGGAAGTGTGCATGTTTTGTGTACTTTTTTTAAAACCTTAGAAAACAGGACTGAATGTACTCATAACTGAATGCATGTGAAACTGACATAGAACACAAACACCAGCTCATTTGCCCTTCCCTAGGGATGAGTGAATCTGTCAATTTTGGTTTCTCTCAGTTTTTAATTTTTCAAATCTCTAGTTCTACTCTCCACATGTCCACATATATATTTAGAACTCATGAAAATTCATCACTGTTTTCATGCAAATTTCTCCTTATACTGTATAGACATGGAACTCCCTTAAAAGGCTTCTGGCAATTGCTGAAGACATACCTCTTTGCCCCGGCTCTTGACACTTGAGGTATATATTTTTAGGACCCACCTAATTTCTGTGGTAGTAAGTTATTTTAAACTGCTTTTAATATTGAGTTGTAATGTTGTGTTTTAATGTTGTATTCCACCCTGAAACATTAGTGTGAAGGGCAGGTAATAAATAATAATAAGATTAATTTTGTAATATGTATACATTTTTGCTTATTATACACATTTTTACAAAGCATTTCCCCATATATAACACATTTCTGTATGCTATTGTCACCAATATATGCATTCATTTATTTTGGCACATAGTGCAAAATTCAAAGAAGAATTTTGAATGCCAGTATCCTAGATCGTTTTAGGAAGTGTGAATTAGCTACATTCACCTATGAATGCGAAAAGAATCATTTTTTTTTATTTCATCCCTATCTGTAATCTAGCAATGTGAGTGAATCCGAGCACTTTCTTAAAATTCAGACCCTCTTCTATAATTCAGGCACCTAAACCCAGTGTGACCCAGCAAAAACATGTTTGTTTTACAGAAAGTATATTTATTTCTTTGAAAATCTGTGGCTTCCAAGAGACAATGCATGGATCTTGCTGGGAACAAGTGGGTGGACAATATAAACCAGCCTCACAGCAGAAGTGAACTTCATTTATAAAAGCGTTTTAAAGTCCAGGATTCCTGAAGAATGCAAAAGAAAGCTCTTTTTATTAACCTTGTAGGCACATAATGAAAAGCCCCCTCAGCACAGTTGAAGTGGGATGTAAAGAAGCGGTGCTGAACTAAAAATGTAGCCCACGGGGTGTCCTTCCTAGACAAAAAGGGAACAGCGGGGATAAGTAGAGGAAGTGGGTGTAGCTCTCCTAATTGCCTCACAAGAGACATATGCTCCAACCACCATACGGTTGTTCAGCCAGGAAGTGCAACACAGAGATGAGTTCAGCATAATACCTTTGAGCTGAAACAGGGAGGAGTGACACATTTTGCACACATCTTCACCCCGTGAAAAAACACCCCTCCGCCATTTCAGAAATGTTTTTCACTCACCGGCACTCACAAGGAGCTCAGCATCAGTGCCATTTTACAAATCCATGGAGCAACCACGCTAGAAAGGTGGGTTGCATCCTTTGTTAGTCTGACTCAGAGTAGACACATTAAAATGGATGGACATGACTGATTTATGTCCAGTATTTTCCACAGGTCTTAGTTGGGTATAGTCCATTGTGTACAGATTTGGTAGATAGTGAGGAGTTGCAAAGGGCAACCAAAATGTTTGAGAGGCTGGAAAAATTCCCCTTTGATCAAAATTTACAACAACCGGGACTTTTTTAGTTTAGGAAGAAAGGGCAACATGATAGAAGTCTATAAAGTCATGCATGGCATGGAGAAAGTGGGTAGAAAAAAAGTTTTTCTCCTTCACTCACAATGCTAGAACCTAAGACCACCCAGTAAAGCTGTAATCTCCTGGTATGCCCCATGGAGGACCTTAAGGTCCATAAATAGCAACACCCTAGTGGTCCCGGGCCCTAAGGAAGTCAGATTAGCCTCAACCAGAGCCAGGGCCTTCTCAACACTGGCTCCGGCCTGGTGGAACGCTCTATCTCATGAGACCAGGGCTCTGCAGGATCTGATTTCTTTCTGCAGGGCCTGTAAGACAGAGTTGTTCCGCCTGGCCTTTGGCTTGGAATCAAATTGATCCCCTCCCCCTATTCCTTTTCCCTTTCTCCTTCTGTGGTGGAACTCCTATTTGGGGACTTCCTTGGCTTTTTTCTGGCCCACGTAGGACCAGTCTGGATAGCTGGCCTTGGTGAAGATTTGACGTTTTCATCCTCAGAAAAGTTTTTGATTTGAGCTCCTACTGTAATGTGGCTGCATTTTAATGTTGTATTTTAATCTTGTTTTTAAATTGTATTTCAGTCAATTGTTTTTAGTGTTAGCTGCCCTGAGCCTGGTCTTGGCTGGGGAGGGCAGGGTTTAAATAAAATATCATCATCATCATCATCTTGGAAGGTTCAGGATTTCCTTATACAGTTCATAGTCAAACTGTGAAACTCATTCCCACAAGATGTAGTGATGAGTACCAACTTGGGTGGCTTTCAAGTAGCCTTTGACAATATTCATGGAGGATAAAGCAGTCAGTGGCTACTAGACACAACGGCTGTGTTCTATCTCTGCTTTCAAAGACAGTGACATCCTGGGAATCACAAGTGGGGAGAGGGCCACTAAGCTCATGCCCTTTGTTGATAGAGACATCTGGTTGGCCACTGCGAGAACAGAGTACCACACTAGATAGGCCTTTGTCATGATCCCGCAGGGATGTTCTTACATTCTTAAGAAAAGGAGATGCATCTGTGTTGCCAAGGAAACAAGGCAGATACTGGGCCTTTCGGGGCTGGGCTATGGGCATCAGTCGAAAGTGAGCCATAAATCCAGAGCCTTGTAGTAAGTCAGGATTCTCCGGTGTTCGAAATTATCCAGGTTCAGGCACATTTTGCACCTGACCACTTGCGACCAAATGAAGGTGTCTGGGTGCCAGGATGGTGCCTGACATCACCAGAAGATGCATGCCCGGGGATCACTGGATCTTAACTGTTTTCACACACTAATACCACATCCTGTTGAATTCTATCAGTCATATTTTATCTGCAAAATCAGAATGAATTTCAGGAACCAGAATGCTTTGTCTGTGCAGCCTGAGCAGGAGCAGTGAATGACGTTATAGTTAATTGTTGTCGCTTGTCTTCACTTACCCCATTTTGGCAACTGTAACCTTGGTTTAAGGAGCCATTTAGCCCCAGTTTATATATCTGAGTTTTTAACACGGCTCTGGACTGTAGGTAAAAACCAAGAAACTGGTTCAAGGAACAGGCAAGTGGTCTGGGAGACAGAAGAGGAAGTCAGCACTGGAGAACAAGCCATGAGGCCTGATGGGGAGCAAGCCAGGGCAGAAGAATAACCAAGCGTACAGGAACATACCAGAGGCCAGGAAAACCCTTTTGCTTAAGCAATGCTTACCTGGAAGAAGAAGTCCTCTTCTACTTTTTCATGTCTATGTCTATGAGAATCCAGTTGCCAGCCTATGGGGTGGAGTTAATTCAGGGCACTGAAGGTCCAGTATTTCACCACACAGAGGAGCTTACACACCCAGCAGCCCCTGACCTCTTCATGTATGGTCATTATATAGTTCAGTCACTAGGTGGTACTGGATTAAAGTGTACAGTCTTACCTTGTTGTTGAACGCCTTGGTACTCAGACGTTTTGGCTCCCGAACGCCACAAACCCAGAAGTGAGTGTTCCGGTTTGCAAACATTTTTCAGAAGCCGAATGTCTGACGCAGCTTTCAATTGAGTGCAGGAAGCTCCTGCAGCCGATCGGAAGCCGCGCCTTGGTTTTCGAACCGTTTTGGGAGTCAAACGAACTCCTGGAACGGATCAAGTTCAACAACCAAGGTACGACTGTATCTGGATGGAGTCAGGAGTTCCCAGCCATTGTGATGTCCTTGTTTAAGTGAGCTAATAATGGTCTTGTCTAGCTTCCTGGTAGCATACCCCTCAATTGTCCTGATTTAATTGGGACATCCCGTTTTGGGGGTCTGTGATCCTGTGTGAGATCGTGGCCCCGAAAGATGCATGTTTTGGGGCGCCATGCTCTTGTGCAGGTCAGTGTGATCCTGAAAGTCTCACATCCTGGTTTTCCTCCGGGACATGTTAGGGGGTATGTGATGGGAGTATCCTCTAAACTTTCCATGACAACTTTCAAATGTGCATCTCCTTCAAAGCAACAGCTATTTCTGGAGGGGTCAAGTGAATTTCAGGGGTGGGAAGCACACACAATCTCACCAATCCTCCTCAAGGTAAAAAGGGTTGGTGGTCACCATCAGCCGCACCTAAATAAGCCCCAGAACTGGGATGGGTAACCCTTTTCAGCCTGTGGGCTATGTGTCCTTCTGAAAGGAAAGCCACATACCAATACCAGATTGGGGCAGAGGCAAAAGTGGGCACATTAAAGGGGGAAAAGAGTGAATTCTACCTTTGTGTAGAAAGATAGTTTCTTTGCACACCCCTCTCTCCATCCTCCATCCAGGCAAGCCAGAGGCATTATCAGAGCTAAAGGATATAACTCAGCCGTGCAAATCCTTTGTGGGGCAAAGCAGGGCTAGTGAGACATGTGTTCTAGGGGAGAGTTACAAGGCCCAGGCAGAGAGATGTGGAGCCACATTCATCCCCTAGGACTAAGGTTCCCCAGACCTGTCCTAGAATGATGTAGCGTCATTCCAAGAGGCTTTATTTTTGGAACGGGTGGTGGGAATGGTGATGTTTCTTAGCAGCTTGGAATAACACTGCATTGCAAGGGGGCATTGTTGGAAAATAAAAATGGCAGCCACCAGCTGAAGGAAGACAGCAGGATTGCCAGACTCTGAACAAAAATCTGGGAAATGGTTATGAGAACATTAAAAAACTGGGGATAATGTCCACCTAATTTGGAAAATTACAGTTTTTAGTGGCTTCTCATTAGTATTCC
The DNA here is from genome assembly GCF_965112155.1 of Podarcis liolepis. Taxonomy (NCBI): domain Eukaryota; kingdom Metazoa; phylum Chordata; class Lepidosauria; order Squamata; family Lacertidae; genus Podarcis; species Podarcis liolepis. The sequence goes on along the minus strand of NC_139570.1, from coordinate 46,293,498 downwards.
TGAGTGTTTCATGCCAATCTGTATACGAATCTGCAAGGGTGTTTTCTGTTTTCCAAATGTCAGGGATACTTTGTCGTAAAACCATCCAAAGCAAACATCCAAAAGACTGAAACAAAACCCTACATCTACTCCAAAACCCTCTTCCTGAAAGAAGAAAGCAGCCTTATATCTAAGAGTATCTAAAATAATAAACAGATAAGCTTAGTACATTCTCATTTGACCTTGTCTGGTTTTGACTTCCATTTATTTAGGTTTTGTTTTTGTTTTTTTAAAAAAAGATCTGCCTTTCTCTGCTAGATTAAAGAACCCTCCACTCTGCCATTCCCTCTCTTTCTCTATAGGTACTTATGCACTGCAATCAGGCTTCCTCTTAACCTCCCTTTTGATAACCCAGCTTTCATGCTGCGGCAGTTCATATTATCTCCAAAATGGAATATGACGAGCTTGCAAATATAGTTAAATACAAATTTGCTTTTCTGAATGTAAACAAATATTTGCCAACAGGGCTTCCCTTTCCCCCCAAAGGCATTCATGTCGCTCTTGTTACAAGACAGTGATGTACTATTAGAGCACTGAGCTCGAGGGCATGTGTGTTGCTTTGTAGGCAAAGAATAACAACACATCTCCCCACCCTGCCCCTCTAGGAATTCGCTATCTGGATCACACCGCAATGCAACAGATGACAGTAATTCCAGGGAAGATACAATCAGAAAAAGGAAAAGGGGGAAAAAACAAACCCACCACATACTGGGAATGAAGGAGAAAATCTTTCTTTATTTGCATTTTAATGAGAAACTACGTACTTAATTCATACAGCTCGAACCAATATGCAAACCAGAACACAGCAATGCATACAAAAACAATGTCATTTCAATGGGTGGGGCAATATAACCCCCTAGGTGCAATTATTACTGTAAAGTATTCTAATGCCATGGTCTGAGGTCTGACTTCAAATATTTCCCTTCTCAGCACATGTTGCGGTGAGACTTGAAGACTGACCTTCTGGTTGTGGGTGGGTCTATTGGATAACGAAAACACCCAATTGGTAGTTCCCTCATTGCTAGGTTTAATCTGGCCAATGGGGTGCAGTCTAAATGGATCGAGGGACCTAGAGCTTGCCAGAGCTCTGTCCCAGAGCTTCCTCTTTCAGCTCGTGCATCGGAACACCCGCCCACCTCTCCCTAATTTTAGGGCATTTTGCACTTGACCTTGCTATGCCGTCGTGTGTCATCTGTCGTTGGGACAGGGGCATGGCAGGAATTTCCCCCACTTGGCTGATGGGCTGTAGCCATTTGGGTTTCGCTTGCCGTGTAGCAATTCGTCACAATTTGTAAGGTTGTGGATAGGCACTGGTTCATGTGATAGGGATGGGAGAATGGTCTTGCCATCCCTATGTGAAGGGTATTCCATTAAAGGAATCCAGGGACTCAACTTGGTTTGGTTAACCCCCGAAAGTGGGTTGTGCCCATGCCTGAGTCCGGGGGAGCATCTGGGGAGTGAACAGAGTCTGTTCCCAGGCTTTTCACCTGCCTCAGGTGTTCAAAATGTCACAACCAAGCACAAAACTTTGGCATCAGTTTGGAGGGGATTCAGAATTTCGGGGTTACACATTAATGAACAGAACATAATGAACTGTCACTGTGAGAACAGAATCTGGACAAGAAATGCAGGCATAGATCTAGAAAATGAGAGAGAATATCTTGTTTAGTTATTATCCTTCCATGCTCACATTTGTGAGATCAGCAGAGGACCATCCCTTGCAGCTAAAACTTCGAAGCTAAGACGAAGGGGCTACCTTTGAAGGTGACCCGGAAACTACAACTAATCCAGAATTCGGCAGCTAGACTGGTGACTGGGAGCGGCCGCAGAGACCACATAACACCGGTCTTGAAAGACCTACATTGGCTCCCAGTACATTTCCAAGCACAATTCAAAGTGTTGGTGCTGACCTTTAAACCCTAAACAGCCTTGGTTCAGTATATCTGAAGGAGCGTCTCCACCCCCATCGTTCTACCCGGACACTGAGGTCCAGCACCGAGGGCCTTCTGGCGGTTCCCTCACTGCGAGAAGCCAAGTTACAGGGAACCAGGCAGAGGGCCTTCTCGGTAGTGGCGCCTTCCCTGTGGAACACCCTCCCACCAGATGTCAAAGAGAACAACAACTACCAGACTTTTAGAAGACATCTGAAGGAAGCCCTCTTTAGGGAAGCTTTTAATGTTTGATGTATTATAGTATTTTAATATTCTTTTGGAAGCCACCCAGAGTGGCTGGGGAGGCCCAGCCAGATGGGCGGGGTATAAATAATAATAATAATAAATAATAATAATAATAATAATAATAATAATAATAATAATAATAATAATAATTATAGAAACAATAATGCAGGATGCTTTAAGGCTAACTGAATTCCCCCCCGCCTGCTGATATTAACCCTTTTCTCCCCCTTAAAAACAATAATCACAATAATTATAAAACATTGTTTTATGAAGAAATAAGTATTTATTTACATAATCTGGTTCTAGAAACAGAAGCTTACAGGAACAAAATGAAGGCAGGTTTAAAAGTACTATGCTACAAAAGTACAAAATTAAAGTTCTAAAATGGTGTTCTTAGCTGACCATGTATGCATGTCTGAGAATGCTTTGTCAGCTTCGAAGCATGATGAAGAAAGTTGAGGCTGTCCAAGCCAGGAAGGAAGTATGCAGTGTTACAACTTCCTGCCAAGACATACAAAGGAAGTGACCTCACAGAGTTTTCTCTAGCAAATTTACAGGAAAGCTCTTGTGAGCCTCAGCCCCTTCATGGGCCTGTCTGGCAAAGCATAGATTGTTGGTTTGGCCACAATAATATCCCACAAATATGGCCTTCAGTATGACCTGGCAAGACTTATCTTCTTTTCCTAAATGCAAAGCTGAAATGGACAGATTCCTCAGTCTCGAGGCAGAACTAGTCTGCTCATTCCAACCTCCCCCCACCATCTGAGGGATCAGGTTGACTGACAGGGCCGTCTTACCCATAGGTGCTAGGGGTGCAGGGCATCCGGGCACCGGGCTCTCAGGGGCGCCAGGCTGAGAGTCCAGGACCTGAGAGTTGAGTCCAGAGAATTGCCCACCCGTTGGTCAGAGCACCGGGACGGGCTCTTCTGCTGTGGGCAGCTCTGCGCCGGGAGTTCAGGGGCGACCGAGCCAGCGAGACGCTGAGGTGGCTAGCCGGCTCCGCCCTCCTGTGCACCTGGGACTGGGCAACCTGGGGGGGGGGGGCTGTTAGGATACTGCCAGGGAGACATCAGCCATCAAAGCCCCACGTCAATTCCGGACGATCCATCGATCTCCCGTAGACACGCAGTATCATTCAATTAGCGACACGAGCCCCAGAAATAGCTTCCCACATTCCAGAGCTCTTACACGCTCTATCAGCAGATAATGCACAGCGAAAGATGCACGCAGGAGAGCATTATTTACAATTTTATTCAGCATTGGTCAGAACAAAGAAAACATGATTGCCTGCTTTGGTGTCTCAGGCACAGCAAGAGAAAACGAAAGCATGGACACAACAGAAACATCCTGTGAACAGGAAATACGCAGACTCTGTGACTCACAAAGCCTGCTCCCTTTTAAGGTGGAACGGAAATATCCTAACAGGGGCACACCGGGCCGATCTTTGCACCCCGACGCCGCATATGCTTAAGATAGCCCTGTTGACTGAACAGGGTTAATGTTCTACTGCAGGGGAAGGGAACCTCAGGCCTTGGGGCCAATGTAGCCATCAAGGTCTATCTGCCCCTTGGAAATCTTACCCTTACTCACACTACCTCCCTCACTGACCCTCTTTTGCACCCTGGAGTGTTTTTGCCTGGCTGAGATGTGCCCTTAGACTCTGATTATGCTTCCGGCGCATCTGGAAGGATGTTTGTGTGAAGGGTGTGAGCCTGCCCTGCAAAGGTAAGATTTACATTCCCCACCCCTGCCCTGTCCCCATTCAGTCCCCCTATCAGAACAGTTGTGCACCCAAGCAAAAACACTCATTAAAAGCTGCTCAGATTGTTGCAGCCTTTCAATGGGAAATGCTAAATATTTTACAGAATCCTGCCTGGTCAACTGACAGAGTTCATATGTCAAATTAACTTCTGGGGTGGGATGGGAAACAGAAAACAACATCAACAATATGACCTATATTTAGATCACCTCAAAGTGATTTGCAGTGAGCAATCCCTTTTCTCAAAATAGCATGAGGCTCATAGCAAGCCGTTCCCAAACATCTTCTGAAGAGGAAAGGCTAGTAACTTCATTAGTTCCATTATTTATTATGAATCCCATCCCTCATCCGCCCCAATTCCATTGTAATATCCTACCTGGTGGGAAGTCGCAAGCAAATAAAGAGACAATGCCATCAGGAGGTTTCTCTGCCCACCCACCCCTTCCTCAATTTCTGCCTGCAATCATCCAAACACACAAAATATCTTATTGCATTTGATATTAATAGCAGCATGGTGTTTGGCTATTGAAAATCCATATGGCTGTAATATTTACAGTTATGACAGTGTAATAAGTCACAAAGGCAACCTGCTGTTGGGGACTCTGCAGCCAGTGCTTTGCTTGCAAGCAAAGCTACTGCGGGCTGGGAAAGCAGAGCATGGAAAAGGGGAGTTGGAAACAGCTCTGATTTGTGAATTCTTTGTCAATTGACCTATTTAAAAATGCATGGCCTGCCCCATTCTGAAGACACAGAGCAAGGAGCGTCTTTCAGTTCTCTTGTGCCTGTCCAATCACTAAGCAATACCCAAGTGTATAGTTAGAATACCCCCCAAAAGTGATCACTGTGGGAACCATAGCTGTCAACCTTCCCTTTTTTTGTGGGAAATTCCCTTATTCCAGCACCGTTTTCCGCAGCTTCCCGCTGCTTTCCCGGATTGTTAGATATCCCGTAGACTGTCCCCGGGACAGGTGAGGCTGCTGATCCCCTATTTTCAAATCTGAAAGTTGACAGCTATGGTGGGAACCAGTGGAGGTTGACCTATTAAGGCAAACCGAGTACTGTCCTACCAGCATCGCTCTGCCCTCACCTGTCTGCCTGCCTTCCTTACAACCAGCCCAGAGCCCGACTGGGTCCATGAGGCAGGATGAGGCAGTCACTTCAGGTGTCAAAAGCCCAAGAGGCAGCACCTCTGCAGATACCCTGTCTGCCCCACTGCCTCCGCTGCTAGTGGAAAAGCAGCACCATTGGCAGCAGTAGCATCTGGTGAGATCTCATGAGATTTCGGGGAGATATTGAGAGATCTCATTGGAACCCAATGCTGCCATTGCTTTGCATGCACCACTACACAACCCATGTAAGGTAGACAGTGGCAGTGCAGCAGTGTGGCACGTTCCCGTGTTGCCCCAGGCAGTGAAATGGAATGTGCCACACTGCAGCTTCCTTCTCAGTTTCAGGGTTGTCTCAGCAGCGAGGAAGAGGATAGTTGCAAAATTTGAATGAGTTGGTTCTGTCTGTTCTTGGGTCTGGTGCCACCTACTGTTGGCCTCCCTGCCTTTTGCTCCACCAGTCCCAATGGACACCATCCTCCACTAGATGCAACTGTGTTGTTATCAAAATACCTTTGGTGTGGTGTGTTACCAATTGCAGCAGCACATATGCACCAATGGACTTCAGAGGAGGAAGTTCTTATTCTAAATAGAGCCCCAACTCTTCAGTTCTATGATTCTATTACAGTGGTATCTCGGGTTAAGAACTTAATAAATTCTGGAGGTCTTTTCTTAACCTGAAACTGTTCTTAACCTGAAGCACCACTTTAGCTAATGGGGTCTCCCGCTGCTGCCACGCCGCCAAAGCACGATTTCTGTTCTCATCCTGAAGCAAAGTTCTTAACCCGAGGTACTATTTCTGGGTTAGTGGAGTCTGTAACCTGAATCATATGTAACCTGAAGCGTATGTAACCCGAGGTACCACTGTACATTTATTCAGCCTATAATCTGTGTAGTAATGTATGCAGATAGCTGAGTAGTGTACATGTACAGTTATTGACATGTAAGATTCAATGAGTGTACAGTTGGTGTATACAATAGCTGAGTACATATCAACAAGTGTACACTCTCTCACACAAATGCTTGTACATGTTCAGAGACAGCTTGTACCTGTCTTCAACGGTGGTGTATCCAGTGTTAGTCAAAACTCAAAACCCCAAATGTTCCTATGGACCAAAGAAATTTGATGAGCCTTATCAGCATGGCTCTTAACAGTTGTTACTTCCCAGCATTTTGGAGCTTGAGTGACATATAGCATGTGGATCAAGGGAAGTAATACGTAATAGTGGTCTATTCTGCACTGGTCTGACCCACCTAGGGTACTGTATCCAGTTCTGGGAATCACAGTATGAAAAGGATATTGACAAGTTGAAACCTGTGCAGAGAGTGACAAGTTGAAACCTGTGCAGAGAGTGACAACCAAGAAGATTAAGAGTCCGGAACCCAAGTTTTATGATAAGCCATTGTTGCCAATATTTAGCCTGGAGAAGAGAAGCCTGAGAGGTGCATACCCCCCAACATTTCTCAGATGAAAATAGGTACATTTTTCACTCCTTGGACCAACTGACACTCTTTGACCCCCCCATTTTTTGGTCCCAGCTCCTGCCAACCTAGTAGTTTGAAAGCACATCAAAGTGCAAGTAGATAAGTAGGTACCGCTCCAGCGGAAAGGTAAACGGCGTTTCCGTGCGCTGCTCTGGTTTGCCAGAAGTGGCTTAGTCATGCTGGCCACATGACCTGGAAGTTGTCTGCAGACAAATGCCGGCTCCCTCGGCCTATAGAGCGAGATGAGCGTGCAACCCCAGAGTCGTCTGCGACTTGACCTAACGATCAGGGGTACCTTAACCTTTACCTATCACACGGTAAACCTTGCAGCCCTCCTGACTGTGCCCACAGAGAACAGAACATTTCCAGTGTTTATCACTCACATCCTCCTGCGCTCTGCAAGCAGAGCTACTGGGGCTTATCAACCTGCAAAAGTTTCCCCAGAACACACGTGGGTCTTTTCTTGGAGTGGGGAGGGAAGGAGAAGAGAAAGCAAGTCGAAACAGGATTGGTTCCTCCTCTGGGGCGCGGTGGCCTTTTCCGGAGGACAGTTTAATCTTTTTAGAAACAGATGAATATAAGACTCAATAATCCGGTAATGCCAACGGTGGATGAGAAGAGAGGGAGAGAATTTCAATAAGGAAGGAATACAGGAGAAGAGCCCCAACTGCTGCAGTTTCTTCTGCATGTCTCCAGAATTTCATGCTGACAGATTTAGGCCTATGTTCCTTGACCTATATTTCTCAGTGAATGCCCATACTGGGCAACATCTGAAAATTCTCGAAACAAGGACTCTTCACACCTGCAATGGGTGGTGGGATTGTTCCCATAAGCTCTGCCTGCATGTTCAAAAGTTCCCAACACATCCTGGAAGAAGACTCAAGCATACCTAATAATAATAATAATAATAATAATAATAATAATAATAATAATAATAATAATAATTTATTATTTATTATTTATACCCCGCCCATCTGGCTGAGTTTCCCCAGCCATTCTGGGCGGCTCCCGATCAGTGTTAAAAACAGTACAGCGTTACATATTAAAAACCTCCCTGAACAGGGCTGCCTTAAGATGTCTTCTGAATGTCAGGTAATTATTTATCTCTTTGACATCTGATGGGAGGGCTTTCCACAGGGCGGGCACCACTACCGAGAAGGCCCTCTGTCTGGTTCCCTGTAGCCTCACTTCTCGCAATGGGGGAACTGCCAGAAGGCCCTCGGCGCTGGATCTCAGTGTCCAGGCTGAACGATGGGGGTGGAGACGCTCCTATTATTATAATAATAATATTAGACGCTCCAATAATAATAATAATAATAATAATAATAATAATAATAATAATAATTTTTATTATTTAAATTTTACCCATCTGACTGGGTTGCCCCAGCCACTCTGGGTGGCTTCCAACATATATAAAAACACAATAAAACATTGTTATATAGAGGTTGTATAGTTACTTATCTTAACTCCATACTGTCCAACATTTCTCCAATAAAAAAGGGACAGCGAAATGAGCGTCGCAACCCCAGAGTTGGCCATGACTGGACCTAATGGTCAGGGGTCCCTTTACCTTTACCATACCCTCCAACATTTCTCTGGTGAAAATAGGGATATCCTAAGGGAAAGTGGGACATTCTGGGATCAAATCAGAAACTAGGACGGCTTCTTTAAATCCAGGACTGCCCCTGGAAAATAGGGGCACTTGCAGGGTCTGCTTAAGGGTCAAGTAATGGGAGTAAGTTCATTTTTATTGATCTAAGCATAGAAGATCTGACAATTAATAACCAAATTGTGTAAGTATAAGCAGGTGGGATTGAATTAACATCTATGCGGGAAGTATCATTCAAATTACCCAGGTGTGTAAACCGCCTCATTCTGTTACTCCCCAGCCAAGAACTGGGAGGAAATGTTCCCTCCTTGCTGAGTGAACCCAACCTGTCCAACATTCGCCAAGGTCTGCCCACTAGGCCTAAAGGACACCCTTTCAATCCCCTGCAAGCTGAAGCCTGTGCAAGGTAACTCAAATGTGCCCCATATCTCATAAGGCCTCGGGGGGCTTGCCAATTAGGTTCTGAAATTTTCGTATGTGACTGAACCAAAGATACCAAAAAGAAATGCAACAAGGTGTTCAAATGAACCCTATAGTAGTGAGCAGGTGAAAAAGAGGACTCCCTGGGGCCAAAAGGGGATTCCTCCCACATCCTACTCAGTCCCAGAAAAGTGCAACTAAAACAACAAAATACCTGCCTGATCACACTCATCCACTGGGCACTGGGCTCCCATGGCTGCCAGTCTCCCTCTCTTTGTCTTATCCCAAAGGTGTGGGAGAGGGGGAGAGAGAGAGAGAAAGAGAAATTTGCCCCCATTGAAAAGTGGGAGCAGCAAAGTGATTTGTTTATTTCATTTATGAATCACTTCCCATGAAGCATTCTAAGAGATTAACTATGAAAACATAAACGCCTCACGAATAAAAACAATATCAAATTCAATACTGATACAGAATTGCTTATAACTTATTAAACAGCCTGTGCATGTAAAAGCAGATGAATTATGTCAAACATTCAAGGCAGGGGGCGGGACGGAGTGTTTGACAGAATCTGCATCTCCTGTTAATGGGGAGGTTGTGGGGGGAATCTTTTTGATTCCACAGGCTGGATTCTTACTATATCCTGGCTTTGAAGGCCACATTTGATAGGTGGGGAGGGCTAGTTACCTGTCAATGTGACCTCGTCATGTGGTTTGGGTGCTTTGAAGTCACACAGTCAGGACTTCAAAGCACCACATAGCTCTTGCAGAGAGTCATGCATGGTGCTTTAAAGCTCCTGAGACTGATAGGTGGTAGAGCTAAAGCTTACTTTTGGCAGGTGTCACCTGAACCATTGAGTTATCACTGGAACCAAACTGTCACACTTCAACTCTACTACCCAACAGCTGATAGGTGACACAGCTGAAATATTCCCTTTGCACTGGCAGATGTGTCTCTACCTGTCCCACACATGACACCACAGGTGCCATGGTTTCGGGAAATGGGGAACTTGCTAGTGCAGCTGATTCAAAGGGTATTGGCTGCGAAAAGAGTCTTCATATGGTGACTTCACTTGCTCACCCAATTCATCAGATTGCAGCTTTACCATCCATAGAACCAAAGTCTGCTTTCCCTTGCCAGTGTCTTCTCAGTGCATATAACATCAGGTGTTGGTCAGATGGATGTGTTTTGGGTGAAAACCACCCGTTGGTCCAAATCTGAACCCATGGTGTGTCAATTTTGACTCACAGGTTGTAGATTTCCCATGCCAGTCCTGTAAGAACATGGGTTACTGGTGATTCAATGGACTCTATGGGTAAGAACTGTCCAATGAACTTCAAGTCATGTGCTACCTTGTAAAGAAATCATTGGACACCATTTTGAATCACATGTCGCTGGTGGGTAAAGCCAGAGGAAAAAGTTGGTGGAGCAATGAATGTAAATTTTACCATGATGCCGTAGGCTAGTTTCTACACACATCTACACACTCCTCTCTGTCCTCTATCAAGGAATGGAAGATGCTTTACTGGAGTTCAAGGACACAGCCCAGGCAGGCAAAAGCCATTGGGATGTGAAGCAGGACTAGCAAGAAGTGTGGCTTAAGAAGAGGGTTTCTGGCTTGGGGACAGTCCTAAGGGCCAGTTAGACAGGTCTAGAGGGTCACATTTGGTCCCCAAGCCTGAGCTTCCCTCCTCTGGATGGAGAGCGACAAAATGAATGGATCACTCTGGCAGAGAAAGTTCAGTCACTGCAAAGTAGTGCTATGTGTTAGATGTGTTATGACCTACAACCCCCACATTGGAGCTGGCTGATTTTATTCCAGTAGAGAAATATCAAGTCTGGCAGTTTTCCATCATCCCTACGATTAAGTCCAGCAATCATTTCAAGCATTCTTAAATGTGGTGTGTGTGTGTGTGTGTGTGTGTGTGTGTGTGAACTGTGGCTGATTAACAAAATGCTCTTTGCCCTCAGGTTAATAACAGATTTCTCAGTCCTGCAATGGAGTAATTATTAGTTAAGGAGTTCTCAGCATGAGTTTTTGATACGCTCAAGCCAGCTGGCATCAGTATGAATTAACACTAAGATGTAGCTGCTGTGTGTGTGTGTGTGTGTGTGCGCGCGCGTGTGTGCATCATTTTCAAATCTAACTCTGTCTGTTCAACATTCAAAGCACAGATTCCGTGACCCACCCCAGTACAAATTCAGAATTTGAGAAGAAGAAATTATCTACTTGTACCCAAATCCACTTTACTTCTGGTGATGGGGATATTTGGCAGCAGTTTAAAGTTGGAGAACCTACAAACCCCTGAATCTACAAAGTTTCATTCTGAACTGTGTGGTGTAGTGGTTAAGAGCGGTAGTCACGTAATCTGGGAAACCGGGTTTGTGTCTCCGCTCCTCCACATGCAGCTGCTGGGTGACCTTGGGCCAGTCACACTTCTGTGAAGTCTCTCAGCCCCACTCACCTCACAGAGTGTTTGTTGTGGGGGAGGAAGGGAAAGGAGAATGTTAGCCGCTTTGAGACTCCTGAAGGGGAGTGAAAGGCGGGATATCAAATCCAAACTCTTCTTCTTCTTCTTCTTCTTCTGAACAGCCTCACAACTGCTGCCAGAGGTATGTTGCAAGTGTTTGCATTTCATAGATGGATAACAGAGAAACAACTGCTGCACTTTAGTGCCCATAGCATGGCCCAGAGGCTGTAAAGGGATAGCTCCGTTGGTAGAACATGAGACTCGTAATCTCAGAGTCGAGAGTTGGGCAGAAGATTCCTGCATCACAGGAGGTTGGTCTAGATGACCATTGTGGTCCCTTCCAGCTCTCTGATTCTATGATTCTGTTACTATAGCGCTGTGGTTGAGCATCTGTCCTGCATGCATAAGGCAGGTGGCAGGGGCCCAGTCTCCAACATCTCCTGGTAGGGCTGGGAAGGAGCTTAACCCAAGACCCTGGAGAGCTGCTGTCCATTGTTGTGGACAATACTGAGCAAATGGACCACAGTGGTCTGACTCAGTATGATGTAGCATCCTATGTTCCCAAGGCAGCTACATGACTTATTATAACCGCATTTACTTTGTGTTACAACTATAGGCTTTATTCAGTTAGGGAAGGACTATGGCATCTAGGAGTAGGGCTGTAGGTCAGTGGCAGAGCAACAGCCTTGCATGCAGAAGCTCCCAGGTTCAACCTCTGGGTAGGGCTTGACACTGGAGAGCCACTGCCAGTAAGCATAAACAAGCTAGATAGACCAGTTATAAGGTGGCTTCCTGTGTCCCTGTGGTCCTACCCCCCTCCCTCCTTCCCTCTCTCCCTAGGGCAGCCCATCCTGTTTGGCCATCCAAAGTGGAATGGGAAGATGGGAAGACCTTGCTGTGGAAAAGTGAGGAGAACCTGCAGCTTCAGGTGAGATCTCAGGGAACTCTTGTGAGGTCTTCTAGAGCTCTGTGAGATCATGCCAGAAGCTACTGCTGTCGCTTCTCCTCACTTCTCCAGTGGTGGTGGCAGGGCTGGGTGGGGAACTGATGGAGGTGCCACCCCATGGGTTTCTGCTGCCTGAGGCAGCTGCCTCAGTCTTGTGGGTGGACCGGCCCTGATCCCACCTTCAGGTTTTTTATTTTAAAAGTGTTCATTAATCTGAAAAAGGAACTGAGAAACTGAGAAACAAGCAACAAGACTGGCATAACGAGATAGAGGCAGACCGACTTGCTCAAGGCCAGTCATCAAGTTCCCCCCTACCACACTCCCATTCAATATTTTAGTTAATTTTTCTTTTTTTAGCCTCCAAGTGAAGATATTTCCATTCCACCCAGGTTTTTAATTGCTCCTCTGCAAATTGTTTTTAACTGCTGGAGTCTTGGAGCACTCGTAAAGGGTCTTGTGTCCCTTGGCATGGCTTTTATCGTTGCTCTTTTTAGCTTTGTTTAATGTACTGCTGCTTTATTGACTTATTTTTATGTTGCTTTGAATGTACTATTGTGTTTTGCAAATTGTGTGTGTGTGCATGTTTGTGTGTCTTATCACAGAAAAAGCAACATGCACATGAAGAAGAAGGAAAGCCCAGCTAGTGCAAAATGCTGTTTACTTCCTTTTTTTATATTGAATTTGTATACAGATCTCCCTCCTGAAGGAGCCAGATTCTCACCAGTTCACACAGTGGCCAACCAGATGACCCAGTAGGAAGCCCAAAGGCAGAACCGGGGCACAACAGCACTCTCCCCACATGTGATTCTCAGCCACTGGTACTCAGCAACTGGTATTGCCTGCATCAATGGAGGTAGAATATAGCCAGTGTGGTTTTTAGCCATTGATAGTCTTGTTCTCCATGGATTTGTCTAATCCTCTTTTGAAGTCATCTGCATTGGGCCATCACAACTTGTGTAGTGCCACTGAAAGCACAACAAAGCACCCCAGTGCTTAGTACAGCGGTACCTCGGGTTAAGAACTTAATTTGTTCTAGAGGTCTGTTCTTGACCTGAAACTGTTCTTAACCTGAGGTACCACTTTAGCTAATGGGGCCTCCCGCTGCCGCCGCACCCTCTTGTCTCTGCCCAGATCCCTCAAGGCCCCAGATCTCTCCAAAGCCCCGTGAGCTATCAACCACAGTTTGGAGGCCTAAAGCATCTTATCAACCCCACCATTACTCAGACCATTTTCCTAGTTGCTGGTTGAGCTGATCACAGGCAAGAGGCCAGCTCAACTGCTTCTCTCATACTCTTGTTTTTGTCCAAAAAATGAATTCCCCTTGGTTCTAAGGCGCTGGCTAGCTCATGGGGCTCCTGCCACTGTGTGTATGGAAAGAGTGAAAATGTAGCCATAAAGTCCCTCATTATGTTTTACAAGTCTCAAGAGGACAAACAACGACCCCCCCCCACTCCGCGGCTAAAAGTTATTTTTCAAACAGTACCCCAATTCAACTAAGGACATCACAGAATTGTAGAGTTGGAGGGCACCCCAACGGTCATTTAGTCCAACCCCCTGCGAGGCAGGATATGTTTCAAAACAACACCTGAAATCTGAGGCAGAGACTTTTCACCCATTTGGGGGAGGGGGGGGGAATGCCTTCCATTGTTCCTGGAAAGTACACAAATGAAAGTGATTTGTAAAAATGTTACATGGGGGGAAAAATACGAGAGAGAGACATTGCACACACTTTTGTAAATTAAGAAAATCTTTAATAAAATAAATAATAATAATATTATAGTGGGCCCCTGTCGTATTTCACTGGAGATGCTGCTCCCAAAAAGAAGGGCCGTTGTGCTGAAAGCCTTGCTCCGAGTTACATATCTGGGTGGGCATGTAGCTGTTGATGAAGCCGAGTCCATTCTGTGGGGCTGGTTCAGTGTTTAGGCCTTGTAACATGTGCTTTTAAAACAAAACAAAACAAAAAAAAGCAACCTAAGAAGAATCTCTCCCTGTAACATTTATCATCATTTCTGCCTCCTGGCTAATGAACACCTAAAGCGATTTTCTATTGCTCGTAATTCATCCAAAATTGTTCTAAATGATAGGAGGAAGCAAATTGACAGGTTAATATCGCCTCTTGCTTTCTAGGGGAGAGGGGAGCTGATTGGGGCTTCAGTGGCTATCCAGGGGTCCTTCAGAATTCAGATAATATCATTGCTGGATTAAATCAACGATCTGAAGGTTGAAAACAAAAGAGGGGGAAGGGGAGGAGGGAAGCAATCAGCAGGCCTGAGTGTAAAATACGTCAGTGCTTCATTGTGAATTGGACATGGCAAAATGGCCTCTTTCTGCTTATGCAGTAAGGGCCCAGTACTGTTAATAGCTGAAGATCAAGCAGATATTTCCTCTCTCACAGCTTCATGTGCTTACTTACTTATCTACTTATCCATTATGAGCTACTCTGAGCACAAACTAGATTGGTGGCAAATAGGGAATGGAAAGGAATTTGGTTTGGTTTGTATTTTAATGCAAAACCACTTGATTAGTGCTTCCTGAAACAATACGTGAAACAAGATGCAGCTACTCTGGGGTTGCAGTGCTCATCTCACTTTATTGGCTGAGGGAACCGGCGTACAGCTTCCGGGTCATGTGGCCAGCATGACTAAGCCTCTTCTGGCGAACCAGAGCAGCACACGGAAACGCCGTTTACCTTCCTGCCAGAGCGGTACCTCTTTATCTACTTGCACTTTGACGTGCTTTTGAACTGCTAGGTTGGCAGGAGCAGGGACCGAACAACGGGAGCTCACCCCGTTGTGGGGGTTAGAAACAACAATCAAATAAAGAAAAGCAGTCAAAATCAGTATTTGGAAAACCAACCATAAAATTCAGCAAAACAGATGATAAAACCTATAGCCAGCTTGCAGATACCAGGTTGAGACAAAATTTAAAAGGTATTCATCTGCTGCTAAGTGACACCAGAGTCGGTGCTGCCCTCTGGAACAGCACCCCACTATGACTAAAAAGACTAAAAAGACCACCTCTGAAGTGAACACCTGCCTAACTGCAGGTGGGGAGAGGCAAATTGAGAATGGTCCCTCAAGGTTCAGGCAGTGCCAGGAATTGCGGACACATTTATGTGAGGCTGCCCTTTTGTGGTGATTCATCAAACTGCAAGTGGCAGTCTTCACAGTTAAAAACCTTTGGGACTGACACTGTTCACCTAGGTCCTGGGGTTTTTTTTTGGGGGGGGGGTAGGAAGGAGCAGAAATGGCTTCCTTTTCAAGCTCAGACTTGCTTGAGCAAAATGATCCTTCCAGTGTTTTTCTTCTAGAAATCTGCTGCTGGTACTTACCGTGAAGTTCTTACAGTTAAGTGCCACACTTTTAACCAGCGCCGTTCTTCTAGGAAATAAAAGGTGCCAGTACTTCGTACCCTTGAGTACCCCCAGGAGGAAAAAGTACTGATCCGTCTGAGCTCTGGAGTGTTTCTGTATTCTGATTGATTTCTCCTGTCTTATTCTCACAATCCAAGGGAGAAGTCCTTGATTTCATCCCCTAAGAAGAAGAATCTGATTGCAGGAGCATGACTCGGAGGCTGATGGGAGTAGGAGTCAAGGGCGCAGTTTCCCTGACATACATTCACATCAAAGAAAATCTTTAATAATATATATACATGTATTTTAAAATACTGCTTTATTGCAATGCAGTGTTTAATCAGTGCACATTAGCAAGGTGGAGAGAGCCCTGGTGAATCAGATTAGCTAGTCCAGCATCCTGTTTCCAACAATAGCCAATCAGATGCATCTGGAGAGCCCATAAGCCGGACAGCCTTTCTCTGTGTCCTGAATTGTGATGTGGAGAAAAGTGGAAAGAGAAATGTTTTCCTCCCCTTCTCTAATACTAGAAAATGAGATCACCTAGCAGGGCTGAAGGGTGGGAGGCTCAGAATCAGCAAATGGAAGGACTTCTTCACATAACATGTAGATACGCTATGGAACTCATGGCCACCATATATAGTGATGAAATAAAAAAAAAAAATAAGGTCTTAGATATATAATAAATGTTCATAAATGTACCAAGCAAACACATAAATAAATAAATAAATAAATAAATAAATAAATAAATAAATCACATGTCTGAAGCAGCACGGGAAAACAGTCCTGAAACCATTTTGACTCCCAAGCTGACCAAGTGTTTGTCTGCGAGGAGGGAGGGGGTGAGGGAACCTTCCCATTGTCTCAGGAATTAAGTAATTACCATCTCAAAGGAATGGCCAGACTACCAGGAAAGGCAATCAGATAAGGCATTATCAGATAACCTGGCAGACAGGAAAAACAACAACATTCAAATTTCTGTTGTAGACCACCTTTTCTGTGATGTAGGTATTATGTTTGCGGGTGGTGGTCTTGGATTACACTCCTTCTGTGATGTATGTATGCTGTTTCTGGGGGTGGTCTTGGACTCCAGGGAGGGAATTTAAAATGTCTATATAAGGGCAGGCACACCTTGGTTCTGGGTTCTCCTCCTTTCCTGCGTGAGAGGGGAGCACCCTGTTGCAACCGTCCAATAAAGATCAGGCTTACTAGCTGCTTTGCTTCTCAATATTCTCTGCTTGGCCTCTGTTATTTTCTCTGACCGATGGAGAACCTACAAAGGACTCTAAAAGGGCTCTTGTGTCCCCCATAAGGGAATAAGGGCAGATTTTTGTTTATTACAGTGATGATCAGACAGGCAGCTTTAAAATAGCTTCAGACAAATTTTGGGAGGGCAAACCTGTCCACAGCTAGTAAGCATGATGGTTATGTTCTAGTCCCACTGTCAGAGCCTTTGCTATGAATCATGGGTGGTGAGAGTTGGTGTTGCACTCAGAGCCTTCTTGTGGGTATTTCGTGGGCACTGGGTTGCCACTCTGCAAACAGGATACTGGACTATATGGGTCCTTAGTGTGATCCACCAGGGCTCTTATTTTATGATCTTAATATTGAGATGGAATGTGGAGAGGGGAGAGGCACAAAATGTACACAATGAGTTGAAAGCTGAGGCCAGTGATTTGCTCACAATGATTTGTATAAAATTCAATTCTATCTTATTAAAATGAATCAGTGGAGGATCCCTAGTGATCAAATTTACTTTGGAAAGATGCTCCCATAATCTGGAAAACTGGGTAAAGATCAGAATGAGGGAGCCCTGAAGAAGTCTCCTTGTTTGAGAATGCTGACTACTGTTGGAAAAAAAACTCCTATCCGCTGCAAAAAAAACAGAGAGGGAAGTTAAAACTTCCCCCAAAGCTTGTCCCTCTAAGGATGGTTAGCTTTACAGACTTGTCCCTTAACCCAGCAGTGACACATTAAATCACTAAAGTTTCAATAACTCTTACTGTATCTCCATGGAGACGTGCACCATATGGAGTTAATTAGCAGCGCAACAAAACAATCAATTAGTTCCTTAATTAGTTTTCCTGGGGAAATGATAACAAACGCAAACAATGTATTCAAACAAATGTCCAATCCTCATTGATGGTTTAGTGGCCCCATGGAAGAGGCTTCACGCTGGGTCCTCTTCGTGGGCTTCGATTTATTCCAGACGTATTGAGAGCCAACTTCAGCAGCTCGAACAGCCGCGCCTTTAATCTTGAAGATCAATTATTTACAATACCTGAATACAATGGAGGAGAGGAAGGTGGGGAACCTCTCATTAAAACGGGGAGGGAAAAAATGAAAGAACAGAGAATACAAAATCCCTTTGGCAAGATGATTGCGGGAAGCTGGGAAGCTGTGGTGCAGCAATTTGTGTCGCGGAAAACACTCCTGCAGTGCTGGAATTGACAAGATTTTTCTACACATTATCTCAACGTTAAGGATCAGGTGGGATAACTGGACCTTCATTATTCAAACAGATTAAGAAGATCAATAGAGATTGTCTCAGCCATTAATTTAAGAACTAACAGCCGAGTGTTAGGGCATCAAGTCTCCTGTTTGAGGGATGAGGGATGGGTTGCTCCTTCCTCCTCCTCCTCCTCCTCATAATAAATAAATAATAATTTTTTATTTATACCCCGCCCTTCCTGGTTCAAAAACCAGGCTCAGGGTGGCTAACAACAAATTTAAAACACTTAATTGTAAAAGCAGCATAAAACACAGTATAAAAACATGAATAACAATAAAATTCAAAGTTCAGAAATCAATTTAGGGGAAATCCATCTAATAAACATTAGATAATCACCAGGGCTAGCTGGCTGAATTAGACCTACTTGGGCCAGTGAGGAGGCCAGGGGAGAATTAGGTGTGGGGTCTCAGAGCAGGTAATCTTCATAAAAGGGGAGCGGGAGGGAAGAGAAGGGAAATAAAAGATCAGGCTGAATTCAAATTAAAGGCCAGGCAGAATAGCTCTGTTTTACAGGACCGACGGAAGGAGGTTAAATCCTGAAGGGCCCTGGTCTCATGGGACAGAGCATCCCACCAGGTCGGAGCCATCACTGAGAAGGCCTTGGCCCTGGTGGAGGATATTCTGACTTCCTTAGGGCCTAGGACCTCTAAACTATGGTCCTCTGTGGGGCATACCAGGAGAGGCGGTCCCGTAAATACAAGGGCCCTAAGCCCTCGTATCATAGAGTTGGAAGGGACACCAAGGGCCATGTAGTCCAACCCTCTGCAATGCAGGAATCACAACTGAGAATCCCTGGCAGATGGCCATCCAAACTAAGAACATCCATGGAAGTAGAACCCACCACCTTCCAAGGTAATCTGTTCCAAATGTCAAAACAGCTCTTATTGTCAGAAAGTTATTTCTAATGTTTACTTCGAATCTCCTTTCTTGACATTTGAACCAGATGCTTTAGTACCTCCCTTCTGGAGCAGCAGAAAACATGCTTGTTCCTTGTCCATCTGAAAACCCTTAATATATTTGGCTATCTTATCACCTATCATTTATGGATCATGAAAACCATCACTGACATTGGCAAGGAAGGAGGGTAATTACATCAAGTCTTCTCCTGTGAGACTTGTTCTAACTTCTATCATCAGCTGCCTGAGAAAAGAACTGGCTCCCAGGTTCAGTCCCTGGTGTCTCCAGGTAGATAGGAAATGGAGAGTCTCCTGCTTGGATAGCCACTGCTAGTCAATTTAGACAATACTGATCAAGATGGATCCAATGTTCTGGGTTGCCACATGTCCCCTTTTTCTAGGACAAGTCCTCTTTTTCATGGATAGAGTCACCATGGCGATCCATAGCTAAAAGTAGAAGTCGGCAAATATGTCCTCTTTTTTTGCTCTTCAAAATATGGCAACCCTAAATATATTCCTGTGTTCCAAATTAGGTGTAAGTTTTAAAGGGCATTAGACAGATTCATGGAGGATATCAATGGCTACTGCTGTTCATCTTGATGGCTACATTCTACCTCCAGGATCAGAAGCACCCATACCTTTGAATACTATTTCCAGGAAACAACAGCCTTCATGCCCTAATTGTTAGACATCTTAATGGCCACTGTAGGCAACAGTGTGTTGTATTGGGTAGGCATCTGGTCTAATCTGGTCTCTTCTTATGATTTTGTATTATAATCTCTAGTCTGATAGTCTGCAGGCAAACCCAAAATCACCCACAATAGTATATGTTTTGGGGGCTACATGACCATGATTTGCTCCTTCCTTGTGTTGCCTCTTTTCTGGGATGGGACAGAACCATGTCAACATTAGCAGATTTGGAAGCTCGTTGGATTGCTCATAGGACTTTACACAGTCATGTTTCACATTCTACCCATTGTGGTTGACCGAAGACATTTGGCTCCTTGAGGCAAAGGAGAAGCTGGCATCTCTTCCCTTCCATGTACAGAAGCTGACTAGGCTTCAGCATTGGCAATGGAATAGCCTCTTCCAGTGTGCCCTGGGATAGTAGGACAGTTTTGGGGATGCATGATAGGTGTGTATATATCTCTGATGTCCAAGATGACTCAAGACAAATGGCCAGTGCCAGCTGCTGCCTGGGATGATTATCTCACTCTGCTACAGCAGGGAATGACCCTAGTATTTATGCAGGACATGAAACCCAGCCTAGATCAAGAGAATCCCACCCGCAACTTCATGGTAGTTTCTGCTACATCTAAATTCTTCTGGTTTTCTCCTTCCACAATACTTTTGTAATATTCCTAGCAAATTATAACGGGCAAGACTCCTCTATTATGCCTGCACAAGCACCAGGGCTGCGCAGTGGGTTCATTTGAGGTTCAAATTCCAAGCCAAACTGGGCCCATTTGGAGTAATCGAGGGCTGTCTCATTTGAATTGAGACACCCCTGGATTACCACAGGTTGGGTTGATGGGGCAGAGACATCCAGAGCTGTCGGGAGTCAGGGCATTAGGCAGAAACAAGAGGCAACTTTGACTGAGGAGAAGGTTAGGTAAAGGTAAAGGGATCCCTGACCATTAGGTCCAGTCGTGGCCGACTCTGGGGTTGCGGCGCTCATCTCGCTTTATTGGCTGAGGGAGCCAGTGTACAGCTTCCGGGTCATGTGGCCAGCATGACTAAGCCGCTTCTGGTGAACCAGAGCAGCGCACGGAAACGCCGTTTACCTTCCCGCTGAAGCAGTAACTATTTATATACTTGCACTTTGATGTGCTTTTGAACTGCTAGGTTGGTAGGAGCAGGGACCGAGCAACGGGAGCTCACCCCATCGCGGGGATTTGAACCGCTGACCTTCTGATCAGCAAGTCCTAGGCTCTGTGGTTTAACCCACAGCACCACCTGTATCTCTGAGGAGAAGGTTGAGAAACTCCAAAAAGGAGAGCTCTACCAGGCAGCTGCATCTTCACTGGAGAAGGTAGAAAGCTGTCAGGGATTGGAATGAATAGGTAGAGCCATGGTGGGGATCTGACCCCCACCCACTTCTCCTGTAGCTGACAGGAAGGAAGGAGACAGTATTGAATTGTAGCCAAGCTATGAGGGAGATAATGAGACAGAGACGGGTGAACAGCCAAGCTATGCTGAGTTAGGAGAATTAAAGGAAGGGAGAGAGCAGCCAGTGAACACTTCAATAGACAGTGTAGAAGATCCTCCATCCCCTAGGATACGACGGTTGTTGAGGGTACAAGATAAATGCATGCAGCAACGTTTGGCAATGGGAGGCTTCCGTAGGGGCCGGTGCTGTTGGGGAACCATCGGGAGGGGAGGGAGAGAATTCCGCAGGCCTGACAGAAGCTATCTTCCCACCAGCTCTCTGCTTCTTCCTACCATGAACCATGCCTCTCCTCCTCCCAGTTCTTCCTGCCCCTTGAAGTATCTGACCCTGCATGGTGCTGCTCCTTCGCAAGCAGTTTTCCTTGTGTGCAGGAAAGCCACTCATGAAGGAGCAGCACCTTGGAGAATTGGATTCTTTCACTCAACAGGAGGGTCCAATCCTGCATGGTGCTGGTGCATTCCAACCTTTAAAAGAACTTTCATTGCTGTAAAGGTAAAGGTAAAGGTACCACTGCCCGTACGGGCCAGTCGTGTCCGACTCTAGGGTTGTGCGCCCACCTCACTTAAGAGGCCGGGAGCCAGCGCTGTCCGGAGACACTTCCGGGTCATGTGGAAGTTTGCCTAACTTAATTAGTCTTTCACACTGGCTAATTAAAGGAATAGATGCCTCTGGTGCACAGGTCAAATACACACATGCATCTATCTTAAACACATGAGCCTAGTGATTTTCCAGTTCTAACACACACACACACACACACACACACACACACACACACACACATTAAATTCTTATGTTTACTGAACCCAGGCCTTTGGCACCCACAAACCTATAACAATATTTTCCCCCCAAGAAACCAATTTTCTTTTAACTTCCAACTTTCATCCAAGATTTTAATGGATATTTCATAATTGATGGGTTCAATCCAGTGCTAGCCCTGCTCAGAGCAGATCCTTGAAAACAATGGCCATCACTAAATTAGATCCATTGATTTCAATGAGACTACTCGTGTAGAACTTAGTTGGATACAACCCTATGTAAACTACTTTTTTTGAGAGCCAGTTTGGCATAGTGGCTAGTGAGTTGGATTAGGTCCTAGGAGACCAGGGTTTGAATCCCTACTAGGCCATGAAGTTCACTGGGTGTCCCTGGGCCAGTCACTGTGTTTTCTCAGCCTTACCTACCTCACAGGGTTGTTGTGGAGATTAAATCAGGAGGAGGAGGACCTTTGAGTACTTTGGAGTGAAAGGTAAGATATAAATGCAGTAAATAAAATAATAAACATTTTTAAGATGAAGCAGTATATAAATTCAATTTCATAAAATAAAATAAAGTTCACCCAGGGAAGGGGTGGGGAAGACGGAGACTCTTCAGAACAAGGAAGAGAGAAGAAGGAGGGTAGAAGTCACTTCATGGTAACTTTGCAATGTCAAAAATAACTGTGTGATTTGCACCTGAAAGCTGCTTTAAATCTTGGGAGCGTATTCTGAAATGCAGCTTCTCTGACAGCCTCCTGGTTAGAATGCAAATATATGAGCTTTGCTGAAGTGACCTGTGCTAAGTGGTTTAATGCGAGAGGCAGTGAACGACTCATGAATTCTGTATTAGACACCATAGTTCCATGATGTTGCAAGTGGCTTCCCAATAATGAAACCTTAACGTATTTATCACCATCGCTCAGGCAAAGAGCATCAATATTTTCAAACTGCCAAGAGAGAGAGGGGGGAGGGGGAGGAGGAGGAGGAGGAAAGAAAATTAACTGGTTACTCTAAAGGCATCTATCTGATTTGTCTCCTCCTGCATTTCAGGCAGCCTAGGTCATCTTTACACACGTATGAGTTGCGTCTTTAAATATATACATTACCGGAGGGTAGTAAGCGGCCATAATTTACATGGCGTATGTATTTTTCTTCATTTGCAAGGGAAAGAACTCCCAGTACTTACAGATCTGTCCTGGCTCTGCAGGTTTTTATATGCCGCAAAATCATCTTGTCAGCTACTCAATAGCTGTTCGCTCAGGGCCAAACTATAGGCTGCGTTGGAGCTCTATAGGTGGAATCTCAATACTCCAACATCTAAGGACCTAAGCCAGAGGTGGTTACTAGGGAATGGGGGTGGGGATACAACTCACATCACATTTAAATTGAACTAACCCAATTCCCACTTTCCAAAAAAAACAACCATCCTTCAAAATTTGAACTCTGAAATTTGTAGTGTGGGTCTCCAACCAAGTAATGTGTTCAAAAATGAAAATAAGATGCAAACATTCAGGGTTGTATTTAGCAAGCTTCTACTTGGAGAAGACCCATAGAAAATAATGGGTCTAAGTGAGGACTTATCCACAACTTAAAGGTCCATGCCCAAGTGCTTTTCCCCCTTCTTTTGCCTCCAGAGCTTTCCCCTGTGCAAACTTGCTCTTTAGCGCTCAGTTGGAGCAAATGGCAAATTGGGTTTTCTGCAGATTGCGGGTTTTCATGGGGAAAGCTCTGGGGCAAAGTGTAAGTGTGGATAAGCTCTTAATCGTGGTAATTAATTTCTATGGGTCTAAGTAAAACCTAAATGAAGATGAAAGCTTTGGGGGGCCTTTTAATCACAATCTGTCTAGCGTTTCAATTTTCTTTCCCCAAATTCCCCATTCCTGGGTGCTTTGTTGGGTTTAAATTGTTTTAGATCCTGTGCTGTGTGCTGATTTTACCTATTTTTTTGTTAGTTTGTTTTTGCTGTGCTCCTGTGTGTGTGTGTGTGTGTGCATGCATTCTGTGTGTGTGTGTTCTTTCTTTTTTTTCTCTTACAACAGCTGGATGCACAGCGTGCAAATATTGATAAGATCAACACCATATTTTTCCTTTTGTAAAAGCATTGAAAGAGGGTAACATGGGGGTGTTCGGTGGGTCTCTAACTATTTCCCCTTGTGCCAGGGCCTTAATCCAGCAGCCCCCAACCCCACTGAGAAACCCAAAAGTCCGTAATCCTGTAACAGACAATAATCATTATGGTCTTGCAATAAATGGTCATGGTTGTTAATTCACAGATGTTGTCAATCAGAAATGACTAGGGAAAGGGGTGGAGAAGAAACCCATTTGGTCAGCATTTTAAGTCTTTTAAGTTGGTGTTTTTATCCCATTATGTATTTCTATTGCATTTGAAATCATTTCAAAATTTGAAATTCTTTTAATCATTTTTTATATTATAAATTGCTTTGTATATGTTTTTATTGTTAGAATAATAGAACTGTAGAACTGTAGAGCTGTAGAGGATTATCCCAAGGGTAATCTAGTTGCAACCTCTGTAGCACAGGAATCATACCTAAATCATCCATGACAGATGACCATCCAACATCTACTTAAAAACATCCACTGTAAGAGAACCCACTAACTTCTGAGGTAGTTTGTTCTACTGTCAAACAGCTCTTACAGTCAGAAAGTTATTTCTAATGTTTAGTTGGAATTTTTATTTTTTTGGGTTTTTCCTTGGCAATTTGAATCCATCTGTTCATGTTCTCCCCTCCGGAGCAGCAGAAAACTAGCTTGCTCCATCTTCCAAGAGACAGCCCTTCGGATATTTGACGATGGCTATCGTATTGTAAAGATATGTACAGAAACTAGGAGAGGATATATTAGTTAGATGTTATCCTTCCTTACGTTTCTGAGTTTAGCAGAGTACACCCCTTGCAGCAAAAATAAGGAAGCTGGTGATAAGCTAGTTTTAGCCTTTTGTTTAAGTAATCCAGGATGCTTTAACACAGACTGGATTTATTTCCCCCTTTCTCCCTTTTAAAACAATAAATCACACAAAACAGTCTTCTTATGAGTAAAGAAAAAATTACAGAGTTTCACAGTAGCTGTCTTGAGGCAGGCTTAAAATGTAGTTACAGACATATAGTTTAGATTAGAATTGGAGTCTGAGCTGTGACTCAGACTTAGTACGTGGGCCAACATCCCTAGCCATGGATGAGGCACTGAAGAGATGAGAGTATCAGGAATTTTATAAGAGTATCAGTATTTTATAAGGAATAATTTATAAACAAAACTAAATACCTAATGAAATATAGATTATTTTGAAGTGAACTAACTTAAATCCACTGGTCACAGACTCACATGTGGACTGGAACACACACACATATCAATTGGATGATACACACCCAAATTTTGTGATGCAATTTCAGTTCAGAAAAACACGCACAGAGAAATGTATTAATAAACTTACAAAAATGCATACTTTGGGGCAAGTGTTCACAGGATATAAAAATGTATTTGTATGATTTGTGTGGGGTGAGTGGGTGCATTTAAAAAAGGGACCAAATGGTTCTTCAATGGAGCACATTTGGAACTCATATGGAACAGAAACAAGCCGATCCAGCTAGGGATGTGGTTTCATGTTCCATTTTTTTAATCTGTAAATTCGCTTTACCCTGTGTTGCACAGCTCACAAGTTACAGTTTAACTAGGAATTTTTCTAAGATTTGATTCCAGAATTGGAGAGCTGCCACCAGTCATTGTCAACAATGCTTAGCTAGATAGGCCAACAGTTTCAATTCTTATAAAGCAGCTTATTATGTTTTCCTGTTTGAAAGCGCTGGTTCTGGATGTAATAGAATACTTGGAAGTAAGAAATGAAAAACAGGCAGCATTGATGTTTATAGATGCTGAAAAAGCCTTCGATAATGCCTCTTGGGAATTTATGAAAAAAAGTGCTGGAAGATATGGGCTTTGGAGAAAACCTTAGGAAAGGAATTCAAGCAATATATTCGGATCAAAAAGCAAAATTAATTGTAAATCAGGTGGTAACAGATGAATGTAAGATACAGAAAGGAACAAGACAGGGGTGTCCTTTATCACCTTTATTATTCATTTTGGTTCAAGAAGTCCTGGCGAGAAATATTAGGGCAGATGAAAGTATCAGAGAAATTATGGTAGGGAAAAAGACATATAAATTAAAAGCATATGCTGATGACCTTGTAATTACAGTGGAAGATCCTAAGAATTCTTCCGAAAGTCTTAGAAAAAATACAGGAATTTGGGCAAGTGGCAGGCTTCAAATTAAATAAAAAGAAGACACAGATGTTAGTAAATTTTTTATCAGAAATGGATAAAAAAGAATTACATCAGAGTATAGAAATAGAAATTCATAAAAAAGTTAAATACTTAGGAATCTGGCTTACAACCAAGAATATCAATATCTTTAAAGACAATTATGAAAAAAATTGGAATAAAAAAAAAGGAATTTAGAAATATGGGGAAGAATTAACCTATCATTATTAGGGAGAATTGTAGCAATTAAGATGAACACATTGCCAAAAATGTTATTTTTGTTTCAGTGAGTGCCAGTAATAAGTGACCTAGCATGTTTCAAAAAATGGCAAAAAGATATTTCAAAATTTATATGGAAAGGGAAGAAGCCAAGAATAAAATACAAATTACTTACAGATATCAGAGACAGAGGAGGCTTCGCCCTTCTGGATCTTAAACTATACTATGAAGCTGCATGTGTCACTTGGATCTGGGACTGAATCAAATTAGACAATATGGATATGTTAGATTTGAAGGACATTATAACAGATTTGGATGGCATGTGTATTTGTGGTATGATAAAGGAAAAGTACATAAAGGATTTTATAACCATATAATTAGGAGATCACTTTTAAAAGTTTGGGAAAGATATAAAGATTTATTGGAACAAAAAACTCCATGGTGGTTGTCACCACTGGAAGCAATATCAATAAAATCAATAAATAGGAAAGAAAAATGGTTTACATATAGAGATATTTTAATAGAAACAGAAGAAGGGAAATTAAAATTGAAAGCGCTCAAAGAGATTTGAGAACATGTAAATGAGTGGCTGCAGTATTATCAATTAAATGAGAGATTTAAAGAAGATAATAAGAAAGGATTCAGTTATACTTTATCCAGATTTCAAAGAGAAATTATAGATGATAACACTAAAACATTGAAGAAGATGTACAGTTTACTGTTAAGAGTGGGAAACCAAAGATGAAGAGGTTAAATGTGCAATGATTAAATGGGCACAAGATTTAGGACATAATATAAAAATGGAAGATTGGGGAAAATTATAGAATGGGAATTTAAAATTTACTGATTGTATACGGTAATTTTGAAAGAAAATTATATGAAAATGATATATCGAGGGTATATTACTTCAGTTAAATTGGCAAAAATGTATAGAAAAGTTCCAATAAGTGTTGGAAGTATAAAGAGAAAGAAGGCACATTTTATCACATGTGGTGGAACTGTAAAGTAACCAAAAGCTATTGGGAAATGATTTATAATGAAATGAAAAAAATGTTTAGGATAACCTTTGTTAAAAGACCAGAAGCCTTTTTGCTAGGCATTATAGGCCAAGACCTGCCAAAAGAGTGGAAGAAACTATTTATGTACGCTACAACATAGCCTCTATAAAGTCTATGATTGCAAATTATAGTATGCCAGATCCAGACTAATTTGCAAACTAGGTTTGACTAGGAGACACTTCTTATCCCATCCCTTTATACACAAAAGATTTATCCTCAAGCATAAATCATGTTTCAGAGCAGTCTTTGGGGAAGTGCCAAAGCTCAGTGATAGAACATCTGCTTTGCATGCAGAAGACCTCTGGTTCAGACCTGCCATCTCTAGGTAGGCTTGAGAGAGACCCCTACCTGAACAGAGAACCACTGCCAGTAAGTGCAGGTAATGCTGGTCTAGATGGACTGGCTCAAAATAAGGCAACTTCCTATACTCTTACCTGATGAGCTTTTACAGGAGTCCTCAATAATATTTCCAGAAGCAAATTTCTCCTGCTTTAATGGTCCTTGCTTTTGAAACATGCAGCATGCTGCTGCATGCAGAAGGTCAAGGTGTCAGAAGCTAAGACAGGTGGGGGGAGAGAAGAAATGTCAGGGCTGATTTTATTGTTTTTATGATGCTACTTAGACCCAATAAAAAAGTGTCATTTTTAGTTATAAACAATTGGACGGCTGTCCAGTAGATTGCAATGGCCTTACTGAAATGTGAAGCTCCCTGCCGGCTTACGTTCTAGCTGGTATTTTAACTTGCTGATGGGTCTAAAGACCTCCTTGGGAATCCTCTGGCACCTTATGCGAGGAGGTAGCAAATACACTTCAAGAGGCTTGCAAGAAAAACTACATGAAAGGGAAATGGATAGGGATGGAGGAGGAAATAAGCAGACAGTTCTTAGAAACAAGTTTATTTAGTGAATTTAGTGAACTCATCCTATTCCCCTGTTCTGGCATGCAGCTCTTGTTCCCACTTCTAGTGTGCCTTCTCTGCCCAGTCAGGGAAAAAGAGTTCTCTGATAACACTCCTTGAAGTGCACAAAGACCTTCAGCTCCATTTAAGAGCCTGGGGTAGTGCCTCCATTCTACAAATTTATGGAAAGGCCACCCTTGGAATATTGTACATAATTCTGGTCACCTTATCTCAGAATGGATATTGTAAAGCTTCCCCCCTCACACTTTCCTGAATTTTCCAGTAAAATCATATATACAAAAATGCATATACTGGGTTAAAGTCTGCCTATAAATGTATATATTAGTGAAAATGACATAAAAATGCATTGCATTATGAATAGTGCTTTGCAAAAATGTGATTTGCCTATCCATAGTAGTGCTGGCCACCAGCTTGGATGGCTTTAAAAGGGGGTTAGACAAATTAATAAAGCTATCAGTCACTGTAAGAGGCCTCTGAATATCATTTGCTAGGAATTATATGTGCAGAGAGTGCAGTTGCACTCATGTGCTGCTTCCAAGATTCCCATTGGGGCATCTGGTTGGCCATGGAGAGAACGGAATGTTGGACTAGATGTGCCTTTGGCCAGATCCAGCAACATACTCTGCTTTTGTTCCTCTCTTCTTACAAAGGAAGATTCTCTGTGTGGGGAGGCAGGTCCCCACCCCACCCCACCCCACCCCATGATCCTTCTGTGTGCGGCTGCTGCAGCCAGAAGTAAACTGAACTTAACCCAAACTTTTTTGTTTTGTTTTTCCCCCCGTTAAAGCATTCTGGTCTCTTCTGTTTCTCCAGGGACTTTGGGGGCTGCGTGACGATATTCCTCCCCATTGAGGAAGATTGATTTCTTGTCACATAAGTTCAGCAGTTAAGAAAAAAGGTGCTTGTCCTGTTTCCCACACCTGTCACATTGACTTCTATAATGAACCCGTTACACAGACCTCGGAAACGGATGGAAACCTCTTCTGACAGCACTTGTCAAATGAATAGGCAGGAAGGTGAGGACAATGTATTCAATGCGGTGAACTTTCAGCGCTTTTGTGGACACTGACAGGGGACTCAGGCTCAGTCGTCAGATTGGGGCAATGGATTGGGGTGGCATGGGGTGGAGAGGAAGGAAGGGAGATGTGGAATATATTTGTTATTTATTTCTATCAGTCCCATTCAGAAATCCGTCTTCTCAACTTCTTAAAAGTTTCCTCGCTTCTATGAAAGAGGCCTTCCATTTTCCTGCATCAGACACAAGCAAGGTCTAGGGTATGATTTGGGTGGTTGCCGGATGGCCAAGGTGGCAAAAAGTATGTGTGTGTTGTTCTAACTAAGCATTTATCCCACCCCCTATGTCCTTGACAGCTGCACCCACTTTCTGATCCAAAGAAGGACCGTGAGAAGAGTTACTTCTCATATATATATATATATATATATATATATATATATATATATATATATATATATGCTTTCGTAGATTTTCACGGGTACAGGAATGCAGGTTTTGGTGTCTTCGGGTGTCTTCCCGTGTAAGAGTTGGGGTGTCTAGGCGACGTTTCGACGAGGTCTCACTCGTCATCTTCAGGCTGGTGCTTTCGGCTTCTTGTTACTGGAACAGAGCAGGATCTCAGTGTTTGAGTTCCTATAAATACTGTTGAGGGGGTGTGGTGTATAGCCTCCAACGTTCTGGGCAGAGAGGAAGTTCCCAGGTTAGTGTGCCTTTTCTTCTTTTGTTCCTTAATTACTTGAGGGATATCTTGAGTGATTTCTTGAGTGATATTCTGAGTACCACTTAGGTGGGTCATTAAGTGTGGATTAGTTGCTAAAGCTTTCGTGTCTTGACCTCTTGAGCTTGTGAAGAGTTTTTCTGAGAAGATGGCTGTACTGCACTTAGTTGTGCTCTGGCTTGGCTTCGTGTATAGGGGCGAGCTGTGGTTTTGTGCCCTGTGCCAGCCAGATCTGTGTAGGGATTGCAGGGGGGTGCAGCATCCGGAGGTGCCACTATGGTTTGGCTACTGGATGGTGTCTGTAATTTATCTGTGGAGAGGGTCTGGGTTTGGGTCTGGTGTGGTTGATTGGTGATGGCGTTCTGTGTGCCTCTGGTTCTGGTGTCGGTTTTTGTGGGGAGGGCTAATTTCCAGATGTCTGGCAGGCGGGACGTGTCGTCACGCTTGTTCATGTTGTGAGGGTGTTTCTCTATCTCGATGGCTTCCATGATTATTCTCTTGTGGTGATGTTCCATGTTAAAGAGCAATTTGGAATCTGCAAAATTAATTTCGTGTCCTGTTTCTTTCATGTGTTGGAAAAGAGAGGAAGTTTTTTCTTCTTTTTTGACGGCATTCTTGTGTTCTGCGATACGTGCATTTATTCGTCTGTTTGTTTGTCCAATGTACGTGGCTGGGCAGACTTTGCAGGGTATTTCATAGACCCCTTGGTTTTCCAACTGGATTTTATCTTTGGGGTTTCTGAGGATATTGGCTATTTTTTGGTTGGTGCAAAAGGCTGTTTTGATATTGTGTTTATGGAGGATTTTGCTAATTTTATCTGTAGTGCCCTTGATATAAGGAAGGAGGGCCATGCCATTGTTTTCTTCTGTGTCTTGGTTTTTGGGGGGTGTTTCTTTTTGGATTAGCTTCGTAACCCTGTTTTGCTGGTATCCATTGGCGATTAACACATTTGAGAGATTCTGTAACTCAGTTGTCAAGTGGTCTTTGTCAGCCAGGCGTTTGGTTCTGGAGATGAGAGTCTTGGCTACGGAGTTTATTTGTGCAGGGTGGTGGTGTGATTGTGCATGTAAGTAGCGGTTGGTGTGTGTTTTTTTCCGGTAGATAGTGTGTCCTAGGGAGCCATCAGGTTTTTTGTAGATTAGGACGTCAAGGAAGGGAAGTTGGTTGTTGGCTTCTATTTCCATAGTGAATTGTATTTTGGGGTGTAGGCTGTTGAGATGTGTGAGGAAGCTATCTAGTTTTTCTTTCCCGTGTGGCCAAATTACAAAGGTGTCGTCAACATATCTGAGCCAAAGTTTGGGTTTGTGTTCTGACTTGTCTAAAGCATTGGTTTCAAAGTGTTCCATGTACAAATTTGCGATGACCGGTGAGAGGGGTGATCCCATAGGTGCTCCTTCTATCTGTTTGTATCTTTGTCCATTGTGGATGAAGTACGTGTTGGTTAGGCAGTGGTTGGTCAGGTCCAGGATGTATTCGGGGGGATTGTATTTGTTTTGAATGGCTGTCAAGGCCTGGCTGACAAAGACCACTTGACAACTGAGTTACAGAATCTCTCAAATGTGTTAATCGCCAATGGATACCAGCAAAACAGGGTTACGAAGCTAATCCAAAAAGAAACACCCCCCAAAAACCAAGACACAGAAGAAAACAATGGCATGGCCCTCCTTCCTTATATCAAGGGCACTACAGATAAAATTAGCAAAATCCTCCATAAACACAATATCAAAACAGCCTTTTGCACCAACCAAAAAATAGCCAATATCCTCAGAAACCCCAAAGATAAAATCCAGTTGGAAAACCAAGGGGTCTATGAAATACCCTGCAAAGTCTGCCCAGCCACGTACATTGGACAAACAAACAGACGAATAAATGCACGTATCGCAGAACACAAGAATGCCGTCAAAAAAGAAGAAAAAACTTCCTCTCTTTTCCAACACATGAAAGAAACAGGACACGAAATTAATTTTGCAGATTCCAAATTGCTCTTTAACATGGAACATCACCACAAGAGAATAATCATGGAAGCCATCGAGATAGAGAAACACCCTCACAACATGAACAAGCGTGACGACACGTCCTGCCTGCCAGACATCTGGAAATTAGCCCTCCCCACAAAAACCGACACCAGAACCAGAGGCACACAGAACGCCATCACCAATCAACCACACCAGACCCAAACCCAGACCCTCTCCACAGATAAATTACAGACACCATCCAGTAGCCAAACCATAGTGGCACCTCCGGATGCTGCACCCCCCTGCAATCCCTACACAGATCTGGCTGGCACAGGGCACAAAACCACAGCTCGCCCCTATACACGAAGCCAAGCCAGAGCACAACTAAGTGCAGTACAGCCATCTTCTCAGAAAAACTCTTCACAAGCTCAAGAGGTCAAGACACGAAAGCTTTAGCAACTAATCCACACTTAATGACCCACCTAAGTGGTACTCAGAATATCACTCAAGAAATCACTCAAGATATCCCTCAAGTAATTAAGGAACAAAAGAAGAAAAGGCACACTAACCTGGGAACTTCCTCTCTGCCCAGAACGTTGGAGGCTATACACCACACCCCCTCAACAGTATTTATAGGAACTCAAACACTGAGATCCTGCTCTGTTCCAGTAACAAGAAGCCGAAAGCACCAGCCTGAAGATGACGAGTGAGACCTCGTCGAAACGTCGCCTAGACACCCCAACTCTTACACGGGAAGACACCCGAAGACACCAAAACCTGCATTCCTGTACCCGTGAAAATCTACGAAAGCAAATATATATATATATATATATATAGCATCTTCCTCTCCCCCTGCCCCCTGCTGCTGTTGCTGGGGTGCCACTTCCATTCTAGACTGGAGGTGAATTGCCATGCACAAACTGTTTTGGAACATGAAGCCTCATTTGGTTTATCCCTGCAAAGGACGTACCAGACTCACACGTACAATAGGTGTTGGCAGGTCGCCAGGCTTTTTAACCTAGTTTCACCTCAACTTCTTCCTCTATCTTCTTCCTTAGGTTTGGCACGTACACCTTCACAAATGCTGTACAGCAGGGCCAGAGTGCACCGTTCAGGTTCACATACCCAAAGTTATGTGGATTCACATACCCAAAGTTAGCATGGAGGGAGAATCTACTTCTAATTATTTGCTGCATGGCCACAGACCGCAGCTATACCTAGGAGAGAAGAGGGAAAGGATTTAAGCTTTCCTCATCACTTAACCTCACCTGACCAGAATCCTGCAATTCGGTTAATTTTTTTAATAGGTTGCAGATCTTCTAAATGGTTACCGGTATATTTACTAAATACAGTGGTACCTCGGGTTACCTACGCTTCAGGTTACCTACGCTTCAGGTTACCTACGCTTCAGGTTACAGACCCCACTAACCCAGAAATAGTGCTTCAGGTTAAGAACTTTGCTTCAGGATGAGAACAGAAATCGTGCTCTGGCGACGCGGCAGCAGGAGGCCCCATTAGCTGAAGTGGTGCTTCAGGTTAAGAATAGTTTCAGGTTAAGTACGGACCTCCGGAATGAATTAAGTACTTAACCCGAGGTACCACTGTATAAGCATTTATGATGCATAAGTTGGGGCACGTGTGTTGGCAATGCTGGTTTTACCTGTGCTTGTTTTATTGGTGGGCTTGCTTTGAACGTTGTTGTTGGTTTTCTTTCTATACCGCTTTATATTCGGGGGGGGGGGGGCTGGAATCTCGAAGCAGTTTACAACTTACATTAAAACATCAAGTGAAGCAATCTGTAATAAAACATTACTAAAGTACACATTCAAAGCAAAGTAATTAACAGGGAACTGTATTATTATTTTAAAGAATTTGAAACGAAACATTACAAAGAAGGTCAGCTGCAGAATGCACATTTAATGCAGCAAGGTTAACCAAAATTATCTCAAACTTTTCAAAAGAAATAATTACTATGGGAAGTCAAATATAAAATGCACATTTGAAACAAGATAATTAGCAAGAGAATAAAATAGTATCATATGCATATATTAACTTTGTTATGATGTCTATCTGTAGCTATATCTATATATTTTATAGTTATTCTCATTGAAAGACGGGATATAAATGTGCAAGTAAACAAAAGTAAAGCATATAAAGTTCCATTTAGTTGCCATGGTGCTGTGTCACACAGGTTACATGCGCCATAAGCTCATGATTTGTACAGGAACATAAAAAGAAGCCTGCTGTATCAGGCAACAGGCCCATCTAGTCTAGTATCCCAATGGCCAATCGGATGCCTCTGGGAAGCTCACAAGCAGAGCATGAGCTCAATGGCCCTTCCACAACTCTATGTCTTCCCTACAGCTGGTAAGACAAAGATGGGCTGCCTCTTAACATGGCAGTCCCACCTAGCAATCGTTCCTACCTTTTCTGATGTTGGGGCTCTGAGTGTCATTTTCTCTTTCCCTGGCCAGGAGGTGGAAGGAGAAATGAATGAAAAGGTGGAGAAAGATTTGAGTTTTGTTGAGGTTGCCGTTGGGAATTCGGGACTCTTCATGACAAAGTGAGAAGCTGTGGTGGCTTAAGTGTTTTGGTGAAGGTCCTGGCGGTTTCGTGGCAATTGGAGAATATGTGAGTGACTTTAACAATTCCGGATTCTCCCAGTTTCTCATTTTTCCAGTCTTAAGTTCAGATCTCCATATTTCTGCATCAGTTTGTGAAAATTTATATATGAAAATGTATCAGCATTTCAGCGCAATTTTCCCCGCTCTGCACATTTGTACGTGTGCAATCTTTGTCTAGCTCCTCCCTTCTGACCTTACAGCCTTGGGTGACCCTGCTTGGAGTACGAGACTCCCGGCGGCTTCGCTCACAAGGGTCATAGGAATGTGCAAGCCCACTCACCACGACAAGGTGATGATCCAGCGAGTGAGAAACCACGAGTAGCTGAGTGTCATATGTAGTTTGTCCCTGAAAGGAAACCATAACTTTGGTATAGAGCTGACACATAAAGGCCAAAGTGGATTTTGGTTCTATTTTAAAGAGTCTTGAATATATATTTTTCCTTTCCCTCCGTAGAAACCTCCAAAAGTTCTTAAGAGTGAGGGCTTGGTTGGGTAAATTATGAAAATTTTTCCGCAGAACATTTGGGAGCATAATTATTATTATTAAAAAAACCCCAGCTACTTTGTATTGTTTTCCTTTTGCTTTCTTGGTTAGCTCTGCCAAGATTTACATTGTACAATTTAAAGAGCTCTGGAACAGCAGTAAAGAGGTGTTACCCTCCCCTTCCCCAATGTGCTGCTGTTTTTAAATTAAGGGCAGTGAAGAGGGGAGTCTGAAAGGGCTGACCTTGAAAGTGATGTTAAGAAGACAAGGAAAAGGACAGGTGATTGGTAAATTTGGTTGGACTTGCTGTGTGGCAATTTAAAGAGACCTAGTCCCGCTCAAAAGAACAAAATCTATATAGAATCTGGTCAAAGCTTTCAACTGTGCAAGGTTGAAATCATGCAAGTTAATTGCATGTAATATGTGATTGTACTGTACAGTGGAAAATTTGAGGGCCAGCCAAGGAAGCTGAATCCTGATAAGACAGAGGTGTTGTGTCCAAGAGGTGGAGAAATAGCCTGTTCTGGATGCACTCCGCTGGAAGAAGCAGGTTTGTAGCTTGAGACCCTACATTGTCACTGGAGACTCAGGTGACCTCAGCGGTTAGAAGTGTCCATTTCCATATATGGCTGGTTCACCAGTTATGACCCGCTTTGAACAGTGATAACTAGGTGATGGTGCTCCATGCTCTGCTAACTGGATTACCGTGATACAACTCTACATGGGGATGCCTTTGAATAAGACTCAGAATTTTCAACTGGTCCAAAATGCAGCAGCTGGATTACTTTGCTGGGGTTCCCTTTAGAATCCATTTTGAAACAGCTGTACTGATCACCAGCTCATTTCCACACCCAATTCAAAGTGCTCTCAAGACAACTTAGGGACCAAGGATGCTTCCTTCCATACAGTTAAGATCTCAAGTTAAGATCAGTAGAGGGGACCTCTTGTGAGTTCTACCACTCACAGAATTTGGGAGGGTGGTGGTCCAGGAAAGGGTATTCTGGGAACTGTAGGTGCTGCGAACTGTAGCTCTGAAAGGTCAGCCCCTTCAACAAATTGCAGTTACTGGGTTTCTCCATGACTGCTAAAGTGGTATAATAGTGGTTCAAATGTATGGTGTGGATTGGACACATGTCTCAAAATTTGGAGAGAGATCTGAAGGTTAATTACCATCTGATTTGCACATTAATCTAATTAATCATAGTGGGATGCTTTCCCAGAGGAGAGAGCCAACTGTGATTCTACTTTATGATGAATACTTTTTAAAATTTATTTGCTTGGCCCTTGTACCTGCAAACTGGCTATAGGTTTTATCTGTTCCTCTGAATTTTATGGTTTGTTTTCCAACAGCTGATTTTGGCTGTTTTTTCTTTATTTGATCGAGTCAGATAATTGGTTCATCTCTCCTGGTATTGTCTACATTGGCTGGTGATGACTCTGCAGGATTTTAGACAGGGGACATTACCAGCCCTACAGGAAGACGTCAAGGATTGAACCTGGACCTTTTTGCATGCAAAGAAAATGCTCTACCACAGAGTTATGGCTTTTCTACCTCTGTATCAGCTGTTCCTGCAGAAGGGTGCAGGTGGAGTGCATTTTATATGGATTTATGCATGTAATCTGGCAGTTCTGAGCCTGTACTGGACTGCATCTTGCACTGAGCACCTGCTCATGACTGAACTGCTTGCCCATTCTCACTTTTTTTTTTTTAAAAAAAAGCTTAATAATTATATGCAAAATTATATGCCAGGAATACATATCATGCTTATAATATGTATGAAATGAATAACGCCCCATATTTCTGCAACATGATTTTATAAGAATTAACCTAAGTGGTTTTATACAGCTTTATGCATTGTTTTATGAACCTGTTTATGTCCTGGTTATTTGAGGAAACCTGGAGTGCACCACACATAAAATAATACATATAATATTATATGTACAGAAATGTGTATGGCATTACACATAATACATGAGAACCATTAGCATTTTTAGAGACACTTGGTAAAAAGCAACAAAAAATAAATAAGAAATAATGTCCTTTATGCTTCCCATGAAGCACCCAAAAGTGATTTATAATGAATATATAAAAGTTAACTATATAAAAACTGTTAAAACATTTGCATATATAAAAAGTTTAAAACAAAAACAGCATATCAATCAATTAATAAATCATCCTAGATGCATCCCTACTTTTCCTTGTTGCTGCTTGATATTACATATTTCTCTCTAATTCACCTTTCATTCCTTATATTCAATTTACAAATTAATTTTTTCCTTACTCCTTATCCACCAGCTGTTGATTTATCAATTCCCGCTCGTATATTTACATAACAATATCATATTCCCTTAGAAGACAAGAGATTATACATACCCCTGCCTATCCACTTTAAATCATGACTTATTATTTCTATATTAATTTTTTCTTTCTTTTCATCTTACATGTGCTTCCATCTGTATCTATCATCTCCACCATCTTTAACTTTTCAGTAGTTGCCCATCTTCACTTTTCCAGTCTACACTCCTCACAGCCAGTGTCCATCTCCTGTCTAGCGCCATATTATTTTGCAATTCAAGTTGTCTCCACAACATTTACACTCTATTATCTGTTGTAAGGTTCTTTCTCAAGGACAGCTGTCTGGCATTAACTCTAAACAAGAAGGGCTCTCTTTGTGCATTCTAACAAACATTGTCGCAGAGACCAGCCCACAAAGTCCATTGGCAAGGAAGACCATCATTCCTCAAAGACTTTTAAATACTAAGAAGGTCCCTCCCCTCTGCCATTGCTCTGCCAGATTTGCATCCACCATGTTTCCAAACAGAATTACAAGTCTCTCTTGTTTCTTTTAAAAAATATATATGCTATCATCTCCAACAACTCAACCTGTGGTCTTTATTTCCAGTTTCTGTCCCCCCCCCCCCCAGTCTGGGAGAGGGTGGGTAATATCTCTTGATAATATATATATATATATATATATATATATATGCTTTCGTAGATTTTCACGGGTACAGGAATGCAGGTTTTGGTGTCTTCGGGTGTCTTCCCGTGTAAGAGTTGGGGTGTCTAGGCGACGTTTCGACGAGGTCTCACTCGTCATCTTCAGGCTGGTGCTTTCGGCTTCTTGTTACTGGAACAGAGCAGGATCTCAGTGTTTGAGTTCCTATAAATACTGTTGAGGGGGTGGGCAGAGAGGAAGTTCCCAGGTTAGTGTGCCTTTTCTTCTTTTGTTCCTTAATTACTTGAGGGATATCTTGAGTGATTACTTGAGTGATATTCTGAGTACCACTTAGGTGGGTCATTAGGTGTGGATTAGTTGCTAAAGCTTTCGTGTCTTGACCTCTTGAGCTTGTGAAGAGTTTTTCTGAGAAGATGGCTGTACTGCATTTAGTTGTGCTCTGGCTTGGCTTCGTGTATAGGGGCGAGCTGTGGTTTTGTGCCCTGTGCCAGCCAGATCTGCTGCACCCCCCTGCAATCCCTACACAGATCTGGCTGGCACAGGGCACAAAACCACAGCTCGCCCCTATACACGAAGCCAAGCCAGAGCACAACTAAATGCAGTACAGCCATCTTCTCAGAAAAACTCTTCACAAGCTCAAGAGGTCAAGACACGAAAGCTTTAGCAACTAATCCACACCTAATGACCCACCTAAGTGGTACTCAGAATATCACTCAAGTAATCACTCAAGATATCCCTCAAGTAATTAAGGAACAAAAGAAGAAAAGGCACACTAACCTGGGAACTTCCTCTCTGCCCACCCCCTCAACAGTATTTATAGGAACTCAAACACTGAGATCCTGCTCTGTTCCAGTAACAAGAAGCCGAAAGCACCAGCCTGAAGATGACGAGTGAGACCTCGTCGAAACGTCGCCTAGACACCCCAACTCTTACACGGGAAGACACCCGAAGACACCAAAACCTGCATATATATATATATATATATATATATATATATATATATATATATATATATATATATATGTATGTATAAACAGTGTCCCTTTTCCTCTCCCCTTGCTTTAACAGTTTCACACACACCTTTCCAACACAGTTCCAAATTTATTCTGTCTCTGGGAGTGCAGAATTCTAGCATTCCAAACTCAATTACACGAAGAGAAAAATAAACAAAGTCTCTCCCCTTCCTCCTTCACTTCACAAGTTTCTCTTTTATTTAAATACAGCCAGTTATATCAAGCTAAGGTTAGTTTAAACTCTAGGGTCCTCTTTTGTAAGCATTTATTCCAGTAAGGCCGGAGGGTAACCACAAAAACAAGGAACCTTAAAAACATAGAGAGCTACCCTTCTCCTCTTCCAATTCTCAACTTCATCACCAACCTTGGTTCCAGAAGCCAAATTTGTCAGCAGCTTCTTCTCCACATCTTTAACTTAGTTCCAGTTAGCCAAACTGAGAAGGGAATCTGCACCTGCCATGGCAGATATGGAGGCTGGCTCACGGGCAGAGAGCTTGAAGACCCAGTGCCATTCTCTTCCAGCCCACTTCGGAGCCTTCTTGCTTCAGCAGCGGCAGGATTGGGATCCACGGTGACCACGGGTTCTCAAGTCCCCCTGAATTGTCTCAGGGAGTTTCAGGGGACATCTCAGTCCTAGTTGCCCCCCTCCTGTCTGTCAGCCTATCCTGATCATAGGAAATCAGCCGCCATGGCTGCAGCAGAAGCAGAAGCCCTGCTGGCCATCATTGTTGATAATGTTGAGCTAGATGGACCAACGGACTGAGTTGAAACAGGGTAAGTTTCTGTTTTCTATATTCCTAAGGAGGACAATAGGCTTCAGATGAGCTCCAAGTCTCATAAGATCTAATGAGGTTCTGTTATGCCATGCTTGGCTCCAGCACATAACCAGGATAGAACAATACATTTATGGGCACGGTGAAGAGTGGAAAGGAACATTTGGGTGGGTGGGTGGAATTGTATCATGAGATATGAAAAATCATTAGATTCAGAGATGTTGCTCTATTGTCAGAGAAAGAGAGAGAGAGAGAGAGAGAGAGAGAGAGAGAGATGTATGTAAATGCATTTGATAATACTTCAGGGTCCTCTCTCCTTTCAAGACTATTTCCAGCACAAGAGATTTGACAGGACTTTCCCCCTTGGAAACAGATGCTTGCATAATTTTTCTTTCCCTCTCTCAGATTCAAAGCCCACAAGGTAAACCAGGAAATGTGACTAAGTACCCAGCTTGGCAATCACTTTGTTTTCTTGGGATTCCAAAGCCTTTAATTCCCTTCCATCCATATTAAACATCTGGAAGTGAACAGTTTCTGTTTGGTCAGAGAAAAATTGCAGACACAACCTGGTTGGCCTTCTCAGAAAATAATATGGAGTTGGGATTACGGAATGACAGGGTGGGGTAGAAAGCAGGAAATCGAGCTGTGATTCGAATGTAAAACAGCACTGCAGACACCACACAGAGGAATGGGGAACTGTTACAATAATTTCAACAGAGCATCCTTCTCTAACCTGGTGCCCTAACTTTCTGAGATGAACTGCAACTCCCACAGGTCATAGTTAAGCATTTGCTACAAGGTGTAGAGATGGGAGCTGGCTTGAGTGGCTTCAAAGCGGGATTAAATACATTGAGAAGGATAAGGCTGGATGGCTGTATACTGCTTCCTGTATTAGTATGCCTCTGAATACCAGGTTGTAGGGATCTTGAGTGGGAGAGTGCTACTGCACTCATGGCCTGCTTGTGGGTTCCCCAGAGGTATCTGGTTGGCTGCTGTGGGAACAGAATGCTGACTACGTAGGCATTCATGTTTAAGCCCCAGCCAGCATGGTTAATGGTCAGAGACAATGGGAGCTGTAATGCAAAATATCTGGAGGACACCAGGTTAGGGAAGGTTGCTAGGGAGCGTCATGGCACCTAAGAGCTGCTAGGAAGCATCACGGCACCTTCCTCAAACTAGTAAATGATGAACAGCACCCCAGATTTAGATTTACTCTTACTGAATTCAATTTAGTATACTTCCAAGCTGTTTTGTGTGGAATCACTGTCTGAGATGAAAAGGATAGTTTTGCACCAGAGCCTCCTTATGTCTCTTCTCTGTAGCCTTAGAAGATGAGAAGGGAAGAGAGGAAGGGAAATGGGTCTCTAATTTGGAAGTGAAATTGCCCCCCTCAGCACCCACACAATTGCTTTGCCCACAAATGCTTTTAACAGGTCATGTGTACATAGCAGTACCTCACATACAATGTTTCCAGTTTGGGTCAAGCTTGGCTCTCTCTTTCCATTCTTTAATTCAGGGATGGAGACTCATAGGCCTATGGGCCAGTGCAGTCCTCTGGGCCTCTCTAGTCTCTGTGTCTCTTCCCAGGCCAGTCCTGCTCTTCCCAAGCAGCACCAGTCAATACTAGATGCTTTTCACATGTACTACTGTCAAGCCAGGTGTCCTCCACCCTATAGTTGTGCGTCCTACTGGAACAGCAATATTTGCAAGCAATGACAAACCTAGATAGCATCTTAAAAAGCAGAGACATCACCTTGCCAACAAAGGTCCGTATAGTTCAAG
This sequence comes from Podarcis liolepis, assembly GCF_965112155.1. NCBI lineage: Eukaryota > Metazoa > Chordata > Lepidosauria > Squamata > Lacertidae > Podarcis > Podarcis liolepis. The sequence goes on along the minus strand of NC_139570.1, from coordinate 46,252,012 downwards.
CTATGGTTTTCCCAGTAGTGATGTATGGAAGTGAGAGCTGGACCATAAAGAAGGCTGATCGCCGAAGAATTGATGCTTTTGAATTATGGTGCTGGAAGAGACTCTTGAGAGTCTCATGGACTGCAAGAAGATCAAACCTATCCATTCTGAAGGAAATCAGCCTTGAGTGCTCACTGAAAGGACAGATCCTGAAGCCACCTCATGCGAATAGAAGACTCCCTGGAAAAAACCCTGATGTTGGGAAAGATGGAGGGCGCAAGGAGAAGGGGAGGACAGAGGATGAGATGGCTGAACAGTGTTCTTGAAGCTACGAACATGAGTTTGACCAAACTGTGGGAGGCAGTGGAAGACAGGCGTGCCTGGTCCGCTCTGGTCCATGGGGTCACGAAGAGTTGGACACGACTAAACAACAACAACAGCACATTTGCAAAGCTGAGCAGGGTCCAATATGGTTTCAAATTGAATGGGAGACTACGTTGGAGGGGGCTGGACTAGATGCCTCTCAGTGTCACTCTTATTTCTACAATTCTATCTGGTTATTCCTGCCTACGTGTAGAACCTTGCATTTGTTCCTATTGAAATTCATTTCATTTCAACACAGTGCTTGCAGATGCATATTTAGGGGAGTGTGACTGGTTCAGTCGCACTGGGTACCGAGCCTTGGGGTGCCGTGAGGGACGCCACAACTATAATTTAGAATGGAGAGTGAGAAGTGGGTGTCAGGGGTACCAAATTCTGGTATTGCACAGGGTGCCACTGAAATTTGAGACCCTGCAATATGACAGTGGTTCTTGTGTGTATGTGGGAAAGAAATATATTAAGGAACTTATAGCTGATTCTGATTATTGAGTGACATATGAATGTGTGAAATAAAAATGAATAAAATATTTTTTCTGAAAAAATTAAATGCCACATTTTCTCATGCTTATCCAGCCATATTACATATTATCTTTTTCTAATTCTAGTCTTTCTCCTTGATCTGGTCAAGTTGAGAAGTGAGTGGTTTTTGTTTTTTGCTAGTTCTGCTAGTAGAAAGGTTGGCGGTTTGAATCCCCGCAATGGGGTGAGTTCCCGTTGTTCAGTCCCTGCTCCTGCCAACCTAGCAGTTCGAAAGCACATCAAAGTGCAAGTAGATAAATAGGTACCGCTCCGGTGGGAAGGTAAACGGCGTTTCCATGCGCTGGTCTGGTTCGCCAGAAGCAGCTTAGTCACGCTGGCTACGTGACCCGGAAGCTGTACGCCGGCTCCCTCGGCCAATAAAGCGAGATGAGTGCCACAACCCCAGAGTTGGCCATGACTGGACCTAATGGTCAGGGGTCCCTTTACCTTTACCTAAGATCTGGAAATAAGGAACAAAATGGGCTGTTTCCAATGCTTGTTAAAGTAGACCTGCTGAAAGTAATGAGCGTGACTAACTTAAATCTATTAATTTCAGTGGGTCCTACTCTGAATAGAATTTAGCTGGATACAACCTGGTGGAGTATTCCCAATATTTTCCAATAACCTGGAGAGAAACATGATCAGGTAATCTAGAATTCTGGGGTGCAGGTCATAAGTGAATCTATAAGTCACACATTCAGCTACAAGATGTTGAATGCTGAGAGAAATCAAATGCTGTACAAGGTTGTGTGATTCAGCCCTTAATGATGGGCCTGTAGAAGCACCTTAGGGATCAAAAAGATCTCTCTAAATCCATCCTCTTTGCCTTTTGATTTCCTCCATTCTCTGTTCTTATAATCTTACTGTATTTTGTGTGTGTGTTTTTTAAGACGGAAAGTATGTTTTCTTTTACCCAGTGAACAGCCTTAGGCTATGAGCAAAGGAGCTGAAATTTCACAGAGATAAAAAGTCAAACAGATAAAACTGTGTGTATGTGTGTCAACACCAGTTGACAAGATTTCTGGATGGTAGCGCAGGATGTTGAGAAACTAAATCCCAGGTCAATGTGTGTCTGGCTCCAAAGACCGTACTCACAGGGAATGTTTGAGTGACAGCCACAAGCTATGCAATGCAACTGGCTTACTATTTCTAAAATAGAGCAGAAAGACCATAGCTCGGCAGAAGAGCACACACTTTGCTTGCAACTGGTTTATCTAGCTCAATATTGTCAACCACCTCCTTCCCTTTAAACCCTCTTGAGTGTTGAGATCAGTAAAGGGGCCTCTGCCACCTCTGGTCGTTGAGAGGGTGGTGGCCTAGGAAAGGGCCTTCTCAGTGGCAGCCCCCAAGTTGTGGAATTCCCTTTCCACAAAGGTCTGCCTGGAACCTTCATTGTATAGATTTCATCATATCCTAAAGACCCGCCTCTTTATCCTTCCCTTTGACCATTGAAACATAATATATTTTAGAACCCACCCAATTATTTTGCTTGTAAAATATTTTAACCGATGTTAATATTGTGTTTCTACTACATGGCTTTTACCTGCCCTGAGACCTTTTGGTGAAGGCAGGTAATAAATCAACATCAGCCTTGAGTCATAATCCTTTGCACACAGCATTTATTATTATATTTATTTATATCCTGCCTTTTCCCCAGACCGGAAAGCAAGGCAGCTTACACAAATTAAGACAACTTGGATAAAATGCAACAGGCTCAAAACATTAAAAAAAAAATCATTAGAGAGTAATGAACATGTAATAGAACTAAAAACAAATCTATCAAAATACATATAATAAAGTTTTCCTTAAAAAAATAGTTTCCAAAGGCCTGCCAGAGGAAGGACAAGGAGGGAGCCAGTCCAGTTTCTTTGGGGAAAGAGTTCCAAAGTATGGGAGCTGCTGCCACTGAGAAGATTTTATTGTTGTTTCAAGCAAGGTTTGAGGTGTTATATTGATGTTGTGGTTGTTGTTGCATTTATACAGAAATGACGAATAATTAAATGCTGCCTTTTCCTATTGTGTGTTAAGACTGATGAAAATGTTTGTTATTATGTTTTACCTTTATTTGAACCTGTTGATTTTATATTTTTATTGATTTATCAGACCCTAGGGCCTTATCTGTGAAGTGTTGTATACAATTGTTGTTGTTGTTGTTGTTATTATTATTACTTAATTAAAGTTATATATCACCCTTCATCCAAAGATCACAGGGTGGTTTAAACATAACAATACAAAATGGAAACACAAAATACACAACACAATAACAAAACAAGCAAACTAAAACCTTCAATAATCCTGCTCTCACAAACACATTGAAAAGGCAATTGATTGTTTAATCAGTCAAAGGCATGGGAAAAGAAGAATGTTTTTGCCTGGCACCCAAAGGTATAAAATGATGGTGCCAGCCTCCCTGGATAGAACACCTCACAAGTAGGAAGCCACTGCAGAAAAGGCCTGTTCTCCTGTTGCCTTCAGAGGGGGGCACACAAAGATGATGGTCGCAGGGTCTGGGTCAGTTCATATGGGGACAGGCAGTCCTTGAAGTATGCACTCCTGAGCTGTTTATGTCAGATGAATAAGAAGATAATTCCTTCTCTAGCAAATTTCAGCAGTTCAGGAGTATAGTCTGTATAGCCCTCCAAATCGTTGGAGCCCTCCTCTGGTGGGATGGGGCAGAGCAGGTTTCTGGGGTCTGTGGCCATAGCAGTGGTACAGCAAGCAATGTGTTGACACAGTAAATGGCTCACTCTGCCTCTTACAAATGGGCTGCTATGTCGCTGAATTATTTAAGTCCCAGCAGCGGCCAATTATGCAGATCCAATTATCTGTTTAGGGAAGCTTAGCTGGAACAGCTTGTAGTTGTAATGCTTTATATTTCCACCATCACCACTGCAACCCCCACTACCAGCAAATGCTGGTTGAAAAGGGGCTTTCAGATCATGAATGCATCCATGTCACTTAGCATATGGATTTAAAAGAAGCCTCAGTATCATTTAACAATGCCATTTTTATCCTCATTGCATCAACACATACAATGGAGGAAGTGGTGGGGTGTCAGGAGCTGTGAAGGGAGAGAGAGAGGGAGCAAGTACAGGAAAAGAGATGAGTGTAGATGAGGTGGGGAACTTCAGGCCCTGGGGAACCAAATGTGGCCCTCCAGTCTTCTCTGTCTGACTATCTGGGTTCTCCACAGGCCCCACATCATCCCTGGCCACCTTCCCTCTCTCCAGGAAGCACCACTAGTCAGCCCTGCTTTGTACCTTCATTCAGCATTTTTGCCTGGTTGCAACATGTCCATGAACTCTTTTAAGACCTCTTGAGGTAAAGGTAAAGGGACCCTGACCATTAGGTCCAGTCGCGGACGACTGTTGTTGCGGCGCTCATCTCGCTTTACTGGCCAAGGGAGCCGGCATACAGCTTCTGGGTCATGTGGTCAGCATGACTAAGTCGCTTCTGGCGAACCAGAGCAGCGCATGGAAATGCTGTTTACCTACCTGCCGGAGTGGTACCTATTTATCTACTTGCACTTTGACACGCTTTCGAACTGCTAGGTTGGCAGGAGCAGGGACCAAGCAACAGGAGCTCACCCTGTCGCAGGGATTCCAACCGCTGACCTTCTGATTGTCAAGTCATAGGCTCTGTGGTTTAAACCACAGCACCACCTGCGTCCCAAGCTTAAGACCTCTTGCTTGTGTGTAAAAACACACCTAATGTGCAAAAGGGAAACTTACATTTGTTGCCCACTTTTGCCTCTGAGCCCACCCACCATTTCGATGCATTTTCAGCCTTCAGGCTGAAAAAGAGAGACCATCTGGAAATAGGGCTCTGAGGGGTGAAATCAGAGGGGCTGTAAGCATTTCATATCCTTTAGCTGCATGGTGCTGGGGACTCCAACTCTCACCAGCCACCCAGCAAGCCTGACCAGTGGTCAGGGATAATGTGCAGAGGCACCAGGTTGCCCCAATGATTGAGGGGGCCCAGCGTGTGGAGCGCTTGTGTGACAACATGCGCATGACGCATGGCATCAAACATGCATCTCCCCACATTGCACAGACTAGGGCAGCTTTCCGCTAGGCCATGTGGGTCCCAGCAGTGTCTCCCAACTAGAGCTGCGCGGTATACTGATAAATTTTCTGAAACCGGTATGGCGTTCAGATCACGATACTGGTTTCAGACAACTTCAAACCCTTCAAGTGCCCCTATTTTAGCGGGACATCACGCATTTCAGAAGCCCATCCTGATTTCTGATTGGATCCGTGAATGTCTTGCTTTCCCTTCCTGAGCCGACTGCGGCAGCTATCGGCACAATTTTTTTTTTTTTTTTTTTTTTTTGCAAACAGAGCAAAGAAGTGTGTGTGTGTGTGAGTATCATACTTTACTTTTCCTATCTCTATGGTGTGCCTACATGTTGGATGTTGGGACTGGGCTCATGATTGAGCAGCCAATCTAAGCCTGCTACCTAGACTTATCCAAGCTTATCCACATAACACTGGTCTTGAAAGATCTACATTGGCTCCCAGTACGTTTCTGAGCACAATTCAAAGTCTTGGTGCTGACCTTTAAAGCCCTAAACGGCCTTGGTCCAGTATACCTGAAGGAGCATCTCTCCCCCCATCGTTCTGCCCGGACACTGAGGTCCAGCGCCGAGGGCCTTCTGGTGGTTCCCTCACTGCGAGAAGCCAAGTTAAAGGGAACCAGGCAGTGGGCCTTCTCGGTAGTGGCACCCACCCTGTGGAACACCCTCCTACCAGATGTCAAAGAGAACAACTACCAGACTTTTAGAAGACATCTGAAGGCAGCCCTGTTTAGGGAAACTTTTAATGTTTAACAGACCACTGTATTTTAATATTTTGTTGGAAGAGTGGCTGGGGAAACCCAGCCAGATGGGCAGGGTATTAATAATAATAATAATAATAATAATAATAATAATAATAATAAGCTCTTGGCTATGCTGGTGCCCAGCAAGTTGCCCATGAGCAGGTGGGAAAGACTTCCTGAGGGGGTCTCTGCTAGCACCTCCCTTTGTGGGCCTCTCTCTTTGTCTCTCCTTCCCCACTTTCCCCCTTTAGGGTCTCCCATTTACGCTGCATGCCTCAATGTCAGGATCCCCACCCCAACCTAGTGCATTATCCATTGACTGCAATTAAGCTGACTCTATTTTACAATATTAGAAAGATCTAAGAGAAGAAAGAGAGAGCTTGCTAGCAAAAAGGATCCCCCAAGCTCTCACAGTCCTAATTAAAAGTTATTCGTCTAAGGCCAGTGGGCATTTGGATAACTGGTGTGGAGATTAACCAAATCACCTTGGGCACCTCTAAACACAACTTTAGAATGTAAGTTAAAATACACAGCTCTCATGTAAGGTCAGGAAAGCTTCCCTCCCCCGCCCCTTTGTGGGGTGTCTGTGTCCTGATTTATACATCTTGAAATCTTAGCCACTGAAAAACCTAGCAAAGAAAGTGCTGGGGGGAGGGGAAGTGTGGAGGGAATGGCTGAAGCACTTGGCACCCCAATTTACCCCTAAAAGTTTGCTTCTTTCCTTTGATTATGTGATCCCCAAACCAAGGAGATAAGTGACTATACAACCTTTAGAAGACATCTGAAGGCAGCCCCATGTTTTATTATGTTTTTATGTATGTTGGAAGCTGTCCAGAGTGTGTGTGTGTGGGGGGGGGTATTATTATTATTGAATAGGACAGGGGGCTGCAACCCGCGGCTCCGGAGCCGCATGTGGCTCTTTTACACCTTTGCCGCGGCTCCGGGGCGGATACTAGCGAGGGGAGGAGGCACATTGTGCGCCCTGACACTCCCCACTGTGGCGGGTGCTGTACTGGCTGTGACGTCGCATGGGGGCAGTGCGTGCGTTAGTCATGCACCGTCCCGACGTCACCTTCCCGGTTTTGCGGCTCTCAGTTGTTTATTTCTTCGGAAACGGGTCCAAGTGGCTCTTTTTGTCTTAAAGGTTGCAGACCCCTGGAATAGGATGTACCTATTTTCATTGGAGAAAGGTTGGAGGGTATGCAGTTTGAGCTGGCAATGTCATGCCAGCTGAAATTGCCTGCAGACAGCAAAGGCTCTGTCTACCTGCCTGCCTGCACCTTTGAGAAGCCCCCTGCCCTTATGGCTCATGCGAGCCAGAGGGGTATGGGGGTGGGGCTGAGCAGTTTAAGAAAGCTCCAATGCCCCTCTGGCTTGCATGAGTCTGAATGGTACAGGGGCTCACTCACCCCCCCCCTGAGAAGTTCAACAAAGCCCCGATGCCTCTTTACCTCATGCAAACTGGAGCGGTATGGTGCTTGCTCAGTAGGGCTGGGCAAATTGTGGTATTTAGCTGCTGATATATCACGATGTTGAAAACCAGGTATCGCCCAGTTCTTCCACCAATGCTGCACAAACTGGTACAACCTCATGTGATGCTGCATCCTCTGGAGAATGCAGTGACGCATGACATTGCACATGCATAAAGTGTGTTGGGGCCACTTGACATTGAGTGGGGCAGGCTGACGACTTGATCTCCTTGAGTTGGTGCGCTTGACGATGGGAGTTGCAGTGCAACAACATCTGAAGGGTCACAGGTTCCCTACCCCTGCACTAAACTAAGAGGTCTGGCAGTGTTGTGGACTGCCCTGGGTCCTGGGTTTCATCACCTCTTCTGTAGCTGAACTGAGTTGGTGGGCAAGTCAGATGCTACCATTCCATTTTCCATTGTGCTTTGACAAGAATGCCAAGCAGCACAATGCAAACTCACTTTCCCCACCTATCCTTCATCTCTCAGTACCTACTTAGTAATGGTGGCAAGAAGCAGCCTCTGCTGGCAACAGCTGCCAGACCCTTCCTCCAACCACCAGAGTCCCCTCCTCCCTGGGCCCAGAGTGAGTGGGAGAGAAGGTAGCATGATTGTATCAGATCTCAGTGATACTGTGGTGCCTGGAAGCTCACATAATTCCAGAGCCAGTCCTGGGCAATGACCTTCTTTCATGGGGAACATAAAGGTCCAGACATCTTGTCAGAACTTGGTAGACTTCTCCAGCTGAGCAACCAAGGACGTGGCAACGAACTACTTGGCTAATACTCCAGTGGTGCCACTGAGAGCATAAATGCATTCTTCTCAGTGTGCTTTGAAACTACATGCCGTTACCCCCTAACGAATGAGGAGGATCCCGTTGAGAACAGGAAGATGACAAATGCATGAGCATCAATGGAGCTTCTAATTGCTCTCCTTTTTTCAGCTTTGGGTTTCAGTCTCTGTGAAACATGCTAAGTTACTTAAGAGTTCCTGCTTCATGGGTCTGCTGTTATCTCTTCCCCCTTGTTACATGTTTAATTGATCATTCTTTTCCCTGGCTCAAATGACTGCTTTTAGAAACTAGTCAGCAAGGAGTTGCTTCTGTTCCTTCATCTGCCATCCCTTCTGGGGCTGTAAAAAACACTGATGAAGCTCTCATCACAGCAAATTAATGGACAAATCTGTCCTAGCTTGACATTGCTGTAGTCGAGTCTGAAGGTATGTTAACAACATATATATATGAGTAGATTTCTTTCTCAACCTGGTAACCTCCAAATGTTATTGGACTACAACTTCCAGAAACCCATATCCTTCAAGTGTCCTGATTTTTCTGGGATATCCTGGAATTACAGAAGCCACCCCAGCTTCTGATTTTATCCCAGAATGTCCCATTTTCCCCATCCAGCGCTGCCACCATCGAGTTTGCAGAGGAGCATGATCCAGCACTTGCAGTGGTGCTGCATGCTTGCACAAGTCAGCTGGCTTCTATGAGAGCACAGCACCAAAAGATGTGCATCACGATTTTCAACAGCAGAATATTGGAGGCAGTAGTGCCAACTTGAGTAAAATATTGCAAGGGCCCAGGTAAATCCTGCCCTATATGCTTTATCTCTGCCACATATTCTTTGAATGCCCAAATATGGGTTAGATCAGGCTTCCTCAACCTCAGCCCCCCAGATATTTTTGGCCTACAACTCCCATGATCTCTAGCTAGCAAGACCAGTGGTCAAGGATGATGGGAACTGTAGTCTCAAAACATCTGGAGGGCTGAGGTTGAGGAAGCCTAGGTTAGATGATCCATTAGAAATTGGCCAATGTGGTCCTCTAGTGGACTACATTTATTTCCTGACCACTACTAACTCAGATGACATGGCTACTAATGTTAAAGGCAATCTCCTTGCTACTACATTTACTGTTTTCAACCCTGCCTTCCACCTCAGGTTGCACACTGGAGTCTGAAAGTCATGTTTGCCATGGAAGGGTTTGAAGTTACAGTCATATCTCGGGTTACAGCCGCTTCAGGTTGCATTTTTTCAGGTTGCGGACCGCCGAAACCCGGAAGTACCGGAATGGGTTACTTCCAGGTTTCAGCTGTCGCGCATGCACAGAAGCGCTGAATCGCAACCCGCAGATGCAGGTTGCGAACGCTGCGGGTTGCATCCCGCACGGATCATGTTTGCAACCCGAGCATCCACTGTACAGTGTGGTACCTCAGGTTACATATGCTTTAGGTTACAGACTCCGCTAACCCAGAAATAGTACCTTGGGTTAAGAACTTTGCTTCAGGATGAGAACAAAAATCGTGCTCCGGCGGCACGGTAGCAGCAGGAGGCCCCATTATCTAAAGTGGTGCTTCAGGTTAAGAACAGTTTCAGGTTAAGAATGGGCCTCTGGAACGAATTAAGTACTTAACCTGAGGTTTCACTGTACTTGTGATTGAACCATGGAGATGAACAATTGAAGACCCATGCGGTCTAATTATGTGGTTTAATTTAACAAAAGCTAACAAAAACTTTACCCTAACAAAGGCTGTTTTGGTGATTCTTTTAAAAGTTTTCTCATCTGTCTATCTCCCTAGATAGAGTGAATTATGGAAACAAAGTTCTCTGAGGAACAGGGGAAGGAGCTGGATATGTTTAGCCTGGAAAAGAGGAGATTGAGGGAAGAAATTATTGTGGTCTTCAAATATATGAAGAGCTCATTTGAGATAGAGAGGTATTGTTCTCTGTTTCTCCCTAGGCAGGACTAGAACCAATCAAAGGGAATGGCCAGGAAGTAGATTTCTGTTAAACTTCAGGAGAAATGTCCTAAAGGTATTAGCTGCTTGACCATAATGACTGCTAGACTGTAATGGGAGGTGGTGGACTCTCTTATGCTGGAGCTACTTAAAGAGAGGCTGGGAAGCCATTTGTTGGAGATACTGTAGTTGCATCCTGAGTCCTGCGTTGAGCAGGGGGTTTAAATTAGAGCAGGTGTGGGAAAGCTGTGCATCCAGATGTTGCTAAACTACTACTCACATCTTCCCTGGCAATTGAGCATGCTTGATGGAGACTGATGGGAGTTGTACTTCTGCAACTTCTGGAAGCCCATTGGGTCCCCACACCTGGATTAAAGCATCCTTCCCCAAATTGGAGCCTTTCATCCACCTGATGTTTTTGGATTCCAAGCCCATCACCCTGACCATTGGTTGTGCTGACTGGAGTTGGTGGGAGTTGGAGTACAGCTTGGGGAAGAATGGATTAGAGAGAACTCCCAGGTCCCTTCCAAGTCCATGATGTTTGTTGCCTTGGACTTCTTTGTGAAGTGGAATCCTCTCTTTTTATATTTCTAAATGTTGTACAGAATTTCATAAACCCGGCGCAAGTTTTAATTGTTGTGTGTTGTTTTAATGTTAACAGGGATATCCTTTAGATCCTTAAGATTTCATAGCTGGAACGTGCCAGGTCTTCGATTCTTTGTGGAAATACTTTGTGTTCATTTCCATAGTACTGTATAGCTGTACCAAATGTTCCCTGCAGTGCTGGGAGTAGTGGTGGAGGATATCCCTTAGAAACAATTCCTTAAAACTCATTTATCTCACTTTTCATGGCTGGCAATCATAAGCAGCACTTCTTTCCCCGCCTCCCCAATGTGCTGCTGATGCTCGAGCAGATATTTTAACCCCCTTTTGTTCATTTCACAGCCAGTTAGGGATTGTGTAGTTTATTTAGTCTATGTTTGTTTCGTAGGATTTCTTACCATCCTGCACCCTAACATCCAGGGCAGGTTACAACACAGAATGATGCAATATTACAATCAAGCAAAGCAGTTTACATCACAGTATAAAAATATCCCAGTCAGTAAAGACAACTTACATGAGAAAAACATGTGTGTCAGGGGGTCAACGGTCAGGATAAAGAAGTGTATATTCCATGAACTATGAAAGCTGTACAATGAAGATGCCCAACTGTGAGGTGTGATGTGATGATCCCTGATACTGTAAAATAGCATGATGAGCTGCATCGCAGTATGTGTCCAATGAGATTTGGCTATTTCTTGATGTCATTAAGGCATAGCTGTCAACCGTCCCTTATTCGGTGGGAAACTCCCATATCACAGAGCCGTGTCCCGCTGCTGTCCCTTATTGATGATGTCCCTTAAATTTCCTGGGTTTCAAAGGAAGCAGCTCCTCTCCCTCCCTCCCTGCTGGCCAGGGAGGAGGCGGGCTCCAGCTGTGTTGCTTGGCTGCATTGCTCACCCAATAAGGAGTCTAAGAATGACTGGGGGGGTGGAGCTTGCAAGCCTTGTGCCGATCAAATCGGCTGCGTTGCCTGGCGACTCGCCTTTTCTCAGCGCTTCCTGGCGGAGAGGTGACGGTGGTTTTCCTTGCTGCATCCCCTTTGCCTGGTTGCTGCGCTGTGGGAACCACCGCTTGAAGCTTCGTTTGGCTGCTGGCTGGGCTTTCTGCCTTTGGCTCAGAGGGGCTGAGAAGTTGACCATACCTGTGCCCGGAAAATCCCTTATTTTGGCTGCTGATCCCTTATTTTCGAGGCTGCTGGTCCCTTATTTTCAAATCTGTAAGCTGACAGCTATGCGTTAAGGGTTAATGAAGCCCATTCAGAAAAAAGGCAGAGCTTCCTTTACAAAAAGAATCACCTAGTCAACTAGGGATGACAAAATGAACACATTTGCAGCCTCTTTGTCCTGATCTAAAGAATGTTTGAAACTGGAGTGCCTGTTAACAAAACAGGCCCTTCTCCCTTTGCTTCACATCTTGCCCAGGGTCTGACAGCAGAGCTGATCTGCACCAATAAGAGTTCCTTGTTCTATATTTGCCATATCAAATCATGTTTCCCTAACTGTAATCTCTTGCTTAGCTGTGCCTGTCCGCTGCCATAAAAATTGATGCACAAACAATGGGTTTGAATTCAACATCATAAATACTAATTGCATTATGGCAAGGAATTTAGGGATACTCTCATTTTTACTCAAGAAAATCACCATTTTATAGTTCAAATCAGGGAAAATGAATGCAGTAAATGGGGAAAAAAGCACTGCCTTTAGCTCAGCATCCCACCCCTCCCCCCAAAAAAGAGGGTGGGAGACTGCGGTCCCTCAGTGGCTCGGTGTTAAAAAGAAACCACCTTCATCCAAACAGCCACAGCTGTAGTTGTAGTAGTGCCAAGCTGTGCAGGGGACTTCGTGTCCTTGGGGGGGGGGGAGAGGAGAGACAGCAGGTCGCCCTCTTAAGTCAAACGTGCACAGGCACCGCCACGCATCTCTCGCGCCCTCTCAGAGCCTCTGCTCAACATCTCCTGAGAGGCTGCCAAGCCTCCAGGCTGCTTCCATTCAGCCTTAGGCTCGCTCCTGGCTAGGGAAAAGCTGTGTGTGTGTGTGGAGAGGACGCCGCTGGCAGTGTCCCATCACTCACTCCACTCGGAGCTACTGAGGAAAAGGAGGTGGGGACGGTGCGCCGTTCCTCTCGGTTCAAGTGCGCCCCTGCACCCCTCTCCCAAAGCCCAGCCAGAATCCTCAACTAAATACAGTGTGCTAAAAGGGGGGGGGGGAGGAACCCACCCACAAAGAGGATACTTCACGCTCTTTCTGCAGGGCACCTAAACTATCCAAAACCCCGCTGCTGCTGCTGCTGCTGCTGTTGCTGCTCCAAATGTTTAGGGGTATGCGTACCCCTGTGTCTCCCCAGAAAAAAGTTGAGGATCTCCAGTATTAAGGGACAATTCCAGGAGTATCCTCATCGGAAGCCCTGGGATATTTTGATCCAGCAAGAACCTCCAAATCCAGCTACACGTTTCTCTTAAATCACTGCCAACTTTAAGATGTGCATATTTGCTGCCCCAAGTGATTTTGGTGGTTTCATTGAAAATCTTTCCTTTCTTTCTGTATTCCTGAAGCATTTCAGTTCAACAGGAGCCTTCACATCCACCTTGAAATTTTGCATGACTGCTGTAATGCAATCTATGTGGGGCTGCCTTCAAAGATAGTTAAAAAATCTGGCTGGTTCAAAATGTGGCTACCCAAGTTCTGATGGGGAACTGACACAATTATTGTAGCAGCTGCAGTGGTTGTTAGTGCATTTTGAAACCCAATTTAAAGCACCAGCTTTATCTTTAACCTTATTTTTTTGTTTTGGATAATTATTTGTTCTCATTCCAACCTTAGTTGGTCACTTAATTGGGGAGAATTGGGGAGCTTTATCTATAACCTTATTTTTTTGTTTTGGATAATTATTTGTTCTCATTCCAACCTTAGTTGGTCACTTAATTGGGGAGAATTGGGGAGCTTTATCTTTAACCTTATTTTTTTGTTTTGGATAATTATTTGTTCTCATTCCAACCTTAGTTGGTCACTTAATTGGGGAGAAGGATTTTTGTTTGTTTGTTGTTGCAAGCATGATTGGCTTGGTGCATAGCTGTCAAATTTCAGATTTGAAAATAAGGGATCAGCAGCCTCGAAAATAAGGGATCAGCAGCCTCACCTATCCTGGGGACAGTCTACGGAATATCTAACAATCCGGGATAGCTGCGGGAAGCAGCAGGAAATGGCGCTGTAATAAGGGAATTTCCCGCAAAAAAGGGGAAGGTTGACAGCTATGGCTTGGTGGCTGTTTTCTTTTCTGCTTGCTTAAAACTCTTGAATCAAGAGGCTTCCGGTCCCACCTGCCTTAATGGAGGCAGCCCCCACGAAAGCGGGGGATCACCGACAAAGGAAAAACAAGGATGACAGAGCGGAATGGGCTTCATTCGCAGTTTGTCTCGGTTCCTGGCTCTCACTCTGGCATGGAATGTGGGAGGCAGAGAAGCACTGAGTGCAAAAGCACTTCACCTGGCACCTCCTATGCTGCCATTAAGAAGCACAGGTTCTCTGTTTAATTGGATCTTTAATTGGCTTTAAAGTACTGGTGCATGATGGAAAAGGGCTGCAACAACATACTACCAAATATACCAGCTACATGGATCAAAGGTTTGAATTGAGATAAGATTTTCTTCAGCTTGAGAGTCAGTTGGGGAGATAGAAGCTCATGGTTTGTTTATCCTAAGCTTTCATATATTTATGATTCAGCAACTCTCTCCAGAATATAATAAAAAGATTTTTGCAAGTGAGGAAGGGACGTTGGAGTAATATTGATATTAACAAGCAAAAATGAAAACTCTGTGTGATCTGAAATTAAGAAAGGAGGGAGAGGGGAAGCTCAAGTATGACTGTGTTGGAAAGACAGAGTAATTCCCCTCACCTCTGTTTAAAAACAACAGACAAGGAAAAAGAGATTAAGATTTGTGTGTGCTACTGACAAAATGTAATTTAAGATAAAGTTTAATTGGGCCATAAATCTCTCACTGGAAGGAAAAGAATTTGGGGCTGTGATAAGAACACTGCAAGGATTATGGGAGTTGTAAAGGAGTATTAAATCTTCTGAGTGTTTGAAAACTACCCACCTTTTCTTAGGCTGAGGGGGAAATGAAGAAAACCTGCAACATGTTTTATTAGTGAGACAGAATGTTTTCTAGCCTGTTGCAAGACGAAGCAAGGGACGGAGAGATAAGACCTTGAGAAACTTTGAGATTCAGTTCTGCCCCAAGCCACGATGGGAGAAAACAACAGCTAGGAAGCAAAAGAGACAACACCATATGTGGACAGAAGGAATCTCCATGGACATAGCAGTTTTCAGACGCAGGGCAGAATAAAGATAATAGTTCCTCACTTGAAGCTTTATAAATTTATATATTGTAACATCACAAATGGAAATCATTAATTATGTAGCTGTTGACTAAGGGCTTATTATTATAACTGAAATGTAGCTGACATTAATTAAGATTATGGAATGCAGTGATATAAGATCGGAAATGCATTCAGTCCACCATACGGGGAGCCACTTTAACTAAAATGTATTAATTGGAAGTTAATTGGCATTTTGATAATTGTATAATTTGGGAATTAATTGTTATTGTTATAGTTTGGCTATTATTGGGGGTATATTAGAAAACACACACACACACATATAAAAAAACTGTTGAAACGAGGGCCTGTGGGCAATATGATTTCACTGATTGACAGGCTTGTGCCATTGGCAGGAAGTGTGAGCAGGGACAAGGAATTCAGAAGAACCTGGTGAGAACCCTGAGGCACCTGCTTGGCAAAGAGATAGTTTCCTAACCTATTGGTGGCTGGCTCAAGGGGAATTGATGGCTTAATGGCTCCAGTACAAGGAACCAGGGTAGTCTGGCACAATAAGAAGGCAATGGGATTCATTCCCTATAGTCCTCTTCAGCAAGGCTGCCTGCACTTAGTGTTACTTGAAAGCACTCATTGCTTGTTGCAAAGCCTTGCAATTAATAAGGTGACCCCCTAACCCCTGCCATATGCCTCATATCTGAATTCCAATTTCAAGGCAAAGGGGCTGACAAACTCATACGTTTTATTAGTACACTGAATGTGTATTGATTATTGCTAGTTTTATTAATGTTCTTGGTTTATTGGTTTTTGTATTCTATTTTATTATTGTTGGGAAATATATAAAATTTATGCTTGTGTAAGCCACTTTGAGGGAGTTTGACTCATAAAGGTGGGTTGTAAATATTTTTAGACTATACTGATCAAGGCCATTTATCAGTAATAGAAACACCACTGTTTATTTTCAGAAAACACCCATTTAGAAAGGCATGGCAATGTTGACTTGATAAGGTCCTTAAGATTTCTCTTAAGAATATGAAGATGTAAAAGGAGCCTATCTGGATCAGGCCAATGAACCAACTAGTCTAGCATTCTGGTCCCATGAAAGCTAGCCAGATGCCTTTGGGAAGCCCACAAACAGGGCATGAGCATAACGACAGTGTTTCCATTTCTGATTCTCAGCAACGCTGCTCCCAACAGTGTAGGGAGAACATTGCTGTGGCGACTAGTAGTCATTGATACCCTGATCCTCCATGATTTTTAAAATCCTCTCTTAAAGCCATCCAAGTTGGTGGCCATAACTACTTCTCAAGGGAGTCAATGCCATAGTTTAGCTATGTGTGGTGTGATGAAATCTTTCCTTTCATCTGTCCCAAATCTCCCAGTGTTCAGCTTCGGATGGTGCTTCTGTGATTCTGACCACATCAGCATGATGTGATGTATTTTGACAGGAGGAAACAAAAAGAATAATGGGCCAAGCCATGTAATTAATCTTGACTTTAATAAAATATTTTGATACTACATCTCTCAGGAGACAGCCTAGCAGTATAATTTATATTGATGGGGATGGATGCAAAGCTGCCAGAAAGGGCCTAAATTACAGTATGAAAAAGGATAACTGACAGGGGATTGACATGGAGGAAGTATTCAGCATTTTGCTATAGGCCTTTGATTCTACATAACTGTGGCAGTAGACTTTTGTGAGGGATATGCCATGACAGATTCACATGAGATTCATGTGACGGATCATGTCTAGAAACTAGACACTGGCACAGAGATTGCCCATGTGGCACCCACAAGAGTCAGAGTACCTATGAGCATCTCTTATGGAACCCAGGAAAGGTTTCAGTAAATATCCTCTCAAATATCCACAGTTCACGAGAGACTCTTTGCTCTTCCTGCTCAGTCACCTGTTTTGCACTGCCTCAGCTTCTACAATGAACATGCCCCCTAAAAGATGCTCACATTTAATTGGATGCTAGGAACAGATGCTTGCCCCCTTCTGTTCTGGAAAGAGGAGAGGTGCAAAGAGCTTCTCAGGGAACAAACATGGTGGTGCCTGATGCTGGTGTCTCCTCCCTTATTTTCTTATTTTCTTTTTTATCTTAGAGTTTTTTAAAATTACATATTAATAAACAAGACTCATAAGCACAACTATGAATTAAGTTCCAGTCCTTCTTGTAAATTCATGGGGGGGGGGAGAAAACCTATACAATAATTAAGAAATATGCAGACAGCAATATGGAAAGCCAACAAAGATAATGTATAGAATTTAAGCTAAGGACCAAAGCTGTTTAGGTATAATACCTGTCCATAATGGACGGTGAAGCTCTGAGGGAGGAGTACTCCCTTTTGTCACAAAACAAATTCAGCAATGGAGACCAAGTAACTGAGAATGATATTTTAGATTTAATCCCCAGCTGTCTGTTACACTCTGTAACTTTTCCTACAAATCCTAACTGCCATACCCTTTTTCACCCGCCTTTTAAGGTGCAGCGGGAATGGTATGTCTAATGCTGGGTGTATTCCAACTTAGCTGCTGTTACTAGGTGGGTAATTAAGTCTCTGTATAAAGACAGAGGACGAGATGGTTGGACAGTGTTCTCGAAGCTACTGGCATGAGTTTGACCAAACTGCGGGAGGCAGTGGAAGACAGGAGTGCCTGGTGTGCTCTGGTCCATGGGGTCACGAAGAGTCGGACACGACTAAACGACTAATCAACAACAACAACAACACATTTTGCAGTATTTCTGGAAAGAGTGATAGCAATGCTAAACCTGGGTCTGGAGGGATTATTTGTTGCCCCTGCCATTTTGTGGTTCTGTCTCTTCTTCTGATGTCTTGGATGTGACAGCTAGTTTATGTTATGACAGAGCCCCATGGCAGATGTTTTGTGATTGGCCCCCACCTCACTTTCTCAAAATCCTAGTATATCTGGGTGAATGCTAGGTTAGAATCCTTACTGACATCTACTTTTCTATGTTGGAGTATGAAGGAATTTGGGGGGGGGGAGGGTATACAAGCTCCCACCTATTGTCTAAAGCAATATATTCCAGACACAGGTATACTATCTCACTGATAACCTGCTGAGGCTGTGGTATTAGACAGCAGTCAGTCACAAACCGGAAGCCTGGAACTGAGCCTGGGAACCAGAACACGGGAAAAATGTTAAGGACCACCTGATTCCATATTCTCCACCATTTTAATGATGTGGCACTTTTGACACCTTTAGCAATCGGGAGGAAAAAAAACCCCTCTTGCAACTCAGAGCTTTGTCAAAATTTGAAAGCAGCAAATCTCAATTGTGGGGTGCAGGTTGGGCTCTCACACGTGCAGAATCACTGGCTGTCAAGAATGTGATCCAGCCCATAGCTGAAATCATTTCCTACCAATGATGGTTAGATAAATATGGAGTTATAGTAAAATCACCTGGGTTATATTGTGTATTTCTCTTTAAAATTTATCCAAGTCTGTATTTCACTGGTGTCAATGTAATGGTGCTAATAGCAATATAAACTAAATGAATAGACAAGGAATTGGCTAATAGCAATGCAAACAAAAGAGGAAAGAACGGACTGACATAATAAAATGTCAGCCAAACTACCAGTAAAATAAAAGCATTGATGTCTGGCAAATTCTTGAGAGATGATTTCTTGTTCCACCAGGCTGTTTTAAAGTGATGTGCGAATGAATTAATTGATCTAAATGTTATAGGGGATGAAAATGGAATATTTTCTTTTAAAAGAAGCCTATAATGTTTAAAAGAGAGATGGGGATCCTGTGACCCTCCAGACGCTGTTGGAATCCACCAGAAATTTCTTCCCAATGTTTAGTTGGAATCTCCTTTCTTGACATTTGAATCCATTAGTTCAGGTCATAGCAGCAAAAGTAGCAAAAGACAAGCTTGCTCTCTCTCCCATGTCAGATCCCTTCAGATGTTTAAATATGACTACCTTGCCACCTCTCATTCTCTTCTGCTCAAGACTAAACATGCTCAGCTCCCTCAGCCAATTCTAGCTAGCCTCATATTGGAAGCCTTAAAAGAGGACACAGACAAGAATTGGAAAAGCTGAATGACGCTGTAAGGTTTTTTTAAAATGTACATGGAAAAATACACAGCACTCTTGGGTTGCCATACATCCGGATTTACCCAGACATGACCTCAAATCAAAATAAAATCAAATATCTTTAATACGGTCAATGACCAGGAAACAATTTATAAAATATGACATTAAGAGTAATATTGTGCTAGAAGTAGCAGTAAAAATATGGCCAATTCTCAGAGTTGGTGCTTATATTTATGACCAGGTTTCGAGTTTTAAGTTTTTAAAATTCAATTCAGGAGTCGCTACTGTTTAATATCGTTCCTTCGATGTTTACAGTTTGGACTCCTTTGTAGACATCATTGCTCGTCTTATTCTTGTTGCAATGTAACAGTACTTTGCCACGGACCTGTTAATTTTGGGCTCTTTCTCAGTCAGACATGACCTCTTTTTCAGGGATGAAATCACTGTGGGCAGATTTTTTAAATTTTGTAAAATGTCTGGGTTTCGAGGGAGGCGTTGCGTGTGAGGGAACTGGCCGAATGGCAGCGCGGTTACAAAAGGAAGTGGTGGCTGCAGCGCTGCTGTTTCTGGCAGCCATGTGTGCTTATACACACACATCTGTCCGTTCGTCTGTCACCAAGGGAGGCAGGCGAGGCCAAGGCCTGAGGGAGCTGGTGCATCCCTGAAACATATGTTTATACTAAATTTTGGAAGAAAGTTTTGGATTGTATAAATATGACTGTTCAGGAAAGAAAACCCTAATATTTTCAACAGAGAATATTCTTCTGAGCTAAATACCTACTATATGGAAGTTAACAACTGGACAACAAAATGGTCTTTACGTGCTCTAATGGTAGCCAAGAGGCTGATATTGATGAACTGGAAGAATAAAGACATAATCTCCTTTAATCAGTGGATTTGTCACCATGGGCCACGTCAGGCAAGGCATCTGAGGAGGAGCCTCCCTCACATCCTCCCTCTCCCTCTTCCTCCTCCCCTCAACGGTCTCTGGACGCAGGCCCGGCCCCTCACAGTGTGATAAGGTGTTTGAGAGTGCAGCCCCTGGAAGCTGCATCATAGTCAGCTGCCATTTATGGAGTCACATGTAAGCCTTGTCTATCATTGGTTGGGTCATGTAAGTTGGGTTTGAGGTCATAATTGGTGTGTGTGTGGTGGGCAACTCCTAGGAATGGAGGAAGCTGCCTGAAACCTAGTCACACTATGGATAAATCTACCTCAATGTTGACTACATTGACTGGCAGAAGCTCTCAAGTGTTTCACAGAGACTGTTGGTGTACTGCCCTCTTTCACTCATCCCAGGCATTGGCAATATGGCTGTATTTCTAACGGGTGAAGATAAGCTATCCAAAGAGCCTTGATGGGACCTCTTAGTGCCTCTCTGAATTTCCTTTCATTCTTTTACTCTCCCCTCCATTTCATATTTGTTTGTACCTCTGATACCTACTCCTGATAAAAAGGTTTTCTCTTCCATCTCTCTGCCTGTAAGGGGTTTCTCTCATTTCTCTTCTCCCATTTTGCTCTTCCCCACTGTTTCCACCTTCCTTATCTTTCTGCTTCAGTCCCACCTTCACACCCTCTTGTTTTCCATCCTAGCCCCTTCCCTTTTCCTCTTCCACTCCAGACCCCTGCTTTGCTCCCTGCCAATCAGTTGAGAGGGACTGCACCTTGTCCCTGTCTCCCATTGGCTTGGAAGAGGGAGAGGGATTTGTGCAAATTTCCTACTTAAAATCCTCAGGGTGGAATTCAACAGCGCATTACCCTGTGTAGACCAACCATTAACTACTTACCTTCTCCAGAGCACAAAGTGCTTTTAAAAGGACTTTCCTTTAGAAAAAGAGTTCTTGTCCCTTACTGTATTTGGCTATGATTCTGCACTGGTCCCCCAAAATTGGGACATTTCTAGGAACAAATCCTTCTCAAATTTTCCCTGAATGAAATTCTTGGCACCAAAATTTTGAATCCATTTTGGCTGCTCTTATTAAACAGAGAACTCATAGCAGCACAGAGGGCATGCTTCTTTAACACACTAAATCCACTTGTCACCCTTCTGCTATGGTCTGAGGAAGCAAATCTGAAAGCTCAGACATCTATTGTTGGCAAGAAAAGTCTCTTGACATTTTCACTGTAGAACAAGTCCCTTGCTCTTCAGGCACCACTTAAAATCAGCACATTTCTAAGTACCGTAGCTCTTCATTGGTCTTTTTACTGTTTCCAACAGAGAATGCATGAATTCAAGAATCGTATTCAATTATGGATAAGGATACTTAAGTGTTTGGGCTTGACATCTGAATTCACAGACCATGATTTGTGTGATCAGCCAGTGATCCAGAACCAGAAACCATGATTTGCACTAATTATGGTTTGGGTTCTGAATTGTCTGAACGTCTGAATTGACAAACCAGTGCCTAACATGGTGATAACAGAATAATCAATGCAAGGAGAGAGTTGAAGCCCAATAAAGTAAAAGAATTGGTAAGGGAACATCTAGCTACTTTAAATGAATTCAAATCTCCAGGGCCTGATGAACTGCACCTGAAGGTTCTAAAAGAGCTTGCAGAGTCAATCTCAGAGCCTCTGTCTATAATCAAGAACTCTTGGAGAACAAGTGAGGCCCCTCAAGACTGAAAGTGAGCAAATGTTGTCCACATCTTCAGAAGGATGGGGGTTGGGGTGGGGAGAAGACCCAGATAACTACCGACCATTGAGCTTGATATCAGTACCAGGAAAGGGCCTATAATAAATAATTTAGTTGGTCTGTGTGCACTTAGAAAAGGATGCTGTGATTACAAAGACTCAGCATGGGTTTCTCAAAAGCAAGTAATGCCAGACAAATAATATATATTTTTTTTTATAGAGTTACAAGCTTGGTGGATCCAGGGGATGCTGTGGACATAGTGCATATTGATTTTAGCAAGGCTTAGGAAAAGTCCCGCATGATATTCTTGCAGAGAAGCGGGTTAAATGTTTACTAGGCAAGGTAACTGTTAGGTGGATTTGACCAAACCCAAAGAATATTCATTAGTGGTTCCTCATCATCCGGGGGAAAGTGACAAGTGGGGTGTTGCAGGGTTCTTTTCTGAGCCTCATTAATTTTTAGATGACATCAGACTGGTAGGGGCTGCTAATGCTGTTGAAGACAGAATTGGGATTCAAGATGACCAAAACTGATTTGAGAACTGGGTTAAAACAAAGAAAATGATTTTCAACAGGGACAAATGTAAGGTTCTACACTTAAGCAGGAATAGCCAGCTGTACAAATATAAAATGGGGGATCTTCAGGTGTTAGTAGACAACAAGCATAACATAAGTCAACAGTGTGATGCAGAAGCAAAAAAAAGCTAATGATATTCTAGGCTACATCAACAGAAGTACAGTGTCCTGATCAAGGGAAGTAATATTCCCACCCCATTCTGCCTTGGTCAGACCACACCAGGTGTACTGTGTCCAGTTCTGGAGGCCACAATTTAGAAAGGATATTGACAAGCTGGAACGTGTGCAGAAGAGGGTGACCATGATGATAAAGGGTCTGAAAACCAAGCCTTATGAGGTATGGTTAAGGGAGGTGGGTATGTTTAGCCTGCTAAACAGGAAATTCTGAGTAAACATTCTGATGGCAACAGCTATTCTCCAGAAGCCCTGGGATACTTTTGTAAGATCTGGGGATGTTTGAGTTCCCACAAGACCTTTTGGGAGCACCCCAAACCTGGCAAGAAGAGAGAGCCTTGCTTGGAAAGCAATGCAGAGAGCTTAAAAGCGCCCTTTGTGCTGAGAAAATCCAGTGCAAAAAGAGCTTTTAAGCTTTCTGCCTTGCTTCCTGAGCAAGGACTCTCATTGTGCCAGCTCTGTATTTAACTTGTGGGATTTCATCCAGCTGGCCTTCAAGCACATATAGTTGAAACTGTGCAAGTTAAATGCACAAAATGCCTGATCATACTACTGTATACCAGACCCTCCAAGTGTCTCTATTTTCCAGGAATGTCCCTGATTTAGAGAAGCTGTCCCGGTTTCTGATTTGATCCTGGAATGTCCCACTTTCCCTTCGGATGTCCCTATTTTCATCAAAGAAATGTTGGAGGGTATGGAGTTATACAACTCCCAAGCTCCCAGGCAATCCTGTATGGGGAAGGTTTTTTTTTAAATGTTTAATTATTTGTTATATTTATATATATATATTGGAAGCTGCCCAGAGTGTCTGGGGCAACCCAGTAAGATGTGTGGAGTATAAATAGTAAAATTATCATTCTAGAATGGGACATCCCTATTTTCATCAGAGGATGTTGGGGGGTATGCTGTGTATACTATAAAGTGTGTGGTGATGGATACTGTCTGTTTTGCTGGGGAAGGGTGCCAGTCCACTCTCTAATAAGAGAAAGATGTCTCTGAGCAGAAGTCTAGCATCAGAGACGCACCACCCAGTGGCATCTGCCCTGTCACTCAGCAAATGGAGCTGCTGTACCATGTGGAAGGAAAAGCTGGAATATGTACAAAGGGCTCTGGGTGCGGGCAGGAGAAAATCCAATATTGTAGAATTCATATCAGAAAAAATTCATCTTGTTTTCTCTCTGCCTTGCATTGCCGGTAGATCTGAGAGCAGCTGTATTGATAGAACCTGGTGATGGTTTGTTGTCGAGCCTTGTAGCATGATATTAAATTTTCAGCTTTATTGCTAAAGTCAGCAGTTCCTCAAGCTGGTAAGGAGGGAGACAGAATGAAGCAGGAGAGAGACAGAGAAGCGGGCGTTTCATAGTTGGGATGGACATTGCTCAATGTGTCAGATGTTCATTGAGGATGAAAGACCAGAAATAGTCTGGCAACATTAAACAAGAGCTGAATAACAAACAAACAAACAAAGAAACAAAGCCTCCTAGACTTCTGCCTCTCTCCTCCCACCCCCAGTATACTGCATTGCACACCTGGGAACAGGGATGAGCACGAGTCGATTGCTGCAGAGCGTAGGAACCTGCCTTAAATTGCCAGAGCATTGGTCCGTCTGGCTCGATTCTGTCTACACAGATTAGTAGGAGCTCTCCGGGATTTCAGGCAGGAGAGTTTCCCCAACTTACCTTTGAAAAAGTAAGTGGTATCTCAAATCAAACGAATGAATGAAACTATTTGGAGGTGCCAAGGATTGAACTTGGGGCCTTCTGTATACAAGCTTCTTTTTAAAATATCTTTAGCAAAATCAAGTTTGCAACCTCCCAAGACACTTTTTCTTCTTTCTGCATTTCTCTCCCAACAGCCACCTGGCCAGTCTTTTGTGTGGATCAGGTCAAGTTGCCCTTCAACTGTCCTTCTGAGGCAGCACTAGGAAACCGACATGGTTATCCTGTGAGCCCAGTATATTGCATTCTTACATCTGCTAAGAATATTGGATCTCTTCCCCTCTTGAGTGTTCCACGCTGATGACAGTGTAATCATGTAAAGCATTTCCTTGGAGGTCACAGCGAGCGCTCTGATTGGTCGAAATGGAATACAATCCTTATTGCAATTTAGCACTGATATTAAGCAGGTTGATAAAACCACAGCTTTCGCTGGATTGTTTTAAAAAATAATTTTTTTTCCCTTCAAGAAAGCATTCAATCCCTCTAAAATAAATAAATAAATGCAATTTTCCTAGATTGAATCGCAATAATATTTCATTCCTGCTGCCTGCCCTAAAAAAGAAAAAAAAAAGAAATAAATGGATTTTCCTTCCCTCGCTCAGTTGGTGATTTGTTTTGCATTAATGCCTTTCATAACTCATACATTGCACCATTAAAAATTAATGCTCAACGCTGACATAAACAAATGAAATTTGTATTATTAATGTTTTACATAGGTAAGACTTTGTAATAACAGATTCATCACAACAGACTGTTTTAATTAAAAGACTCACTTCTTCCCTAAACTGATTCCAGAGGTAAACTGTGGGTGATAGTGAAAATGACAGATGACTGAAAGGCGATCAGTACATCTGTCACCATTAAAAAATCAACCAAGAAGCTAAAGAGATTCCATTCTATCAAAAGGGTTTGGATTGGTGAAATGTGCAGCACTGGAGACCCCTTCCAGAGCCGCCACCCCCACTCCCACTTTCATTAAAAGCAAGGTTTTCCTGATTAGGATGAGTTCAAAAATCCCATTGAAGCAAAAGGGGAGATTGAAAGGGGCGGAGCGAATGGAGATTAGTTATGGTGGAGGGAGGGAAGATCTAAAGAACCCTTTTCCATGTGCATGAATGGGACTGGAGAATGGAGCCTTCTCCAAGGTTTATGATCCAAGTCCATCAGCTTGAGAAAGGACAGAGAGGCCAGATGTTTTGAATTGCTTTGTTTACCTTATTGGCTTTTCTTAGCTATTGTGGGAAGGTTTAAATGCATGAAAGAAAATGAAATGAAATGAAATGAATGAATGTCAAGCGTAAGCATCTATAAAGCTAGACATTATGCACAGATTTCACCAGATTTGGAAGTCAGGTTGGGGAAAACATAAAACATTTATTTCATGTATCAATAATAATTATTGTTTCTCCCAGGGATTGTGAATGCGACAACCCATAATTGTATCCTCTTTTTGTTTGTTTTTGCGTGTGTCCATTTAATTTTAATGCAATTGTATTGTTTCTGCTTTATTTCAATGTTACTGATCATTTTTTTGATTAAATACATAAAAAGAAATATAAAAACTATCCTCTGAAGAAATAAGAACCCTACTGGATTTATTTATTTGGACAATTTATTTCTGTACCTCTATTAATGTTGGCCAGCCAGATGCCTCTGGGAAGCCCAGGGGAGGGGCACTAAGGGCTCATCCACACTTTCACTTGATCTGTAGCTTAGTCGTATTGTGTACTGATTAATTCCCCTGGGTCTGAGAGCTTTTCTCATTGTTCCATTGCTGTGATTTGTGAAAACCCATTCTACCCGCTGAACCTAAGCTTGGTTAAGAAAAATCTCTATTCAAATTTTCTGTACATCTGATAGGATCCAATTCAGCAGGTAAGATCGGATTTTTGCAAGGCATAGCCTCAGAATGACAAGAAAAGATCTCAGCCTTGGACTGGGTGGGGATTAATTGGTACACAATACAGTGAGAATACAGGTTGAGTGGAAGTGTGGGTGAAGAAGAAGAGTTTGGATTTGATATCCCGCTTTATCACTACCCTAAGGAGTCTCAAGGCAGCTAACATTCTCCTTTCCCTTCCTCCCCCACAACAAACACTCTGTGAGGTGAGTGGGGCTGAGAGACTTCAGAGAAGTGTGACTGGCCCAAGGTCACCCAGCAGCTGCAGGTGGAGGAGCGGAGACGCGAACCCGGTTCACCAGATTACGAGTCTACTGCTCTTAACCACTACACCACACTGGTTCTCTGGTGAGCCCTAGTGTCCCTTCCCTGGGTTTCCCAGGGCTATCTGGCTGGCCACTATGAATAAAGATACAGAAATAAGTTGTCCAAATAAATCCAGCAGAGCTCTAAGATAAGTTCTATGGTACAGAGCAAAGTGACATTAAATTTCAGCCTACATCCAATTCATATAAGGCAGAGGCAGGAAACCTCAGGCTCAAAGGCCGGGCAAGACCTTCCAAGTCTATCTCGCCCTTATTACTCCAAACCCAACCCTCAACCACACTCCCTACTGATCCTCATTTGCACCCTCCTTGAATTTTTCCACCTGTCTGGAATGTGTCATTGAACTCTGATAATTATTTCTTGCTTGCCCTGATGGAGGATGGAGAGGGGTATGTAGTGTTTGTAGAAACCAGCCTGCTGCATAAAGGGAGGAAATTTGCATTCATTGCTCTACCTACTTTTACGTCTGGTCCCACCAGACATGTGGCCCTCAGAAGGTTGCCCAGAAGGGAATTCATGTTGGAAAATTCCATTCCACCTTTAGTTGCAGGCATGGAACTGTTGCATGTCACATGTCTGTTTCATACCAGCACAGCTTGCTGGGAACTTCCGTTGTGTGTATAGCTTTGATTTACTCTGTCTCTTTGAGGAGAAGAAAGGGAGACAACATGTTTTCTTTGTCCTGATTCATGCTTAATAAATCTTTAGCTGTTAGTATGTTTTCACAAGCCTCACACCTGTTCTGTTTGCGCAGTATGCTTTGCTAATATAGTGTGCTCAGGTATTTGAAGTCTGAGTCGCTGATTTACGTCGCAACAGAGATCGGGGGATCGTCATGGCTGGAAGGGCATGATCCAGCTGGGGGCTAGCCAGCTGGCATCTCAACCCTGGAAGGATACCGACAATTTGGCCCTCAAGCTGGAAGAGGCTTCCCACCCTTCATATAAAGGAGATAAAATGAACAGCTCTGGAACGGGGAAGGCTGGCCAATTTAGACATCATCTCCATCATTGTGGGAAGCCTTTTTCGTCCAGATCCCAAACAAATAGAAAGCTTTATGGGGAAATAGGCCAAACACAGATTCTAAGCCCTCAGCTGTACTTTTGCGCAGAACTGTTGAGGGCAAGAGTCTGGATGCTGCTGAGGGTGATGGACACACCAAAGACAGTTGGCTGTGGCACATAGGAGGTCATTGGCAAGTCATACGCTTCGTGCTTGAGGCAAGAGATAGAGATTGAAAACCCAGAGCAAAGTGGATATCATCCAGAGCTGTTGGTATGCCAAGTTTCCCTCTAACCCTCCTTTGACTTTTGTATATCATGGCCTCCATTCAAGTTCCAGATAGGATTGTCAGAAATGATGCCTTCAGAAGTTGTCAATTGTGCAGTGCTGATGCTGTCAAGAGAGCAGCTGACAGGAAGGAAATGAGATGTAGGAACTGAAGAAACGAGACGCCAACTCCCCACATCATCATCCATTATTTGCAGAGCCTGACCAATGCGGCTTTACACATTTGTAAATTTCATTGCACCAGAGTCTGTGAATTGGCTGCAAAGCCCTTCTGATGCCAGAAAGGCAACCAGGGTGGGGGGAGAGAACCAAGTCCCCAGACAAATGGGATCAATAATTTAAGAACTACTCAGCCAAGCAAGATACATTATTGCTGCATAGCCCAAATGCTGATTCCATTGGCATTTACTTTCACAATGGATAAAGCTTGCTGTGATCACTCACTGAATCACGTTTCCAATGCTTATTGCTGTTGTTATTTAGATTTCTAACCTGCCCTCCCATGTAGAACCAAACAGTGCAAATGTCATAGAAGGCCTTCTTAGTAGTGCAAACTACCCAAGGACTACCGTATTTTTCGCTCTATAAGGCGCACCTGACCACAGGGAGCACCTAGTTTTTAGAGGGGGAATACAATAAAAAAAAATATTATTTAAAGGGAGCGCTGAGCAGAGTCTGTATGCATCCCAGGCTCTGCTCAATGCTCCCTTTCACGAGCCACGTGGAGTGTGTGTGTGTGGCTCTTGGGGGCTTTTTGCGCCGCTAAGGCAGAAGCTAAAACAGCTAGAGGGAGCGCTGCTCAGCGCTCTCTCTAGCTGTTCTGGCTTCTGGGGTAGCCTGCAAAGCCTCTGCAGGGCAGCGGGGAGCCTTCATCCCGCTGCCCTGCGGAGGCTTCGCGGGCTACCCCAGAGCTGCTCAGGAGCTTGTTGGGGCTGGCGGGGGAAACCCGGGTCCCCCCCCCCAGCCCCAAAGAGCAGCTCAGGGAGCAGCGGACAGGCTGCTTCATGGGGCTGGACATTAAGTAGGAAGAAGGAGAAGCTGGGAGAGAAAGCCCATGCCATGTATCCAAAGGCATCCAACCCAATCCCGCTTCTCCCTTATCTCAGGAAAATGCAGCCAGGAGGTCCCTCAAAGTCAGAGTTTCTTCTTCTCCGCACTCACTGCCTCTCTCTCCTTTCTGTCTACCACTCTTCTCCTAAACAGTCCTGGATCTCTTTGGACCATCTGACCCACAGTGATCTGGGGCTGTCTAAATTTGAGTGATGCCCTGGATTCACACCCGCAGCCCCACAAAATGGCCTGGTTTGGTTCAGGACTTGAGTGCACATCCCTAGAAGGCATAAAAGCACACACACACACACACATATACACATACACACACACACAACTTCAGAGAAATGGTTAGTACAGTGGTACCTCGGGTTAAGAACTTAATTCGTTCTTAACCTGAAACTGTTCTTAACCTGAAGCATCACTTTAGCTAATGGGGCATCCCATTGCCACTTCATCCTGAAGCAAAGTTCTTAACCCGAGGTACTATTTCTGGGTTAGCGGAGTCTGTAACCTGAAGCGTCTGTAACCTGAAGCGTCTGTAACCCAAGGTACCACTGTACAACAGTCTCCCCTCTGCCCCCAAAAGTACAATGGAAAATCAAAATGGTATTATCCACAGTCTATCACAGGTGTGAAATTTCCCTTTAGTATTTTGGTACTGCCTAAGCATAAAAAGAATTTAGGGACAGGTTATATGAAGGCCAATGTGTAGATAATATGAGGCTGTTGCAAGACTTTAAATTCTCTCAGTCGTATTGTCTTTTTCAAAAGGGACATCAAAGATGTAGATAGCGTTAAAAAATTGACATTCTTCCTCTTGCCTAGAACTTTTCTCTAATTAGCCTTACATATTATTCCTTCTGCCTTGTTGGATGGCAAGTGCAAACAAGTTGTCTCCCAAAGGAGTTGTAGCTGTAACCTGAATCAGGTGGAGAACATAATTATGTATTGAGGGAGGAAATTCTTGAGAAACACTTTGTCTAGATTAAGAAATTTTCTGCTCAAAGAATCATCCGATCTTTACTGGACCTCCCCCCTTTTGGGCCCTCTAGAACAGCACTATACACTTAGAGGTGGGGCAGAAATTCTATCTTGCTTTTGTTTTAATGAATATCTACTGATTGGCACCAACTAAAACATGAACCTGAACACAATTATCCTTATATTCGCAGCACCAAATTTCGACATTGTAGTTCTCTGTGTAGAGGGGAAACGGCATATTAGGAGGACGTCTGCATAAAATGCATATATTCATGAAAATCACATACAAAAATGCATTATGTTAGGGAAAATGCCTTGCAAAAGCACTATGACAGTCAATATTGATTACGAACACATTTATTAGGAGAAATTCATACTGAAATGTTGACAAATTTTCATTAGGTACATCACAAATTGCTGCAGAAATGTGAACTTAAGACTGGGAAAATGAGAAACTGACAGATTCACCAATGTATGTTTTTGCTCCAAAGAAACCCAAAGCAAAATAAATCTAAAAGATCAAGACAGTTCATGTGAGAGACTTTTAAGCAAATCATTTGTTTGAAATAAATAAATAAATAAATAAATAAATAAATAAATAAAAATTGCGATTTGTAATTAAAAATTTCTCTGGAATTTACCTGGATGTTGTCAAGGCTAGTAGCTAGCAACTTAGCACAATGAATTTGTTCTTGATGCTAGTGATGATATTGACCACTTTCACTGAAAGGTCCCAAAGTGTTTCGGAACAAAACAAAGCAATACTGAAATATACTCGGAGTCGAGTGTGGATTTCGTACTCTTATTCAGCTCATAGTAGTGAGGAATGCCAGTTCCCCTGAAACGTCTGCTTTATATACGTTATTTACACAATGGGCCCCACCTGATTGGCTAATTCTGGGATTCCCCTGTAGGCCAATCAGGTGGCGGATTCACTTCCACCTGGAGTTGGATTGGATGGCTCCTGTGTGGACCAATCAGACTGCTGCATTCTGGATCCTATTGTTCTAGGACCAATCAGACTGCTGCATTTTGGAACCTATTGTTCTAGGACCAATCACACTGCTGCATTTTGGATCCTATTGTTCTAGGACCAATCACACTGCTGCATTTTGGATCCTATTCACTCAGTACATAACAAATACAAACATTAATCTAACGAATAAAATAAAGCACTAGACTAATTAGATCCCCCCCCACAAGACCTTGGAAATCATCAGTGATACTGCCATCCCCTTATGATCGCCAACTTTATTGGTCAGTTTTGGAAACCAGAGGCAATGTCAGTGGACACCACATATTTAGCACAACTCTCCCAGATGTAGCACCTGCCACAATTGCCCTATGCCACAATTACATCAATTTCATAACGATGTTAGAAACATTTACATCCACCCATTGTTAAGTTCACAGAAGGGAAGGTCATCTCTTGCAAATAACTGTTTTTTATTGTAGAGAAGTAAATATTCTTTAGAACATCCAAATTTCTTAGTAAGGCTCTACAAATTCATGTAAGAAAACTTAAAGGGGGTGCGGGAAATGATTTATCCTCTAAAGGTCATGGAGTAGAAATGTAAACCACTATTGGTAGCAGTATTCTTATTATTATCATGTTTATGTGTTAATGACTTTCTATTGACTAAGTCCAGTGCTTTTTTTGTGGGGGTACGCAGGGGTACGCATAACCTTAAACATTTTGTGTTGCCCCGCCTGACTGACATGGCAGCTGTCTCTGCAGTAGCAGCACGGACTGGAGCTCCGTCATTCTCCGTCAGACTCTCAGGGAGGGGAGTCTGGGGCAGCCGCAGTGGAGGTGACGGCGCTCCTCCTCTTGCCAGGCTAGAGCCAACCAGTGAGCACTTGCCCCTCCTCGCTCAAGCCGACCCCACTGTCGCCGTTGCCTGGGGCCTTCCCAAGGGCATGTTCAGTGATGTGTAAACAAGTCCATGGAGAGAGATGCTCTATCAAATATCCAGGTCTTAAGTCACTTATGACTTTATATTCTAACAGTAGCTCCTTAAATCTGGCTCTCCAGATGTTGGTGGATGATGACTCCTGTCATCACTGCCTTAAACAGAACCCAATAACGTGTAGCCAGCCATTGCAGATCACCAAAAATAAGTGTAATATGGCTCCCTATTGAAGCATTTTCTACAACTCTAGCAAAAAAGGGACGCGGGTGGCACTGTGGTTTAAACCACAGAGCCTAGGACTTGCCAATCAGAAGGTTGGTGGTTCGAATCCCCGTGCTGGGGTGAGCTCCCGTTGCTCGGTCCCTGCTCCTGCCAACCTAGCAGTTCGAAAGCACATCAAAGTGCAAGTAGATAAATAGGTATTGCTCCAGCAGGAAGGTAAACAGCGTTTCCGTGCGCTGCTCTGGTTCGCCAGAAGCGGCTTAGTCATGCTGGCCACATGACCTGGAAGCTGTACGCCGACTCCCTCGGCCAATAAAGCTAGATGAGTGCCGCAACCCCAAAGTCAGCCACGACTGGACCTAATGGTCAGGGGTCCCTTTACCTTTGCAACTCTAGCAACGTCACCCAACACTAAACGCAGTTATTAGACTGTCTCCAAGTGAAGCTCCACATGAAGGGCATGACGGTAGTACAGACGGGAGTTTACTAGAGCACACAAAGCTACAGCCAGGCAATCTCAGTCTAGAACTGGCTGTAGTTAGTTATCAGCCAGACCTGAAATAGGAAGTCAATTCCACAGGCATCTCCTGGGTCTCCAGTGATAATGATGCGTCTAATAACTCACACAGCCTACGTAGCTGCTCTTTCAGGGAAGTATATCTCTTTCCAGAACAGGACAGCCACATCATTCCTGGACATAAGAAACGCCCACTGACAGCTCATCTATGCTGTCAGGAGCATAGCTGTCAACGTTTCCCTTTTTTAAAGGGAAATTCCCTTATTCCGAATAGGATTCCTCGCAAGAAAAGGGAAAAGTTGACAGCTATGGTCAGGAGTCACCTTCAATGTATTAGCCCATTACCACCATCAGATTTCAGTTCAGTCATGACTACCAGGCCCCAAATATTCTGATGGTTGTGCCCAGTGGGTTCATAAAAATGTTATAGGACATTGGGGACAGACCTGGACCTTGCAGGATCCCACAACTGATGTTGAAACCCACACCCCTAGGGGGAGAGAGTTTTAGCTGGGCACAGACATAAAATAGTCTGACCCATGCATTAAGTGTGCTTATATGGGACAAAACAGGTGTGGAAAGTATACAGGCAGATTTATGCAGGCCATGCAAACTCACTGTTCACTTGCACAAATGTTTCATTACTGTTAGCAATTTTGCAAAAAAAATGGCACCAGTGCGTCCAGTTAGAAAAACAACAACAAATGATTTCCTTTAGGACTGAAGTTCAGCTGCTTTAAGCTGTTTTTCTCTCTGCCCCACTCTGAAGTTATCAGCACTGCTACCTTTCAGTTAGGACTTGAGGGGGAAGCGTTTTGTAGCATGATGGGAGTTGTTCGCAGTGAGCAGCACTGCTATCTTTCAGCGAAGAAAGGCTTGAGAAATGTGGAGTTTAGCTTGATGGGAGTTGCAGTGTTTTTAAAGGGCAGCACTGAAGCAAACAGAAACTGTCTCAATGATTTGGCAAGCCCCCCGTTGAGTGTTCATTTTCCTAATGTCACATCAATAATTGATCCAGCTCAAAACAAAGAATTATTAGCTGCAGAAGCAGCTTCCACCAGTGACGACCAGCTCTCTGCCAAGCGACTCCCAAATGGATGGCGTCTTAAGAAGAGAGGAGTGCAGACAGATTCTCCCTTCGTTTCCTTCTGGGGTAGCTCTGTCAATCACCTCTCATTTCTCCTTCACTCTCCCTTTGCCCCTGGCAACAAGATGTCTATTTGACAGCAGGAAGTGAGGATATGGTACACTGAATAAAAAGAAATATAGACTCCATCTTACAACTAAAATGGCTGAACAGAGTCCCCTCCCTGTTCTAAGGGGGGGGGGGGAGACACTGTAGAAAATGCTGTAGAAAATGCATTACACAGGCAGCTGCAATAAAATGTTGCAGTTTGGAGTGCTTCTGTTGCATAAACTAGTGACTGCATTCCATACACCCACACCCACACACCCACACACCCACACACACACACCAATTAAAACAGAAAACAGAAACAGGGAACAAGCAAAGAGTCACATCTGCAGAACAATCAGGATCAGAGTGCAAAAGGCGTGAGGAAAGAAATGAGAGGAATGCTACAGCTAAGGTAGACTGGTTGCTTGAGCAAGGCTCAGCTGGAAAGGGAATCCTTTACACTCCTGCCTGCCCAGGGGACTCCAATAACCAGTAGGGTGTGTGGTGCCAAGTCACAGCTGGAAGGTTCTTTCCCTGGAAGGCTGCAGTTTTGTAGCTCACCACTAAGGGCAACATTTCTTGACTCTGGATCACCTTAAAAAAAAACTATGCCTTTTTTTATGAATGTAGGCAGCAGCCTTATCTGACCATTGGTCCATCTAGCTTGGTATGGAAGATATCTGGAGTCCCACAACATATGGGCGCGGGGCACAAAGTTAGTTACACTTAGTTTAGAAGTAAAACTAATTTGGTGCCCCACCATGCTGTTGGAATGCAATTGTTCCTGAACATTGTCCATACTGGCTGGAGCTGATGAGAACTGGAGTCTAACAGCATCTGGTGGGCACCCATTTGCTACCCCTGTTCTAGAATGACTGGCAGAGGTTCATCAGGACTTCACACAGGGTGCATTCCCAGCCCTACCTGCAGATGCTAATGACTGAACCCGGGACATTCTGCATGAGGAACAGATGTTTTTGCCACTGTGCTGAAGTCCTCCAGTGAAGGCGTCTCCCATGTTCAGCTGTGAGTGCAAAATCATGAGGTAGCCTGATACTCGAGGGTGTATGAGTGAAACTCACAGCAAAAATAAGAACGAAGGCAAAATATTAACAATGTATTGAAACATTGTCACTTAGCTCTGTGCTGGTAAAAAGCAGAGCAGCTGTTTTGGAAGATTAATTCTGAATGCTCACAAGAGCTTTTCTTCAGATGAATGGGAGAATGAGGCATTCTTACTAGGGTTTGTTTCCTTTGGTGGCTTTCTGTTCCATTTTCAAAGAAACAACCAGCTGGTATAAAAGGACTCTCCTACTCCCTTGTTCCACAACAAAAATCTTTCTTTCTGATAAACTCTCTAGCTGACTGTTGGGAATCTCCATTTTCAAAAAGTGCCCACTTTTGCAACACCAAATATCCCATGAAGAGCCAAACTCCAATGAAAGTGAAGCATTCACAGTCTCTGGATAGGTACTTATACCTTTCTGAGGCAAAATTTCTTCTGCTTTATTTAAAGGTCTCAGGATTCATCGTGCAGGGGAAAAATTTCCCACACTGTCTATGCCTGGAGGTATGGGCAAGAGGTATTTGGAAAGGCAGCAATTAGAGAGCAAAAGGATGCTTTCACAAGCCCTCAGGCAGTGCTATTGTACAGGAAACAGGATGGTGGCTGGTGATTTCAAAATAAAACATGTCACACTGAAAAAAATCCCAGTGATTGATACAAGCAGTGGGAATACCAACAGGCTTTCAAAAAAACAAAATTGCTTTAAGTACTAACATGATTCTGCATGGCACATTTTTTACACAGTTATCATGCGCATTGTGTGCGTTTCTGCGGGGGGTGGGCTTGCAAAGCATCAGAGAAACCAATAAATACAAATATGTTTCCTTCTAGTACCAATGTAATTTTCAGTTTGTATATTTATATGTGTTCCTTTATGTTTCTGCATTCACCTGCATAAAAAACACCTCTTTTGTATTTAATACGTTTGTGCACCAGATCTGTGTGTACACTGAATTACAAGGTAAATGGGGGGGGGGTGTCTGTGGAAGATTCTTGTGTTTATGAATTGGATCAAGCCACTAAGAAGGTATTGAAGAGCAATAGTTCCCTAAACCTTTAAAGCCCTAAATGGCCTCGGTCCAGTATACCTGAAGGAGCGTCTCCACCCCCATGGTTCTGCCTGGATGCTGAGGTCCAGCTCTGAGGGCCTTCTGGCAGTTCCCTCATTGTAAGAAGCTTTGCTACAGGGAACCAGGCAGAGGGCCTTCCCGGTGGTGGCACCTGCCCTGTGGAACGCCCTCCCATCAGATGTCAAAGAGAAAAACATTCAGAAGACATCTGAAGACAGCCCTGTTCAGGGAAGTTTCTAATGTGTGGCATCTTAGTGTATTTTTGGTCTTTGTTGGAAGCCGCTCAGAGTGGCTGGGGAAACCCAGCCAGATGGGCAGGGTACAAATAAATTATTATTATTATTATTATTATTATTATTATTATTATTATTATTAAACTTACCTCTGTAACAATGGCTGCATAAAAACTCGAAGCATAGCTACCCATCCTGACCCAACCCCACCCTAAGAAAGCTGAGTGGGGAAACACCCAGTGTTCAGGAAAGGAAGGGATGCAGGGAACTTTCACTTTGACAGACAACTCTAGATTTAATCACAGGGTGTTCCAATCACAGTGATTGTGGGAAAGGGTTCATAACTGGATCTTGTTTTCACATATCTCATACCCTCCAACATTTCTCTGATGAAAATAGGGCTGTCCCATTCCATAATGATAATCTTACTATTTATATCCAACACATCTTATTGGATTGCTCCAGCACTCTGGGCAGCTACCAACATACATTGGTACCTTGGTACTCAAACTTAATCCATTCTGGAAGTCTGTTTCAAAACCAAAGTGTTCCAAAACCAAGGCGCGCTTTCCCACAGAAAGTAATGCAAAATGGATTAATCTATTCTAGACTTTTAAAAACAACTCCTAAAACAGCAGTTTAACATGAATTTTACTATCTAACGAGACCATCGATCCATAAAATGAAAGCAATAAACAATGTACTGCAGTCACACAATCAATCTGTAGCTGAAATGTGTTCCACGCAGTCACAAAAAGAAAAAAAAGGAGCCACAAAAACGCAAAATAAACAGCAAAACCAGATGGATCTCAGTGTAACACTCAAAACGGAGCACGTTCAGCTTCCAAAAAAAGTTTGCAAATGGGAATACTTACTTCCGTGTTTGCAGTGTTTGGGTTCCAAGTTGTTTGAGTGACAAGGTGTTTGAGAACCAAGGTACCACTGTATATAAAAACGTAATAAAACATTAAACATATTTTTTTAAAACTTCCCTATACAGGATTGCTTTGGCTCGGGGATCGGATAACTCCATACCCTCCAACATTTCTCCAATGAAGATAGGGACATCCTAAGGAAAAGCGGGACATTCCGGGATCACATGAGAAACTGGGATGGCTTCTCTAGCTTAGGGATGTCCCTGGAAAACAGGAACACTTGGAGGGTCTGATACCTGCCTTCCTAATGCAGCAGTATGCAGAGTTCTCCATTTTGTACCCCAAAATTGGAGTGGTAGAGGATCACTCCTCACTAACAATAGTTGAGGATTACCTCAGTGATTGTTGGTGAGGAGTGATCTTCTGCCCTTCCAATCTTGGGGTCTTTGCTGGTGTGTGTGTGACATTTTATGCACCCCATTTTTTTCTGGGGATTTATGATACTTTCCCACCACTAGTCAGTGATTTCAATTAGGAAATGGTATGGGGGAAAGGGTTACATTAGGGCCGGGGAACCTGTGGCCTTCCAGATGTTGTTGGATTATAGCTCCCATCATCCTTGACCATTTGCCATGCTAGTTGTGACTGATGGCAGTCATAGTCCAACAAATCCCCAAACTGCTTCCTCCTATGCCAGTCCATAGCCCTGATCCAATCTTCAACCCAGCACTTTTTTTAAAAAAGACATTGAAAAAGATGCCAGGAGATCCAACAACATATGGTTGTGTCCTACTAAAAATATTTGGAGCAGACCCAAAGAAATCAACAAACAAATTAGTCTATTAATTTCAATGGCTCAATTCTAAGTATTATTTAGTTGGCTACAACACACATCTCTTAAGCTTCCTTTAATTCAGACCTTGGGCATATGAGTTCAGAAATCATATATATATAGAGAGAGAGGGGGGGAGGGTTAGGATATAGTTCCATTCCACCTTAAAAGGGTATAGGCATGACTGTTGTGTGTCACATGCCTGTTTACTTCCAGTGCTTGCTAGGAACTTCCGTTTGTATATAGCTTTTGTATTGCTGCTGTTTTGTTGGACACGAAGGGAAGCAGACATGTTTTTTCCTTCGTTCCTACTGCTGAATAAAATGCTGTAATATACTGTTTACACATTGCTCTGTCCACCTCTTCTGTAATATACTGTTTACACATTGCTCTGTCTGCCTCTTCTGCTGTGAGAAGATTTACACACTCTACTGATAGAGCGGGCACGGGTCTCTAAACGTATCTGAGGCTCATGTCGCTGATTGATGCTGTTCCAAGGGAGACCGGTGATCGTCCGGCTGTCGGCCAGTGCCTGCCTGATGCCCCTGTTTTCCCTGCAGTATCCCAACATATATACATATATATATGTTATATATATAATATTATATTAACTTTTCCCTCCTGCATCTTTTATATTAATCCAAATCTTTTACATCTCCATTATATCCAAAATTATGAGTTCACAAATCTTAACCCTGAACATAACAAGAGAGACAAACGTCCTTGGATCAAGGACTGACAAAGTGAAGTTGTGTGGTGTATGCCTGGCAAACAGGAAAGCAATAAAAAGCAAGTTGAAGGATTTAGTCTTAGGATATGTTCTGATTGGTACCATTATATGAAAATTATTTGGCTTTGAATTATTGATGTGGTTAAATTATTTACACTATCTTGGAGCCACAGGCCAAACCAGCCACTGGCTTTTTAGAAAATGAGAATGATTACATTGTCCACAGCTGGAGATGGCCACAGGTACCCATTAGAACAACACAGCAAGAAAAGTTTGGAGCTAGGGAAGGGCTAGAGAAGGGGAATCTAGTCTCAGCAATCAGCAGAAGGAAAGTACATTTGGGGAGAGAGTGGAGTCTACTGCTCAAAGATGGAAAAGGTTTGCATCAGGGCTGAGCAGAAACACAGCAAGAAAAGTTTGGAGCTAGGGAAGGGCTAGAGAAGGGGAATCTAGTTTCAGCAATCAGCAGAAAGAAAGTACATTTGGGGAGAGAGTGGAGTCTACTGCTCAAAGATGGAAAAGGTTTGCATCAGGGCTGAGCAGAAACAGCCTTAAAATTATCCACCCCATTTGTGTTTTGTTTTTAAATATGTTTTTATTAAAACATTTTCCATAAGTAACAAGAGTACATTCAGTGTCTCTATTTTCAAACCTTAGATTCTTTCATACCGGTCAATTACACTCAGTTTGATACATTTTTGTTGTCAGCGCTGTGGGGTTGAGGAGAAAAGAAGTGGGGAGATAAAGGGGATGAAATAAAGGAGAAGGGGTGGGTGAGAGAATAAACTTCTATTCTTTACATAGTATATATGAGTGGTGTTTTGTTTTTTGTCAGCTTAGCGTTTGACATTGCATGTGAGGGTATTGCTGGGTTAAGTTAGTCATATTGATTCATATGTAGGGAGAAGGGGAACGGTCATTGTCTTGTTGGCCTGTGTATTTGATAAAGGAGAGCCACACTGTAACTAGTCCAACATGACTAGTCATTCCGAGGGAGGTCCCCACCCCTGCTGAATATTGCCTTCTGAGAAACTTTAGTGCCCTTAATGTTGGACGCTGTGCTAAAGTTAATTCATACAGATGGACCAAGGAAGCTGTGTGGCTAAGGGAGAAGAGTTAGAAAGAGTTGCTATTTTCAGAAATGATCAATTATTTTAAAATAAAAAAATTCCTTCCAGTAGCACCTTAAAGACCAACTAAGTTAGTTCTTGGTATGAGCTTTCGTGTGCATGCACGAAATTATTTTAAAGTATATGAAAGCTGGATAGCTTGACAACAACTACTACTACTACTACTACTACAATTTATTATTTATACCCCGCCCATCTAGCTGGGTTTCCCCAGACCACAGTTTGAGTTGAGCTTTGAGTTGTTCCAGTTGGATCACTGCAATGTGCCCTGTGTCAGACTACTTTTGGGGTTGATCTGCAGGTTGCATCTAGGTTGCTTATGGGAGCAAACTACTGTCAGCATCTAAAAACCCTGCTTGCACAATTTGCACTGGCTGCCAATCTGCTACTGGCTTAAATTCAAGGTGTTGATACGAACATATAAGGCCCCATACACCTCAGGACCAGGTGAACCTATCTGTTATATGATCTACTGAACTCAACCCTCACCAGTTGGTGAGTGGAAGATTCAGTCCTGTTCTCTGCAGTACAGTGATGGAAGTGGAGGAGAAGACACAGCGTCTCCTTCCCCACCCCCACCCCCAATTGCATTCTTAATTAGGATTTAAAACTCTAATTAAAGATTAGAGCTGGCCCCCAAATCAATTCAGGGCCTGGATCTGAAGTACCTCCCCCCCACCTCTTCCTCCCCTGTGGCCACCTGAGGCTACTGGAGGCAGCCTGCAGAACCCCTGGTGTGGTGACAGTGGGGAGGAAGAAAGGAGTCAAGAGTCGAGCAGGTGGGGGTGTGGAGGAGGCAACGCTGGTGGGCAACAAGAACAGGAAGTGGCAAGTGGTGCCTTCCTGGGCCTCCCCAGATCTGCTGCTCCTCCTAGCTGTCCCCAGCCTACTTCTTGAAGTAGCTTTCTCACCAAACGTCATGGGCCTGCTGGCCCTGATTGTTAGGGAAAGGGCTTAGTGGTAGATCATCTAGTTCATGGGTAGGCAAACTAAGGCCCAGGGGCTGGATCCGGCCCAACAGCCTTCTCAGTCTGGCCAGTGGACGGTCCAGGAATCAGCATGTTTTTACATGAGTAGAATGTACCCTTTTATTTAAAATGCACCTCTGGGTTATTTGTGGGGCACAGGAATTCATTCATTCATTCCCCCCTCCCCAAATATAGTCTGCCCCCCCATGAGGTCTGCTGACCCCTGATCTAGTTCAATCTCTGGCATCTCCAGGCCTGGAAAGGCACTGCTACTGTAGACAACACTGAGCTTGATGGACCAACTGTGTGAATAGGCATGAGGCAGCTTTTTATGTCCCAGTTCCATAACTTGGTATGTCATTCGCTAATTCAGATATAGATTTCTTCTTTTTCCCTTTTGAAGCACCTAATTCAAAAATTCTGATGCCACTGTTATTTTGAACCACGCATCGTCCCAGGGTGAAAAAGAATAGTAAAGGGCATTAAAGGTCTGGACAACAGAAAAGTGTTGAATGCAATCTCTCTACCTGGAACAACAAAGAAAAAGAAAGAGAACAATAATAAAGAAGAAGTTTGCCCCATTTTCCTGTTGATTGGAGATTTCACCGTTTACGGAGCCTACACATCCTTTACCGCCTCTTTCCTTTTCTTGCCTTTATTCCTTCTAAATGTAATATCTTTTTTTACTCTTGACATAGAATAAGGTAAACCTAGTGACAGTGTTTCCATATAAATGAATCTCCTGTCCAACTGTCCCTATGAGAGGGGAGGAGTGATCGGAGCTGTTAAAAGGAAGTCATTTATTTCAAGGCACTTCTGTACTGGAAAGGAATTCTTGCATTTCAGCTGGAAAGGGATACACTCATAAAAAGGATGTCTGATGGGAGGAGAGGCTGAATCATTTGAGCAATTTGCAACCTCTGGATATTCACCAATGTCAGCCTGCCCTCAGCTTGCCTTCTAACAACAGCCAGTCCTGGGGGCACTGGAGGAGGAAGGGGGGTGCGCTGGGGGCGCAACACCCTGCGTGTCATCCCTGAGGAGGCGTGACATCACCGCATCACCCCCCGGAATGCTTTCCGTGGGCAGCAACCCCCTGGGATGCTTGCCGCTCACCATGGGCGGCGTCCCCCTGGTATGCTTGCCCAACCCCCTGGGAAGCTTGCCCTGCGCCCGGGTGCACAGCATGTGTGCCGCTCTGGGTGCCAGAGCAGCCAGCTCCGCCTCTGCCTGGGGTTGGCTCAGCCTTCCTTTTAGTCTCAGTGTTGCCCCTTGCAGAGGGGAGCATGGGGGTAAAACTGTGATTAGTTGGCTCTGCCTGTTATTGACTCTGTTGCCACTTACTGTTGGTTGCCCGCTCTTCGGCCCCACCAGTCCTAAAGTATGCCAGCCACCACTGCAGTTAGTGATGCTAACAACATCCACAAGGGATGGAGCTCTTTATATAGGGATGGGGACCACATTCGTCCAAGTTCACGCTTACTGAGCTAATGAGCAAACCAAAATGCAGCTAGCCTTTGAGATTCACACTTCTCTAAATTTTCTGAAACTTTCCAACAAATTAATGTGTAAAGAATGCATGTTTTAGGGGCAAAACCACCCTAAATACATGTATCAGTGGAACTATTTTTCACAAAGCAGCCTTAGTCACCCCTGACTGGTTACCTTTTGTAAAGGAGAGATCAGGGGGAAGTTTGTTTCTCCTTGATCTCTCACTGCCTTCCAACACCGTTGATCAAAGTGTCCTTCTGAGATGACTCAGGAGGTTGGAGGACTGGCATTTCTTGTCAATATAAGAAAGCAGCACCAGGGCCCGTCCAATGAAGCTGAACACAATGTTGCAACAATGTCCATCCTGCAGGAAGCATATTGACTACATATGTTGAGCCGGAAGGATTTTCAGTGCTGGGTGCATGAAGGAGACATATCACTTTCTTACAACCTCTCGTTACGGAATATTTCATATTCTGCAAATGCATCTGAAGAAAAGGGGTGGGCAGAAGAAGAAAAAGAAATCAATGTAATTTGCAAATGGGAGGTGTTTCCACCCTGAGCAAAAACACACACGGGCCACTTCATGTCTATTAATCACACCACTATGGACTACAGGAGAGATTTTGGTAATTGTAAAACATTTCTTCACTTTTTTACAGTTTTAAGTGGATTCAATAAAATACACAGGGCCACTGTTCAATTTTTCCCTGCCTTAACATCAGCAGCTATGTACCATAGTTCAAGATGTCAGCAGCCTAGAAATAAGATAACTTGCATTACATGAAAGCAATGCATTTCTCCCTATTATTAATTATTTCTATTTGAAATTTTGAATCTTTTTCTATATATCCATTCTCTTTAAGATCCTTTTTAAACATTTCATTCACTTGAAAGTAATGCAACCAATCAAATACATATTTTTTTACTTGTTCATATGGCTTCATTTTCCATTTTCCTCCTT
This sequence comes from Podarcis liolepis, assembly GCF_965112155.1. Taxonomy (NCBI): domain Eukaryota; kingdom Metazoa; phylum Chordata; class Lepidosauria; order Squamata; family Lacertidae; genus Podarcis; species Podarcis liolepis. The sequence continues at coordinate 46,209,271 of NC_139570.1, read as the reverse complement.
TGATTATCAACTCTCCATATGTAATCCAACTCCCTCTCATATTGATTTTCTTTACACTCATAACCTCTAACGGGGACAACCAGTGTGGAACTCTTGGTTCTAGTATGTTTTTATACCTATCCCATATTTCAATTAAAGATCTCCGGAAGATGTGGTTCTCAAAACCTTTATGATTTTTCTTTTTCTCACACCATAGGTACTCATGCCATCCAAATCTGTTATCAAATCCTTCCAAGTCCAATAATTCTGTATTTTCTAGTTTTATCCATTCTTTCAACCAACAGAGACATGACGCTTCATAGTATAATTTCAAGTCTGGCAGAGCAAAGCCTCCTCTTTCCTTCGCATCTGTTAATAACTTAAATTGAATTCTCGGCTTTTTACCCTGCCAGATATATCTCGAAATTACTCTTTGCCACTCTTTAAAAACCATTGTCCCCTTGATTATTGGAATAGCCTGAAATAAGAATAACATCTTTGGAAGTACACTCATTTTAATTGTTGAAATTCTACCCCAAAAAGATAGTTTCATCCGTCCCCACACCTCCAGGTCTTTTTTAATTCCATTCCACACCGGTATATAATTATTTTGAAACAAATCAATATTTTTAGAAGTTAGCCATATTCCCAAATATTTCACTTTCTTCGCCACTTCAATCCCTGCTTGTTGTTGCATTGCTTCTAACACACTTTGATCCATATTTTTTGCAATTATTTTAGTTTTTTTCTTATTTAATACGAACCCTGCCACATTCCCAAATTGTTCAATCTCCTTCAAAACTGCATTTACACCTTTTGTCAGTTCTTCTATCGTTATTACCAGATCATCTGCAAAGGCTTTAACCTTATATTCATTCTGACCTACTGTCACCCCTTTTATTAGTTCGTTTTGTCTAATTGACCTCAAGAAAACCTCCAGGACCAGTATAAATAACAATGGCGAAAGAGGACATCCCTGTCTTGTGCCCTTCGATATCTTTACTTCTTCTGTAGTTACATTATTTACAATCAGTTTTGCACTCTGTTCTGTATAAATTGCCTTTATTCCATTGAAAAAACCATTCCCCACCTCCATATACTCTAGTTTTTTTAACATAAAATCCCATGATATATTATCAAAGGCCTTTTCAGCATCTACAAACATCAAAATAGCTTGTTTTTCATTCCTGGCAGTCAGATATTCCAAAATATTAATTATATTTCTTATGTTATCTTTCATCTGTCTGCCTGGAAGAAATCCTGCTTGATCTTTATGTATAATTTCTTGTAGTACCTTTTTCATTCTTTTTGCCAATATTCCTGCAAAAATTTTGTAATCTGTATTCAACAATGAAATCGGCCTGTAATTTTTAACTTGTGTTAAATCAGCATCCTGTTTTGGAATGAAGGTAATAAAGGCTTCCTTCCATGTTTCTGGAATGTCTCTTTCCTTTAAAATATTATTCATTACTTCTTTCAATGGTACTGCCAGAGTATGTTTGAATTCTTTGTAATAGTTTGATGTAAATCCATCTGGTCCTGGAGCCTTTCCTTTCTTCAATTCTTTTATAACCTCTTTTATCTCCTGAGTTTCAATTGGGGTATTCAGTTTGTCTTTTTTGTCTGTCGGGATCTTTTGCACCTTTTTTTCTTTTAAAAATCTTTCTATTTTCCTCATGTTGTTTTTTTCTCTGCTTTTATATAAATGTCTATAAAAGTCCAAAAAACCTTTTCTGATACCTTTCGGGTTGTCTATCTCTTCTCCTTCCACGATGATTTTATTAATTGTATTTTGTTCCTTTCTTTTCTTGATTTGCCACGCAAATTCTCCCACAGGAAAAATCCCCGCTTGCGGCAGGATCGAGCTCAACCGGAAGTGGGTGTATATCCATTCCAGCCTCCTGCTGGACGACTCGAACTGCTGCAGGGTCATGCAAGGATTACGCCTCCCCAAGACATTGAAATACTGAGTTGGCTGTCCTGGGGCCTCTGTTAGAATCCCTGTGGCCTGTCTGCCCCAGGCTGGCTTCTAGTGATTCCATACTGGGTAACCCAATGCTCAAAGACTAGGATTCCACCCTGTGCCTTAACCACCCAAAATTGAGACATTTTGCTATGGGGAAGGCAAAACCTCCAGACCAGCCAATTTGTCTACAGGAAAATTCCTCCTTGCCACCAAATATGGCAACCATTTGCAACCATAGCAATACCTGGGAAGCAAAAATAAGGTTAAATGGTGAATGAAAGGAATGGAACATTGCTAAAGCAGCAACCTGAAAAAGAGAAAACATTTTTAAAACACAATGAAAAATATGAAAGGTTAATGACAAGGGAAGTGGGGAATGGAGGGTTTTTGCTTCTCTGATGACTGTGCTGAGGCAGGACAATGCTGCAGGCTTTTATGCCACGCCAGCTGTGAGGGCACGCATGCAGCCAATGCCCTCTCAGCCAGCAAGGCACCCCACCCCCCAGGGAAGCCACTGATTGGCCCATTTGAGATGCAGCAGCTGTCATACCAGCTGTCATGGGCTGGTCTGCTGAAGGCACAGGAGGTCATCATGCTGCTTGAATCTAAGCGGGTCCGGGTGACTGAAGGAGACCCATATGCATGTTGCTTTGGGTAGGTAAAGGTAAAGGGACCCCTGACCATTAGGTCCAGTCGTGACCGACTCTGGGGTTGCGGGTCTCATCTCGCTCTATAGGCCGAGGGAGTCGGCGTTTGTCCGCAGACAGCTTCCAGGTCATGTGGCCAGCATGACTAAGCCACTTCTGGTGAACCAGAGCAGCACACGGAAACGCTGTTTACCTTCCCACCAGAGTGGTCTCTATTTATCTACTTGCACTTTGACATGCTTTTGAACTGCTAGGTTAGCAGGAGCAGGGACCGAGCAACGGGAGCTCACCCCGTCATGGGAATTCGAACCGCCGACCTTCTGATCGGCAAGTCCTAGGCTCTGTGGTTTAACCCACAGTGCCACCCGCGTCCCTGTTGCTTTGGGTACCATAGTGGGAAAAGGTGGGGCATAAGCACTGTCTGTTTCCTGTCAGCCTGTGCAGTGGATGCAGTTCATTGTGAGAAAGTTCATCTGGGGCACATAACAAACTTTGAGGGCACAAGAAGTGCACCTAAAAAAGAAGAAGGTCATTTAAAATTCCCTCCCACCCATCACCACTGCCCTCTGGAGTACCAGAAGGGCTCCCAGCCATCTCCCACCTCAGCTCCCCATCTTCTAAAATCACAGAAAACACGGGCTGTAAGTAAGCACAGTTGGTAGAGCATGAGAATATCTTAAAAGTCGTGATTTCGAGCCCTACATTGGGCAAATGATTTCTGCATTGAAGGGTGTTAGACTGCATGACCCTTGTGATCCCTTCCAATTCTATGATTCTAGATGGATTTGTCCATCTAGTTTGGTATTGTTTACAATGACAGCCACTGGCTCTCCAGGGAGTCAGGCTGGATTTCTCCTCTTCCTACCTGGAGAGGCCAGGGACAGAACCTGGGACCTTCTGCATGCAAAGAATAGGAGCCATTCGCTAGGGGCCGAGGTCCCTTCATGCCTCCCCTCCCAGTTGATGGGCCTTCAAATGGTGTGCATGTGCCATATCATGTGATTGATTATGTAGGGTGGGTCTTACCCGTCCCCACCCAATGTTTTATTTAAGTTGGCACCCCTCCTGCCAGGCGTGCAGAACTCTAGTCACAGGGATTTAATGTGGCCCTGTATGGGTGCCCAGACACATAACATTATGCCCCCTCCCTGCAAAAGACATTTGCCCCAGATGTGCAGAAGAAAGAAAGAAAAAGATTATAGCATTCTTGTAAAAGAAGTAACGAAAGGGTTAGCAAAGAGATTTAGAACTGATCAGCCAAAGTGGATCACAACACACTGACAGTTTTAACCCATTCTTTTCTAGCAATCCCCAACCCATCTACAATTATCCAGGCCACCTGCTTCCTTCTTGCTGCAAACTCCTGCCAGTTCTGCATTTCAAATGCAGCTTTAAAACATACCAACAGTTGTCAGAGTTATTTTAAAACCATCAAACAGTGCACTTATCAAATCATTCACCAGTCCCCACCACTAGAAACATGTACAAAGCATAAATTAACAGCATTTTAAGACCATAGCTGACTTGCAATTAATTCTAACTTTTACTAATTTCAGGAGTTATGAGCGACCAAACACACACACAAAAAAACAAACACAGATCCAAGGCAACTGTTGGAGAGTTCACTCATCTCCAGTGGATACACTGCATTTCAGTGTCCAGAATGAACCTCAATTCATTAAAATGTCATTACACTAAATGACTAACAATTGCTGTTATTTTAAAGATGGAAACGCTTTGAAGTTTGAAAGGCATCTGTGTTATGCTTTTGCCAATGTGCAAGGGAACGTGTTCACCAGCAAAGCCCTGCAGAAAGCAATATTGCTGCAATGGTACATACAAGTTCATATAGTGGCTGCCAATTAGATACCAGGCTAGGTTCATCATGCTACTACTGGTGTCCAAAGCCCCATACAGCATGGGGCCAGGATGGCTCAAAGAAAATCTCACTAATTATGTATTCATCCAGTCAGTGCTCTCTGCAGGAGAGGGCCTCCTACAGTTATCATCTCATCAGGAGCTTCATTCTGTATGATGCAGGAATTGGGCCTTTAGGGTGATAGCACCTATCCATTGGAACTCCTTCTCTCTCTCTCTCTCTCTCTCTCTCTCTCTCTCTCTCTCTCTCTCCCCCCCCCCATTATGTTCCCATTATATATCAGACAGGCACCATCTCTATTGTCTTTTTGGTGCTTATTGAAGAAACTGCATTGGTAACAAGCCTTTTAATTGTAGGGTTTTTAAATCATCACAGGATTTGAGTTTTAATATATAATATTTTTTTAATGCCGATGTGATTATTGCTAATCACTTAGAAATGTTTCATAAGAAGCCATTCATAAATAGGTTTAAACAAATAAGATCAGCTTATCATCAATGGACAGATGCATTGGTAGAGGAATTTTGTGGATAGAAAATGTCATTTCTACATATTGATACCTCCATTCCCACACCAGGGATCACTGTTAATGGGTCCGGCTACATGTTTTGAAGAAAACCAGATGTTTGTCATCCAATGCCAGTCCTACTCAGAGTAGATCCATTGGAAATAATGGACTTAGACACTTTAATTTCAATGGGTCTACTTTGAGTCGAATTTAGTTAGAGACAACCCTATGGAGAGGCATAACAGCAGACTTCAAAGACTCATACAGATGATGAAGCAGAATTGTTAACCATTGCTCCAGAAGACAGGACCAGAGCCAACAGGTGGAAATCACAGAGAAACAGCATGGACAGACCTCCTAATGGCAAAACCTGTTCAGAAGTAAAGCAGACTTTCTGCTGGAGACCTGGAGCCATTGCCAGTCAGAATAAACAATGCTCATTGATGGACAAAGAATCAGATACTGACATAAATAATGTTCTATGTTCCACAATTCTTTTTCTTTCACTTCCATAATATTTGTGCTTCAGGATCGATGCAAAGTAGGAATGTAGGAAACTGCCTTATACTGAATCAGACCATTGGTCCACCTTCCTCAGTATTGTCTGCTCTGGCTGGTTGCAACTTCCCAGAGCTTCAGGTATGGAGCCTGTGTCCCTTAGGTCAGGATCAACCTGGAACTGTCTGCATGCCAAGTGAATTCTCTAATACTGAACTACCACCCTTTCCCAATTGAAACAGCTATCAAACCCCAACTTAAAGGCAATAAGTACAAGGTTTAAATTATACAACTCATTCCACCATGCACCAGAGATTAAGAGTGAGGCTACCAGTTGTGATGTCGTGACTTTATCTGGCTTGAATCATAGACTCGTCAAAGGTCATTTGGTCCCTGAAAATGCAGGTACCGTATTTTTCGCTCTGTAAGATGCACCAGACCATAAGACACACCTAGTTTTGGGAGGAGGAAAACAAGAAAAAAAATATTCTGAATCCCAGAAGCCAGAACAATCCCTCTTGCTGTTCTGGCTTCTGGGATAGCTGCACAGCCTGCATTCGCTCCATAAGACGCACACACATTTCCCCTTACTTTTTAGGAGGGAAAAAGTGAGTCTTATAGAGCAAAAAATACGGTAATCTGCTGGTACAGAATCCCTGATAGGTGTGGCTATCCAGCAGCTGCTTAAAAACTTCTAACCAAGCAGAGCTCACTATCTAGTGAAACCATTTGTTGAACTGTTGAACAATTTATTTGTTTGTGTTTTATTACATTTCCTCATCTGAGATCCTCATCTGAGGATCTCATGACAATTTACAATATAAAAACACATTGTAACAAATAAAAACAATACCCACCCCATCACCTGCCCCCAGTTTAAAAGGCCATAGGTAAAGGTAAAGGATAAAGGGACCCCTGACAATTAAGTCCAGCCATGAACGACTCTGGGGTTGCAGCGCTCATCTTGCTTTACAGGCCAAGGGAGCTGGCGTTTGTCCGCTTCCGCCGACAGTTTTTCAAAGTCATATGGCCAGCATGACTAAGACGCTTCTGGTGAAACCAGAGCAGCGCTCGGTAATGCCGTTTACCTTCCCGCTGGAGCAGTACCTATTTATCTACTGCACTTTTTGGGTGTGCTTTCGAACTGCTCACCCCATCACGGGGACTTGAACCACAGACCTTCCGATCGGCAAGCCCAAGCAGCACAGTGGTTTAAACCACAGTGCCACTCGCGTCCCCTTAAAAGGCCATAGAATGTTTAATTAGCCAAAGGCTTTGAAGAAGAGGAATGTTTTTGCCTAGAGCCTAAAGATATATAACGAAGGTGCCAGGTGAGCCTCCCTGGACCACCAGGAAGTTTTTTTCCATAATGTTTAGCCTAATCTCCTTTCTTACAATTTGAATCTGTTTGTTTGAGTTCTCCCTTCTGGAGCAACAGGAAACAAATGTACTCCATCATATATGTGACAATTGCCATTCAAATATTTGAAGATGATTATCATATTGTCTCTTAATTACACACCTAAGTCACCTTCAGTCTTCTCTCATAAGACTTGAACAGTGGCAGACTTTGGGCTTTAAGGTTTCAGCAGCATCTTGTGTGACTCCAAAATTTGGCCCCCTTGACTCTCATCTCGTCACTGTGGCACCCTCTTGACTTGGGACCCAGTGTGGGAAAGCTGGTCATGCACACCTAAATCTACTTTTGACTTGAGTTCTAACTCAAATATTAATCTACTGTGGACGTGTGGACACACACACACACACACACACACACACACACACACACACACTGATGTCCTGAAAATGTACCGTAAATCAATCTTCCCCCAACATGGTGCTCTCCTAATGTTTTAAACTACTACACTCACTAGTCCCAGCCAGCATGGCAAATGGTTAGGGATGCTGAGAGTTATGAATGGCAAGAAAGCCAGAACCACCTGGCCCAGCCCATGTGACATCCTTCATCCCACCCATGTGGCCTTATAGGCCCAACCTACAGGACCTCCTGTCAGGCTGCCAAAAAAGCCCTTCCGTCTATTGTCTGATGCTGAGAGCAGAACTAGGCACAGTGCTTGCAGTAATTAACTTTATTGCTCAGTAACCAAGGAGTCACCACATGGCACGTCCATCAGATAAGCACGTCAGTTGCAGAAGCTAAAGTTCCTGTCCCTTCCTTCCTCTTGTTTATACCTCCCTCCTCACTGTGACTCCACTATTCTTAATTGTTCCAGCCTTTTCTCGACTCTTGGTTCCTGTGCTGAGAGTGAGGGAGGGGAAGGAGCCAAATCAGGACTGTATTGCAGAGCAGGAGACACAGCCCCTGCTCTGTCAGCATCTGTGGCTACCTTAAGCCTCTCCCCTTCACCCTCACTCTCTGCTGATGATTCCTCCCTGTCCCACCAAAGTCCCCACAGGTTCCTCCTGGACCACTGGTTGCCACCACTCTTCCTCATCCAGCCAGTCCCTGACACCTCCTTGACCACAGATCATCCTATTAGGTCTTCAAGTTGCCAGTCACCACCATTCATAATGAAAGCCTGGAATTCACTCCCCTGAGAATTACAGATGAACTCCAACTTGAATGGCTTTAAAAGAGGGATCAACAGACTCATAAGGCCAGGAATGACTATTAGCCTTTATGGGAATGACCTGTTTCCAATGCCTAAGGCAGTATGCAAGTGGTAATCATAAGTGGAACTGTTGCATTTATATCCTGCTTCTGGGCTTTCCATAATGATATCCTGTTGACTAGTGTGAGAACAGGATTCTGGACTACATGGACCACATGTAGGGCTTTTACATTCTTAATGATGCACATTCAAAAATGTGGTTTGCAGATTTCCTCCCCCATTCCCAGAAATGAGTAAGTGACGGATAAGCTTGTGCTCTACCACACTGTCAATCTTATAGACAAAAGGTGTTGTTGGGTCACTCTTATTTAGGAATATTTTAAAATTAAAAGAAAGATTAATAAATCATAAGAGCTGAATGATTTATAGAGAAATCAATTATGTTGCAAATTTTCAACCGACACAGTCTTTGACGTCTTGCAATTTTGCATTTTGGAGGTGTTTCTATGAGGCTAGGTCAGGAGTGAGAAGTAGTTTTCATTCTGAGGAATTTCACTTCTGGGCACATTCCAGGAGCCACCAATCCATGGTGGGCCAAAGGCAAAAGCCAACAGAGCAACAAATACTAATTTTACCTTTGTACAGTAGGCTAGTTTCTACCCCCACTCTCTCTTTTCAATCCAGGTAAGCAAGAAACACTATCAGAGTTCAAGGACACATTCTGGACAGGGAAATAAAAACATTCAGTGAAGAGTGTGTGGCCTGGAGAGTGAGTGAGTGTGTAGCTGGGGATGGTCTGTGGCCTAAGGAGAGGCCCACAGGGTTGCATTTGCCCCCTGGCTCTAGGGTTCCCCACCCCTGCAATAAAATGAAAGTGTTGACATTGATCCTTGATCCTTACACACATGAGCATGACAGCAGCTTCTCGCACATGCTACCCCAAAACTGGCAGTCAGAGGCAGAGCACAGAAGCCAAAATGGGACATCTGGGATTGGGATTAGAAACTGGGGCAGTTTCTGTCAATCTGGGATGTCCATCTTAAAGTGGGACAGCTGTGCAGTATTTCAGCTAAAGTAAGTACAGTGTATGTAACTTGGGTTCCATACGCTTCAGGTTACATATGCTTCAGGTTACAGACTCCACTAACCCAGAAATAATGCTTCAGGTTAAGAACTTTGCTTCAGGATGAGAACAGAAACCGTGCTCTGGCGGCACGGCGGCAGTGGGAGGCCCCATTAGCTTAAGTGGTGCTTCAGGTTAAGAACAGTTTCATGTTAAGAACGGACCTCTGGAACAAATTAAGTACTTAACCCGAGGTGCCACTGTATGGTTGCTTTGAATGTCAACAATAGAGTTTCAGAGAAAATTTGCTTAGGATGGGAGAGTTAAAGTGAAGTAGCACCTTATTTCCTCTTCAGCAATCTGGCAGGTGGGACAAAGCTTGCTGTTCAGAATCTGTCCTGGCCTTTCCACCCCTTTCTTGGCATTATGTCAGGTGCCACCACTGGATTTGGTGCTGCTGGAAACAGGAGCCTAAACTAGAAAGCAACATAGGAAGGTGCCTTATTCAGAGTCAGTCCGTTGGTCCCTCTAGCTCAGTATTAACACTAACAGGAAGTGACTCTCCAGGGTTTCAGACACGGGTCTCTCCTAGCTCCACATGAAGATGCCAGGGATAGCTACATCCTGATGTCTTAGTAAGCCACAAGCTTAACATGAGTCAACAGTATGATGAAGCAGCAAAAACAAAGCAAGCAAACAAACAAGACTAATGCTATTCTAGGCTGCATCAACAGAATCCTAGTGTCCAGATCAAAGGAAGTAATAGTAATAGTACCAATCTATACTATGATCAGAACCCACCTGGTCCAGTTCTGGGCACCACTGTTTAAAAAGGATATTGACAAGCTGGAATGTGTGCAGAGGAGGGTGACCAGGATGATAAGCTATTTGGAAAATAAGCCTTATGAGGAATGATTAAGGGAGTTCAGTATGTTTAGCTTGGAGAAGACAAGACCAAAAGACTATCTTCAAAAATCTGAAGGATTGTCACATGGATGGTGGAGCAAGCTTGTCCCATTATATTATTCTATGCATGCAAAACACATGATCTACTGCTGAGCTGGGGCTTTTGTACCTTCAGTGTGACCCAGCAGGGCTTTTAAGTTTCTAGGCACTCAAAGGAGCAGTGTTTCATGATGCAAAGACATCTACTCATCTACTCATGCTCAAAGGCACTTTTAAAAAAAGACACCACCACCACCACCAATTTTCTTAACAAGGAAGGAACTTTACACATTGCTGAGGTTGTTACCTTTAACAAAATTAGCAAGTTCACCTATGTTTGAATAGTCAAGATCACCTGAATATCTCTGTCTTTTGACTCACAACCAGCTGTTTGTATCTCCATAAAATGGCAATTTTAAACACATTAGAACCACCTCAAATGAAGTTGACAGCATTAGCGATGGTGTTAGTAGGAAAACAAACCAAAACAAAAAGCCAAACCAAACCAAACAGCCCTGCCAACTGGGCAATCAGCATTCTTGGGGAAAGAAACAGTGGATAAGATGGAGTGCTAATGATTAGGTTTGTCTTTTGTTAAAGAAAAAAATATCAAACTACTGTTCGGCAAAGAAAAATGGTTGGCAAGTTTCACTGAGTTCTTGTAGCAATTCCCTGCATATTGTTATGCAATTACCTGCAGGAGGTCAGAAAGCAATTAACATGGAACCTGCACTCTTCTGCTTGCAGGCTATAATACATAGTGGATGAAAGCCATATTCTAGCTTGGAAGAGAATTGACTACGTCCTTTGCTTGTAATTGTGCTACATAGTTTCCCCTTAAAGTGGCCAGCTGTGACCATATTAGTAGCCCTCATTCAGTATATGGCTGGCCTCTCGCTTCACCTCTGCCATCCAGATGTCCACTTGTGAATACTTTGGGTGTTATAAAGGCCCCATCTGCACTATACATTTAAATCAGTATCATACCACTTTAACCGGTAATAACTCCCCCCAAAGAACTCTAAAACTGTGGTCTGTTAAGGGTGTTGAGAGTTATCAGAAGACCTGCATCCCCCTCACAGAACTACAATTCCCAGAGTTCCCTGGATGAGGAATGTTGTTGAATTCCAGACAGAAAGAGCCACAGTTCAGTGGCAGAGCATTTACTTTGCATGAAGGAAGTTCCAGGTTTGATCCCCAGACTCTCCAGATAGGGCTGGGGAAAAACTCTTGCCTGAAAATCAAGTGTTGCTGCCAGTCAGACTGAGCTAGGAAGACCAATAGTCTGGCTCAGTGTAAAGGCAACTTCTTGTGCAATTCACATCACCCCAGATGATTGGTGATACTGATTAGGGCTGATGAGAACAGAGCCCAGCCTCAGGGCCCCGGGTTTTCCTGATACAGTGGTGCCCCGCAAGACGAATGCCTCGCAAGACGAAAAACCCGCTAGACGAAAGGGTTTTCCGTTTTTTGATGCGCTTCGCAAGATGAATTCCCCTATGGGCTTGCTTCGCAAGACGAAAACGTCTTGCGATTTTTTTTTTGCTCCCCCCCTTTTCTAAGCAGCTAAGCCGCTAATAGCCTTTTAGCTGCTAAGCCGCTAAGCCTTTAATAGCCGCTAAACCGCTAATAGCGCTAATCCGCTAAGCCGCTAATAGGGTTGCTTCGCAAGACGAAAAAACCGCTAGACGAAGAGACTCGCGGAACGGATTATTTTCGTCTTGCGAGGCACCACTGTATAAGAAAGCCTTTCCAGCTCTGAATAATGTTAGTCATTGCCCTATGGATCTGGAGAGTAAGCTCCATCATGACTCTCTCCTAAATTCTTCAGTAGTTAGGAGAATGGGGAGGAGTGAAAAGCTTGGTCTAATGATTTGTTGCTCCAAGCTTGGTTCTCAGTCCCTGGTGATATAAGCCTCTTAGCAAAAAAAGAGAGCAAGGCTGGAGGTATGACACTGTCCAAATAGTACAATACAGTGGACACTCAGGTTGCAAATGTGATCCGTGCAGGAGGCACATTTGCAACACACAGCATTCGCAACCCACAGTGCCACATGTGTGCACGCGTGGGTTGCAATTCGACACTTCTGCGCATGCGCAAAGCGCCATTTAGCGCTTCTGTGCATGTGTGAGTGTCAAAACCCAGAAGTAACCCTTTCTGGTACTTCCGGGTTTGGCGCAGTGCACAACCCGAAAATGCGCAACCTGAAGCATCTGTAACCCGAGGTATGACTATTATAACATAAGCACAGAGAATCAGTCCAACACATGACCCAGAGGCAAGGTCAGACAGAAGTCAAATGTCACTATCATAAGGAGCTCAGCAAGGAAAGGAACCTAACAACCTCAACTCTCAAAAGTCCTATGCTGTTCCCAGCAACTGGAAGGGTCAAGGTAGAGACCTTATACAACATAGCTTCCTGAATGACTCCCTAACAACCACAACTACAGGTAGAAAAGGAGTTCTATATATTTCTTATTTCTGAGTATGCTCCTTATTCATGAACCACACAATGGCCCTGGGTTTGTAGATGTATGCTATATTCTCACTCTTTGGCCCAGACCTGGACCTTTTTGTGTTCTTGAGGACTGATGGGTGACGCCTTTGACAGCTGTCCTCCTTTGACAGCTCCACAGGTTCTTCAGCAGGTATTTCACCAGAGGACTGCTAGAACTCACCATGGATTCCAGACAGGACCTCTTAGATGGTTCAGAGAGATCCAGGTCACTTCTAGCTTTTGAAACCCGTAGGCATAATATGAATAAAAATGACAAGACTGCAAAACAAAGCAAGGCGCTAAAGGCAGAGTGAGACATAATTTTATTTATTTATTATTTAACAAATGATTTCCTAGCCCTTTCTATTTTGCTCTGATGCGCATAACAACAAGTTGCAAAAGTTATCAAATGCTGACAAACTAGGGCTGTCATATTTCAAAAAGTAGAATTCCTGACACCTGCAAAGTTGAGATTTGAATTTTCCTGATGTATGGCAAGCCTACAACAAACTGACCAGTATCTAAATTTGAGACCTTCTTTGAGCTTGAGACGCCCATGAAAAAATGGCTCTCACTGATTGGCCTTGGTTCCAGGAGACCCTGCCTGTTCTTCAAGGTCTTAAATTTGTGGGGTGTGTGGCTGACCCCCCCTAGGACTCAGGTTGTGGCACCAGGTGAGGGCTAGCAGGACACAGGATTCTTGGGTGTGTTGACACCACCCACTGCTAATTCTAGGCAACCTTTGAACAATTTTACATATGGACTCAAGTTAGGCTTCTAGTACTTAGCACACTGTACTAAATAAAAAAAGTAGGTAGCTCTTTCTGTTCCATTCATTGGCAATAAGATAGTAATCCAGGGCTTTGAGAGCTGAATAGTCTCAATAAAAGGCAATTGTGCCACTGGGAGCTAATGACAGTTTTGCACATAACAGAGACCTTGGAGAGTAATTATAGAGCCTTTTAAAGCCTGCAGATTTGCTACACACACATATCCCATTGCTGAAGAATGCTGAGAAAAGTCACATAGTACTCTTTGCACTACATCAGGTCCAATATGCACCAAAAGTTGGCGCAGCACTGGCAGATCTGCTAGCTCTCCCACTTCTGAGTGACTTTCAAGGTGATAAGAAAACAACTGAGTAGCTATCACTAGGGGGAATATCATGTTTTCCCAGCACTCAAAACTTCCATGTTCCATTATTTGGAAGCTGTGGTTTTTCTTTTCTCTATTTGGGAATTTGCAATTTGGAATTGCAATATTCTATGAAGTGCTTGGGAAAATATCATGAGACACCTATTGGGTAGCATCCATGCCATCACTTGTTATGAGAGGTGATCTGTTTATTGAGCAATCATCCTGATTTGTTTGTAGAAATTATGCAGGCAAGTTGCACAGTGTTGGCCATTATTGAGCAGTCTTTCTGAAATGTTTTATTTTTTTCTCTTTACTTTAAAGCATTTAGAAATTGTTCAGTGCTTCAAACACAGTCTAACAAACAATACATCATAAAGACAAAACCAAAACCAATAAAACAGCAATATAAAAAGCACAAAAGCATACAAAAATGAATTTAAAAAATTCATAGGATTCTAACCTATAAAACAAGGTCCAATCTTATGCGTCAGGGAAAGCCTGAACAAAAAGACAAGTCTTCACAAGACAACTGAAGCAACTGATGGTTGTTGCTTCACATATGGCAGAGGGAAGGGCATTTCACATTTCAGGGGCAACAGAAGAAAATGCCCCTTTTCAGCTTACCATACTATTCTGAAGTGTGGTGCCATGGGCTGAATTTCCACAGATGGTCTAAGTGATCTAAAAGGACCAGGTGGACTCCAGCTCCCTTCATCCTTAACCCTTGGTGATGATGGCTAAGGCTGATGGAACCTGGAGTCCAGCAACACCTGGAGGGCACTGTGTTGGCTGCCTCATACCTGGAAGGTAGGCAGGCTCCTCATCACTGGATGCCTTCAAGCAGAAGGTGGATAATCATCTTGTGGAATCATCAAACTCTTGATTTCCTGCACAAAGCAAGGGCTTCAACTAGCTGACCTCCAAAGTGCCATATGACTGAATGAAATCTATAAAGATAGGTGGATATAATAGATACATGCATTCTCTCTTTCTCTCTCAATTGAAATAATATAGTCACCAAGTCAATCTATGCATGATCATTTTCAGTAATTAGAAATTAGGGGGTTGGCTTGGGGTTTTTATCAGTTCTCATCCCAGACTTTGTGGGTCCAGAGAGCAAAATGAAAATCCCCAGAGAGCGATTTGAAGCTTTACCTTCCCTTAAACGAAAAAGCACAAGGCAAACAACATGTTCTGTAATAAGCATCCTCTAGGCTGGAAAACTTGGCACTTGCTTTGTCAAAGCGAGGGTGGGGTGGGGGTGCTCACTCAGGGCTGTTGCCACATCCCCTGCATAAGCCCCCTAAAAGCAACTGTGATAAACAACATTTCCTACATTTCGCTCAGTTGCTTAGAAAGGGAGGCAGGAGAAGAGAGATGTCAGACTTATTAATGTGCTTGGATTGTCAACGCAGCTTTTAGCTTCTTATCGCTCCATGTCCCTTAGCAGAGACACAAGCTGAATTTGAAAGAGTCGAAGGAGGTTGGCGATGGAGAAACCCATATTGTAAAGCTACAGAGACGGCGTTCCAGGAAAAAGGCAAATGAGAAATGCCTAGCAATAGTTTTCAGGGCGAGGCAGTAGCCACAACACAGGAGGATAAAGCTGTGGTACGTGAGGCTATCTGCTTGTGATTTCCCCATGTGTGCATGGTTGACCTCTGTGAGAAATGAAACTCTTCCTTTGTTCTAACTAATGGCGACTAGCCATGATGGCTCTTTCCTACCTCTGCAGCTGGAGGCAGTATGCAATTATTGGGATCCACAAACAGAGAATTGTAGACTTCCCAGATGCATCTGGGCAGTGAGAATAAGATGCTGGACTAGATGGGAAATGTAGGTAGTTTGTGGTGGTGAAAAGCACAAATATATCATTCTCAGGTGCCCCCTTCATTAGTTCACCCAAACATAGCCTAGCCAGGTTCACTGGGTTGGCTCAATCTGGGATGGTGTGCCACGCCCCCAGGATGCGCACCAGCCACGTCCCCATCTGCTCACCACCCCCCAGTGCCAGAGCATAAAGCTCCGCCACTGTGTGGGCCCAGAACATTGTATTTGGGGTAGCTTAACATACCAGTTGGCCATTATAGGGCCATTATAGGGATGCGGGTGGCGCTGTGGGTTAAACCACAGAGCCTAGGACTTGCCGATCAGAAGGTCAGTGGTTCAAATCCCTGCGATGGGGTGAGCTCCCATTGCTCGGTCCCTGCTCCTGCCAACCTAGCAGTTCGAAAGCATGTCAAAGTGCAAGTAGATAAATAGGTACCGCTCTGGCGGGTACGTAAACGGTATTTCTGTGCGCTGCTCTGGTTCACCAGAAGCAGCTTAGTCATGCTGGCCACATGACCTGGAAGCTGTCTGCGGACAAACTCCGACTCCCTCGGCCTATAGAGCGAGATGAGCGCCGCAACCCCAGAGTCGGTCACAACTGGACCGAATGGTCAGGGGTCCCTTTACCTTTTTAACATACCAGTTGGCCATTATGGATGGGAGCTGAGCTTTACACTCATTTAAAAGTGGTACTGTCTGTCCACCGCTGTAGTGTGATCTGCTGGCGGATGGTGAGTGGCTCTACCACTATCACCAGAGCAGTGGAAGCAGAAGAGAAAGCCTGTGAGGTAAGCTGCTACTAAAATCAGGTCTGGGCATTTCAAAAAGAATGGGAAAAATTTATGTCGTATATAGAAAAGATAAGATGAAATAGTGAAACCAGTAGAATTGGATATAAACCTCATAATGGGAAAGATTAAGAAAAGTGATGGATAATGAAAATAATAAGCAAAATGTATAAGAAGATTAATATAACTAACAGTAGTTGTAAATGAATACAGACAGACAACAAGAATTGTATTGTTAGAGACTTCAGAATACAGACCAGAATGGAAAAATCCAGGCAGCAATATTTCTTTAAAACAAAAGTTTTATTCAATTTGGTCTTTGTCAGACAAAAAGCAAAAAGGGGTGCATTCAGGACGAAATGAGAGAGAATGCCCCCGAACACCAGGGGCAAACAGTTTTTATCCCCTCAGGCAAAACAATGGTTCAACCCTTGACCCAGCCCTCAAACATTCCCCTTTATGCATATTCATTGAAGCTCAACCCCCCCACCTGTTTTTGTGGTTCCAACAGGTTGCTCGGCTTAGAACCTTGTGGTGGGCTAGACATCCTGGGCAAACGAACAGTTTCTCAGAACAGCTCCAAAATCCCCTGACCGCATCCTCCTGCAAACTCGCTGTGTTGCAAAAATATTGTTTTGCAAGCAGGGGCAAGCAGGGGAGAGAGAGAAATGTCTTTTTTAGCTTTTAGTTTGCTCTCTAAGATGGCTTTCAGCTTATCTCCAGCCTGGCTCTCCAAAGTGGACCCAGGTGGACCCCTGGTCCTCACTCCTTCATTCCCCCCCTTTCCATCATGAAAATGCCGACCGATTATGGTTCTGCATTTTCATTTTGATGGACCTATAGATACCACATCATAGAGAGCCAGGATATGCGTACATGTAGCTGCATTGACCAATGCTCGTTTGTGAATGGCGGAACGGTTAAGTGGCAGTGGGAGAAGTGGTAGTCCACTCGTGGCATCTGTTGGGGTGACTTATTGGCAGAATGGGCTACCACTTCAGCCACTTGTAAACACCTAGTGTAGGGGTTATGGACGCCCCACTCAGTCATTAGACGGGAAAAGTTGGCAGGGGAGACCAGGGAACTCTTTCCCGCTTTGGCCAATGCCAGCAAAAATACAGGAGCATCCAAAGAAGTAGGGCAGTACATACCACGCCTACCCACCAACCCCAATAATTCCATAGTTCCTCGCACCAATACTCAGGGTTCATTCCTAATGTTCTTTTATTGCTGAAGGGCCCACTGATATTCGTATTCAATTATTCGCTGGGCCTCAGGGGTGACTCTCCACCTTTTTGCTGAGGCACCCACTATATGGAGCAATTTCCCTATAATCCCTTGTGGGTGGACTGGGCCCTCGTGTTGTCTCCTCAAGAGATTATACCCAAAAGGGGCTTCCCCCTCTTCATATATCACCATGCACCCACAAGAATATATCCACCCCTGCAACGGCCTGACACACGGGGTGACTATATCAAGGGGTTCTGGTCCCAATACCAAAAGTCCTAGTGGTGCCTCTAAATTTGCTGGAGAGCAAGTTTCTACGTTGGGGACCCTGCCCGCGGGCACCCCTCCCATCCAATTCTTCCGGAACTAGGTGCCCTGTCTGTCTACTGGGTGGCAACTCTTATGCAGCCACAAGAGTACCCTGCCACATTCAAGGGTATTAGGTGTGGAGTTACCAGGCCCAGTAGTTCAGGTAGTATTCTGGGATTTGGGGAGGCTTGAGCCACCACGACAACCACAGGTGGGGCTGCAGAACCCACAGGCACCTGTTCAGTAATTTTAATGTGCACCTGATTCAGACACCCTCCCATGCAACACCTGGAGTAAGATTTGGGCCTGGTTTATCAAATGGGGTTGGTACAGTGCTCTACCCTACAACCAGCAGGCTATTCTCCCACAACCACAAGAGCGGTCTAGAACTCGATAGATTTCGACCGATCCTGCAGCTCCCCGGAGGAGCCACATCCAAGTGTGCTGGGCAATGCAGTGAATAAAGAGCCACAGTGGGAGAGTGGGATGCTGTACTGCGGCCGCCCTATTGAACCCTCGTTCCCAAGAGCCTACGAGTATGCCGTCTCTTACCACCGGCAGAGGTCAGCAGGCCAATAGGGTTGGTATGGTTCGATAGGGTCAGGGCAATAAGACATAGAGCAAGTCAATAAAGAAAATAAGAGAGAAAAGAGAAAGTCTTTGTGATTGTCCTTGTGATGAGTAGTCGCAGGATCTCGTTGCCCGTGGCCTAACGCTTTTTCCCTGGTAGCGTCAGACACAAGGTGATGATCAACTTCAGAGGGTCAGCAGGATTTCTCTTGCAAGTCCAGACACCCTTCTTCAGATGCATGTGATGTACCCAGGGGATCACCTCGGCTACTTTCACTGCAGTTGGGGATGAGGGGGTCGCCAGACGCTGTCACCCAGAGGAACTGGTGAACCGGCTCAGCGAGACTGCCGCGGGACTGCAGGTGTACGCTCGAGGGAATACCTGGAAAGGAAGCAAACACACACAACAAACACAGGGATTGCACTTGTTCTTGGGTGATGTGATCTCCCATCTGCCCCAAACTGGCGGGGATGTCTCGGACGAAAGGGGTTGGCCTGCCATATAGAAGTTCAAAGGGTGATAGTCTCAGTCTCTTGGTTGGCGCACAGGGCACAGTTTTGGGATATAGCAGCAGTTAGTTATAGCAGCAGTTAGTTGAGATAGAATATTCTCCCAAGGTGTGCTTTAGCAGCTGGGCCTCCCAAATGGGTGGACTCGTGGTAATTCTTTACAATTGTGCTGGCCAGATGTTGGGGCACAAAAACACGGCTGTCTGGTCCTTCCTGGAGCGTTGCTCCTTCTTGGCTGGTCCACTGCTGTTCATCAAGGGTGTAACGTGGTTCCACATCATCTGGAGTGAGTTCTGGGATTATTCTTTTGGCATAGCAGGCATTTCCTGGAAATCTGGGCTGCCAGTTGATAAAGGTTGGCTATATAGACATACTTCTCCAGCTGCTTGGTTGTGGCATCTGGCCTCATGTGGGTGGACACATAGTATCTGGTTTGTCAGCAGTGCTTAAGATCTCTTCTGGGACCACTGCTCCAATAACTGAGGCAGGGGCCGGTTCCCGGGCTGCTTCCTTGGCCACTCTGTCTGCCAATCGATTTCCTCTGGCCACTTCTCCAGGTCCAGTCTTGTGTCCATAACCTCAATGTAATCGTGCGTCTGCTCCTCACCTTCTCCTACCGGCAACAGGGTAGCTGGGTTGAGGGCGGTGGTGACCACTGGTGGAGGTTTCAGAGCTGCCTCACAAGCTGCATTATCTGCTTTCCGGTTGCCTCTAGTGACCATGTCCCAACCTCTATCATGGCCTTTGCAGTGCATTACAGCAATCTCTTTGGGGGCCCATACAGCTTCTAGTAACGTCTCAACTTCTGGAACATATTTCAGAGCTTTCCCGTGGGCTCCACTCAAGCCCCACTCTTTCCATAGGGCGCCATGCACATGCAGGGTTAAGAAAGCATATTTAGAATCAATATAGATGTTAGCCTTACATCCAGCTGCCAATTGCATGGCAATGCCTTTCGCTGTTGGACTTCACCTCAGAGGACAAATAACTCTTGGAGACTTTGGCCTCCTCAGAACTCTTGGAATGGCTTGCCTGGCCTGCACCCCCACTTTTGGGTACTCCATTGCCTGAGGAACAGCTTGCAACTGCCTTTTCAGCCTTTCTCCAACACACAGTCCATCACACAGATGCATTGAACCGTAGAAACAACTTCTCAAAGCAGCCTCAGACCCCTCTGGGCTTTCTGGGCGTCCTCTAGGCCCCTCTGGTCTGGCTTCCACTGCAGCCTGACATGCCGTCTTCAATCCCTGCCACGCAACCCAGGGCTTCTCTAGAGCATCAGCCACGTCTCCTTCACAAGCCTCCACTGCGCCTGTAAACTTCTTAATGGGCTGGGCAAAGCCTGTTTCAGCCTGTGTACTTTCCCATAGTTGCTTTTCTGCCAGCCAGTAATACATGCGTTTTGACCAAGCTTCCTAATTGGCTCCATGCAGCCTTTTACAGGGGTAATTCTTATGGCCTTGCTGTTGCTGAACAGGCATCTTCCTCCCCCTTGGCCGCAGGTCTCTGAATGGCTACGGCGGACCCCTCGGGTCCCTGGCCTGTGAGCCATTGCTGTGCCTAACACTGCTGCCTTTTCTTTCCTCCCCTGCTTTTTCTCCCTCTTCTCAGCCTCTCCTCTTTGTTCAAACACCTTCTGGGCGATGGCCATGATCTGAGATCTGGACATGCCCTGGAACCCAGGCTGTTTTTGGATTTTGGTTCTAATGTCCTTTGCACATTGTCCTATGAAGGAGGCATTTACCATTAACTCATGTGCAGGGAGTTCAGAGTCAAAGGGGGTCCAAATTCTGTATGCCTCCATCAGGCGTTCCAAGAAATTCTAAAGCCTGTGTATTAATTCTCCTCCTTTCCTCTGAGGTAAAGAGAGTGCTCAGCAATTGCTGACAATCTGCCCAGGTAGCCTCATGCGCTGCAAATATAGAGGACAGCAAGTCCACAACTGCCTGGGGCTTCTCAGCAAACGCAGGGGTGTGGGTCTTCCAATTCATCAAATCGATGGTGGTGAAGGGGACAACGGAGGCGCAGGGAGTGGCTTGTCCCAAACTATACAAAGGGGGGTCAGGACTTCTGCTTCTCCTGCCTCTGCGGTGGACCTGGACCGCTTTATGTGCTCCCCCAATGCTTTGCCTCGAACATTGCAATAAGCTTCTGCAGCTTTTCGATACATAGTGGTCAAACTTCTGTATTTGTTCATCCTTTCCCTCAATTCTTTAAGGTTGGGGTATATTTTGTCCAGGATCTGGTCACTGGGCTCTGCCTCGTCTACTTCTGGGGTGTCTGGCAGCCCCCCTTTCCTGCTTCGGCTCCCTGGGCCGCATATCGGGGCGGCGGTGGAGCTTTGGGGATATGGGGCTGTCCCTGTCCTCCCAAGGGGCCACCACGGCACTTGGATCATATGGAAATGGGGCCAGGACTTTTGCCTCGGATCCCTGGTAAATGGACTTCTTGAGGCGTTTTCCTGCCTGTGCTCCTTAATTTTGCATTGATCAGTCTTATATTTCTTCAGCCAGGGGGGTGGGTATTGTCTATTATCACGTGAACCTCTAGAACTTCATCCATGTTCACAAACTCATGCAAGTTAAATGGAGAAAGTTCTTCTTCCTCTTTTAGTTTTATGCAGTTTATTTGTGGTTTTTTTTTAAACTTCTAGTAGTTCTCCCAGCAGACACCTGACCTTGGCTGGTCACACCCTGTGGTCAGTTTCAGGTGTCCGGCTTGTTTTTTTGTTTTTTTTTTTCATCTGTTCCCTCATCCTTTTTCTGTGGCAACTAACTTGTCAACTGTGGTGGCCACAAAGATGCAGGTCTTCTCTTGAGGTTTCTCTGCCTGAGTCTCAAACCAGGGGTCTGCTGCAGTGTTCTCTGAGACACACCTGAGCACCGAGCCATCCAGCTGGTGCCTGGTTAAGGACACCAATTAAATTGCCCTCCCTGTCTCAACTATAACTGCTATAGGTCTAAAACCATTTCCTATTTCCTAGCCATAGACCACCTCTCACTGGTCATCAGAGAAGCTAGGGCACTACTGGTGATTTCCCTGATGTGTTCCAAACTGTCGCTGGTCACATAGATACCCAGCTCTTCCCTAACTAAGTTCTGGGATTTAGGTTGTCCTCCCTGGTCAAGCTGTAGTTACTATAGGGATCAAAACTGTTGGAGGTCTGCAAGGCTCATGTGCTTCATAGTTCAGTGATGGGCTTTGGAGAAACTAGGAGACTTGCCTTACTATCAAACTTACACCTCAGCAGAGAAGCCTTCAGCTCTGCCTGGCTGAACTCTTGCCTTCATTGAGGTCCAGAGATCTGAAAGCTTTGTATGCACTCTAGTTCTGTATACTAACTTGGATAACCTAAGGGATCTCTGGAGCGATCCCCTTCATCGCTCCCAAATCTGAATCTGAGTCTGAAACTCTTCTCTAAATAACTACTCAGCCTCAAAAGATACTCCTTGTTGCCCTGTCCCAACTAGGGCCCCTATGTTTCTTCCCAGTTCAATGCTGTGTCCAGTCCAGTTCACACAGAGTGCGTAAGCGTTCTGGCGTCATCACAACGCCATAGTCTCCGCTGAATCCTTTCTTGAAATTGTTCAGCATGCACTGTAGGGGAGTTATTAGACCTTTTGAGCCACTCCCTCCCATATTTAATATGGCCCTTGTGCAGCGTCCCCAAACAACAAACACACACACATGCAGTTCCCAATTTTCCTCGCCCAGTCGAGCTCGCGCTGCTGGGAACCGGAGTACTTATTGGTTCTACCCCAGGGGAATACCCTGGGGTTACACACACACACGCACCAAGTGCCTCTTTCACTGGACGCTGTACCACACACACTAGCCTCCCGGTTCCCCCTCCTTTTTCCTTTCTGCCTTCCTTTAAATCCTTAAGCGTGGGTGGGTATCAGGGGCCAATCCTTCCCTTACTGCCACCAAACACGCTTGGGCATGTGATCAGGATGCCCCTTCCCCTTTTTAATTACAAGGGGGTCTCTGTCTTCCTCTGTCCCCAGGGCCCTTTTCCATGTACTCACCAGCCGGCTGGACTCTGGCCTGTCCTGTCAACCTCGGTCCTTCAATCCATTGCCTTCTCTTCCAGGATCCAGCAGAAGGGTCAAATTGGCTTCGCCCTCCTCCGAAGAAAAGCCTCGGTGGCGCCAGGATAAGCGGCCTATTGGCCCTTCCCCTGTGTCCTGCATAGAAAAGGACAAGGGAGCTGCCTTCTGGTCTTTTTGAGGACTTAAGGTCCCGATCCGAGTCACGCAAGCACCAGAAATGTTAGAGACTTCAGAATACAGACCAGAATGGAAAAATCCAGGCAGCAATATTTCTTTAAAACAAAAGTTTTATTCAATTTGGTCTTTGTCAGACAAAAAGCAAAAAGGGGTGCATTCAGGACGAAATGAGAGAGAATGCCCCCGAACACCAGGGGCAAACAGTTTTTATCCCCTCAGGCAAAACAATGGTTCAACCCTTGACCCAGCCCTCAAACATTCCCCTTTATGCATATTCATTGAAGCTCAACCCCCCCACCTGTTTTTGTGGTTCCAACAGGTTGCTCGGCTTAGAACCTTGTGGTGGGCTAGACATCCTGGGCAAACGAACAGTTTCTCAGAACAGCTCCAAAATCCCCTGACCGCATCCTCCTGCAAACTCGCTGTGTTGCAAAAATATTGTTTTGCAAGCAGGGGCAAGCAGGGGAGAGAGAGAAATGTCTTTTTTAGCTTTTAGTTTGCTCTCTAAGATGGCTTTCAGCTTATCTCCAGCCTGGCTCTCCAAAGTGGACCCAGGTGGACCCCTGGTCCTCACTCCTTCAGTATAAGCAGGAGAATTTATTTGTTTATGGATATACTATGGACAAATATGGAAAATGAATAACAATATACAAAATGGATGAAAATAATGCAATAAAATTATATGTGATATAAAAAACCAGAAGAAGGAAGGAGGGAAGTCAGCGCTTAGGAGCAAGTATAAATGTAAAATGCAACACATTATGTGTATGTGGAGTATGTAACTGGAAAACTAATAAAGATTATTGGGGGGGGGGGAGAAAAGAAACATGTCTGGGCCCTGCCCCACTTGCAGGTTGATGTTAGGGCAGTGGGGGCCCACTCCCAAAGCATGCCAAGCTCCTCACTCCAAAGTCTGCGACCAGCTCACTTGAAACATGGATTGCATGGGTTAATCCGTGAGGATCTGGTAGGCAGTTGGAAACTCATCAGAGGGCATTCTGGTCCGCTTCCTGCTCCTCTTGAGTAGGGACAATGAAGACGAGGCCTTGGACTGCCTACGAGCAGAGGTAAACAAACCAGTACATTTCTGTTCCTTGTCACTTTTTCTTGTTTGTGACAGAATTGAATGAGCCGAAACCTGTCAGTTCTCCTCAGTTTCCTCATTAATATGCTATTTTTCAAATGTGTGAACATCTGCGTTCAAATATGTATTAAACCTGTGTTTTTGAACACATTTTATCCCAAAATACAAGTTTCTGAAAACATCTTATTTACAAATATTCATTATTAAATGCATTTTGATCTTTTTTTTATTATCAGTGAGTTGCATCCCACTAAATTCTATGCAGAGCAGACCTATTGAAATGAATTGCCCTGATATGAATTGCCCCGTTGATTAACTTTATTGGATCTACTCTGAGTAGGACTAGCATTCTGTACTACCACTATTATGAACTTTCTGACGATGGACTCTCATTCATTTGAGGTTTTCAAACAGAGGTTGGATTCTTTAGCAGTGATTCCTGTATTGCAGGGAGTTGGGCTAGATGACCCTTCCAACTCTACAATTCTATTATTTTGCCAAGAATTACAGGGCAACATTAGGGGGGGGTGTGGAAACCCCAAGGTTTCATTCAGATCCTTGCATTCATTTCAGAGCTGCTGATCCAGTAGCTCAAAGCGAAATTCACCAAGGACTGGATTTTCAAGGGTTCGAAAGTGATTTGCAGTGTTGGGCTTCAGCATGGATCCATTGCTGGTTCTGGGGGTGACAGTGGAGAGTATGCAGCTGAAGTGGGGGCCCCATCTTGGGGTTTTGAATCCCTAAATTGCTGAGCCTGCTAAGGCTGTTGTTATTTTGGGCCAGCCTCCAGTACTATGGACTTCCACGGTCTTTTTGGGGTGGGAATGGTAAGGTTTTGATATCGTCGGAGGATATTGTGTCAGATTTGGGTCCCTGGTACAGGTGAGTCCAGAGGCAACCAGAGAACATTGGTGTGCTAGTGCCATGCATTTATTTTTTTAAACAAATATTTAATTAAAAGAGCAGTGTATTGGGCCTCCTGGCATGCCATGCTTCGAACTGCCTGTGTGAAAGCTACAGCAGTTCCTGGTATGGCAAGCCAGGGGAGTCAACACACTAGAGCATGAACAAAAACAAAGGTAATGTTAAATGTTTTCTGGAGGGGAAGAAAAAGGGAGGAGGTGGGTGCTTGTAATATTCTGAGTAGACCCATTGAAATGAATGGATATAACAGGATCTATCCTGAATATAATTTAATTGAAGGCAACCTTTGCAGCTGGGCCTGTATATAATAATTGCCATGCATCCTACAGAACTTATTTTAATTTTCCTCAATATTTCGGCAGATGTTTTGCCTGTAGAAGACCCTTCAAATTTGCCTCTGATTTGGTGTGAACTTTAGTAAAATAGTGAAAAGGATAGAGAAAACCAATAATGGGAGAACCTACAGGAGGCACTGCAGCCTCCTTAATCTTCCTTTTGGAATTCTCATCTGAACTCTCCTTATTTATATTTCCCAAGAGTGGCCCCAACTGTATTTCAATATAAGTGCAACACAGTTAATTGAAATCAGTAATTTCAGTGCTCATTAATAACACATCTCTAGGAAGAAATAACACCGCAGCAGTTAATGATCAGCATAAAAAAGACCTGGGCCTTTACAGCATGAGTGCCATCTCTGGGTTCATTTTATAGTTGATTAGAGCAAGTTAAACTTTGGCCCCTACTCGGTGAAGTTGTATATTTAATGGGCAGGGTTGGCAATGGGGGAAGTTATCAAAATTTCACAGGTGTTCCAGAGGGAGGTCAGCCAACAGGAGCTGATGCCAAGCAGCATCTCAACCATGTGAAAATGGTCAGTGGAGCCTGGAATTGCAGAAACGTTCCTGTGTTTCCCTCAAAGTGTGAAAATCAATTGATGTAACATCCAGTGGCCACCTCTGCCCCTCCCATTGATGTTCAACACTGGAAAATTCTTCACCTGTATTCAATTTTGTGTTTCCAACTAAGCTTTAGTCAGAGTAAACTTGTTGGGTTGTAGCCAATATTAGTCATGCTCAGAGCAAACCAACTGAACTCTAAGGGCACGACTAACTTAGATTCATTCAGTTCAGCGGGTCTACTCAAGTAGATTTTCAGGCCTAAGTTAGTCAAGTCCATTAATTTCAGTCTGCTGTAAGTATGACTAACATTGGATGCAACCTATAGTATGTTTGAGTTTGGGATGGAGAGATAGATAGATCAGAGACATGGAATGAGGGAAGCTGAAGGATCACCTCTCAAAATTAGCCAACCTCTCAAAATTAGCCAGCCCAATTTGCACTTCCTAGACTAACATGTGGTTTAGAAGCTTTCCTTTGGGTTTATATTTTTCTGAATTTTTTGGTGTTTTCATCCCAAGCACATACCAAAATTGCATGTAAAATTCAAACTTCAGGACAAAAGTGCACATTTTATGGGGAATGCATAACAAAAAAATGCAGGTTTTCATGCCTTTTAAAATAAAAGTCAGCAGTTTAGATGGCTTTGATACAAGATTAGACAAAGAAGGGTATCAAGGGCTGCTAGGCATGTTGTGGACTGTAGTTCAGTGATAGAGCATCTGGTTTGCTTGCAAAAAGTCTCTGGGTCAATCCCTATCATCTACAAAGTAGTTCTGAGGAAAGAGTCCTGCCTGAGAGCCACTGCTAGTTGGTGTAGACAACACTGCATTAGGTGGACCCAATGGAGCACCCTATGCTTCTGCACATCCACTGTTGGAGGCAGTATATACCTCTGAATACCAGCTGCTGGGAATCGCAAGTGGGGAGAGTGCTCTTGTGCTCATGACCCACGTGGGCTTTTCATATGCCTTTGCTTGGACCACAGTTTCTAACAGGATGGTTCACTAGATTCAAATATTTCTAGACTGCACTTCCATTAAAAATACAGCAAGGTGGCATACATATTGGAGTCAGATCAATTTTAAAAATCTATAAAAACACATGATCTAGCAGGATTCTTCTTAAGTTTTTAATTTGGGGCGGGGGTGGGGTATAAAGGATTGTTGGAGAAATAGGAACGATCAGATTTCATGGAATCATATAATTGTAGAGTTGGAAGAGACCCTGAGGATCATCTAGTCCAACGCACTGCAATTCAGGTGTCCCTTACAGGGATTGAACCTTCAACCTGCAACCTTGGCATTATCCGTACCATGTTCTAACCAACTGAACTATCCCTGGCATGTGTAACAGAGACTGTTTTGGGGGGGCAGGGGGGCGGGCAGATATGGAGGACTACTTGGTCCTGAATTGGGTAACTGTGCCCCTGAAGGACCAGGTGCGCAGCCTAGGAGTCATTTTGGACTTACAGCTGTCCATGGAGGCACAGGTCAATTTTGTGTCCAGGACAGCCGTCTACCAGTTCCATCTGGCACGCAGGATGAAACCCTACCTGCCCGTGGAATGTCTTGCCAGAGTGGTGCATGCTCTGGTTATCACCCGCTTGGACTACTGCAGTGCGCTCTATGTGGGCCTACATTTTATGGTGACCCAGAAACTACAACTAATCCAGAAAGCGGCAGCTAGACTGGTAACTGGGAGTGGCCGCCGAGACCATATAACACTGGTCCTGAAGACCTTCATTGGCTCCCAGTGTGTTTCTGAGCACAATTCAAAGTGTTGGAACTGACCTTTACAGCCCTAAATGGCCTCAGCCCGGTATACCTGAATGAGCATCTCCACGCCCATCGTTCAGGCTGGACACTGAGGTCCATCTCCAAGGGCCTTCTGGCAGTTCCCTCACTGTGAGAAGTGAGGTTACAGGGAACCAGGCAGAGGGCCTTCACCGTAGTGGCGCCCACCCTGTGGAACACCCTCCCATCAAATGTCAAGGAAATAAGCAACTACCTGACTTTTAGAAAACATCTGAAGGCAGCCCTGTTTAGGGAAGTTTTTAATGTTTGATGGTTTATCGTGTTTTTAATATTCTGTTGGAAGCTGCCCAGAGTGGCTGGGGAGGCCCTACCAGATAGGCGAGATATAAGTAATAAATAATAATAATAATCCCATTTCTAATGGAAACATGCATAAATAATATGGACAGGGAACTGATTGCTCCATTCATCCCTAAATGGAATCACCTCCCAGCCTCTGAGAGCATTGGAGGATTTATTGGTCTTTGTGCTTTACCATCTCCATTCTGGCACTTGCCACAAGGGATGCTTTGTTTATGGACAAAATGTGGGCGCATCTAGGATGTCACCAGGAAAAGGGCATTGTTCTATGACTGACAGTAGAGAAGTGGGAATGAATTGTTCATTGGCTGAAATTGGAGTCTCCACCCACCACACAAAAAAATCAATGCAGGGAAGTGGGAAAGGCAGCAAAGATCTGTATGCAAATGCATACACAAATGGACTGCACAAACTCAATTGGTGTATGGCCAAACTGTCTTTTTTTAAAGAAAACAAATCATTAGCATGGTCCGGTAAAGCAGATGTCCATTAAAGTTTATTATCAGGTTCCTTTTTCTCAAATGGATTTTTTGGACAGGATAAAAAGGAGTGGGTCCAGAATCAACAGGATTGCAAAGATTTGCCCTTGTTCTGTCAAAAGGTCGTGATTATTGAAAAAGCTGCTCAAAGTAATTGAAGAAGTCCTGTTCAGATAAATTCAGCTGTCCTATTGATGAGCTTTATCTCCATGGCAGGATCCTGATTCAGTGGCGTAGCGTGGGTTGTCAGCACCCGGGGCAAGGCAAGTAATTTGTGCCCCCTAACCCGTGGATTTGCACCCCCTAACCCGTGGATTTGCGCCCCCTAACCATAACCCCCAGATGTTGCACCCAGTGCGGCCGGCCCCCCCTGCACCCCCACACTATGCCACTGTCCTGATTGTTTTGGGGCTGTGCACTGGATTTGGCTGAATCCTGAACCAAATTGGGGCCTCCCAGAGAGATGTGGGGATATCAGGAGGTTGGGTGTCAGATCAAAAGCAGCTTTGACTGCACTGTTCCCAGCTGGGGGAAACTTGTGCACAGTCAAACTAAGCAGGACTGAACCCTTCATCACTACCTGTCTGGTGTGCAGGGGATTCAGAAGCCTGCTTTAACGCTATGTTCCTTGCAAGTAACACAAGTAGAGGCTCTTATCTTTAAATAAAAATATATATCTTTATTCAGGCAAGGAACAGTACAGGCTGAACAGCACAAACTGCTCAGGAGTCATAATTCAGGACCAGAGGAAGAAATACAGAACTTTTTTTGGGGGGGGGAGGAGGCACAGTCCCCTTTTGGGCTATTTAATGCAGAGGATGTGGTAACCAAAGCAATAGCAAAGCTGGAAAATAAATGCTTGCATCCCAGTGATGTCATGGCCCTGGAATGTGATATGGAGTGGCATAAATTCATGCCCATTGTGACGTCTAATGCGGTGCAACACGACCCACTTGATGTATTGGTTGTTCAGCTAGGCAAGAACGACTTAGTTCTAAGGAACGGGATTGACCTGACCTGGAATATCAAGGAGCGTTTTGATAGGCTTGTGGCCTTAATTTAGTCTTAGCTATTGGAGAGGCATTGCTAGGGTGATTGCCCCAAACCGATGGCTGTCAACAGGGCCAGGAAGAAAGCTAATTGTGTGGTTGCAAAAAAGGTGCAACAATTGAATGTCCGGCATCCCACTATCACAATTGACCAGGAAGCCTTGTTCCGTAATGAAGGCGTATATCTTTCCGACATGGAAAATGATATTTGGCTGGAAAGCATTGTAGAGGGCATTAGACGTTGGTTGCAAGTGTGAGGGTGTTGGTGGTGAGTCATTTGGGCTTGAGTGGTGGTTAGGCATTGGGCAAGCCTTTGTTTAAGGGAGGGAAGGTTGTAGCCTCTGCCTGTCCCTCTTCGATAAGGGTATCCTGTTAAAGGGATCCGGGGTTGTGGATTCTGTCTGAAGCCTGGGCATGGACTAGGGCCATGCCACTACCATAACGAGGACCCACCAGGGTGCCCCTATTTGATGTAAGTTATAGGGCTTCCCCTTCTCATGGTTTACCCTTAGTTCAACTCCCTGCAGACTGGTGGGAATAAAAATATAGCCTGGTATCACCCAATGCCTAAGCCAAACTGCTCACATCTGTAACCAATAAAGCTGCGGCCTGTTTTAGCCCATAATCCAAAACACTTGTGTTGGTGTGTTTATTAATTAGTGGGGATCTACAGGGCATGGGGCCTTGGCACGCAATCCACATATGCACAGGAATCCTACAACTACCACAGGAGGTAGTTCCACCGCCTCGTCTGCTGTCCCACAATTTCCCCCCTGCACCTTGAGGTGACACTTCTCCCACTGGACTCTAACAACTGGATGACAGACTCCATGGAGGATAATCACAGAGCTAAGGTGCTTCCACTTGCTCCAAAAGAAAGCATGTCTTTTCTACTGACCCTGGTTGTTCCAGTGTTTCCTATCGCCTTTCCTCGGTGGCAGATGTTACAGTGAATCACAACACCTACTGAAAACCAGCTTTGTGTTGCTCTAACGAGCAGCTATTGAAGACGAAACATAATTTTATTTATGACACATGTATTTGGAAATCCCATTTCATTTCAGAAGGAGTGGTTGTTTGTTGTCCCCTCCTGGCATTTGCTTTTGAGTGCCAGAGAGACTGTAGGTTTTCCAAGTACATATTCTTTAATCCAGTGCATTAGAACCATTTTTCTATTTTGCTTGAGACAAAAAAATTATTCAGCCCAGTGTGGGATCATTTCTCCAGCTGGAGCATGCACACACACGTCATAATAATACAGGTGTCACACACACAAACACACAAACACACAGAGAGAGAAAGAGAGAGAGAAGGAAGGAAGGAAGGAAGGAAGGAAGGAAGGAAGGAAGGAAGGAAGGAAGGAATGTTCAAATAATTAAAACAGGAAGCAAGTGGCACGCTTGCTCAGATTTCAATTTTGCAGCTGCCTGAGGGGTAGGGAAGGACAGCCATTTCACACAGATACGCTGTTTGATAAAGTGTGATAAGGACTTAAGGGGAAAAAATTGGCAGATTAAATTGAAATGAAAGCAATGGATGTTTGCATTCCAAAAGCTATTAAGAAGCAGTTCAATTGAACAGCAAGGAATTTTCTGTTGCATGCACGAATGAACCAGAGTGAGAGGCACTTCAAAAATAGTGTCAGGGAAGGTCAGGAGTGGATTTTCTTAAAGCAATAACTTTTGTTTAAGAAACAATAAAATGCTGCACAGCTGAGGGTTGGAAAATCATCTCCACAATACATTATTTCTCCTCTTTGGGGGATATGCTCCATGCCATCTGAAATTATGTCCATACAGGGAAGAGAATATGCAAACGCAGCTACTAACTGCCACTGTGGAATGGAACTTCCAAATGTACGGGTAGTATATATCTGAATTCTAGCTAGGAGCTGAGACAGCAGGGGATGGTTAGTGACTTCATGCTTTGTTTTTGGACCTCCTGGGTGCTGGTGTACCTGGGAAAGAGCACCCTGAACTAGGGGGACCTTTGGCCTGATTCAACAAGGCTATTCTTATATTTTATGACATATCACCTTATGCAGTGGCGGAGATCCAGCTATAGCAGGGGTTGTGATTCTGCCCAGTGCACTTTTCTGTCAGGGAGGAGAAGACCCACCCACCAGCATAACTTCCTATGGATCTTTGTGGAGACAAACATTAACAGGAATTCATAAGATTTTCTTTAACCCAGCTGGTTCTGACAACCCTACTTTAGAGAGAAAAGCACAATGCAGGCTAAAAGCATTTATTAAAGCAGCTGTGGGACCCTTAGACCTCTTCATGTGGCCGTTGGGGCATTCTCTAGGCCACACCCCTGCTCTGGATCCTTCTCAAGTAATTTTACCTTCTCGAGCACCTTCTTGAACCATGATAATGTGTCTTGCTTTTAGTAACCTCTGACATTTGCATGGCTGGAAAGTACTGTACAAAAGTGCCATACCCATTTTTGCCTCTGGCCTCACCTACCACTGGCACAAGGTGCTCAGTGTGGTGTAGTGCTTAAGAGCGGTGGACTCGTAATCTGGTGAACCTGGTTGGCTTCCCCGCTCCTCCACAGGCTTCCCCGCTCCTCCACATGCAGCTGCTGAGTGACCTTGGGCTAGTCATACTTCTCTGAAGTCTCTCAGCCTCACTCACCTCACAGAGTGTTTGTTGTGGGGGAGGAAGGGAAAGGAGAATGTTAGCCACTTTGAGACTCCTTGGGGTAGTGATAAAGCAGGATATCAAATCCAAACTTCCTCCTCCTCCTCCTCCTCCTCCTCCTTCTGTTCCCTGTGAGGGAATGCAGCCCTTGAGCTATAAGATATCCTCCACCCAGCACCAGTAATTCAAATGGCCAAAGGGCAGTCTGAACATCTTCTGAACATCACAGTTCTATATTCATTTATCTACAGTAGATGTCAGTCTTACTGAACTCAGCGATACCTACTTTGGAGCCGGCAAACATAGGATTGCTGTGTAAGTGTCCAAATCACCAAGCTTTATGCAGAATGGTTGAAGGTGCTAGGTATGCTTAACCTGGAAAAGAGGAGACTGAGAAAAGATATGATAGCTATCTTCAAATATTTTAAGGGAATGGAAGAGGGAGTATGCTTGTTTTTTCTTGCTCTGGAGGGTAGGGCATGTACCAATGGCTTCAAGTTACAAAAAAGGAGATTCCGACTTAACATCAGTAACAACTTTCTGACAGTAAGAGCTGTAAAACAGTGGAATGGACTCCCTCAGGAGGTTGTGGACTCTCTGTGATGGCCTGGGAATCCGATTCAGAGGGTGAACCGGAGGAATCCCAGCCTGCACAGCAGTCCCCGCCTCCAGGGCCAGCTGAACTGGGGCAGGGCCTTGATTCTGAGGAGCCTGCACCTGTGCTGGATCCTCAGGAGCAGACACCAGGTGAATCCACTCTGGCTCCAGAGGTGGTTGAGGACTCAGTGCCTACAGGTGAGTCTCCCCCTGGGCCCAGTAACCCTTCAGCCTCTCCTGAACTGCAGAGGCTCAGGGCAGAGAGGCAAAGGGAACTGGTTTCTCCCAGGAGGAGTGCTCGCCTTAAGGCCAGGAGAGGCGGGGCTTCTGGGGGCCGGGACCGCCCCTGGCCTCAGAGAAGATAAAGGCCAGTCAGCCCTGTCCCAGGTTGCACGAGCAACGTCGTTGTTGAGTACCTGTTCCTGCCCGGACCCAGACCTGACCCTCCAGTGTTCCTGTCCCCGCCCGGCTTCCTGCTTTGGACCTCGCCCTGCTCCTTGTGAACTGTTTCCAGGCTAGTGACCCAGGACCGGACTTTGACTACGCCAACGGTAACCTTCCCCCTGGGACCAGCACACTCTCCTTCCTTGGGGGTTTTAAAGAAGAGTTTGGATGGCCATCTGCCATGAATGCTTTAGCTGAGATTCCTGCATTGCAGGGGGTTGGACGATAACCCTTGGAGTCCCAACTATACAATTCTATGATTCTATAATTCTGTGATTCTATATATTAACAAGCAACCCTTGTGTGTGTTCATTGGGCTCTAAATTATTTCCACAACAGGGAAAAATGATTTTGTGCAGTGCCCACCACTAAAGTAAAAGATTTGAAACTTGGAACATGAAATATCAAGGGCCTCTTTGAGCTTTCCCCTATATCAGGTATGGCTGTGTTCATAGCTGGATGTGCAGTCCACCTCTGAACAGCCCATAGAGCACTGCGGGGTGGAAGGCTCCTGGATGAAAGCCTCTGCTATAAGTGGCTCCTCATTCCTCAGAGATTTTCAGTCCTTTCTCTTTCTTTCTCCCTTTTAACCTTACCCCCAATCATCTTCTTCCCTGTATCTCTTTCACTCATTCCTTACTGCTGTTACCCCCTGATGGGCTACATCACAGCTATAAGGCAGATCCTGGAAGGGGACATGCCTATCGTTCTTCCTATTAACTACATTCCCCACAATCTCTGGAGTATAATCTTTACTTAAAAGCTACTTTGATCAGCTTCAGGCATCTTCTTCTTTTCTTTCCTCTCTCTCTCTCCCTCTTTCTGCCCCTTACTCTTTGTTTGTTCTCACTTCTATTCTCTTCCTTCTCCTCCCGTATCTTTCTTCACTTCCTCCTCCTCACTAGATATAAGCAGTTCCCCTCTATTCTGTTTGCATCCTGACATTCCAGTGCATTTTTGGGCTTTGCTTCTTTGAGATTGTGGTGGGAGATTGAGGGATGATGATAATAATAATAATAATAATAATAATAATAATAATAATAATGAAGAAGAATAAAAAATCAGGAATGTGGCCTTGCAATTGTTGTACTCCAATCCATATCAGTCCCAGTCAGCATGGGCAATGGCTAGAGATGATGGGAATTGTAATCCAATGACATATTGGTTTACCAATCCACAGGATTACCTGCATGCAACCTCACTCCATAATCACCACCACCACCAATCCTATTTGATAATAGCTATTCAAGGATGGTTTCAATATAGCCAATACATGGCTGGATTCATTTACCCTGTTTTGCTAGCATAAGCAAGCACAAGAACTAACACCCCAGAGGACAGGATCACACTTCAAAACAACCTTGACAGATTAGAGAACTGGGCCAAAACAAACAAGATGAATTTTAACAGGGAGAAATGTAAAGTATTGCACTTGGGCAAAAAAAATGAGAGGCACAAATACAAGATGGGTGACACCTGGCTTGAGAGCAGTACATGTGAAAAGGATCTAGGAGTCTTGGTTGACCACAAACTTGACATGAGCCAACAGTGTGACGCGGCAGCTAAAAAAGCCAATGCAATTCTGGGCACCATCAATAGGAGTATAGCATCTAGATCAAGGGAAGTAATAGTGCCACTGTATTCTGCTCTGGTCAGACCTCACCTGGAGTACTGTGTCCAGTTCTGGGCACCACAATTCAAGAAGGACACTGACAAACTGGAACGTGTCCAGAGGAGGGCAACCAAAATGGTCAAAGGCCTGGAAACGATGCCTTATGAGGAACGGCTAAGGGAGCTGGGCATGTTTAGCCTGGAGAAGAGGAGGTTAAGGGGTGATATGATAACCATGTTCAAATATATAAAAGGATGTCACATAGAGGAGGGAGAAAGGTTGTTTTCTGCTGCTCCAGAGAAGAGGACACGGAGCAAAGGATCCAAACTACAAGAAAGAAGATTCCACCTAAACATTAGGAAGAACTTCCTGACAGTAAGAGCTGTTTGACAGTGGAATTTGCTACCCAGGAGTGTGGTGGAGTCTCCTACTTTGGAGGTCTTTAAGCAGAGGCTTGACAACCATATGTCAGGAGTGCTCTGATAGTGTTTCCTGCTTGGCAGGGGGTTGGACTCGATGGCCCTTGTGGTCTCTTCCAACTCTATGATTCTATGATTCTATAACTCTTGCTAGTGCAGTGGTGTTTTCCCCCTCTCCTTCCCTGCCTTATCCACTTGAACCTTCCTCAGATCTGCTCAGGAGTGTTGGGAGAATCCTTGGAACAGCAAGCAGAAGGAGGAGAGAGAGGTTTGTTCCCGAGGTTTGTGCATTATGCTGAATCCTACCCATAATCAATACACAAGAGAGAGATATCTAGAGGCTTAGTGGAACCTGGTAGGTAAGCACTGGAACTCAGTGGTCAAGTATCTGCTTTGAATACAGGCTCAAGCCTTGGCATCTCCAGATAAGTCCAGCAAAGCAAAAGCACCAAATTTGTAGAGGCACCTTTGATATGCCAAGTCCTACTCTTCTTTTCTCTCCCCCTATTTATTCTACCAGCTTTCCAGGTAGAAGTTATTGCATGAGTGAGCCCATGGAACAATTAAGGGGCAAGAATGTGTGTGTGTGTGTGTGTGTGTGTGTCCATTTATTTCAACTTCACAGTTGTATCTCAGCTCATTAGTCTCTTGGCCTTCTCTCCAAGACCTGTCCTCACTCTGTTGCTTCCTCCTTCAATTTATTTCCCATCTCCTCTTTTCCCTTCTTGAAAAATAACCAGCATCTCTCCTTCCCTCCCCACCCGCAAAGTATCTGGTCCCCTCTGGTGTCTTACTGAGGCTTTGAATGATTGTCTTGATGTATTCCTCTTTTTATGCAACTTTTCATGAATTGCTAATACAAGCACCCTGCTGAGAGAAGCTTGGTCTGCTTTCCATACTAAAAAAGCCCACTTTCACAGGGGAGGATGTGGAAATGTATATCAGCTACAAGGTATACGCATCTGGCTAAGGTTGTTGGCAGTGAGGTGGGGCAGGGTGGAAGAGGACAAGTTGACTTTCTATTCATTTCCCGGATGCGTTCCTCAATAACGGGATGGACTTCCGGGCATCTTTGCATTGTAATGAGTCCTGCTAGCATAGCTTGAGATAAATGAAGCACATACATATGCAGCTATAATCCTTTATCTGTTAAATGGGTTTTTCTAGGACAGTAGGCCTATATTTCTGTTGAAAGCGGCTGCTGCTCATGCACACCACAGGGTGTGCTCATGTCCCGTGTGCAAGCCACAGGGCACCTGCACGACACATCTGCATGCCCCACGACATATGCAAGTGATGCCTGCACATCACAGGGCATGCACGCAAGCCACAAGCACACAGCGGCATGTGCTGGTGTCATGCACACATGCTGTGGAGTGTGCATGCATGGTGTGCTGACATCAAGCAGACCTGGACCCCTCAATTGAGGGGCAAGGCGGTGCACATGGTGAGGGCAGCCACTGGAGCACAACAGCCATCTTGGGTGTGCAATGCCCTCAAAGGTGGCCTATAACTAGTTTTATCAGCAAACCCTAGTGCTAGTGTTAATTAGAACTATCCTCTTTATAAATTCCTGACCTGCACAATCTGCAACAGAATGCAATTGACACATTCATTTGGCAAAAGCATTGGCTCCTGCTTATTATTTCTGATATGCAGAGACGAAATAGAAGTTTGCCAGACTGAGAGACAAATTGCAAGCAGGGTTAACTGGGCCTATTAGCAGGCGATTCGACTGCAAACACAGGGATAGCACATTATAAAAAGGTGAGATAAGTCCTACTCTGGTAGTAATGGCAATTGTTTGCAGGAGTAAAGAAGGAATGCCTGCCTCAAACACAGCTGGTACAAGTCTGGACAGGCCTCCTTATATTCTGCGAGTTCTAGCTGGGGCCTCCCACAGCTCCAGTGTATACCAAGGCCGCCATATTCTCCTGCACAAGAACTGTGCTGAATGCTTCACATGCTGTGAGTCGTTGAACATCAACGACTATCTGCAATATGTGGGAAGAGGGAAGTGGCTGTGTAGGACTCATTTCTTAGACTTCTGTGACTAAGATCAAGCATGTTAAAAGACAACGGCTACGTCTTCACAATGCATTAGTGGCCTCTAGCTTAGGAGGCTGTTGAAAGTAATGACTAGGCACACTCAAGAGGGGAGTAGGCCTATGCATGGCAGTTAGCCAAGAGAGCTAGTAAAAAGAGAGAAAGAAAAAGCATCTCAATGTTCAGAGTAAGGGTGGATCAGATGCCAGGGATAAGCAACAGGTGCTGCCCCTAAACAAGGTGAGATGAAACAAGGCCGTGGGCTTCTCTTGAACATCTGGACGGCCATTAATTGGGGGAAAGAGTTTTGGCATGTTTGAACCATTGGCTTGGTACAAAATGTATGGGGCACAAAAATCAGCAGCACCAAGCAATTCCATCCCATAATTGCTCCAGTAGTATTCTGAAACTCTCGTAGTTCCACTCCACTTTAATGCTAGAAGGGAATTTTAATTGTAGAGTGTACCTCGGAAAATGCTGCACACATACCATTCATCTAAAATAACAATATATATTTATTAGGAGTGTGCAATGACCACAAGATACAATTCAAACCCCAGTTTAGTGCTTTGGCAAGCAGACTGCCTTGGTCTGAGGTGTTTTGTGGCTGCCCATTTCAGTACAGGATCAGTCTATTGGGAAATGTTAAAATGGCTATAACTCCTCCCCGGTTTTTTAACAGACGTGGATGAGATTTGCATACATAGTTATTCCCTGAAAGTTGATAAAATCCTGCCAAATTACAGGCAAGTAGATCAATGCCCATTTTATGTTCCATACCTTTAAAGTTTAATTATTTTTCTTTTTAAAAGGGACACATCTATGTATATTTTTATGTTAAAGATGATGTTGAGGCATCTGAGTTCGAAGGGTGTCTCCAACAGGAAACACAACAACGCCGCCGCCCCCTTCTTCTTTGATTGATGCCTTTCTCAGACCTTTGTTCGTCTGCGAGCCCGGGACTCTCAGGATCATCTCCCACTCCTTCTTCTGACGAAGAGCCCCCCTCCCTTGTGTTATAACTACAGTGGTACCTCAGGTTAAGAACTTAATTCGTTTCGGAGGTCCGTTCTTAACCTGAAACTGTTCTTAACCAGAGGTACCACTTTAGCTAATGGGGCCTCCCGCTGCACGATTTCTGTTCTCATCCTGAAGCAAAGTTCTCAACCTAAGGTACTATTTCTGGGTTAGCAGAGTCTGTAACCTGAAGAGTCTGTAACCTGAGGTACCACTGTAGAGGCTATTCCTCAGAGAATTGGCCTCCATCCTGGCCACTTTCGCTGTCCTGATAACTTAAAGTCTCTTTTCCTCCAGAAAAGGACGTTGTGTGTGTGGCCCGCTGCCTTCAGCTGGCTGGGAAAGAGGCCAGTCCCTTTCTCCCTCCTCTGGCTGACTGCCCACCCCCACCGCCCATGCAGAATCCTCATCCTGGCTGTGGGAAGTCATGTCCATGACATCCATGCTGGTTAATCATCTTTGGATTTGTGATTTATCTGCATCGGAGCACACTCTGTGTGTGTGTGTGTGTGTGTGTGTGTGTGTGTGTGTGTGAGAGAGAGAGAGAGAGAGAGAGAGATTGAAAAATAAGTTATGCAATGTATTAATTGTGCTATTAGGTGTCTGCGTCAAGTGTGCTTTCATTACAGGGTTGTGTGTCTGTGTTTCACAGGTGGTGGTGGGACCTGAGTTCACTGACTCAGGTTTTTAATGGAATCTGAAATAAAGGTTCTGAATGGTTTCTTTCATTACAGCCCACTTTTATTTTTTAATATGTGCATAATTGCGCAGTAGCATAACAGGCCAATTTATCATTTAACCACTGGATGAACTTGCAACTTAAAAAAAAAAACCACAACGGAAAAAGAATTAGTAAAAACATATCTGCTAAATTTCTTTTTCTGGGACCCATTTTCTTCCCCTATGATTAGCAGCTCAGTCTCCCTCATCCCCTGAAAAATTGAAAACATTTCTCCAGAATCTAACCAGGATCCATTTCAACAGGCTCTGATCCAGAAACCATTCAGGAAGTAAGGGGTACAAAATCCAGAGCACTGCAAAATCTGGGGTAGAATGCAGTTGAGGCAGATTCTGTTGCAACTCCTGCTCTCTACATCTAATGTTGTGACTGTGCATTTGTGATGCTGGGCTGCTGGCAGAAGATGTTCCTGTTGGGTGCTGTAAACAAAACTGATGGGAACAACAAATCGCTGAGACCTCTGGGTGGGAATGGAAAAAACTCCTACTTAAAGCCCTGGAGAGCCACAGCCAGTCAATGCAGAAAATACTGATCTTCTAGATGGACCAATGGTCTGACTCCTGCATCCAAAGCTGATGCCAGAGAGGCAATGGGCGGGGTGTGTGTGTCACAATCACAAAATACTTTGTTTATCCATGCCTATTCTTGCCCCTTTCTAAAAAAATTACTTATTGGTGTGTGTTTTCTTTTTGTAAATCTACCAAAGAATAAAATAAAATCTGACTTAAAGGATCTTCTCAGGGCAGCAAAGGATGTGCCCCATTGGTGAAGTTCTGGTAGGAACTGCTTTGCAGATGGAGGAAAAAATTGGTGAGAGGGGTCAAGGAGGGTCACTTGTGGGGGTGTGAGAAACGTCCCTATTTTCATCTGAGAAATGTTGGGAGGACATGTCTTCACTATCCTTCCATTATATGCTGCTCACCTGGCAGTACAGTGGTACCTTGGTATGCGTACAGGATCCATTCCGGAGCCCCGTTCACATCCCGAATGGAATATAAGACGCAACAGTGCATCTGTGGGTCGCATTTCGCCACTTCCGCACGTGCGTGTGACGTCATTTTGACCATCTGTGCATGTGCGAGCAGCAAAACCTGGAAGTAACATGCTCCATTACTTCCGGGTCATTGCGGAGCGCAACCCGAAAATGCTTATACTGAAGTGTATTTATATTTATGACTGTATTTTTATATATTCTGTCTCTCCTATTTCAGATAACATACCAAACTAACTTTCTTTGTGTGAGAGCTTCTTGTGGGCATAGGGTTAAGGATTAAGACCAGTGCTTTTTTCAGGGGGTACTCAAGGGCACACAGTACTAGCCCCTCTTTTTTTGTTGAAGTCTGGCACTTACTGTGACAATTTCATGGTGAATACCAACACATATTTTTCTAGGAAGAAAGCACTGGTTAAGACATCCATAACAAATGCATATCATTGTTGCAGATATTAAATAGTGTGCAGTTTGAAGCGACTGGAAGCATAAGCACTGACTGCTTTGGAAATGAAGCCTTGTCCAGATCTGCAGAAATATTATTCACACTTTTACTGGCAGAACTTTCTTCAAAACAGAATTAAAACATCAGAAATGTCCATACAATACCTTGTGCAGCACTCCACTTGTCATGACAAGGACTGGAGCCCCTGACATGGTTTTCTGAGACTGGGGGCGTATTTTTAACATGGTAAATGAACAATTCAAGGAAGAAGGGGGCACTTGGTGATCTGCAGGTGGGTCTTAAAAGCACTGAGTGGCTTGAGGTGAATCACCATCTACAAGGATAGAGTAGACTGTTGTAAACAAAATCTGCCCTTATTCCCTTATGGAGGACACAAGAGCCCTTATAGAGTCCTTTGCAGGTTCTCCATCGGTTGGAGAAAATAACAGAGGCCAACCAGAGAATACTGAGGAGCAAAGCAGCTAGTAAGCCTGATCTTTATTAAATTGTTGCAACAGGGTGCTCCCCTCTCACGCAGGAAAGGAGGAGGACCACGGACCATGTATGCTTTCCCTTATATAGCCATTTTGAAATTCCCTGCCCTGGAGCTCAAGACCACCCCTCCATACATCATATATACATCACAGAAGGGCTGTAGCCCAAGACCACCCCCCACAAACATCATACCTACATCACAGAAAAGGCAGTCTCCAACAGAAATTTGAATGTTGTCGTTTTTTTCCTGTCTGCCAGCTTATCTGATAATGCCTTATCTGATTGCCTTTTCTGGTAGTCTGGCCATTCCTTTGAGCATAGCTGTCAACTTTTCCCTTTTCTTGCGAGGAATCCTATTCGGAATAAGGGAATTTCCCTTTAAAAAGGGGAAACGTTGACAGCTATGCCTTTGAGATGGTAATTACTTAATTCCTGAGACAATGGGAAGGTTTCCCCCCCCCCCCCATTTCCTCTTTCCTTGCAGAGAAACATTTGGTCAGTTTGGGAGAGTTAAAATGGTTTCAGGACTGTCTTCCTGTGGTGCTTCAGACATGTGGTTTATATATTTATGTGCATGCTTGCTTGGTACATTTATGAACACACACACACACACACACACACACACACACACACACACACACATATCTTAAAATTTTTATTACAAGACTTCCGCAGGCTGAAGAAGAGAAAGCATTGGAACTTTGAACATGATCAAAAGTGCTAGCCCTTCTAAAGTGAAGGTCCTGCCCTTTCTCTGAGCTAGATTTGTCATGTAACCAAATTTTATCAGAGAGTTAGTGTAATTTTGTTATCACACTGACTACATGATCCTCCGTTGTCTGGAACTGTACGAAACAGGAACAGGAACTCTTTCAAAATTTAAAAATGTGCCGCAGTATCTCCAGAGTGGCTAAAACAGGTAATGCCCAAACAACGGCAAATGAAGTGAGGAAGGACTGAGGAGCGGAGAGATATTTCCTGTTCCCCTGGCATCATTTCTGAGCAGGTACTTTCCCATTGTGAAAATTCAGCACAGTCCTAGGTCTGGCTGAGCAGGATCTCTGCAGGTGGGGAGGGGGGTTATGGGTGGAAAAGCTTCTGTGCCCTTCTCCTTGACTAGTAGAAATGGAATAAATTACAGAAAATAAGCATCTATATGCAAATCTACTTATTTTACATAATGTATACAGGTTGCAAAATTAAACTTTGCTTGGCGGAGATTGAATATGGGCTATTGGTGCCAATTTTTGATGCTTGTTAGCACAAGTTATTCAAAGTCTTGTTTACAGG
Source organism: Podarcis liolepis (assembly GCF_965112155.1). Classification (NCBI taxonomy): domain Eukaryota; kingdom Metazoa; phylum Chordata; class Lepidosauria; order Squamata; family Lacertidae; genus Podarcis; species Podarcis liolepis. The sequence continues at coordinate 46,166,826 of NC_139570.1, read as the reverse complement.
TCAAACCCCACCAGAGCTATTTGCATTCAGGAAGCTTTACAGGAGCCAAGGGGTAGCCCTGGAGCATGAATTACCAGTGCTCTTTGCAGTCCACATCCAGAGTTATCTGTGTGATGTTTTCTGTTTTAGCCACTTGGTATTAACTTTCCCCAGTATCACAAGCTCTGCTGGGAACACAAATTTGTTTGCCTTATTTAAAATTGCTGTTATACCATACAATGCAAGCTAGCGAACTACATTTGGCAATGCTTTTGTCTCATTCTTGTTTATGCTCAGCAACCAATGGAGACAGCACGTTCTCTCTCTCTTTCTCTTTGTCCTGATAAGAATCCAATCACTGACGTTGATTGAACTGCTTTGAGCTTTTCGCTTGCATTTACACTCTCGGACTAACTTCAATTGTTTAATCTGCAGTTAGTTTAAGAGACACCCAGCTACCATTTTGATTCATCAGGAGATCAAGCATTGCAGCTGGAGGTTGTTGACTTTTTTATGAGGTTTTTCTTTTTTTACATGAAAAAGTTCTCCTGCTATTGCAGTACATAAATCATGTGTTGTGAAATCTCTCATTGTCTTTAGGCAATGTCATAGTTGGGGGGGGGGGAAATCAATCTATTCATGAACGGAAAGTCAAGGAATTACAAAGCGTTGGGAAAGTAGCTTTGCTTAAGGAAAACAAAACAAAAAGGGATTCTCACTCAAGCATCCCCCAGTCTCTGAGCAGTATGAAATGCCAGGGGTTCCAAGCACTCACCCAAGGCTTGTGTTTCCTTTTGGAAATATGGCACAGTGGAGACTGTGGCGTCTTTATGATATGTGGTTTACGTACCAGTGTGTGTGGCGGAATGGAGCTGCAGAGCTACTTCCTTCCAACATTGGGGTCATTGCTGCTCAGCAGTGTGGAACTGAGGCTGATGTTCTGCAAGCGCACCAGTAGGAGCAACAGTCTGGCTCTACTGGTGTGCCTCCAGAGCCATGGGCATAGCCAAGGGGGGCAGGGAGGGGCAACTGCCCCCCATATCAATAAAAATCAATAAAAATATATAGCAAACTGAGGTTCTGCCCCCCAACAAAAGGCCTGCCCCTTCCAACAAAAGGCATGTCCCCCCCCCAATCCTGGCTATGCCCATGCCCAGAGCCCTCACTTCACTACCACTTTATCCCTGTCCCACCCAGGTAAGCAGCTGTACCGGTATTGGGAGAACAGTCCAGTGGCCCTGCCCCACTTCATAAACCACTACTGCACAGCCCACTTTTATGCTCCTGTTCTTCCCAATCTCTTTTTTGCTGCCATTGGAACAAATGCAGTTTTATATTCCAAGTCAAAGAATGATTAAACTTGAATTCTTTACCCCCCTTCCCAATTAAGCAAGCAAGCAAGCAAACAAACAAACAAACAAACCCCTGATTGTCTATTGCAGTGGTGTGGGAGGGGGGCTGGGAGGGTTGTAGCCCTGGGCACATTTTTTTGAGGGGGTGCAACCAGGCACCCCCATGACAGGCTCCCTCATTCGGGATTGGGGCAGCAGTGGCAGCTGCTCCATCTACTTAAGGAGTCCCCCAGCTAGCAGCTGCTCCACTCTGGGTTAGGCCCGGCCCAAGGGTGGATGTGGTGGGCTCCTCCCCAGCACACCCTGTTCACCCCCTGTGCACCCACCCCAGGCAGCAATAGGAGGCACTACCATCCTGTCCTGTTGACACATCAGGAGTGGCTGGTGCCCATTGGATATAGTGAGGCAGAGAGCCCAACAGCAGATGGCTCCAGAGCCAATCAAATTTAGTTTTGTCCCCATCCTCCTCTTGCTGAGTTCTCCAAGGGGAAATACTGAGATTGAGGAAGAGGAAGTTGGCAGGCAGAGTTATGCCTTGGCCTGGATGTAAGCAAGAAGGCAGGCAGGTGGGAGCTGGCTGAGGGCAGGCTGAGGTTGGTGGGGCAGTGTCCCATTTGCCCAAATGGATTTGCCTCTGCTGCACTTCACAACTCACAACAAGGGTATAAACTTTAGGTGGGTTCTGTGACACTTTTTCGTCTAAGCTTCAAGTCCCCAATGGTTTAAAAACCTCTTTTCCTAGGGGAGAGGAGCTATTCCCTGATCTTTTCAGCTGAGTGTATCCAGTGGCGTAGCGTGGGTTGTCAGTGCCCGGGGCAAGGCAAGTAATTTGCGCCCCCTAACCCGTGGATTTGCGCCCCCTAACCTGTGGATTTGCGCCCCCTAACCCCCAGATGTTGCGCCCGGTGTGGCCGGCCCCCCTGCACCCCCCACGCTACGCCACTGAGTGTATCTTCTCCAGATTTACTCTATCTGTTTTCTTTCTTTCTTTCTTTCTTTCTTTCTTTCTTTCTTTCTTTCTAAAACAGTTTAATATGGACACAGTTCCATAATAATCCCATTTGAAAGCTCCCCCTGAGGATTCTGTGTGTTTAATGTTGTCTCAAGGACCTTTGGTGTTTGCTTCAGACGCTGCTATTTGGGGCTGTAGCTCTTCCATCAAATCTTCCCTTTCAGTGAAATCTCATTAGCATCACTTTGCTAAATTAAATGGAATTAAACTTGGAATCGCAACTGGTACACAGAGCACCACAATCAAATTGCCTTCTTCTTCCTTTGCCTTAAACATAGGAAGCTGTAACATTACCGTCTCTGCTAGCAGGCAAAAGAACGTGCTTCATCTGTGGGTGAGTGGCAGCCATGTGGCTGTTTACTAGAAAGGTGCGGTCAGAATTGTCACGGGATTTGCGAAAGTGGAACCACAAAGGCAGCTGTTGAGTGGAAGCCAGGAGTTGGGGATGAGAGGGACAAAGCCAATAATCTGAACCAGAAAATAACTCAAAAAGCTAGCAGAGAATTGTCAAAGCAAAATCTCTGTCTGAGCAGGAAGCTTTTGTAGCCATTTGTAGAGGAAAGGCAATGATCAGTCTGGGTGGATGTGCCTTCTCCTGTACCTGGGATCATATGACTGTCCAATGAGATGCTCCAACATGTAGCTTTGGCAACTCACCATTTGGGGGGGCAGCTGTGTATAGATCATTGGGGTCAGGGACTGAGAACCTTTAACCTTCTGGCTGCTGCTAAACTATGCACCCCATCATTCCTGGTCCTTGACCATGCTGACTAGGGCTTATGGAAGTCGAAATACAACTAAGTATGGAGGGCCACAGATTCCCTATCTCTTTGATAGCCCAGTCTTCTTCAACCTGATGCCCTTCAGATTTTAGGACTACAACTCCCATTAACCCCAGCCAGCATAACTGTCAAGGATGATAGGAGTTGCTGTATCAAACATCGGAGGGCAACATGTTTGGGGAAGGCTGTTCTAACCACAGATACTCTAATGAATTGCATGTTGGGGCATTTATTTAGCACTTTTCAGCAATGTGAGTGAATTTTTCTTTACCTTTTAGCACATAATTTTTATTAAAGCTTTTATTGATCTACAAAAGTACATGCATTATCTCTTTTTTCAGGTTGTAAAGATGAGTTACATTTGATCAGAGACATTAGCGTTGTATACACAGTATAAGGTTGCGGAAGAAGAGAGGGGGAGAGGAGGGGTGGCTTTGTGAGACATATTCTTTTATATAGTGTATGTGTGGGGTTTGTGTCAGTGTCAACTGGATAGGTTCTCTTCCTGTTCTCTTGTTACATTTCCTTGGTAGTGAGAGGGATTGTGGGGGCCCAGGGTGTGGCTGGTTGTCTGTACTTGGCTGCAGTGACACTTGTTTGCGTTTGTGAGGGGGGAAGGGATTGTTGGGTCAGGTAAGCCATATTGATTTGTATGTGATAAAGGGGAACCATACAAGGGTGAAGGCTTTCTTGTCTATTTCTCCCTGTGTCATTTTCAGTCTGTTGGGGTATTATAAGCTCTTTAGATGTGTTACAAGCTCTTTATAATGTGAGTAGGCATTATCTTAGAAAATGTGTCAATATGGGTTCTCCAATCTATAAAAGTCATCTTGAATTCAGATTCTGTCTTCAGCAGCATAAGCTACTCCTCCCAGTTTGGTATTCTGCAAATTTGATGAGCATCCCCTCAATTCCTTCATCCAACTCATTTATTGAGTCGCTGAACAACAGTGGGTCCAGGACTGAAACCTGGAGCATCCCACTTATCACATTTTTCCAGGATGACAAGGAAACGTTTGACTTCGGTCAGTCAACCATCTACAGTTATCTTGTCCTGCACGTTACCAGCTTCTGCACAAGAATAGCATGGGAGACTTTGTCAAAAGCCTTACTGAAATCAAGATGCACTATGTCCACAGCATTACCCTGATCTACTAAGCTTGTAACTATCAAAAAAGAAGAAATGAGGTTTGCCACATGACTTGTTTTTGAGAAACCCATGTTGAGTCTTAGTAATCACAGCATCTTTTTCTAAGTGCTCACAGACAGTTTAAGTTTCTGTTCAAGGACCTCGAACATTCCTAAAAGTACATCAAGAAAGGCCCTTACGGAAGATGTTAGTTCTCTTGCAGAATTATATGAAGGAAGGTGTTCCTCCAAGAAATGTGGTCGCAAGCTATTTCAGGCTTTATATAAGTCAAAACTGGCACTTCAAGCTGTACTTAGAAACAAATATGCAGCAGAATATTATTCTCCCTGACCTTACAAAATTTAGTGTTTGAAACAGTGCACTACTTCTGAAACTGTAGTGTATTATTTTTGTGATTAGCGCCTATTATGTAACTGTTTCCCTCAAACTTATTTTGCTTATACTGTATTTTGGTATGCTTTTTTTTCGTTTAGAAACCTAACTTCCTTCTAAAGTTCCTTCAACTTTCACATCAGAACACACACACACACACACACACACGCACACACGGAAAAAGGAAGATTAATTAACTTCAGTAGCAGTACTGACTTATTCTTATGAATCAGGCCCAAAATGATTCAGTGGAATAATAAACCTTAGTGTTAAAAGGTTTAAAACAATATCAAGACTGCATAGAGCTAATTATTGTAGCTCCATTTTAAAAGTAAGATTCTACATTTTCTACACTGTAAAGGGATCTTTTGCTACATCAATATCTTGTAAGATTTCCCATTTTGCATGAATAGAAATTAACAAGAATTTCCTAGGGAAGATGTGAGAGCTGGACACATGGAGGAAGGAGATTACACATACAAATTGGGTGAAACAGACTAGGAGAAATCTACACAGAGGATCAGCTGTGTACCATGCAAGGGCTGGTTAGGTTCCACAGAAGGGGGATAGAAGCAGACCCGTGAGCCTCATGTCACCATTCTGTGATTTCACACACTGTAAAGCAGGGGTCCTCAAACTTTTTAAACAGGGGGCTGGTTCACTGTCCCTCAAACACTGTCGGGGGGCGGACTATAGTTTTTTAAAAACATGTATTTACATGGAAGTCACTTGCCTATTTTTTACTCAAGAGTAGACCCATTGACATGAGTGGCCATGCCTAACCTGGGTCCATTCATTCCAGCGGGTCTGCCCAATGCGTAAAAGTTAAGTTGACATCACATCCCACCAGAGCGCAACAACTCCTGGGTAAGTGCGCACCATGCAATGGTCACAACAATATTGTGGCAAGCAGTGGCGTAGCGTGGGTTGTCAGCACCCTGGGCAAGGCAAGTAATTTGTGCCCCCTAACCCGTGGATTTGCGCCCCCTAACCCTAACCCCCAGATGTTGCGCCCGGTGCGGCCAGCCCCCCCTGCACCCCCATGCTACACCACTGGTGGCAAGGTCTCTGTGTGCGTGCATAATCGCCAGCTCCATGCAAGCGCCACACAAATCTTCTTGCAGTGATCATCCCCTCCGCTTTGCACGCTCTGCTTTGCTGTGGGGAGACGGAGAGCAGCCCCCTGCCTGAGGCCCAAGCCCGGTTACCTGCAATGGCGCCACGGCCTCTTTCTTCCTCATATCCCACCTGCCTGGAAATTGGCGTCAGGGAGGAGGAGAAGCAGCAGTAGCAGGAGCAGCAATGGCAGAGGAGGAGGAGGAGGAGGAGTAGGAGGAGGCCGAGGGGAAGCCAGGGGCCCTTGCCAAACATGCACTGTCGCCATAGGGAAAGCCCCACTCAGGTGCTGGGGGTGGCAGCGCCGCCTCTGCTCTGCTCCGTGCCGTCGCCTCCCCTGTGCACAAATCCAAACATCGCAGCTTTGGATTGGCTGCAGGAGCTTCCTGCAGCCAATCTGAAGCCGCGCCAGCATCGCCGCTTGCCTAGAAGCCATGCCAGCATCGTGGAATTCAGTCCCCACGCGGCGAGGCGTCCACAGTGTGCAGAGACTGATCGAGTGGGCGGCAGGGTCCACGGGCCGGATTTGCAAGCCTGGGGGGCTGCATCCGCCCCCCGGGCCGTAGTTTGCCGACCCCTGCTGTAAGGGATCTCTTTGCTGTACATTACCAATCCAAAACACTGGCAAAGCTAGATGCACTGAATCCAAAAATGACACAGAACTAGCAATCATAGCTTGCTATGGGAAATTTGCATTGGGAGCCATGTCTACTCTAAACAATGGGAGGAAATTACAGGGACAGTCTCTTTATAGACAAGCAAGAAATCTGGGTAGAATGTGATCAAGCTGCATTTATGATTACTGTTATATTCTGTCAGTGTTAATCAGTGTCAGCAGCTTAGGCTTCATGCCCACTGGTTTGGCCACCACTGCATCCCACAGCCTTGATGCTCATAGTGGCCACAGCAGGGGGGTGGCAGGGAAATTGGGCTAATTGTGCAGCATCGGTGAGATTGGCCTTGGACCTAGCGGATCCTAGGCTGGGTCAACCCTGCCACCTCCATCCCCATTTCAACACTTTCCACCAGTGAGGAAACTACTTGCAGGACTCACCTATATGTTTGCTGTCTGGTGAGAGGCTGGCTGAGGGGTGGGAGGGGGTGGGACACTCCCACCTAATCCAACAACCCCTCCAGCCCACTATAAGGGATGGGTGGGAAATGGCTCTTCCTATTCTCCTATGTTGTTTCTTGGGCTGTTCCAGTTTTTCTCCTCCCTGGATCCTAGTGAGAGTGTCGTGGGATGGAGCAGAGTTCTTTCCCCCCTACATTTCCAAGGGAACTCAGCAATCAGTCATGCCCCTTGCAATTTATACAAGGATAAGGTCACAACTATCCTTCATTATTTCAGCCTGCTCCGCATTTTGTGATGCAGCTCTCTGCTCAAAAGATAAACCAAAAAAACATTTTTAAAAATTAGTTCACACTAAAATGTGTTTGGAAATGCATCCATTGAACAAAACATGTACAGTGGTGCCTCGGGTTACATACGCTTCAGGTTACAGACGCTTCAGGTTACAGACTCCGCTAACCTAGAAATATTACCTCTGGTTAAGAACTTTGCTTCAGGACGAGAACAGAAATTGTGCAGCAGTGGCATGGCAGCAGCAGGAGGCCCGATTAGCTAAAGTGGTGCTTCAGGTTAAGAACAGTTTCAAGTTAAGAATGGACCTCTGGAACGAGTTAAGTACGGAACCAGAGGTACCACTGTATTAAAATATGAATTTAAATAGGGATTTCTTTTACAGACTTATCAACTGCCTTACATCCAAAAGCTATCAAAGCAGTGTGATAAGATACAAGGATACAAACTAAAAAAACTATAAAGCACATTGTATAACTAATAATAATAATGCAAAAACAGAATGGAACAGATTTACAACAGAGCACACATGAACTGGGCATGAACCTAAACTAGACTGATTCATCCATCCATTTTTTGGGACAACAGTTTGCCTCCTTTGGGAGGTGGGGGAAGAGAATCCTGTAGTGCACAGGGCTAAAAGCAGCCTGGATGGAATGTGTGGTGCATTTTCCAAGAGCACATTCTCAAAGGCCATCCTTTTTAAAAGGAAGCACCAATATCTGAATACACTGACATTAGACCTTCCCTGACAATCCCTCCCTAAAACATCAATATTGGTGCATAATTAATGCAAGGTCTTATCTAAGGCAGACTGGAGAGGGACCAAGTGTTTTCAAAAATCAATTTGCTCCCTGAATTACAAATGCTACAAATTGAACCTGACAAAGGAAGAGAGAGAGGGGGGAAGAAATCTCATGGGGAGAAAGAGGGGCAAAAAGAGATATCTTAATTAGACAAGCAAGTCATTCCAGAATTTTGACCTCTCTACAAGTCTTGAAACATGACCATTTTCTTCAGCCAATAGCCTACTCATAAATTCCAGGGGTGGGGATCCTTGGGTTGGTGGGTCAAATATGGCCCTCCAGACTTCTCTGTTTGGCCCTGGGAAGGGGCACCAGGCTTGGGAAGCTTGCACTAGAAGCTTGTATTGGAGCTAAAAACTGGAATCCATAAAATGGGTTTTGTGTCTTCCTAGGACACAGCTGAATGGCAGATTAGTTAAATTTTCCTTCACCACTGCCGCCGGCTCCAGTGAATTCAGTTAACAGAACTCATGCTAAGCTTACTGGAGTTGGAACATGACCTTCTCTTCATGCCTATCAGAGACACCTGCTGCTGAAGGCATCGTAGGTTTGCTTTTAACATTCAGTGCTCCTCAGCTTTCCCAATCTACACTGTATGGCTAATGATACTGACCTACCTTGGAGGGTACTGCTGGGTTGAGTTAATTAACTTTTTAAAAAGTGCTTTGATTTAGCTGGTGTTAAAAAAAAGACTCAGATATCCAACTAGTGCAAAGTGCAACAACGGCAGAGCTCCATTGCAAATTACTCACTTTCAGGGGAATACAGTATTTTGGTTGACTTCCAGTGTCGAATCCCATGAGGTGGGGTGGTGGAGCTGGAATCCTCTTCCAGATGTGTCTGGACTCCAAATCCCAGCAACCTCAGCTAGCATGGTCAAGAATTATGGGTTCCCATTCACGGCCTGGCTAAGGATTCAGAAACTTGATCTCGCCCCACGCTCTACAGGCCAACTTTGTCAAGTTGGCCAATCCCCAACCTGTAGATCACTTGATATCATTATGACATCAGATGAGGACTTCAAGGGTCTGCTTGGCTGGTGCCTATCAGATGACTGGCTCTGAGAAGATCTTCTGAGAAGGTGCACTCTCAGCATCAATCTAGCATCCTATTCTCCCAGTACACAGTCAGATGCCTAGGGGAATCCTGCAAGCAAGTCATGAACACAACTGCACTTTCTAGCAACTGAAATGGAGACCATCCATTTGCAAATGCCCATCAGCTGAATGGCGCTGAAAGGAACTCATTTGAAGGTATGCTCTTGGCACCAATAAGCTTATTGGGACTGATAGTACACAGTCACATCTTTACCTGTCCCACACCTGATATTGCATCTGACATTAGGTGTTAGGTGGATGGGCATGGTTGGGGGAAATGGCCTCACAGCCCCTGCCAGTTCTAATTAGGCCCTTGGGCTGAAGGTTCGCCACCCCAGCCCTATGTTATCACCAGATCTGGATAGATTCTGTAAAGCCTTGGGAAGAACCTAGCCAAGAGACCTGTTCACACAACACTGTCCAGTCCAGTTTTGTCGGTTGAATTCAAGTAGTTACAACATGATGAAATAGTCAAGGTTCTTGGAGGAGGGAGGGTGCTTAGAACCTCTCTAGAATCTTGCCACAGCTTGACAAAGATTGTGTATGCCTGTCACCCAAATTTTGTAACAATATTCTACAGATGGAAAATGAGTAAATGTGAACATCTTAGGGCAGTGGTCTTCGCTGTAGCAGTGTGATACAGTAACCAGTACCATAGGTTGCACTGTGTGTGTGTGTGTGTTGTGTCCACAATAGTTTGTCTGCTTTGCAAATGTGCCCCTGGGGCCCAAAAGGTTGTTATCTAGTCCAGCATCCCTGTTCTCACAGTGGTCTACTAGATGCCTATGGGGAGTCCCAAAGCAGGACCTGAGTGGAGCAGCACTCTACTCTTCTGGGGTTTCCAGCAACTGGTATTTCGAAGCATGCTGCCTCCAACAGTGGAGCCATCAGGGTTAGGAAAATGGTTGTGCATCCTGTGGTCATCTAACTATTGTTGCACCTCAACTCCCACCAGCCCTAGGCAACAGGGCCAACAGCTGGAGATGTTTAAGGTAGTTGTGGGAGCCAGGAAGTCATGAAAAAGGCTTGTAGCGCCACCTGGTGCCTCGCTGACCTCAGTGACCTGCATGTCCGTGCCTTGCAGTGTATTAAGTGCATAGCCTTATATGGAGTTATGTTTCCCCTCTGGGCAGTATAACCTTATATGGTTGTGGGTGGGTTTAAGCCATGACCGGATGTAGGTAACGTGAGACATTGGCAAACGGCCATGCGAGAGGAGAGAACAAAGGATAATAAAAGTTATGGGAGAGAAGAGAAGTTTGAAAGGAGCTGCTCATACCATCCTGAAAATATTGCTGGCTCTCTGTGTCTTTATTTTATGCTAAACTGCGCCATTTGTGACGGCTAGCTCCGTCAGGTAGTAGTCCAGCAACATCTAGAGCAGCCTTTCTCAACCTGTGGGTCACCAGATGCTGTTGAACTATGACTCCCATCACCCCTAGCTAGCAAGGCCAGAGCTCAGGGCTGATGGGAGTTGTAGTCCAACAAAATCTGGGGACCCACAGGTTGAGAACCGCTGATCTAGAGGGTCACAGGCTCCCCACACCTGCTTTAGGAATAAATGCACCTAAAGTCATAGAAATTGCATCTAGAAATTGTTCGAGCTCAGTCTCCATCAATTTTGCTTCCAAATTAAATTAATTTAAAGCAAGCAGTGACAAAAGGTTGTGTCCAGTGTTAGTCCTACACAGAGGAAACCCATTGAAATTGACATGCAAGACTCATTCGAGTACATAAATTTCAGTGGTTCTACTCTAAGTAGATCTTACTTAGATACAACCAAATGTATATGAATCCTGCAGGTGATGTGGAACCTGCAAACCACCAGGGAATAGTGCAGCTAGAGGGCACATGCAGGCCACACCTAAACCATAAGTTTAAAACACTGCTACACTAATTCTGTTAGTGCTGTTAGGAGACCACTATTCCAGCTAGAATTTCCTGGTTTCTGAGAAGATTGATTGTTAAATCACTATGGGAGCTGTATCTCTGTGAGGAGAATAAGGGGTTTCCTAGCAACTCTCATCACCCTTAACAAACTACAGTTCCCAGGATTCTTTGGGGGGTGGGAGCCATGACTGCTAAAGTGGTATAATATTGCATTGAATAAATGATGCTGATATGGCTGCAGTGCGTTATCAGAATAGGATGCTACACTTTTGTCTCTCTTTTCTGCTGCGGAATGGGGGAGGGTCCAAGCATGGAGAGCCACTTCTGTACATCACTTTCACATGCCTGGAAGCTCATCCAGAGTGGATTGCCTTGCATGACTAGCATGCCAGAGACTGGTAACTGAAACACCAACTATTACACCCCACTGGCTCATTTTCATGCAAACATCGATTCACAATGCACAGGAGAGTGCAAGAATGAAACACACGCACACACAATTAATATCTATAAATTTACAATTTGCACAGAAGCCCCCTTTCCAATTTTCATTACTAGAGATTTTATAGCCTGCCTGAATGTGGCACATCTGTGAAAGCCCATCCTTCCTCCAATGCTCCAGATGTTCTGCCGAGCACCTCTGGTGCGTGCACTCCCCCATAAACATTTGCTGTAAACACCCAAAGCTGTTTGTTTGTTTTTATTGTTCCATTGCATCTCATTACCCAGGGAAGGTGAAGCTCGTCTCCATTTTGCCAGATCTGTCTGCCCGTCCCTTGATCAATTTTTAGGAAATTAGAATGCAAGTGGAATCATGTACAAATCCTCTTTTATCACTTGGCCACTTTCCCTTCAAGTCTCTCAGAGGAATACATCATGCTCCTGTTTATATCCAGAATGTACTACAACAGGCATGTGGTCCTCTGAATCTTTCTGTCTGGCTCTTGGGACTCTGCCCTCTGGAGTCAAATGGGTCACACCAACAATTCTCCCAAGCTATACTCCTCAGCAGCCCTGTTCCCCCTCTTAGAATAATTTTGCCTGGCTGGAGTAAGTCATTGAACTTTCTTCTTCTTCTTCTTCTTCTTCTTCTTCTTCTTCTTCTTCTTCAACCACTCATAGCCATGTAAGATTGTCTTCTATGAACACAGTCTTAACAGTGTGTCTATAGGTGACCGTGGAGGCCAATTCTGTATCCACAGGTCCTTCCACAGTGGGGACATAGGTTTCTGGACAGGAGTTGATCAAAGTGAGAGTTTGCCAAGCATGCTTTCCTCTTCACACGTTTCTCCCTTTTGTCCTGAGTTCAAGTTTCTTCAGAGTCCACAACACCTTTGGTAAAGGCTGTTCTCCAATTGGAGCGCTTGCAGGCCAGTGTTTCCCATTTATCAGTACTTTTACTACATTTTTTTAGATTTGCCTTGAGAGAATCTTTAAACCCCATTTGTTGACCACTAGCATTACACTTTCCATTTTTAATTTCAGAATAGAGTAGTTGCTTTGGAAGACAATAATCAGGTATCCAAACAACATGACAAGTTCAACGAAGTTGATGTTGAAGAATCATTGCTTAGACATTTGACATCCTTCTGCAGGGATTTGACATCCTTCTGCAGGGCCTGCAAGACAGCTGTTCTGCCACGCCTTTGGTCAGGGTTCAGTCTGACTCACTTTCCCTTTGTGTAAGAACAAGCATGAAGGAGGTTTCCCAGCCTGCTCATAGGTCCGTATAATATCAGTGGAAACAGTCAGTTCTGGTGAGTATTAACCGCTTTCAGTTTTAACCTGAGGATTGTCATTTGTCCAGTTTTAATTTTAATTTACTTGAATTAATTTTGGGATGCATTTTAATCGATTGCCTGCTTGTTTTATGCATATTGTATTATTTATTTGATATTAGCTGCTCTGAGCATGGCTCCGGCTGGGGAAGGTGGGGTATAAATAAAAATTTGTTGTTGTTGTTGTTGCTGCTGCTGCTGCTGCTGCTGTTGTTAATGATGGCCCTTGCAGAAAGATAACTGACCAGGTAGGAGAAGTGACCGACATTTTCCAACATTACACTATTGAGTTGGATTTGTGGCGCTGCAGAGGGGTTGTTTTGTGCTTATTGGTGCAGCACTTTGGGTTTTTGGGTGTTAAGCAGTAGACCAAGCTTTTTGTAAGATTCTGTGAAGATATTTAGGATGGTTTGGAGGTCATCCTCTGAGTGTGCCCATTCTGTGGAGCACAGAGACTCATCAGGGAGGACTTGGTGGTACTGAATAGAAGGTGGTGGTAGAGGAGCTAGAGGCAGAGGGGCTGGACAAAACTCTTCAACCTTGGGTCTCCAAATATTGTTAGACTTCAACTCATATCATGCCTAACCACTGAGCAAGCTGGTTAGGGATGGTAGAACTTGTAATCCAACCACTTCAGGGAACCCAAACTTGAAGAACACTGTTTTATACCACAGCAATCTATGGGCAATGATGCAACTTTACATCCATCCCAAACCTGGCAGTCAATGGTTACATACAGGAGGGGGAGAAAAGAAATGAGAAATTGTGTTAAATTCTGCATGATATAGTTTGACAATTATTTTGAGAATTTTTCCAAGAACTGAATAAGTGGGACCTGGGAAGCTGCAGTATGGCGTGCCTGCTATAGGATTCCATTCACTCCATCTCATTCTCCCCTCCATCTCATTCTCCCAATATTTCATGACCACTGAGCATGCTCAATCCTAATTGAGAATTATTTATTCAGGTTTATTTTTTCCATTAATGATTTCTGTACTTCTGAAAACCTGTTGGAACCTGCTTCTTGTGTGCAGATGGCACGCTTTTGGCTACATAAGCAATGACACTCACAGCTTGAATATTTAAAATAGAGGGAATGTTGGAACACTGAGCAGAGTGTATCCATGAAATGTTAATAGAGCTGAATGGGGGAAATGTGATCATACTTATTCCAAGTTGGGTACATGCATTTTGGCTAGGCATGATGTATGGCTAACTCATCAAAATGTTCAGGGCCTAGGACAGTTCACGGAGGCTACATAAATGATCTTTCTAGATCAGGGTGGTCCAATGCAAGGCCCTAGGGCTGCATGTGGCCCATAAGACCTTTTTGGGTGGCCCTCAACAACATATGACCCCTCCCCTATAGACCTCATGCTGTCTCCCCAAAGCTGGATAAGCAAGGCACTGGGCTTTGGGAAGGAGGCGTGAGGGCTCCAGCAGGGTCCTAGATTGCTATTGTCTCTTTCCGCACCCCCTGTAAAACAAGGCAGTGTGTGGACCATGGGTTCAGTGTCTATGTACTGTTGTGGTAGGAAAGCCTGGACATGTCCTCTTTTGGGTGGCCAACATGCCCATCCAGGCAGATTTTTACATTTTACAGGAAATATCTGGGGGTTTTGGGCTTGCACTTGGTCTTGGTCTCAGGCTGCTCTGCACACTGCAGCTGCAGCTGCATGCCTCTTCCCTGGCTCAGACTGGCAGCAGCTTGGGATGTCCTCTTTTTTTGCTCTTCAAGATATGGCAACCCTATCTTGTGACACACTTGGCATGAAAAGTTGGACCACCCTGTGCTAGATCAGCACAGATTAGCAGAATCAGTGGCAAGCAGGAACCTTGAGGTGTTGTTCCAGCACTGTTCTGAAGGTTTAAGTAGTCTTGCAGAGAGAAATGTTTGCCTCCACACCAACAAAGAAGACTAATGAGAGCAAACACTGGGGAAATGATTATATTTATTAATATAACAATTTGGAGTAACTGCAATTATTTATTGCATTTATATCCCACCCTTCTCCCCAAGGAGCTCAATGAATCATACATGGTTCTCCTATTCCTCATTTGATCACCATTAACCAAATCAACCAAATTCAGAAAGTACAGGCAAGTAAGGAATTTAATTGAATCTGGTGGGAAGCAACTCTCTACACCAGACATAGGCAAACTCTGGCCCTCCAGATGTTTGGGATTACAATTCCCATAATTCCTAGCTAACAGGACCAGTGGTCAGGGATGATGGGAATTGCAGTCCTGAACATCTGGAGGGCCGGAAATTGCCTGTGCCTGCTGTAGACTTCTGGGCATGCGATTCAGCCACAGACTGTCACTCCTCAGCAAAAAATGGAGAGGAATTCTTCATTGCTAGGTGACTCTCCATGCCTCTGTTGTAAACCATAAAAATCTGCCCTTTCCCCCTTATGGGGTATCCAAGAGCACCTATAGAGTCCTTACACGGGTTCCATATTGGTAGGAGAAAATAACAGAGGTCAACCAGAGAATATTGAGAAGCAAAGCAGCTAGTAAGCTTGATCTTTATTGTTCTGTTGCAACAGGGTGCTCCCCTCACACGCAGGAAAGGAGGAGGAACCAGAACAATGGCGCGCAAGGCCTTATAAAGACATTTTAAATTCCCTGCCCTGGGGCTCAAGACCACCCCTCCATACATCATACATACATCACAGAAGGGGTGTAACCCAAGACCGCCCCCCACAAACATCATACCTACATCACAGAAAAGGTGGTCTACAACAGAAATTTGAATGTTGTTGTTTTTCCTGTCTGCCAGGTTATCTGATAATGCCTTATCTGAATGCCTTTCCTGGTAGTCTTGTCACCATTTGAAATGGTGATTACTAAATTCCTGTAACAAGGAAGTTTTTTTTCACCTCCTCCCTCCTTGTAGAGAAACATTTGGTCAGCTTGGAAGTCAAAATGGTTTCAGGACTGTCTTCCTGTGCTGCTTCAGACATGTGGTTTATAGATTTATGTACGTGTTTGCTTGGTACATTTATGAACATTTATTATATATCTAAGACCTTAAAATTCTTCTTACCCCAGGCCTAAAGGGCACTCCCTCGTATCCCACCAGCCTCAAAGCACTGACAGATCCCTAAAGATCTCTTAACAACAATGCCTCAGTATACCTATATTCCCCTTCCCCCAAATTAGGAACATAATAAGGTGCTTTATACAAGGCAGATCATTGGACCACCTAGCTTAATATTGTCTACACAGGCAGTAAATGCTCCAGGATTCTAGGTGGGGTCTCTCCCAGTCCTACCTGAAGAAGCCTAAGATTGAACCTTCGACCTGCATGCAAAGAATGTGCTCTGCTACAGAGTGACAATCCTTCCTCGTGGTATCAGTAGGGGGCTGGGAGATTGGTTTGCGAGTTGCTTCCTTGGGAGAAAAATATATATATGAAAAACAATAACAAAACTACAGACAAGCTTCCTAGTCTCCTGCTTCTGTCTTATCAGATAAAGAAAGCTTTGAGGATTGGAGGAGATTAATGGATAATGGAATGAGTCTTTCCATTCTGTTGAACATAGAAGCTGCTGTTTTCATATGGATTGAGCTTTCTTGTGTAAGTGCTGGAGAATTACAGGCAAGGAATGGGAAACCATTCCAGGAAATGGGGATCTTGGAGCAAAGAGAATGTGTGGCGGGTGGGTTTGTTAGGGAAGATTCATTCATTTATTTATATTCAATATTCAATATGTATTCATTTATTTATTCTCCTCTTCCCAAATGCTCAGTAGCACACTGGGCTCTCCCCCATTTTTTCTGACCTCACACCAACCCTGAGGGATAGGTCATGGTGAGAAACTGTGGCCACTGACAGGGTAATCCTATGACTCACAAGTAGGGGGGGGGAGAGAAATGCATCTATTCTCCATTTTAAAGCAAATTTCCTCAATTCTCCCTTCCCACACCAATATGTAAGCTGAAACATACTTTTCCTTTGAAATTGCACTCCCCTTGAATTTTCATAGAATTGTAGAATTGAAAGAGACCTGAAGGGTCATCAAGCTCAACCCCCTGCAATGCAGGAATCACAGCTAAACAATCCCTGGCAGATTTTGCAGCACTGTCAAGGATTGGATCTTTCTTCTTAGAGCCGTACGTTGGCAGATCCTATCCCATACCCACCCTCTCCCAATCTAACGGTATTTTAAAAACTCTTAGCCCCCTCCCCAAAAACTGCTTTAGGAACAAATCCAGGGCATGGGCAGCACAGGATGGATTAGGTACCGCACCCCCACCAATAACATTAATAGGGCCACAAAGTTCCCCACTCCTAAAATATGATTGCCCTACATTGTGTTATCAGCAGCTCTGAACGTGCTTCAACAGGTGCAAAATGTATTGGTGACTGTGGTCTACATACTACTTTCATATCCATGTACAAACATTTACCTGAATGTGCATTGCCTGCAAAATGTACCACCCTACCTGCTAAGATATTTAAGTTATAGAGATCATAGGGCAAGGGTGGAGAAAATGCTGTTGGAGCATGTGTCCCATCATCCCCGACCATTGTTGATCAATTCCAAATTCAGCCTCAGTGAGGGTGGGGTGGGGGGGTGCTTGGTGGGGGATGCAGTCCAACAATACTGGGAAGGCCACAGGTTCCCCACCTGATAGCAAACCTAGGCATTTGGTGCATAAGAGTTCCCTGCAAACCACAGTGGTAGATTAGCCTGGGCTTTTCTATTTTCATCTGGTAAATCTAGGGCCACTGCTATGTGGTGACCCGCTTTAAACAGAAGAAAGTAAGAAGAGCCTGCTGGTTCAGGCCAATGGCTCATCTAGCCCAGTATCTTGTTTTCACAATGGCCAGCTAGATGCCCGTAAGAAACCCAGCCACAAGAGCACTCTCCACTCCTGCAATTTCCTGCAAAGCCTCTCCTCCTAACAGAGGGGAGGAGTTGTGAGTGGGAGCTGGGTCCCGTGTCAGCAGGGGGGCGTATTCAGCCCTCTGCGTCAGCTTACCTGACTGCCTCGCCGCGCCCAAAGGCCAGCCAATAGGACTGGCTTGTGGGCGGGGTTTAGCGGCAGCGGCAGCTCCATTTTCTCATTCTGCGGCCCTTTGTCGTCGGATCACATCCCCACACACCCTCCCTTTAGGTCATATTTATGTGTCTGACCTTGCTATGGACTCAGGTTGGTTGTCCTGGTTGCCCAGGGGGCCTGGTAGGAATTTTTATCCATTTGGCAAATTGGAACCAGCCTCTTGGTTTTTCGCCTACCTCACAGCAAACCATCACAACTTTTTGGGTATTGGCGGTTAGGCATTGGAATATGTGTCGTGTGTTGGAGGGCAGTTGTGGCCATCACCTACCCCTCCCCTTGTTGGGTATTCTGTTAAAGGAATCCGGAGGTCGTGGATCCTGTCCGATGCCCTGCTGGTGGCCAGGGCCATGGCACGATCCCCGGTGACATCAGGGGAAGCTTCCAGTTGTATTTGCTTCAACAAGCTCCTCCCACTGGTTGTTAACCTTTGGATGACTCCCCGCTGAGCGGGGTGGAGTCATGCATAGACTGTTTGATCCAATGCCTAAAGCCAATACCACTCACATGCTGTAATCAATAAAGTTGTGGCCTTCTTTAGCCCATTAACCTTAAATTCATGTGTCCCTGTGTCTTATTTATCTCTAAGTGGGTGGCGGGTCCTTGCTGTCATTCAGAAACATTACTGCCTCCAAACATGCATGGCTAATAGTCACTGATAGCGTTACCCTCTATGAATTTGTACAATCCTTTATTAAAACCATCCAAGTTGGTGGCAGTCACTGCCTCCTGTGGAAGTGAGTCCATGAAAGAGAGAAAATTACTGTTCTCTATCCACTTTCTCCATCCCATGCATAGTTGTATAAACATCTCTCATGTCACCTCTTACTCACCTATTCTCGAAACTAAAAAGTCAGTCCCAAATGCTGCAACCTGTCCTCATAGGCGAGTTTGCATGCAAAAGGTCCTCGGTTCAATCCCTGGCATCTTCAAATTGGACTAGGAGAGACACAAGTCTGATACACTAGAGATTCACTGCCAGGACTGGGGCAGGACTGAACTAGATGGACCAATGGTCTGATTTGGATAAGGTAGCTTCCTTTCTAGGCTGTGAACCCTCCCAGCCCCACTGTGTTCCTTACTTACCAGCACTGAACAAAATGATACATAGAAAATAACTTGCGTAAACTTGCAATAAAAAGGAAAGTCATTTCTTTTCCTTTTTTGCATATTATTTTTATTGAATTTCAAGGATTTTTATGTTAACTTTTAACTTCAACACATATTTCCCTTAACATTTTGACTTCCTACCCTTATCTCCATGTGTTTTTATTCCTACCCCTTTTCTGCTGCATTATATAACATACTTTTATCTATTACATATTTCCTCTATTACAATTATTTTTTTATCATTTCCCTTCCTCTGCTCACTTTTTGAATCCGGCCCACGATTTCATTTGACTATAATACTTTCTCAGGTAATCCAGAAAAGGGCACCACTCTTCAATAAAATGTTCATCACTTTTTACTCCTGCTGTCAGTTTTGCCATTTCTACATAGTTCATTGATGTTAAGACCCATTCTCCCTTTGTTGGAATTCCACCTATATATGATTGTGCATATATGATTCCAGCTTTTGTTGTTACATACGTAAATTATTTAATCATCATTTTTGGGACATCCGTCCCTATTATACCTAAGATAAAAGCTTCAGGTTTGGGGGGAGTAGCCAATTTCAACGTTTTCTTCATTTCATTATATATCATTTCCCAAAATCCCTTAGCTTTGTTGCATGCCCACTACATATGGAAAAAAAGACCCTTTGGTATGTTTATGTTTCCAACATTTATTTGACACAGTGTTATACATCTTGGCAATTTTATTTGGCAATAGATATCATCTGTATGTCATTATCATATATTTTTCTTTAAATGTATAACAGGCATTAAATTTCAAACCCATTCTCCACAATTTTTCCAATGAAGCCATATCAATAATATGCCCTAGATCTGTAGCCCATTGTATCATTGCTGATTTAACAATTTCATCTTTTGTTTCCCATTCTAGTAACATTTTATTCATTTCTTTATTTTCCAGCAGTTTTACTTCAAAGTTAGATCTTTGCTCTATAAAACCATGCAACATATCTTTCTTAAATCGTTCATTTATTTGATGATTCTAAAACCAGCCCAAGACCCATTCTCAAATTTCTTCTTGTTTTTTGTTTACAACCACTTCCAGAAAAACTTAATATATCTCTGTATGTGCCCCATTTCACCTTCATACTGGTTTCTTTAAGTGCACATGTCTCTATGGGGGATAATCACAGTGGTGTTTTTCTTTCAATAAGTTTTTCTACCTGGTCTACACTTCATATAAACTTCTTACAACACTGTTCAAAAATTCTTTGTGCACCTTTACCTTCATACCACAAATATGAATGCTATCCAATCCTTTTACCATAACCTTCAAAGTCTAACAATCTTTTTCAATATCATCCATTCCCTTATCCAGGACAGACAGGCTGCTTAATAATACAATTTTAAATCTGGCAGTGAGAATCCTCCTCTTACAAAAGGAAAGTCATTTCCATCCATCTCTACAGTGCAAATCTCTCTAGGGAAGGATGAAGGCAACAGCTGTTTAGTGTAAAACACAACAATTTTCCTCTGAGAGTGCAGGGATTGGATTATAATAAAAATATTAAAACTTTTATGCCATGATTATGCATCAAGATTATCTGTAATCCAATGTCAAAGGTTTTCTTAGTGGAGGGGGGCGACTTCATCTAGTTCCATGGTAGCTTATGATTTGCTAGTGTTTTTCTTCATTATTATTTACGCATCATAAGAACATAAGAAGAGTCTAAACACTTATATCATCCAACAGTGTCCAACCAGATGCTTCTGGGAAGCTCAAAATGGGACATGAGGACCATAGATCTCTCCCACTGTTGTTTCCTGGAAACTAGTGTTCAAAAGCACTGATAACCTTTTCCTTCATGAAAGACTCTCCTCCCTGAAAGAGAGGGGAGGGGTTGTGGTCGGGAGCCCGAGCTCCGCCTAGCAGGGGGCATAGCCCCCTGCCTTCAGCTCACCTGGCTGGCGCTCACGCCCCCTCGGTGGCCACCCAACCAGGTGCTGCTGAGGGGGCGTGTTCAGCAGCTTTTTGCTGCAGCAACAGCCTTTCCCCGGCCTCATTTCTTCATCGTCGCCTCTTCGGAAAGTCATCGTCCCTCAGAGAGTCATCAGCTAGGAGTCATCTCAGTTATCACAGGGAAGAGCCACGAGGTTTGGAGTCGGGGGAGGGGTCTGTGTGTGTGGAGGCTGCCTGGTTCCTGGCTTGCCTTTTAACTTTAAAAACCCAGGCAGCCAGGTTTGCCTTGCTGTGTCCTCTTTTCCGGGTAAAAATCCTACATTTAACCTTCTATTTCCCCCCCCACTCCTGGTGCTTGATTTGTTTGTGCGGCCTGAGTGCGAATTAACCTTTCTTAAGCTGCAGCTTGTTCCCCTGCCCAGCACGTGCCCCCAGCGAGGTCTGAGTGTGAGTGTGGCTCTGTCTTTCTTTCTTCCTCGTATCCTCGCTTTCCTTACCCTGCCTCTGCCTTGGTGGCAGTGCGTTTTTATTTAATTTCTGGCCAGGGTGCTTGTACGTTTTCCCCTCTATTGCCCTTACCTGTCCAATTGCATGGCTGGTCTGGGTGACTGAGTGGGTTTGCCTTACATTTTAATTTGTTGGCCAGGGTGCTTGTGCATGGCACTGATAATGCCTAGGTTACAAGTTCGATCCCTGTTTGGGACAGCTGAATATTTCTGCATTGCTTGGGTTGGACTAGATGATAGATCTCTCCCACTGTTGTTTCCTGGAAACTAGTGTTCAAAAGCACTGATAACCTTTTCCTTCATGAATTTGTCTAACCCTCTTTTAAAACCATCTAAATTAGTGGCCATTACAACATCCTGTACTAGGGAATTCCATGGTCTATGCCAAGGGTGGGGAGCTCTTTTTAGTTTATAGAACCATAGGATTGAAGAGCTGGAAAGGACCCTGCAACGCAGGAATCTCAACATGCACCACAATCTCTTCTGGGCTGTCTTCTGAGGGACACACAGCAGTTGTTGGCAGAGCAATGAATATACATTTTACCATTGGATAGTATGCTAGTTTCTATACACACACACTTGCACATGGCTATCTTCCAATCAGACAAACAAGAGGCATTATCAGAGTTGAATGACACATTCCTTATAGGGAAAAATACACAAGGGGTGTGTGAAGAGGGGTGTGGCCTGGGAACAGTTCCAGGCAGACAGAGAAGAATGGTGGTACACACTGTCCACTGGGCCTCAAGTTCCCTACCTCTGAACTACACACTGTGTGAAAAGGTACTTTGCTTTATCTGTCCTGAATCATCTACTATCCAGGTTCCTTGGATGATCCTATTGGGTTCCAGTATTATGAGAGAGGGAGGGGAGGAAAAGTCGTATCCATCTTCTCCACATCCAATCTTCCTTGTCCCATTCTCAGGAAGAAGTGGGTTGCATGGAAGTTTCCAAGGTTTAGCAGTCCATCATGGCTGATGTGATTTTAAAGCTGAAAGGCAATCGCTCTTTCTCTACATTTCTTCCTGATGCACTGCTAAACCTTGTTCCCAGGTCCTGCTTGTGGGCTTCCCAAGATGGGCCTTGGGCCTTAAACAGCAGGCTTCTTCTCATGTTCTTAAAAGGTAAAGGGACCCCTGACCATTAGGTCCAGTTGTGGACGACTCTGGGGCTACGGCGCTCATCTCACTTTATTGGCCGAGGGAGTCGGCGTACAGCTTCCGGCTCATGCGGCCAGCAGGACTAAGCCACTTCTGGCGAACCAGAGCAGCGCACGGAAACGCCGTTTACTTTCCTGCAGTACCTATTTATCTACTTGCACTTTGATGTGCTTTCGAACTGCTAGGATGGCAGAAGCAGGGACCGAGCAACGGGAGCTCACCCTGTCACGGGGATTCGAACCACCGACCTTCTGATCGGCAAGCCCTAGGCTCTGTGGTTTAACCCACAGAACCGCGTCTTATTTCCCCTCAAAAGCACGGGAAGCTGCAAATACAATTAGTCAGATCCTTCAGCAAGTAAAACAAGAAATAAAAGTTGCCATAGTCCAGTGAAAGAGCAATGTAATTTGGAGAACTCTCAGTTTCCTCCTGTTCCTTCAGGTCACATCTCCCAGACTTGAGATACAAGTATTGCTCCAACAGACTCCCAAGTTATATCATTTAGCAGTACAGCCAAACTCATAGCTTTGTCAAGAAGGCAAAGCTCTGTTCTGAAAAAGGGGAAGACCCAGTACACCTGGGCCATACGGCATGCAGTTTGTCTAGAGTCTCCTACAGTCCATACATTTGATAACACATGTCAAAGTCCAAGCCCTCCAGCTTTTCCCACGTCTGTGAAATATTATGTTCTTATGATTTTGGAATTGTAGCTGCTCTCATTTCCAGCTATGTGCTAACCAACTAAGCTATTAGAGTGGATGCATTAAAATTTTTCTATTGTCCCATTTTAATTTTCTTTTCCAAATTTTTGTACAGAGCAGTGTGCAGCTTTCAATTCTGTAAGCTATTCTGTATCTTCTCCCACTCTGCATTACCAATGCACATGAAAAAGCAATCTTTTATTATTATTGATTTTAAATGCAAATTTATTAAAGAAAAGAACAGAAAAAATGAGCGGGGGGAAACCATCAGCTCGCATTAGCAATACAATAACCATCAATACTTCCATTGTAGTTTACACATACAACTTGATATATGCCATCAAATGTACAAATACGTACCTAATCCAAGTTGATATTCATATATTGTTCAGATGTATCACGGATGATAGGGTCTTTGGACCATTTTGAAATAGATGGTGGATGCTGATCCATAAAGGCTTGCAAAAAAATTAAAAATTTAAAGTAAGCAATCTTGATGCGACTATATGAATGAGGGCATCAAGATTCTTTGCATTGATGAAACACTGCAAAAAAGAGAGATGCAAAATAAACATTACTGTACCTTGTGCAATCGTGGAAAGATTCTTTTTGCATCGTATGTTACCAGCAGATGGGAGCACAACGGACTGCTTGAAATGGATCTTGAGGCAATCAAAATATAATCAGATCCAGATTTACTTTGCAGGGTTTTTAAAACCATGTACATTAGTAACAAAGAACAATAGACTGTGAGCTGGAATGGTCATCTGGCCTAACCCCATGTCAGTATGGATTAGGATGTACTACAGTGTACAATTCCTTATTCCCTAGTGTCCTGGTTTGAAAAGCAGAAAGGCAGAAAGAGAAAGCGGACACAGGTAGGTGATCATCGAAATATTCCATCAACGGTGTCTTTGGAAAAAAAATTACACATCACTTTGGAAGACAGGCGAACTAATGTCAACAACTTTGCCAAAATCACTCAACAACCTTTCTGCTGGGATTTTCACTGTTTGAAATATGCCAATCCTAGTGCTTTCCAACTATAATTTTATGATGGAGGTGTCTCCCCCCCACACAGTTTTTTTTTTTGGGGGGGGAGTGGTGTTATGGGGGACATACCTGCACCTTTCTTGTGGTCCTGTATATTTTTCTGCTCTATTAGCTGTGGCAAGCATTTTGTTATGCCATGCCCTCATGGAAGCCATTTTGTGGTCTGCCGCTACCCCACAATAGCGATTTTTGACTGTAAGCGGTACTTCCTCAAAATTCCAAATGTGCACATATGTGCCATTTCTCTTTCAGCCATAGTAATTAATTGATAGCACCACATCACTGAAGAATAGGGAATCTAAAACTCATAGAGAACTATGGGTTAGAAGATTGTCAAAAGCATTCCCTATCTTGGATATAATTTGCCTTGTCTTTCCCTCTGTGATATCAGATTGCTTAATATATGCTACAGTTGCTTCAGCTGATAAAGCATTTTGTTTGAATGTTAGAGCTGGAACGCCAAAGGATTTTGTTGCCTATTTCAATGATGTGGCGGAGTTTGCAAGAGATTAAGTTTCCCACCCCTACTCTGCACTCGCTGCCTGCAAACAGAACTTAATTGGACTGCAAACTTTGAACTGACTCCAATTGCCCCCATCGCTCTTTTCTTTTTCTTGCAGCCTGGAATTAACAGGCATGACTAACTTAGGCCTAAGTTAGTCATGCCCGTTAATTTCAACGGGTCTCCTATGAATAGGACTTGCATTCAACACAACCCTTGAAGTTCAATTATTTTGCTGCTGAAATCAGTGCACAGGCCAAATATTTTATCTGGGTGTCCCTATGTCCTTTTGCAGTCTTACTACTGGTGTCATGACAAAGGGAGAAGTTTGGAGTGAGTCAGGACTGAAGTGCTAGCAGGACCAGAGGTGCAAGTTAGGATGTTGAACCAATGGGCAAAACCAGGCACACCAGAGCTCAGGTTGACTTTACTGCTCACACAAGGGAGTATTGCCTTTGGAACCCCTCTTCGTGGCAAAGAGGAGCCAATAGCCCTGCAGTTTACCACCTGGGACAGTGTTCAGCAGTTCCTAAGGAAATCTAATCAGTCACGTTTGAGTTGCTCTTTGGTCCCTACAAACCCAGAAGCCCACCCTACAGTAAATTGGAGCAGGGTTCCAGTGCAGCTGACCATGTTTTGTGGAACAGCATTTCTGCTGAAATATGACAGGCACCCACTACTTGTAGTTTCCAGAGAATATCTGTGTTAGGCTGCATTAACAACATACCTTTAAACAACAACAACCCTGGCCTATGATATGATATATGATATGTGCAGGCAAAAAGGTGCCAAAAATATATCAATACCATCACACCTGTGATAACATGTGTCGTGTCCTTTCGGTAAAACACATTGTGACTTGGCACCTGCTTTTAGCATTGCAGCACCAGTTCTCTGAAATCCATTTTCTCTAGTATAACAAGCTCTAATGTTGTTATGTTTTCAGTGCCATTTCTTGAAAATTTTTCTCTCAAGCCTTCCCAAATTAAGTTTGTTTGATTCTTGCAGTTTTAATTCTTGTTGGGGTTTTTTAAAAATGTCTTAATACTGATTTTATGATCCATATTATTTATTATATTATATTTTTGTGCTTTGCTTTTCATGCTTGTTTACCATTTAGTTATTCTGAAGGTAAGGTAAAGATGTACTGAATTTTGCATTTAAAAACATAAATATGTTATTGTCAAGGGGAGTTTAGTTTTTACTAGAGGTGGGAAGCTGCTTTGTGGAGGACATCTCTAAAAATGTGGAATACAACCATCACCCCTTTTTTGCTGTGTTTTAAAAATGAAGGCATGTGGTGTCAGGGAACTGCCATCGGAGGAACAGGTGGTGGAAGGGCTCACGGAGGCTGGCAGAGACTCATCAGCTGAAGCAGGAACCAGCAGGGGGAGAGGTGGATCTCTGAGGGAAAGCGAGGAGGAGGGAGGGCTCAGGGACACGTCCAGCGAGAACAGTGGGGGGGGTATCTGAAGCTCCCATAGGGAGACCCACTCCTCGCCGGAAACTGTCACGCCGCGAGTCCAGAAGACGTGTTTCCGTTAAGGAGCTTTTATGCTGGAAACGATTCCGAAAGCAACCACTGTCGGAATCTGCAAGTGACTAGAGCAGCCATGTCTGAGGGGCTCTGTCACAGACAGAGGTTTGTGGGCTTGAACAAACTCTGAGGGACTACTATTTTACGCACAAGCAGCTCATCATCCCATCACAGCATTCCGACAGTCTTTGTAAGCTGTTTGTGCAGGAGAAGGCATCATGAGTGACCGAGCCGGAACCGGAGAAGCAGGGGTTGGAGCTGGTCCAAGCTTGGAAGAAAGGTACCGGGCGTTGGAGATCCAACTGGCGCTGCAGACGGCGAGGCTTGAGGAGAGAAGGGCTCAGGATGCAGACAAGAAGGGGAAAGCCACCCAGTTCACCAGAAAGGTACCAGGATTGGTGCAGAAGTTTGGGGGGGACCCCAAGGACTACCATGCCTTTAGAACAGAGATGCAATATGCCCTCAATGTGCAGTTTGATGAATTCCCTGATGAGGAATCGCGAGTGGCTTTCGTGATTGGGCATCTTGAAAGGGGGGCGAGGGACTGGGTTAGACCCCTGATGGCAACGCATAATGACGTCCTAAAGGACACCATGAAGTTCTTTCGTGCAATGGATCTCATGTTTTCCAGCGATATTGAGAAGGGAGTGGTGCGCAGATAGCTAATGGCTTGCAAGCAGGGGAGCCGATCTGTCGGTGAGTACTGGACTGAGTTCACCATGCTGGTTCACAGATTGGGGTGGGACTTATCGGCGGAACCCATTCAAATGCTATTTGAAGAAGGCCTTGCTTCGGCTGTGAAAGACGAACTTTCCCGGGGTCCCAGGGCGGATTTTATGGATCAGCTGACCAAATCTGCGCTGACCATAGGAGCGCGCCAGGAGGCGAGAGCTTTGGAGAGGCGGGAAGGGAAGGGGGAACGTTGGAAGGAGTTCCGCATTCCAGACATTCCAGAGACAACTTTCCCGCCGGCAGAGCCGATGGAAATCGGAACAGCGCGCGCGCGCGCAGTTTCAAAGCCCAGTGAGGGGGGAAAGACGGAGGGAAAAGGCGCCCGGAAATGCTATCTCTGCCAACAACCAGGTCACTTTGCCAGAGTCTGCCCCCAGAGGAAGGAATGGCAAGGGATGGTGGGAGCTGTTGAGGGAAGAGAGGAGGAAAAACCGGAGCAAGTAAAAGCCAACGCCTGGTTGCCACCGTCGGGGCACAGCAGCCAGGCCAAAGAGCAGTGAAAGTGCCCACGCCAGAACCTCCTAAACCTGCCCTAGTGATAGAAGTGTCGCTAGAGCTGCAAAATGGACACCCCCTAAAGATAAAGGCGCTGTTGGACTCAGGCAGCTCCTGCAATTTCATGAGCAAAGAGTTTGCAGCTGAACACCAGATACAGACGTTCCCTTTAAGCAACCCCCTGCAGGTGACCACGATCGATGGCAGGGAGTTGTTGGGAGGAGAAGTCAGCTTGCAGACCGTCCCAATGATAATGAAGGTGGCAAGGCACACCGAACTGATAGCGTTTAATGTGGCCACCTTGGGAGGAGCTCCTATTATTTTGGGGATGAGCTGGCTAGCGTTACATGATCCGCTGGTGGGCTGGCATCAGAGAGTGGTTTCCTTTGGTTCAGCACATTGCTTAGAACACTGCAAAGGGGGAAAGGGTTCAGCAGGGGCCCAAGCCACCCTAGCAGGGACGGAAGTAATGGAGAAAGTGAAGGTACCACCACAATACGCAGATCTCAGCGACGTGTTCAGCGAGAAGGAAGCTGACCAACTACCCCCGCATAGACCCTTTGACTGTCAAATCAATTTACTCCCTGGGGCACAGCTTCCTGTAGGCAAGTTGTACGCCATGTCAGACAGAGAAATGCAGGAGCTAAGAGAGTTCATTGACAAGAACCTGAAGAGAGGTTTCATCAGAGAGTCCAGAGCGGTGGGAGGTAGCCCAGTGTTTTTTGTGGATAAAAAAAACACGGACAAGCCGAGACTTGTGTGTGACTTTAGGGGGTTAAACGCAGTGTCAGAACCATTGGCCTTCCCTATGCCCAGGATTGACGACATTTTGACCAGGGTGCGGAAGGGAAAGATTTTTACAAAGCTGGACCTAAGGGGGGCGTACAACCTGATACGTATAAGGAAAGGGGATTGTCAGAGCTGCTCCCAGATCCTAGCTCACAGAGGATCACGCTAGCCAGCGTTCACTTTCTAAAAGTCTTTATTGAGTTACAGTTTCCATTTTCAAGCTGCCGCGTGCAGCTCTACGTCTTATAAGCTAGACCGGCGAAGCTCCGTCTGAGTCTCCGCCCCCTGTACACCAACTTAATACCCTAGCCTTACTCCACCTTTTCCGCCTGACTGTTCTTCTCTGGGTCCCTCTGCCCCCCGTGGTCTCTTCCTTCCTGGACTCTTCTGACGCTGACCCCCCGGACCCTTCTGTCTCCTTGCGTCGGGCTTTAGGACCTGGCTCCCTTTCCGGGCTGCTTACTGCGCCTCCTTCCTGTGCATTTGAACTTGGCGCGCGCGCCCAACCTTCCACTTTCCGCTTGACCGTTTCTTCGCTCCCCGATGGAGGTGTGGCCACTCCTGACTCATGCCCTCCCCCCTGCTGCGAGCTGCCGGAGCTCGATACCTGGCGCCCTTCCTCTCCACTGCGCTCTGTTGGGGACGCTGGCCCCGATTTCCAACTGCTGCCCTCTGAACCCTCTCTGGACCCTTCTTCCTGGGGTGTCCCCCTAGGCTCCCCCCTTGCTCTGGCCACTGGCGCTCCTTTCTGTGAATCTTCTGATTCACTGGAAAGACTCGGAGATCTCGGGTCGTCGTCATCACTCATCTTTTCTTCGGACTCCTCCCCCTCGCTCTCTGTTTCCTCCCTTGCCCTCGCCTCTGCTCCTGAACCCCTGACAGGGATGAATGGAAAACCACCATGTTCACCCCTTTGGGGGCATTTGAATATCTCGTTATGCCATTTGGCTTACAAGCAGGCTCGGCGTGCTTCCAATCGTTTATGAACCACGTACTGGGGCCTTTGCTTTACAAGAATTGTGTGGCCTTCCTAGATGACGTGTTGGTGTACTCTGAGAATGAGGAGCAGCATGTGAGAGACGTCAGAGAAGTGTTGAGCAGGCTGCAAGCCAACCGGCTGTGGGTGAAACTGGAGAAGTGTCAGTTTCATACCAAGGAGGTGGAGTTCCTGGGGTACCGCCTGTCAGACAAGGGATTGGCCATGGATCCAGGCAAGGTCCAGGCAGTGCTGGAATGGAAAACACCCAAAACCAAGAAGGATGTGCAGAGGTTCCTAGAGTTTGGGAACTTTTATCGTAAGTTCATCCGAAACTTTGCCCACCTGACGGCTCCCATTACGGACTGTCTCAGCAGTAAGAAGAAATTCGTTTGGACTGAGGAGGCGGAGCGAGCTTTTGAGGAACTGAAAAGGGCCTTTGCCTCTGAAGAACAACTTCTGCATGTGGATTTACAAAAAAAGATGAGAGTCGAAACAGACGCATCAGACAGAGCCATAGGGGCGGTGCTTCTTCTGCAGCCAGGGAAGGAGGAGTCAGAGTGGAGACCGTGTGCCTTTTTTTCGCGAAAGCTGAACAAATCCGAGAGGAACTACACGGTGTACGACTGAGAACTTGCTATTCATGAGGCTTTCTGGAGATGGAGGCACCTGCTAATTGGTGCACAACATAAGGTGCAAGTGTGCACTGACCACAAGAACCTAGAGTATTGGAGAACGGCACGAGTGCTCAACCAACGGCAGTTGAGATGGGCCCAGGAGTTCTCCAAATTTAACTTTGAGATTTGTTACGTGCCAGGCCCAGAGAACATTAGGGCGGACGCTCTCTCACGCAAACCTGAATATTTGGAGGGGGAGGGAGCACCCGAAGAAAGACATGTCATTCCAGAGGACCGCTGGGTGTGTGGGGCGGCATTGGTGGGGCAAAGAGAACTGGTAGAGGGAACGGAGAATGATGAATACGCCCAGGACAAACTCAGGGGTCTCAGGAGGGAGGGCGATAAACCCGGAGGTTTTGAGGAGAGAAACGGGGCCTTGTATTACAAGGGAGCGTTATATATACCTGAAGGTGATTTGAGGGAGAAGGTACTCAAGCAGCTGCACGATAGCCCCACAGCAGGGCATTTTGGGCAACACAAAACTATGTGGCTGGTTACCAGGGAATTTTGGTGGCCCAAGGTCAGGGAAGATGTGCGGGAGTATGTGAGAGGGTGTGACCAATGCCAGTGAGCCAAAGGGGAGAGGCGGGCACTGGCAGGGTTATTAGAACTGCTACCCACACCTGAAAGACCATGGGAAGCAGTGGCAATAGATTTCATGACTGATCTGCCAAAGTCCAGAGGGAAAACAGCCATCATGGTTGTGGTAGACCTGTTAACCAAGATGGCCCACTTTATAGCCTGCTCACATGCTGTCACGGCAGAAGAAACCGCTAAATTGTTTGTAGAAAATGTGTTTAGGTTGCATGGCGCCCCCTTGAGGGTGGTTTCAGACCGAGGGAAACAATTTACTTCCAGGTTCTGGAGGAAGCTCATGAGCTTACTGCATGTAGAGGTCAATTTTTCGACTGCCCGGCATCCTGAAACCAACGGGCAGGCGGAAAGAGCCAATGGCATCCTCCAGCAATATTTGAGGTGTTATGTCAATGACAGAGAGAATGATTGGGTGGAGAAGCTGGCGTTGGCGGAATTTGCCTACAACAATGCGGAGAACGTGTCCACGGGGATGAGCCCCTTTTTGGCTAATTACGGGTGCCATCCCAGGGCTTTCCCAGGGGGGGAAGGGGAGAGATGGAGCGTTCCAGCTGCCGAACAGTTCGTAGAAGAAATGGAAGCGATCCATCGCCAGCTCCAACTTAACTTAGACAGGGCAAAGGAGGAATATAAGAGGCAGGCAGACAAAAACAGAAGAGAAGGTGAAACCATTAGGGTGGGGGACCAGGTGTGGCTGTCAACCCAAGGGTTACCCTTCAAAGGGGGTTGTAAGAAGTTAAGACCCAAAAGATTGGGCCCATTTGAAGTCACGCAACAGGTCAACCCAGTGGCTTTCAGACTCCGGTTACCGAACCACATGAAGCTGCACCCAGTTTTCCACAGGTCGTTGCTGTCACCGTATAAAGGGGACAGAGAAGGGGGGGTCACTCGGGGACCAGCAATAGAGGAAAGGGAACAAAGCTACCATGTAGCGGAGATCCTCGATTCCAGGTGGAAGGGAGATCAATTAGAGTATTTGGTAATGTGGGAAGGGGAACCGGAGTCGGAAAACACCTGGGTCATGGCAGAGGATGTCAATGACGAGGTTTTAATAGAAACTTTTCATCAGAGGTTCCCACGTAAACCTCAGCCTGTAGCGAGGTTCCGGAGGGAATACTTTGCCACCACCGACGAAGAAGAGGAGTTGGAGGGGTTCACAGATTCCGAGGAGGAGGAGGATTCAGCGAGCCGGAACGGCGACCGATGGAGGGAAATGTTCGAGACGTCTGAAGATGAAGAGGATTCTTTTCGGGGTTTTACCTCCTCACCACCCAGAGGAGAGGGAACGGGAGGGGGTGAAGGGGGCCCTGGAGGGGAGGTGGATGTCAGGGAACTGCCATCGGAGGAACAGGTGGTGGAAGGGCTCACGGAGGCTGGCAGAGACTCATCAGTTGAAGCAGGAACCAGCAGGGGGAGAGGTGGATCTCTGAGGGAAAGCGAGGAGGAGGGAGGGCTCAGGGACACGTCCAGCGAGAACAGTGGGGGGGTATCTGAAGCTCCCATAGGGAGACCCACTCCTCGCCGGAAACTGTCACGCCGCGAGTCCAGAAGACGTGTTTCCGTTAAGGAGCTTTTATGCTGGAAACGATTCCGAAAGCAACCACTGTCGGAATCTGCAAGTGACTAGAGCAGCCATGTCTGAGGGGCTCTGTCACAGACAGAGGTTTGTGGGCTTGAACAAACTCTGAGGGACTACTATTTTACGCACAAGCAGCTCATCATCCCATCACATGTGGGTATTGTTGGGAACACAGAGAGGAGAAGAGAGCTGAAGCAGTTCCTTGAATTCCCCAGTAAAGTGTGGGAAGGTCATGAGTATTATTCAACTGTCTACACCAGGCTCTAAAAAAAGTAGAGACATCACCTTGCCAACAAAGGTCCGTAGAGTAAAAGCTATGGTTTTCCCA
Organism: Podarcis liolepis; assembly: GCF_965112155.1. Lineage (NCBI taxonomy): Eukaryota > Metazoa > Chordata > Lepidosauria > Squamata > Lacertidae > Podarcis > Podarcis liolepis. The sequence continues at coordinate 46,134,394 of NC_139570.1, read as the reverse complement.
GTAGTGATGTATGGAAGTGAAAGCTGGACCATAAAGAAGGCTGATTGCCGAAGAATTAATGCTTTTGAATTATGGTGCTGGAGGAGACTCTTGAGAGTCCCATGGACTGCAAGAAGATCAAACCTATCCATTCTGAAGGAAATCAGCCCTTAGTGCTCACTGGAAGGCCAGATTGTGAAGCTGAGGCTCCAATACTCTGGCCACCTCATGAGAAGAGAAGACTCCCTGGAAAAGACCCTGATGTTGGGAAAGATGGAGGGCACAAGGAGAAGGGGACGACAGAGGACGAGATGGTTGGACAGTGTTCTCAAAGCTACCAGCATGAGTTTGACCAAACTGCGGGAGGCAGTGGAAGACAGAAGTGCCTGGTGTGCTCTGGTCCATGGGGTCATGAAGCGTCGGACACGACTAAACGACTAAACAACAACAACACACACCAGGCTTAGACAACTTTAGTTCATGCAGACCTGGGAGAAGGTCAGGAATGTTCCCTCACCTGAAACCTTGGAGAGTCACTGCTGGTCAGTGTAGGCAATACTGAGCAAGGATGGATCAATGGTTTGACCTTCCTTTGTTCCTAAAGTTGTGGGTGGGGTGGCAGAAAAAGTGAAGGCAATTGTTCAGAGAGAGGAAATGGTTGTTTACTCACATTTTGGATCTTGTCTTTCTCCCTTTAGACTCCATACCTCCACTGGTATGTGGCCCACCACCACCAAATCAGCTCATGAGGATGGTCAACCTGAAGGGAGGTTAGGGAGTGGGATGGAATTAAATATACGTAATTTTAGTCACTACTGCAGATCTTATAGAAGAATGTCCCATTTTTAATCCAAAACTTTTATCTTTCCATTTAATTCCTGAGCTTTCTCCTCATAGTAGATTGCTAATATGTAGACACGACACCCATGTATACAAGTTTTCTGCCTATATGGTAGCTTTGCATGCACCAGCAGAGAGAAAGTCTCCTGACCAAAACAGTGATGATGGCCAATACCCAATTTTTAAAAAACCAACTGAGGAAAAATAATAATGTTAAGATTTGACAATTTCTGAAGAGTTAAATGTTAATTTCAGTGATGGGTGGTCCCTGAATCTGCCCCATCCAGCAAATCCCCACCTCTCTGTCTTCTTACATACAATCAGCCCAGAAAGTGATATTTGCTGTGAGCTCCTTTCTCCTTAGTCCCTTTGGAACTCAACCGGATGTCATACTCCCATTCCAGTGGCTCTTACTTGAGAGTGTGGAAGATCATTTTATTGTTTGAAGATTAAGTGGGACTCTCTCACTGTCCAAGACCACTGCATGTTCAAAAGTGAGTGCCACAGTGAGCGTATCTGATCCTATCTCGTTCTTGGTGACAAGACTGTGTTTCCCCACCACCACCAACTCCAGCTCTGCTGACTCTACCTGCGGCTTAGCCTCTTCTGCTGGATGGTCAGAGTCTTCTGCAGGAGGGCTGATGAAGAGAGTCAACAGATCTGCTCCCCTGCTCCAAAATCTCAAGACATAAGGGGGAAAGACCTCAAGACTTCTGGAGGCGGCGCGAACGGCAATGGCGGTCTCCTTCGCGCTGTGAAGGGGAAGCTCCGCAGAAACGGGTCGTCCGCTACGGCGAAGCGGAGACCCAAATCGGAAACCCACAGGCAGCGAAAGCCTGTGGTCGTGGGACCCGGCGGGCACCAGCAGCGCCCCCCGAAACGAAGAAGGGACCCCGTAAGGGGCTCCGGAACGTGGAAGGGCTGGCACGGTGCTGTGAGTCGATCGCTCTTTCTGTGGAGTGAAGCCGCATAGCTGCTGTCGGTGAGCGCTGACCTTTTTTCCTGGGAACATTCGGCCAGAAAAGCAACAACCCGTGAGTAGAGGAATTGATTGAAATTCGGGACTAAATTGATCTAAAATTCGGCCAAAGCGGGAGACGCAACCAGGAAGTCCGTCTCCCGGCTCTGCTCAAACATTCAAAGTAAGGACTTTGATTACTCTGGTGCCTTTGAAGTGACGTTTAAAGGTACTAATCCATGCATCAGATGAACTGACTTTGTTGATATTAGCGGATTTAATTTTACTATTTCTGGACTTTGTTTTTACCTCTTCCTTTGGATTTATAAACTCATCAAGGAACCTAGGCAGTCGGACTGCCAGACTGTTAGAACTGTCAGATTGCGGACTTTGTTACATTGGACTGTTACATCTGAGTGCTATCTGAACTGTTACATTGAAATGCTGTTTCTGGCACTTTTTAGAGACACTGTTGCATCTTAAAGTTTAACTAAAAATATACCACTTGCCAGACAATAAGTGTTGGAAATGTAAAGAAACTGAAGGAACATTCTTTCACCTCTGGTGGACATGCCCAAGGGTTAAGGCTTTCTGGGAAATGATCTATAATGAACTAAAAAAGGTATTTAAGTATACCTTCCTTAAGAAACCAGAGGCCTTCCTTTTGGGCATTGTCGGCCAAATGGTGTTAAAAAAAGACAGAACCTTCTTTATGTATGCAACAACTGCAGCAAGAATACTGATCGCAAAGTACTGGAAGACACAAGATTTGCCCACGCTGGAAGAATGGCAGACGCAACTGATAGACTATATGGAATTGGCAGAAATGACTGGCAGAATCCGGGACCTGGGAGAAGAGACAGTGGAAGAGGACTGAAAAAAGTTCAAGGACTATTTGCAAAAGCATTGTAAACTGTATGAGTGTTAATATGATGCAGGATAGAAAATAATCTGGCATTAGTAAATTAGTGGAAAGATGTATGAAGATAAGCGACCCATAAGAACTAGGTTGAAATTTTGATTAATAGTATATCAAACTAAAATACCTAAATATTTGATAATAAAGCTCAAAATTGGAGACATAATATCTTAAAATTACAAAATAAGATTTGAAAGAAGGTGAAGCACTGCTGAATATAATTTTATAAATGGGAACGCAGGAAAGGGAGATGTGAGGAAGTCCGAAAGGAAGGTCATGGAAGTTTGGTTTAATGAAAACTAATTATGCTGTATGCTATGTGTTTTGTGTTTACTTTCCCCCCCCCCCTATGTTTGGTGATGGTGATCTATGTGTTGGGTGATGTATTGTTTAAAACCTTTAATAAATATTTTTTTAAAAAAGGGGGGGGAAGACCTCTCTCCTCTATCCCTGGGTGCCAGTCTTCAAGCCTCCTCCCCTTGCCTTCTTCTCCTCCGAGCTCCTAATCTTTTGTCTGGAGCTGCCAAAGCATGTCAGATCCTGACAGAGCTGAGGGGCCCAAGACAAAGGGAGGAGGATGGGGGCAAAATTCAAATTGGTTGGCTCCACCAGTCAATTGCTCTGCTGTCACCTATTGTTTGCCTCCCTTTTCCCACCCTACTGGGCAGAACGGTCTCACTGGGCAACACCCACTACTGCCTCATTCATCCTGGCTTAATTGTTTGGTTTACGTGTGTGTGTGTGTGTGTGAGAGAGAGAGAGAGAGAGAGAGAGAGAGAGAGAGAGAGAGAGAGATTTGAATTCTAATGCCAATTGGTTATAAATAACAAATATTTGACTGACTGTTGCTACCTCAAGGAAAGTGAGGTCATCAGAAAACCCACAATTCCAACAGAACTTCAGAGGCACCTTTAATTGTCAGCCAGCATTCTGAGCTTTGCACAGTATGTAGCCCATCACAGATGCTGTATATACATGTTCCACAGTGAGAGAAGTGTTATTTTTGCTCTGGTTTAATCTGCTTTATATTATTTAACAGTTCTCATCAATTCTGAGTAAATCCCATTATTTTGAGGCCATCCACTCCTAACCCTAGAAATTACCAAGGATGCATTTTTCAAAAGCTGCACCTGTCCCACGTGCATGGCTGTGGCAACGAAGATGAAAATATCACTCAGATAGCATAATATTGCAAGATCTCTCAGCTGCCAAGGGGGAGAGTATGTTGGGAAAAGTTTATTTGCACAACTGAGGAAATGTCAACTAAGTCGAGAGCTACTTGAAATATTCAACTCTCATCCTGTGGGTATTAAAAAACAACACTCACATACACAATCATTTTTGAATTGACATGAACTAAAGAGCAGATCGAGCCTTTCAGTGAAATTTAGCATGATATATGCACACAGACACATATTTGTCTGCTTTGTGAGGTGGTCTGAGCGCTACTGTCTTTCCCCCATTTCACTTTATACTTTCCAAGCTGCCTTCATAAAATAATATAATTGTAGAGTCGGCAGAGACTCGAAGGATCATCTAGTCCAACCCCCTGCAATGCCTTATACTGAGTCAGACCATCTGCAAATATGGCTTAAGTACTGCTGGAACTTCAGTGGATCTTCAGAATTTAGGACAGCGATCTCTCCCAGCCCTGGGGGTTGAAGCTGATGACACCCAGCTTTACTTCTCCTTTACATCTGCAGGTTAGGTGGTGGAAATGCTGGACCAGTGTCTTGCGTCAATAATGGACTGGATGAGAGCCAACAAACTGAAACTCAATCCAGTTAAAACTGAGGCACTGTTACAAGAGGGGTTGAACACATCACACTGATCCAGGTCCAACTGCACTGGCTATCAATTAGTTTCTGGACCCAATTCAAATTACTGGCAACAGGCAACACGATAACATTCCTTTTTAACCAGGCCTTTGGTTGATTTGATTTACATCCTATGCCCTTTTTAAAATGTGTTTTTTTGGGGGGCGCTATTGGGTTGTTGTTTTTTATTATTATTATGTATTTTGTGGTTTTATATCTTGTTTTTAATTCTGTGAACTGCCCTGAGACCCCCGGGTATGGGCGGTATATACATTCAACAACAACAACAATAATAAATACACGTTTTTTCTGTATGTAATGACATACAGTTCCAGCCACTTCCTGGAATATTTTGTGAGCATTTTCAAGCCATGCAGCAGGTGGGAAGGGTAGTAACTCAACAGCGGAGCATTTGGACACCCCATGAGATTCATCCGCTATAACAGCAGAGTCAAGATATTGGTGGATGCAAGCAATTTTATCTTCAAAATGCTTTGCAAACAAGTCACAGCAAGCTACCATTGGTTCTATCACCTCCTTTGGGCCAGCCTGTAAAAGGCCCTGTACAACTTGGAAAAGCTCTGCCGGTTGACATAATGAGGATGCAATGGAGGCAGCAAAGTATGCCTTCTTTGCTGCCTTCACTGCCACTAGGTAGGCTCAATGATGAGCCCTTACCAGTGTTCGGTTGCATTCTTTCGGATTTTTCCTTTACTTGAGTTCAAGCCGTCTCCCAGCTTGTTTCCTTGCCCTAAGCTCTGGAGTATACCAGGGGGCCAATCTGGCTCCACAAGGTGGGAGAGGGCTCTCAGGGGCGTTTATGTTGATAGCCCGAGCCATTTGGGTGTTCCAGAGGTTGGCCAGGGCTTCAACAGGAGCACCAGTCATACCAGCTGGAAAACCACCCAGAGCCATTTGGAATCCCACTGGATTCATCAGCCTTTGAGGGCGGACCTTCCTAGTAGGTCCCCTGCCTCTGCGGAGGGAAAAAGGTGCTGACATCCTAAATCTCAACAGGAAGTGATCTGACCATGACAAGGGACTGATGTCAATGTCCCCCACCTTCAAATCACTCTCTTCCTGCCCAGTTGAGAAAACAAGGTCCAGAGTGTGGCCTTCCATATTTGTTTGTTTGTTTTGGAAAGCCAGGCAGCGATTGGGGGATCCAAGCAATGTATTGGTCGATGGAACCACTGGGCTGAGCTGGCTCATGTGGCCTGCCATGTGTGTTGGGCTGGTTACATGTTGGGACAGCCCCATGGTTGTCATGGTGGCCATGAAGTCCTAAGCCACCCCAGAGCCAGCTGTCTCAGCATGGAAGTCAAAGTCTCCCAGAACCAGCAGTCTAGGAGTCCTCAACACTGCCTCTGAGACCAACTCAGCTCTGTCAGGGAGACTGCTGGGCAGCGAGGCAGGTGGTAATCCAGCAGAATCTCTAATCTGTCCTGATTGCCCAGTGCCAGGAAGACACATTCTAGACCCCCCCCCAACTGGACAGAGAGCCTGGAGATAGAGAGAGAATCTCTATTGTTGTTGTCGTTTAGTCGTGTCCGACTCTCCGTGGCCCCATGGACCAGAGCACGCCAGGCACTCGTCTTCCACTGCCTCCCGCAGTTTGGTCAAACTCATGCTGGTAGCTTTGAGAACACTGTCCAACCATCTCGTCCTCTGTCGTCCCCTTCTCCTTGTGCCCTCAATCTTTCCCAGCATCAGGGTCTTTTCCAGGGAGTCTTCTCTTCTCATGAGGTGGCCAGAGTATTGGAGCCTCAGCTTCAGGATCTGTCCTTCCAGTGAGCACTCAGGGCTGATTTCCTTAAGAATGGATAGGTCTGATCTTCTTACAGTCCATGGGACTCTCAAGAGTCTCCTCCAGCACCATAATTCAAAAGCGTCAATTCTTCAGCGATCAGCCTTCTTTATGGTCCAGAATCTCTATAGATCACAGCAACTCCCCCTCTCCGAGCCTTGAGTCTGGTCCAGGTGGGCACAGGTGGGTGAGACCAACTCCACCCTGTTCACCCACCCAGGTTTCAGTGATACATACCAGATCAGCCTCCTCATTCATAATCTGATCATGGATGAGGGAGATTTTATGCTGAGCCAACCTAACATTCAACAGCAGCAGTTGCAGACCCGAGGGGTGGCTCATATGACAACCACAATTCCACAGACTGGAAGAGGGGCTGGCACACGGCACAGTCACTAACTAGCTGGGCGGTGTGCCCCTTACCTGGCCTGCCCCTCCTCCCACGCCATACCTCCCCTTACCCAGAACCATTGTAATTGGGCCTCTCCCTGCTCTCGCCTGCTCTTCTCTTCCCAAGCACATCCCACAAAATGCCATTACAACTCAGTTAAAAACAGTCAAAACACTAAAAAGGAATTTAAAAGGATATAAAAATAATTTAAAAACAATTTAAAAGAAGAAGCCCTCTCCGCTGAGCAGCAACAGTTCTTAAGAACCTGCCAGGCCCCACCCTAGGCCAGGTGGATAGAAGCAGGAGCAGGGCCCTCAGGCTCTCAGCAGGACAGTGGTATATGGTGGGGACAGGTATAATTTCCTTTGTAATGTGTCTCAAAACTTCTTCAGCTTCATTGTTTGCCAGCCTCTAGCTTAATGCCAGAATTCTGAGGTTGTTTGGTTCAGAATTTCTTTCTACCCTCTTGTTGTTCACATAAGGTTTTCATCCTGTAGTATGCTGATGAGACAACTCTGTCCTACTCCCATAAAGGCCTAAAGGAGGCATTTCCTAAACTCAGTGAGTACTGAGAAGGGGAAAATTCAACTTTACCTTAACAAGTGGGCAGAACAAAACTATGGAATAGTAAAAGGATTTGTTGGGAAGGCGGGATGTGCTCATCTGTCCTCAGAAGCATATTATGGACTAGAAACTTACTTACTTTCTTTCTTTCTTTCTTTCTTTCTTTCTTTCTTTCTTTCTTTCTTTCTTTCTTTCTTTCTTTCTAGAAATCCAGGAATTCAAACTGGAACCTGCAAATGGACTTCAAAGGGGATTGGCGGTCTCAATGAGTCCCTTTGAAGTCATAATGACGTCAGGTGATGCCCTCTTAGGGGTGGCCTACGAGAGCAGGGAGGATAAGATAAAGATGAAACCTTCCAGGCACATCCAGTTTCTCATCCCTGTTCTAAATCTAGGATCTTTCCCATTGGCATTTTCTTGGGAATGGATTCAAAGGAAAGTGGGATAATTGTAAGCTTGTCAGGTCAGTCCCCCATCCAGTATTTTATAGGGAACTGCTTAGTAGCCTCACATTAACTGCTTAGTAGCCTCACACCCTTAATATCCACGACTCCTTTACAATTATAGAATGCACCAGATCTGAATCCCGAAGGGTCGTCTCCAAAGAATAACCTTTATTTGCTTGATTGCTTCTGTTCAGTTAATTCTGCCTAATTACTATTTTCTTCCTATTAGATCCTAATTATATACAGTATTTTCATTATAAAATGTAATGTTTCCCAGAGAGCCATGTCAACTGCACAGGCAATATTACCGCAGGTCTCATTTACTTCATTAAACCAGGGATCAGAAGCACTGCATCTGATTAAAAAATCCGGATAGAGTTTGACACCAGATATGTCTTTCTCCCACAATGCTTATAAGGGTAATTGGTATACATAAGGACATATATTCTCCTTCTTTTTTATATATGAATGAAATTATGCTGCATCTTACATAGGACTATATTCAGCTAAGTTCTATTTGGGCCATATCCAACTTTAGCCCTACTCTGAGTAGACCTGTTGAGATTGACTGGGCACAACTAAGACAGGTATATTAATTTCAATTGGTCTACTTGGTATAAAACTTAGCCATCGATATGAATGCACCTGAGTTAGTATTGCTCATCAGTTTCAATGGGTAGAAGTCTTGTGGAAGTGCATTAGATTAGATGTCCCCCCTGAACATCACAGTACCAAGGAACTAGTATGAAAAAGCATACATTGTTATGTGTTGTGGCATCCAAATCGTCAATGTGTGAGATTCCAGGGGTTCCATGTGCTCACCTCGGGTTCATGTTTCCTTTCAGAAATAAGGCACAGCAGAGACTGTGGTGTCTTTAGGATATATGGTTTATTTACACATATATACAACCTGAGCCTATGATGAAGGGGTTCACAGCATTAACACCCCAAAATGGTCTTGTTTCTCCCATAGCCACAGTTGGATTCAAACAGATATAAAAAATTGCTCTCAATTGTTGCTCTGCCTCACCTGCTTCCTTTTTTTTCTTCTAGGTCACATTACTGCCAATTCTCAACTCTAAACTCTGACTTTTGTCCTTCTATCTCCAGGTGCTCTTGGAAGAAAAAAATCTGGATCCATTTCTTTAGATTGGCTGGAAGGGAGGTTGCCTGCTTTTGATGGGGTTACACTCCCTCTGAAGGAGCAGATACGTAGCTTGGGGGTACTCTTGGGCCCATTGTCATTGCTTGAGGCTCAGGTGCAGTGTTCAAAACTCCCATTGTTCTAGATGCATTTTGCGACAGGGAATTTCATTAGTGCGAGCAGTTTCTGAGCTCTGGGCACAGTACTGTGCCTAAGATTTTCCCATCCTTACTGTAGTTTTCTTTTGGGGGGGGGGAGGGATTGGAATCATTTTTATGAAAGATTTTGTTGAATTACAAAAGAATGTGCAATCTCTCTCTTGAACATGGAGTCTCTTAGTAATAATAATAATAATAATAATAATAATAATAATAATAATAATAATTTATTATTTATACCCCGCCCATCTGGCTGGGTGTCCCCAGCTACTCTGGGCGGCTTCCATAAAAACCAAAAATACACTAAAATATCACACGTTAAAAACTTCCCTGAACAGGGCTGCCTTAAGATGTCTTCTGAATGTCAGGTAGTTGTTTATCGTTTTGACATCTCCTGGAAGGGCGTTCCACAGGGCGGTCGCCACTACCGAGAAGGCCCTCTGCCTGGTTCCCTGTAGCTTTGCTTCTCGCAATGAGGGAACCGCCAGAAGGCCCTCAGCGCTGGACCTCAGCGTCCGGGCAGAATGATGGGGGTGGAGACGCTCCTTCAGGTATACTGGACCGAGGCCGTTTAGGGCTTTAAAGGTCAGCACCAACACTTTGAATTGTGCTCGGAAACGTACTGGGAGCCAATGTAGGTCTTTCAAGACCGGTGTTATATGGTCTCGGCGGCCGCCCCCAGTCACCAGTCTAGCTGCCGCATTCTGGATTAGTTGTAGTTTCCGAGTCACCTTCAAAGGTAGCCCCACGTAGAGTGCATTGCAGTAGTCCAAGCGGGAGATAACCAGAGCATGCACCACTCTGGCAAGACAGTCCGCAGGCAGATAGGGTCTCAGCCTACGTACCAGATGGAGCTGGTAAACAGCTGCCCTGGATACAGATTTAACCTGTGCCTCCATGGACAGCTGTGAGTCCAAAATGACTCCCAGGCTGCGCACCTGGTCCTTCAGGGGCACAGTTACCCCATTCAGGACCAGGGAATCCTCCACACCTGCCCGCCTCCTGTCCCCCAGAAACAGTACTTCTGTCTTGTCAGGATTCAACCTCAATCTGTTAGCCGCCATCCATCTTCCAACCGCCTCCAGACACTCACGCAGGACCTTCACCGCCTTCACTGGTTCTGATTTAAAAGAGAGGTAGAGCTGGGTATCATCCGCATACTGATGAACACCCAGCCCAAACCTCCTGATGATCTCTCCCAGCGGCTGCATGTAAATGTTGAAAAGCATGGGGGAGAGGACAGAACCCTGAGGCACCCCACAAGTGAGAGCCCAGGGGTCTGAACACTCATCCCCCACCACCACTTTCTGAACACGGCCCAGGAGGAAGGAGCGGAACCACTGTATAACAGTGCCCCCAGCTCCCAGCCCCTCAAGACGGTCCAGAAGGATGCTATGGTCGATGGTATCAAACGCCGCTGAGAGATCCAGCAGAACTAGGAAACAGCTCTCACCTTTGTCCCTAGCCTGCCAGAGATCATCAACCAGTGCGACCAAGGCAGTTTCAGTCCCATGATGAGGCCTGAATCCCGACTGGAAGGGATCCAAATGGTCCGCTTCTTCCAGGCGTGCCTGGAGTTGTTCGGAGTTACATTCAGTGTAAGACAATGTTGTATCTAGTATAGGGTTGAAGGGGAAGAAAGGTGGGAGGAGTCATTTTTTGACTGAAAGGCATATTATGATTGGGGTGGGGAGAAATATAGCCATATGGGAATTCCTACAGTGACTCAGATCTTCCTGCTAGGTCCACTGATGCTCTTGAGACCAGGGGATGAAGGTGGGAAATCAGAAATGTTGTTGGATGTGGTTATGGGGGGAAGAGTAGGTAAAACATGAATGAGATGAGGTATTTCAGACTAGGGTTAGATCGATTTGTCAATTCTGTTTCTCTCAGTTTCTCATTTTTCTATTGGGCTTCTAGAGTTACAAGAGAGGGAGGTGATGGAAACAACAACAATCTCTCTCCTCCTTACCCATTTTCTCCACACCATGCCCAATTTTGTCAGACTGCACATTTATTTCTGGTTTTTGTGCTTTGCCAGTCACTTCAAGTTTAAAAAGTGGACTCACGTGTTTTAAATAAGTAAAGAAAACCTGGCATTCCCCTACCATTTCCTTCTGGCTAACCCTGCCCCCATCCCCCAATTTCCTCCTCTATGCTCACTAATTCATTTGATTCTACAGTGGACGCTCGGGTTGCGAATGTGATCTGTGCGGGAGGCACGTTCGCAACATGCAGTGTCCGCAACCCTCAGCGCCGCCTCTGCGCATGCGCACATTGTGATTCGGCGCTTCTGTGCATACGGAAAGCGTGATTTAGTGGTTCTGCACATGCGCGAGCGCTGAAACCTGGAAGTAACTCGTTCCGGTACTTCCAGGTTTTGACACATCCATAACCCGAAAACGCGCAACCTGAAGCGTCTATAACCCGAGGTATGACTGTATTTGCAAATCATTTCCCATGAAATACCTTGAAGCGATTTCACAGTTAAAAATAAGTTCTTCTTTAATTTCTCCTCTTTTATTCTTATTCACATTGCTCTATGGTACAATTTCCAATGAAATATAAATGGAAAAATAAGTTAACAATAAATACAACTCGATCAGTACGAAGGATTAAAAACAATTCCATGCATAAAACCTATTAAAATCAACTCCACATGTATAAACAATTGCAATTTCAGTACAAACACAGACTGAGAGAAGAAACTCTACATAAGAGAAAAATTGGGAAAGCAGGTTCTTCAACAGACGCTAGAGTCAGCGTTGGTCTGATATGTAACAGGAGGGAGTTCGAAATGGTAGGTGCCACCATACTAAAGGCTCCATTCCCAAATTGCACAGAGCAGACCTCCTGATGAGATGGCACCTGCAGGAGGCACTCTGCTGAAGAGCACAGCAATCAACTGGACATCTAAGAGATTGCCTTTTAGCCATCCTGGTCCCAAGCTGTGTCAGGCCTCACACACCAGAACACCTTGCACTTAGCTCATTAGCTGTGTTGCCATCTTCATCTCCACCTTTGTCTTCTTTGACCCAAGAGGTGATACATTTCCCCTACAAGATGAAATCCTGCCCCCCTGAATGGACTTCCTCTATGTTGCATATTCCCATTCTCATTCTCTATGCCTCTGATTTAATGCTGTGGCTAGTGCTTTTGATGTCAGCCTAAGTGAGAGAGAAAAGTTAAAAAATTCATAGCTGACCTTTCTATGACACAATCTGCTTCCATGAGGAAAGGCACCACGCATGGCATATTGGCAGGGCTGATGGGGTGGGCCTCCTTGCTTTCCTCACTTACCTTTTACCCACAAAACAAAGCGGTGGGGAAAAGGGATATGGTATGGAATGAGTTGGGCACCAGGGGCAGGGTTCAAAAACAGGCTTCCCCAAAAGGGAAATACAAAGAATGAAGTAGAGCCAGTTACACTGCCTCGAAATGTGAGGCTTATGAAAAATAGATACACCTCTACAAAAGGAACATGAATACAAATTGGATCCTTTAAAGGGTGGGGAGCAGGTGGCTTTTAAAACAGAGGATTTTAAGGAGAAACGGGGGTTGGGTGTAGGGGGGCAGCGAAGTAGGCATGAAGGAAATATGTCTCTTAAATATCTTCAGAGCTCTCCCTCTGCCTCCTCTAGCCTGCAGAGCTGGGTTTGTTTATTAGAAGATAAGATAGTGAAAAATGTATTTTGCAGGAAGAAAATAGTGACGCTGGTTCCCAGGCAGATAAGACGCCAAATTTCTATTTTATGCTCAATTGAATGATTCGCTTACATTATCTGAGGAAGAGCAGTGAAATAACACCCTTTGGAAAACAGGCAGGGAGGACAAGCGAGTTAGTTAAGCCTGTGAGGTACAGGCTCCTTCCCTTGTGGGGTGGGGGGGGGAGGAGAAGGGGGGAGGGAGAGAGTTCATCCCATTCACATTTATAGGCAAACTTACCTAATCCGCACCAAAACACAGCCATCCTTTGAAATTTGCACTTCTCCAAATTTTGTATTGCAGTTCTCCAGCCAAGTAATGTGTTCAAACCAGGCAGAACAGTCAGGACAGGTGCAAAGCAGGACTGGTGGCCTAGGGAAATGGGCATAGCATCAGGTGAGTCCTGCATTTGACTTCTGGGTCCTTAGTTCCCCACCCCTATCCTAGAGGCTGAAGGCTGCTTGAGGAGGTGAATGCTGGAAGTGGAAATCCGCCCCCCCCCTTCCCAGACGGTTCCACCTGAAGCCATTAGAAGTTACCACTCTCTTGGACTGGTTTGATGTCCAGCCACCTTCTCTAAATACATCATAAACAGCATGATTGACAAAGGCTCCTGACCTCAGCAACCTAGCAGAGAGGCAGTCCAGGTTACACATTATGGGAGGCATTGCACATATCCAGTTACCTCTCGGTTCTGCAATGATGAATTTGCTGGAGTGGGGAGCAAGCAGTTGGCAGAGTGGTGAGGAAGTCATGGTGTGGTGTTCATTGACAGTTCTGTGTGTGCCATGCCCAATGGAAAGGTAAATGCCCTTAATGTTTTCTCTGCAGGGTTTGCCAGTATTACTAAAGACCTCTAAATAAATATTTACTCTTCTTTCACTACAACATTCTAATGCAATTAAAAAGGAAGATGTTTTGATCCCTGCTGGCTGAGTTTTCAGTAAAATGTTCCTTAAATGAGGTGAGTAGATCCCCTAGGAAGGGGGAAGATTGAAAATTAAAGAATCTATTTGCAGCCAATGTAGCTACTGATGAGTGGAGAACTCCAGAGTGTCACAAGCCTAAGAATTGTGCCCCTCTAAGGCCCAATTTATATGTTAACCCATGGTGCAGCTGCTGCTGCTATAAACCCATTTCCATGCAGTTAGCTTCTGGGTCACATTTGTAATGGATCAAAGCAATGATCCACTCACCCATACCACATGGTTCAAAGGCCACACACCCCTTTTGATACTGGGGTAGAAGGTTTCCACATGCTGATGATATAATATGGAGTACTCACCTGCTCAAGGATGCTTGAACAAGTAGTCCCCTGATAGCTGGATAGACAAGAGCCTGGACAGAAGACAGAATCCTTGGGGCAAGCTGAGGAACAAAAACTCTGCATCCACCTGGAGCTGCAGGATGCATCTGATGAGAAAGACCCTCTCCTTGCTCTTAATCTAATACTCTGATCATCTAATAGCCAAACCACCTATCCATGATAACTATACCCCTGCAGAATGTGTTTTTAGTCTCCCCCACACATTGCCCTGTCTGCAAGAGAGCTCATTGATATTCTGAACTATATTCAATAAACATTGTGTTCTTATCTTTCCCCCTATATAAGAGTCTCACTAGCCCTTTGAGTTTAATGCACAACAGACATTCTACTTCAACACTGATGAGCAGAGACAGGTGGGGCAAGCATGGTAGGCACTAACCAACTCTAGGAGGGCTGTACCTTGAGCCAGTGTGGCTTCACCCAGAGGGAGGCAAAAGGAGGTGCTATCTCCAAAGACCTCTGCACCTTGATGGAACCCCCATTATCCAAATATTATTTTCTCTCTGCCTTGCTGCAGATCATTGGTGGATTAATCAAGTGACCCTTTACTAACAATGAGCAAATCTGTCAATTACAGCTTCTAATTCTTTCCAATCTAAGTTTGATTCTCCAAACCTATGCATTAGATTTCCTTGCTCTACAGCAAGAATAGCTGATATGGTGTCATCTAGTTGTTCTGAGCATTGGACATGCTGGCTCAGTCTGATGTGTGCTGGAATCCACTAACATCTTAAGGACTACAGATTCACCCCATCTGAGATGCTACCTTAAGTTGTGGAACTCCCTTCCCACAGTTGCATTTGCCACCTTCACTATACAACTTTTGGCAAATGCTGATCCTTTTGACACCTGAGATGAACATTTTGAGGACACGTTATTTTGATAATGTTAAGCTGTTTTACATTGTTATGAATTTTGCATTTAAATATTAATGGTGTGTTTTTAGCCCTGGAACCTTAGGGTGAAGTACGGGCAACGAGATATAACCACCACCACCACAACAGCAACAACAGTGCAAACCTATACATTTCTACTAAGAAGTACACACCACTGAGATCATTGGGACTTACACCCTGGTAAGTGGATATAGGATCACCACACTGGGCAACAATTTTTTACTTTTTGAATGTTGTCTAGATTTCTACAACTGATTTAGGGTATTTTTTGCACTGCTGAATCAGGAAATGGCATCCGTTTCTCTCCATCAGGTCAGGTTTTCTGTAAACTGAATGGTGGGCATTGATAAAGGTAAGTACACGTAAATTGCATGTTGCTTCACCATTTTTCAAACTGGAACTCCTGGAATGCTCAGCAGCAGGGAGGTCTCTCTTCAGAGTCCAACAGTAGTCAGCCATCATGACTGCGTCCCAGCGACCCTGATACCTGGTCTCCATCTCTTTCATGTCCTGATGGAATCTCTCCCCCTGCTCATTACTCATTGAACCCAGGTTCTCAGGAAACCGGTCCATATGTGAAAATAGGTAGTGCATCTTGACGCTCATGTTGCAGCCTAGGTTTCTGAAAGCAGTCAGCATGTTGTTGACAAGTTCTGCGTAGTTTCTGGCCTTATTGTTGCCAAGAAAGTTCTTCACTACCAGAACAAATGCCTTCCACGCTTCCATTTCCACTTCGTTCATTGAGTTTCCGAACTCTGGATCTCTGATGAGCTGATGGATCTGAGGACCGTCAAAAATGCCAGCTTTCAACTTCTCTATGGTCAATCCTGGAAAAGCCTGGCACAAGTAAATGAAGCAGTCACCATCCTTGTCCAGAGCCTTGGTGAACTGCTTGGTTAAGCCGAGCTTGATGTGCAGCGGTGGGAAGAGTATTCTGTCTCTGTCCACCAGAGGGTCGTTGATGACGTTCCTTTCTTTGCAAGGCACCAATTCCTCCCGCACAGGCCAGTCCTTCTTCGTGTAATGCTGAGCACGGTCTCTACTATCCCACATGCACAGAAAACATGGGTATTTGGTGAAGCCTACTGTTGTCCCAACAAAAAGTTCACCATCTTCAGGACAACACAAATAAACAACGTCTGCTGATCATAACCAATTTTCTCCAGCACATACTTCACCGCTTCATAGTTCTCCTTCAGTGTACTTGAGTGAGCCAGGGGTATAGAGGCAAACTGGTTGCTGTTGTGTAGCAGGACACATTTCAGTGATCGCTTGCTGCTGTCAATGAACAGTCTCCAATCTTTGGGTTCGTACTGTGGCATTCCAAGCTTGAGCAGAAGCTGCGCAATATCTGCACAGTACACCAAGTCCTTCTCTTCCGAGAAAAAACGGAGGTACTCTTGATGCCTGTTGTGGAAGAAGCTGATGCGAGCACTGTCAGAGAGGAGGTTTTTTCCCCTTCAATCTGGATGCCAACAGTTCGGCAGAGTCCTTTGACAAGCTGAGGTCGCGAACTAGATCATTCAACTCCTTTTGGAAAAATGGATGTGGAGCATCATCTTCAAGAACCACTTCTTCTTCTTCATGTCCTTCAACACTGGAGGCATCTTCGTCACTAATGTCAGGAAGTTCTCCGAAGATAGGCACTGGAATTTCATCACAATGAGCTACAGGACGATGTGCTGATTGAAGATCAGGATACTTCATGGGGCGGCTGCCCCATTAACTTAGTTTTGATCCCCCAACTTTATGCTTTGCTGGACCAATTTATGGAAGATTTCGAGGTTTTATGACTTCAAACTGATCACTTTTCGACATAATCACCCAGAACCTGAATACTTCTTGTCATTAAAATAATCATTTCCAATCAAAACAATTATTTGACAAGGCATTTTACCCCCACCAACTTCTTCTAAAATGCTCCACACAAGCGTACATGTGAACAAAAACGTAAAAAAAGACATGTGGCCATAGCTCAAAAACTTGACCTGATTGAGCAAAACCAATGTGATTTTTTGATTCAGCGGATCAGATTCATCCTAAATCAGCTGAAAAAATGCAGTCAACAAATTTGTTGTTGACCAGTGAATTTACTACATTACGCAATGTATTCCATTCAGCTGACTCAAAAGAATACCTGTAACCAGAAGCAGGGAGGGGAGAATACTGATATAAATTCTTAAGGAACCAATAAATACTCATAAAGATATTGGGTCAGACCCTAATGTTCTTTCTTTTGTTCCACCCCAGAAGTCATATTTATTCTGGCCCCAGCAAACAAAATAATCCATAAATAGCCACAATTTCATTTTAAACAGGCTTTTCAAGGGGTGGGGAGCAAATGAGAAAATATATAATTGCATGGGGTGTGACATTTTAATGGTGCTAATGTGTTCTGTGCCACTTACCCATGAAGCTTGTCAAGGTCAACTACTATTTGTTTAGAGTCCAGAAATTCCACAGAAATTAACAGCTTTCAGTGGAAAAAGATGGATATTCCAGTTCAAGTCTTTGAAATGGGGAACAAATGCTCTACATCTACAGCAACTGAATAAGATCCTTTAGAATTAACAACCGATTTAGTCACATTAACCTTGGAGAAACCTCCACTGTTTCCAGCATAACTGGAGGAAAGGGCAATTATGGGTCGGGTTTTTTTTCCAGAATTGGTGAGGTATAAAATTGCATCGTCGGTGGGTAATGGCTGAGACTCCCCCTCTCTCTACCTTATTGATGATTAACATTATTTATTAACAAGAAGGCTAGAGACCTGAGTTGGGGATGTGATACAGGACTCTCCAAAGAAAAATGAAAGGATGCTGGAGAATGCTAGGTAGTTCTTTACCATGAGAAAGGTGACTGAATTAGAATCTGCATTAAGGATGTATCTACTGTGGTTTATTTATTTACTTAACTTATTTATAAAAATATTACTATACTATTGTGTCATAAAACATCAGGGCGGTATACAAAAATAAGTCAGTAGAAACCATACAAATACAGTTGTGCGCATTGCTAGTCCTATTCACTGAAATTAATGAGCATGACTCATTTGGGTACATTAATTTGAATGGGTCTACTCTGAGTAGAATGTAGTAGGGTACAACCTAGAATAACTTAAGTGATTACCTAATTGATTTAAATGACACCTGCAAGTCAAAAATGAGGATGCCTGTCTAATCTCTGTTCCACAGCATGGCACCAGCAATTTAACTTCTGGTTGAGGACAGTCAGGCCTCTGTAATGTGCAGGACAATGAGCAGATGATTTCAGTGGTCAAACTGGGTCATAAAGATTCAGGAGATCCTGAATCAAGTTATCCTGGACCCAGGGCTAGGGCTGTCCTAGGACATTTTAGCAGCTGAGCCTCTATAGTGACCTCTTGGTGAATAGAGGTGTCACAGGTCTCATTTCAACCTTGTTCTGAAGTATATCTTTATTCCCTCCCTCCTTTCTGTTGTAGATATTCACTCACTCCTTCTTCCCTAGCAGTCAGGGGATTGTTTCAGGCTAAGCCCTGGTAGGAATTGGGAAGAAGTTTGCTAAATTCACATTTTAATGTGAAGCTACCTGAGTTGCACTCCCTGAACTAATTTGCAAGCCGAAATGCCTCTAATCCTTCAAAAATTGCACTTCTCTGAATTTTGTGTTGCAGTCCCTCCCCAACTAATATTCTATAGGAAAGTACAAACAAATATCATATTTTAGTGAAAATAATGTACAACAGTATATTTTATATGGGGAAACAGCTTGCAACCTGCCCTGTGTGTAGGAGATAAAATTGCACACAAATGTATTTGGTGCATGAAAATGTGCATGAATTTTCATGCTGTCTTTCCTTAAGAAACCGAAACGAACCAGCTAACTAACAAAGCCCAAGAACCCTTACAAAGTGTTGTGGAAATAGGGTGGACTGAAAGGATCCCCAAATAAGGAGAACTGAAATTGCCAGATTCATCCATCCGTAGGCCTGGGTAGGCTGAGCCTACTCTCCCTTTTTCTAGGGTAGGTTGAGGGCCATAACAATGACCCCTCCAACTTGGAAATGGCAAAATACAGTGGTACCTCGGGTTACAAACGCTTTGGGTTACATGTTTTCAGGTTGCGGACCATGGGAAACCGGAAAGGGAAGTACCGGAAAGAGTTACTTCTGGGTTTCGCCGCTTGTGCATGCGCAGAAGCGCTAAATTGCACTTCGGATATGCGCAGAAGCGCCAAATTGCATCACGCATGTACGAAGACGTGGCACTGCAGGTTACGAATGCTGCGGGTTGCGGACGTGCCTCCGTCA
The DNA here is from genome assembly GCF_965112155.1 of Podarcis liolepis. Taxonomy (NCBI): domain Eukaryota; kingdom Metazoa; phylum Chordata; class Lepidosauria; order Squamata; family Lacertidae; genus Podarcis; species Podarcis liolepis. The sequence goes on along the minus strand of NC_139570.1, from coordinate 46,115,152 downwards.
TGGATTACGTCTGCAACCCGAGGTTCCACTGTAGAGCAAACATCAGTATAAGAAGCCAGCTTTCCTCTCATTTCCTTCCTACATGTTTTCCATTCTCCTCCCCACTGCTCACCATGAAGCTCACCCCGAAGTACAGACTTTAGGGGTTCTGGTGCTTGCTCTTCAAGGAGTAGCATTCCAAAATTAGGTTGGAGATTCATGGTTTGGCACCTCAGCTGCTTTTGGTGCTTGTTTGCAGTATTTATTACTGGTAGAATTCAGGAATAACACTTGTTGACACAGATTTTCTTGGGAACTGTTTACTGTACTTGCCGAGCACACACACACAAGATAAATCAAAACAAACTTTACTGCATACATATGTGTGTGTGCGCGCGCACACACGTGTGTGTAATGAAGTTCCATTTGGTGAATGATGCGATGATTATTTTTTAAAGTAAGCATATGGTAACCACAATGGGTGTGCACTGCTTTTGGAAGAATCCCAAATTCACAGGCAAAGAACAATGCCTCACAGGTATTTAGGGCTTGTTAGAAGCAAAATGGGATCTTGTGGGACTTCTGTGATCTTGACATTAAAAAAGAAAGAAAGCTGCAGATGAAAGCAAATGTAGTGTTCCAAAGCTTACCATAATGCTAGGTTGGGATGATGGGGGATGGGTGAGCAAACACTAGGGTGGGAAGAGTACATGGAGGATTGGCGGAAGAACTCAGTGGTAACAGACAGGTCTAGTTCTCAGTAGTAGGTCCTTCTCTTCATGATGGATTGGCCCAGGCTAATCTTCCCTCTCCAAAGGCCTCTCCTCCTTCCGGAGGGGAGGTGTTGTGGGCAGGAGACAATTCCCACATCACGCAGGGGGCATTACGCCCCCTGCCCCACTCATATGGCTGGCGCGCCACACCCCCGGTTGGGCACCCAATCGGGCGGCCTGGTGGGGGCGTGGTTTGCTGCTCCAAACATGCTCTTCTTGAGAAGCAGGAAGCACAGCCTTTCAGTAGTCACTGACTTCCAGGCTTCTGGTAGCAGATCCAGAGTGTACCTCTTTTCAAATCTTGTAGTTCCTGGGATGTTCTCAGAACAGCATTTTACCAGAGGTAGGGGTAGGGAGAGGTGACCATGTTGTTTTCCACCTTAAAAATTGGCAGGAAGATCAGCCCTTAAATGTCAACTTCATGAAAACATGCTTATAAGATTTCAGGGCGAAGGAGTTTCTATTGTACAGATGGTCAGGGGAGCCTTGATTCTGAATCTGATCAAAGTCTAACAAGTATTCTGAGAAATACATTGGGAATTCTGTTAGAGCATTGCTCTCTGGGTGACCTGGAGCAGACGGCATCAACAGCGATCATGGCACAGAATGAGAAATGCTCTTGTGGGAAATCCTTGTATGCTTCAATGTGTCACAAATGCTTCAACATGTCAGGGTTCTGCTTAGGTTGGTAAATGCCCCATTGTTCAAAATTATCCTCAGCACTTGCTGGAGCCCTTCACAAGACCAGCATAACATGTCCAAATCCAGCTAAGAAGTCAACTGCTTTGAGGTTTGTTTTACAATCAAGTGGTTTACATATACTGTAAATTATGTGAAATTAATCAAATTAACCACAGGAATGGGCCGAGCAGCTAACTGAATCCCATTTTGGTCTTGCAATTGCAGTGAGATAATTCCATCTTCTTCTACCCTGTTGGTTCTCTTGTTCTGTCCCACCCTGTTGTATTTTGCCCACATTTTGTGTGCACATTCTACACAATCTTCAGTCTCTTTCAATGCATTCACTCAGGTGCACGGAGCCCAGATTTGCCTTTTATCCGTGTTTTCTTTCTTTTTAATCCAGTCTCATGAGCAAATCTGAGGGCACTCAGGACTTCTTGTGGGCTTCCCAGAGGCATGTGGGAACAGACTACTGTTCCCAGAATACATAAGCCTCTGGACTGATCCAGCAATGCTCTTATGATGTTCTCATAGTCTTACAGTTGAGAGACCTACCGCTGAATATCAGTTCCCACGTCTCAGCCCTTTCATTTGAAAACCTAGCTGGCTGAGACTGATATTTTCTTCTCTTTCCTTTTGAACTGCTTCTGTGGATTTATGGAAGCCTGGGCTCAGTGGTGGCATCATCCTTCATCACTGCTAAGTCCGTATAATTACACAGAATTATAGACACACTTCCCATCAACGCCGAAAATGATAATGGGAGCATCAATTATTACTCTCATAAACCTGCTTAGATAACTTTTAAAAACGCTGTGTTCAGTAGGTAACAGTGGTGAATAAAGGGAATTTACTGGCTGCTGAGTTATTAGGAGCGTGTAAATACTACAATCTGTAATGCATAGTGGCTTCTAACACAGGAGAACAGTTCCACTTAAAGGGTGATAGGCAGGCAGGCATCATTGGATTTGCATAATATGTGTTGCCCATGCTGTGGATGCTTTCAGCACTGCCCATAGTGCATACTACCTTATCCTTGGATATCGCCTGAGCCCAGGAGAAGGGCCATAGCCTAGTGGTACAGCAATTGTTCTACATGCAAAAAGTAGACAATACTGGGCTAGATGAACCAATGGTCTGACTCAGCATACGACAGATTGCAATATGTTGTATACCTGGTTTGACAGCTAGGATATAGGAGAGAGGGAGGAAAGAAGTCCCAAGGTCCAGTGGGGATCAGACCCCATGTGACTAATTTATAGGGGCAGAAGATGAGTGTCGGACAGTTGAGCTAGCTGCAGGTAATATAGCCCAATGACCAAAAGTCAGGTTGTAGAAAGGCGTTATAGAAATTTAATGAAATAAATAAATTGCAAACCTCCTTTCTTGGAGGTTTTTAAACAGAGGTTGGATGGCCATTTGTTATGAATGCATTGCAGGGGTTTAGACTAGATGACCCTCGGTTGTCCCTTCCAACTCTACAATTCTATGATACTATGATTCTATGCCCAGGAATAGGCAGTGACCTGGTTCTTCCTGTCCTAGGGCCATTTCCTGCCTGGACTATACCTTGATTTAGATAATTATAATTTGGTCTGCAGATCCTCTTAATAAAAAGTTTTCTTCCACAATTTTGTGTCCTGAGTCTTCTTTTGGCTGTGCTGGCGATGTCTGATTCCAAAGTGTTGGTGTAAGCAGCAGCAACAGAAGGCTTGGCTTGGTCTTTTCGAACTGAGAAAGAGAGAGAGACTTAAACCAGCTCTCTCACACACACCCTCCCGCACATTTCACTGAACAGTTCTCTTGGAAATACCTTGAAAAGGGCAGGATATTGGACTTTGAGATAATGGGGAAGAAAATGATGTAACAAGGAAGTCTGGTGGCATTATAATGAGAAAAGGTTATTTCTGGGGAAAGGAGGAACTTGAATAAAGTTGAGCCAAATCATCTTCCCAATGCATTGTGCAATAGCTGGGCAGAATATCCACTAGGGAATATTGGGGGAGGGGGGCACAAAGAGACCTTTTGGAAAATGTGAAACATTTTCCTGAAATACTTCTTAAGTGGGTGGGTGGGGGGTGCACAGGCCCCATGGGGTTTGCTTTGTATCTGTGCATTAAAAAAAATCAATCTATTTCTGAAGTGCAGCGCATGTGCTCTCGCTTTACTTTGATCTGTAATTCAGACTCTGGGCCACTCTGTTTAAGATAGAGCTCTGTGTTTCCCCAATCAGTGTAATGGGGATTCTAAAAACCGCTATAACTTTTTCAGTGTTTGGCGCAGGAATCCCTCCAGAGTGGATTCGGCCTGCCATATTGTAGGGAAATAGATCCAGGGGCTTTTGATGGAGAACCTTCCTCTGTAATCTATTTTAGGGTAATATCTTTATTAAGCCAACTAAAACTCCAAAATCTGTATTAGTTTCATGTGGTGGAAGCAGCTGGATTTGCCGCTTGTCTTTTCTTACCTCAAAGTAATTATGAGGTGGGTAAATGATGTGTAATGACCGCTCCCCGCTTAAAATGGGGGGCACCCTTTGCGTGGACGCGTGCAGCCCCTAGATCTGGAGTGGCTCCAACAGCATAGGCTTGGCTTTTCCTTCCCTCACGTGGGATACCTGGAGGTCTCTGCCTACCTTTCAGCATTTTAAACCTTCCTGGTGTGTGTGTGTGTGTTTTTTTTTTTTTTGCCAGCTAAGACAGACTTTCAGACCTCCGATATGCTTTACAGCATTGCGCTGTCCAGAACACTGCCTGGGGAGTTTTGAAGAGCCCTGAAGTGGGGTTCTGTGTTTTGGTTTTTGTTAAAATGAAGCAATAAAGGAAATTTCAAGGTAAATATTTTGATACTATTTATTAATTTATATATTGCTTCATGCCAAAATGGGATTCTAAAGAATTATGCAACTATAAAAACCAGTTACACAAGCATTAAAACATAAAAGTAAAGGGACCCCTGGCCATTAGGTCCAGTCATGACCGACTCTGGGGTTGCAGCGCTCATCTCGCTTTATTGGCTGAGGGAGCCGGCGTACAGCTTCCGGGTCAGGTGCCCTAAACACCAATAATTAAAATATACACTAAAACAATCCCATTCAAGTGTTAACATGTAAACATCCATAACTGAAACATAATAAAATGAACCTATTACAACAGCACAAGCATTTTTGAAACCTTAAATGAAGTTTTTAACTTTGTAATAATAATAATAATAATAATAATAATAATAATAATAATAATACTTTTTGCTGCTGTTCCTTCAGAAAAAAAGAACCCAGAGCTCTTCAGTTATTCACAAAAAAACAACAACATTTTGACCAGGCTCATTTTTTGAGAAGCCAGCTTTCTAATCTTAAACTCAGTTGGTAATGATGGGCTCCCACCTCAGTGGCAAGTCTATAGAGCACCTGAGCAGCCCTGGGGGACCTATCCCAGTCATTTTTCTCTGCTGTCACCACTTACTTAGGCATCACCTGGGATTCCTACTGCCTTATGGTGGCCTTCCTGAGAATAGGGGAATAGCCAACAGAATTCCAAATCTTATGCCTGGCAACTTGAGCCCATCTCCCCTCCTGTATCTTCTTTCCTGTTCATTCATTTTATTTTTGTGTACACATGGATCCCACCTTTTCCCCAAGGAGCTCAATGTAGCACACACAGTTATTTCCCCCATTTTATCCTTGCAACAACCCTGTGAGGTAGGTTAATTAAGAGACAGTGAGTGGCCCAAGGCCATCCAGTGAGCTTCATGACTGAGTGGGGATTTCAACTCAGGTTTCCTATGTCATAAAGGTAAAGGGACCCCTGACCATTAGGTCCAGTCGTGGCCGACTCTGGGGTTGCGGCGCTCATCTCGCTTTATTGGCCGAGGGAGCCGGCATACAGCTTCCAGGTCATGCGGCCAGCATGACTAAGCTGCTTCTGGCAAAACCAGAGCAGCACATGGAAATGCGGTTTACCTTCCCGCTGAAGCGGTACCTATTTATCTACTTGCACTTTGACGTGCTTTCAAACTGTTAGGTGGGCAGGAGCAGGGACCGAGCAATGGGAGCTCACCCCGATGTGGGTATTCGAACCACCGACCTTCTGATCAGCAAGCCCTAGGCTCTGTGGTTTAACCCACAGGGCCACCCACGTCCCTTCCTATGTCATAGTCCAACACTAAACACTACACCACACTGGTCTTTCTCTGAGTGTCACCACTTTGCTGAAGTGCTCCTGCATGAAGGAGAGGGAGGAGCTTCTGGGGTTGTGCCCTAGCTTTGTGGGCGGGGGGGGGGGAGAGAAAGTCTAGACTAGGGTACACATTACAATCTTTTGGGTGCCGGGCTAAGACTAAGGGTAGGAAATTTTAAATGAGCTTCAGAGGGTAATTTGGCTACTTCTGGTGGTTTAGCTGTTGCTTTTGGTTTTTACTGTTTTCTAAGAGATTACGATTTGTTTTTAATGCATTTAATTACAGTTATTGTAATTGTATAATGCCCAAGGATCCATTTGGATGAAGATAGACCATCCTCTTGGAGTGATCCCTGAGACCAGTCACAGGAGCATGGTGGCCTTATACTGTGTCAGATCTTTGGTCCATTGAGCCCAGTATTGTCCACATGGGCTGGCAGCAGCCCACCAGGTTTTCAGGCTTGGGTTTTCCTAGCCCTACATAGAGATGCCATGAGTTGAATCAGGGACCTTCGGCATACAAAACAGTTCTTCTACTACTGAGCTATGTGACCTGAGCTCAAGAGTAGGGACCTTGTGGGCCTACAGATACCACTGGACTCCAGCTCTCCCGTCCCTGATCATTGGTCATGCTGGCTGTGACTTATAAGAGTTGGAGTCCAGTAACATTGGGAGGGCTGGAAGTTCCCCACACCTGCTCTACCTCAACATCCTCTGCACCTGGAAAGGAGTTTGAGCAACAGATGGGTCTTCCATGCAAATCTCCCGCTGCTCTTGCTTTAGATGAGTCGCAGCAGCTGAGAGTGAGGGGTGCATGATGGAGCACAGCTGTAAATGAGCCTTTATTAGCTTTCCCTGTCTATCTCAGATACTGGAGGTCTTGTAAACAGCTACACTTATCTCTCCAGCTCAGCGTTTAGATGATTTCCATAATAAGCTCTGTTGAACGGAGAGGCCTAGAGGGGTCTCAGGGCTTTGTGAGATGCAACGTGTTCTCCAAATCTGATGTCTGTAAAGGTGATGGCAATTGTGTTAACAGAGGAGAAGAACACGATCAACATGCAGCAGCTTCTGGGAAGTCAGTCTTGTCTGCAGCTGCTTTCTGCGCAGTAGACAGTGACAGCCATTGGCTGCAGGCTCTGGAAGCGCGAAGGCGAGGTATTAGAAAACATTGTCTGGAGAAAGGTACTTGATTTTGCAGTCAATCAATCTTCTGTTCACAGCAATAAGAAACCTGTTAAAGCAAGACTGAAACACACACTCTCAGCTAAGTCAGCATAATGCAACAGTTAAAGGGCCAAATCAGCATAAACTCCCCTTCTTAAAAAAATCCCTTTTTCTTTTTTACCAGAATACCTTATTATGTATTTTTAAAATAAAAAATAAAAATCTTCACATTTATTTGCAAATACAAAAATCAAAAACAAAACAAAACATGAAGCTAACAACAACAACAAAAGTTAAAAAGAAGGAATAAAATTAAAAGATAACATAATAATAATAATAATCACAGAAAGCTTAATATTTGGTCCATCCTTATGCTTGTAGGGTTGTAAGGCATGAGGAACATATTGGCATATGTGGTGGAGATGTAACTACGTAGATAAGTTCTGGAATCAGGTTGTCATGGAGACTGATATTATTATTAGCAAACAGGTTACTTTGGATGCTGAGCTATGTCTCTTATCCATTTTCATTGGTGCCAATGTTGATCTTACTTCTCTCCCCCCCCCCCAAATTATTTTTATTATTTTTCCAATTTTAACCCTATACAAACACCAATTGATTCTACATTAATACAATTTCATTAAAGTGATTTCCCCCATCCTGTGCTTGATGCATCCAATATGATCTAATATTACTATGTTTCATATTCTTATTAACTTCTAGTTACATTCCGTTTAACAAATTAATCACTTAGACAACAGCTGCATTCTTAATTATTTCTATTCGTGTTATTATGTTATTTCACCTTTCATAGAACTTCAAGTGAGAAAGTCTGACTCTTTTTTTCAGTCTGCATGTGATCACATCTCCTCCAGTGCACACCTTTCTTTATGTCAACAAAGATCCAATTATTAGGAGAATCTCTGCTTCTGAAGTGCTTAGCACCCAGCGCCTGCATCTGGCCCCATGTTGCATGTGGGAGTGAGCCATTGAGGCAATCTACAGGTGAGCCTGTTCCTCCTGTACCCCAGGATGCATTCCAGGGAATGATTTAACCCCTTTTGTTCCCTTTTCCTTTATCTGATGCTGAGAGAGGCTCCACCATTCAGGCAGACAGGAACCGGAAACCTGACCTTACTTCTCAACAATATCTGCTGGTGGCTGCTCGTTTAGCAATTTCTCAAGGATGGAAGGATGCATCTTGTTACACTATGGATTTAAGGTTTTAGAAAGTCATGCTCATTGCTATTTCTGAAAAACGGACTCATAAAATGTATGCTGCCAGGGGTGTTGCAGACTCCCATGACTTTGTTTCTGCTTGGGGGCTCTTTGTGATTTATATGACCAAACTATCTCATAGTTGCACATTCCTACTAAATATGAGTTTATTTTGCAACATTCATGATTATCTGTTATTATCTTCTATTCCACTATAGAATATATTTTATGCTACTCATTCTTAGAAAAAAGCAAACACAAATTCACTTAATCACTTAAATGAGGGCAGTTGGAAAATGTTAATCCCCAAGACTCTCCTCAACAACTTATCCTTGCATATCGAGGCCCCATGACCACCCAGTTCCCTAAAGTGCAAATACCTAGACAATGCACAGCATGTTGGTTTGGGATCAGATAAGGCCACAACTTTATTGGTTACAGATGTGAAGGTTTGGCCGTAGGCACTGTGGTAAGCAACTGTGTGTGTCACTCCTGCCTGTTCACTGGGAGTGTTTCTAAGGGTGAAGTCAATGGGCGCTCTCCAGGCTTCAGGAAGCTATCCGCTAACTGTGGGAGTCCCAGCTCTCCCAGGGCTAGCGGAGAGCTTGCCTGCACCCAGAAGCTTGGGGCGCGCTGAGCTCCGCACGCCCCAAGCTTCGGGATTAGCGCAGCGATCCGTTAGCCCTGGGAGAGCCCCGCGGCTCTCCCAAGGCTAGCGGACTGCTTGCCGGCACCCAGAAGCTTGGGGCGCGCTGAGCTCAGCACGCCCCAAGCTTCTGGATTAGCGCAGTGGTCCGCTAACTGTGGGAGTCCCAGCTCTCCCAGGGCTAGCGGAGAGCTTGCCTGCACCCAGAAGCTTGGGGCGTGCTGAGCTCAGCACGCCCCAAGCTTCTGGTGTAGCGCAGCGATCCGCTAGCCCTGGGAGAGCCCCGCGGCTCTCCCAAGGCTAGCGGAGACCTTGCCGGCACCCAGAAGCTTGGGGCGTGCTGAGCTCCGCACGCCCCAAGCTTCAGGATTAGCGCAGCGCACCTGGGGGGGAAATAATTTTTTTCCCCTTTATTTCCCCCCCAAAAAACTAGGTGCGTCTTATGGGCCGGTGCGTCTTATGGGGCGAAAAATACGGTACATAAAATTGGGGCATCCCCCAAGCGGTTCCCATTGCAGAAGTGGTATGGCCCTAGCCCCCATCTGGACATCAGAGAGGAGCCACTCCTCCTGGGTCCTTTTAACAGGATACCCTTACCCATGGAGGGGCAGGGGGAGGCTACAACCTCCCCCCAACCAAGACTAGGTTTACCCAATGCCTATCCACCTTACAAAGTTGTGATGATTGCTATGAGGTAGGCGAAAACCCAAATGGCGGCGCCCCTGAAAATCCTGCCCGGTCCCTGAAAATAGGCAACCAACATTCTCCATAGTAAGGTTGTACCATCCACAAAAACCCTAAACTGAGGGAGGGTGGCTGGGAGAACTGGCACAGCAAGAAAGGACCAAAAGGCCCAGCAGGCTGGGTATTTATCCTTGCCCTGGTCATGGAAACAAGCGCTGCTATTGGCCAGTTGGTCCTGCACCCAGAGGAACGCCCACCAATTCCTGCCACCCCTGGCCAATTGGGCAGCAGGAGGACAATCCAGCCTGCAATAAGCCAGTTTACTGAGGAGGCCCAGGGCCCGCCTGCAAAGCCACCAACCCCAAAGGGAACAAATGGACTTCTCCTTGAGTGTTCCTTGAGTTTCTTTGCCTGGCTGGAATGTGTCTTGGAGTTCTGATCATGCTTCTTGCTTGCCTGGATGGAGGATAGAGAGGGGCAGTGCAAATGTGTGCAGAAACTAGCCTGCTACATTTACTTCCATTGCTGTACCCACTATTGCCCCTGGCTTTCACTGGCATGTGTCCCTGTAAGGTTGACCGGAAGGAAAACCAGCCCTCTGGATGAAGAAGGTTCCACACTCCTGACTTAAATGAATGTATTTCCTTCAAATCACATCTTCATCAAAACATTGATCTAAGCAGGGCTGGCCCAAGATATTTTGGCACTTGAGGCAAATGACAGAATGGTCCCAGCCCCTCCACATCAGGGAAGAAGGGGTGAGTGAACATTAAGAATGAGGGGTTGTTGTAAAGATCTACATTGGGATATGCTGCCCCTGTGGATTCTGTTACCTGAGGATCTAAGGCCTAATTCATAAAAGGCCATGAACAAGGGATTATTTCATTAGCCAAGAACTATAATAGATGGTATATTTTAGCATTTAATGTTTAGCTTTCAAATGTTTTGCTATGATGGTTGTAACAACTTCTTTTACTTTCTCTGTGGCCTCTCAACAATGCAGCTTTCAATGCAGATGTATTTCTAGACTCAAATCACAATCCCAAGGATCTCTGATTATAATCATAGGCTTCAAAGAGCCAGAATGTGATTCTGTGAGAACAATGATAAAAAAAATAAGGATGGAGGTCTTGTTTACATGTCAATCATGTTTGTTGCATATTAAATCTAGTTTAGTAGAATAGCCTGGGATGGCTATGTAGGAAATGCTCAAATAGGGTAATTGAACATAAATCTGTGCAGCACCACTCACAGTTTTCAGGCACAGACATGCTGAAATGCTTGTTTCCATTTCACAAGTAAATAGAAATTCCTCTGCGGATTCCTGGCTTACATTTCCAGTCTTGTTTATCTCCCAAGGAATATAAATGCATACAATGGCAGTACCAGAGAGGACAATTTTGTCCTTGTCATTTTGAGTGAAGGTGCATGGGAAGTGAAGTGCTGGATGCCCATCTAGCCAACTGGGGGAATGCATGGCGACACCAATTTAAGGCAGCCACTCTCCCCTCCCTAGGAACACTTGTAAGCCTTTCTATCCACAAAGAAAAGGACAAGCTGGTCATTAGTAAGGCTGAGTTGAAGATGGCTGAGGAATCTGTTCTTTGTGAATTCCTACCAGTGGTGGTGGGGGATGGCAATGCTGGGTGGAGCTACAGCCAATGACTGACCCAACTAATTCTAGTTCCCTCCCTGTTGAATCTACAAGGGCAACGTTGAAACTAAAGGCTCATTATCACTTTCACTTGACCCATATTTGGATTGTATTGATTAATTCCCCTGGATCCAAGAGCTTTTCTTGTTCTGTGGCTGTGCCTTGTGAAAAGTTGACCTTACCCACCAGATTGAAACTTGATTAAGGAAAATGTTGTTGGATTTTCCAGCAATCTGATTAAAAATAATTTTTTTTAAAGGTTAAAAAAAGGGCAACCAAAATGATCAAGGGAATAGAGTGACTCCAAAATGAAGAAAGGGACCACAGTGCCTCAAATACCACCTCTACCCATATGAACCTACCCGGACCTTGTGATTGTAATCTGAGGTCCTTCTATGTGTGTTCCTCCAAGAGAGGTCTGGAGGCTGCCAACACAAGAACGGGCCTTTTCTATGGTGGCTTCTTGCTTGTGAGATGCTCTCCCCAAGAAGGCTCACCTCATGCCTTCATTACATATAATTAGGTGCCAGGTGAAACATCCCTCTTCTCCTAGGCTTTTTGGTAATAAAAAAACAATCCGTAGCCTTGGTTGGTTGGTTTAGTCGTTTAGTCGTGTCCGACTCTTCATGACCCCATGGACCAGTGCACGCCAGGCACTCCTGTCTTCCATTGCCTCCTGCAGTTTGGTCAAACTCATGCTGGTAGCTTCGAGAACACTATCCAACCATCTCGTCCTCTGTCATCCCCTTCTCCTTGTGCCCTCCATCTTTCCTAACATCAGGGTCTTTTCCAGGGAGTCTTCTCTTCTCATGAGGTGGCCAAAGTATTAGTTAGTTAGTTTCTACACATACTTACACAACCTTCTGTTTCCTCCATTCAGGGAAGCAAGATGCATTTTCAGAGATTAGAGACACATTTCAGCCAGGCAGAAACAGTCTGGGAATGCAGCTGTGAGGGACGTCCTTCTGATCTCTCTGACTAAAATGCCTTTAAATACTTGGAAAGCAGCTCCATGGGGCCAAAAGACTAGCATCAAAGGGTAAATAAATTTTCTACTATTTCTTTGCAAGACTAATTAAGATAAATTACCATGTCTACCACCACAAGAGCTCCTTAAAGCGGCAGAAGCTAATGTTGAATCTCACTTGAGGAAATATTAGCTAGTATAAAAAAGACAAAACCATTTAAGGCACCTGGACCAGATGGGTTTACTGGCTATTTTTATATAACCTTTTCTGAACTTGTGGCCCCATTCTTGCTGAAATTATTTACAAATATAAAGGATCATGGCTTGATACCTGGAACTTGGAAAAACACACACATTGTAGTGCTACCAAAACTAAATAAAGACTTGGAGTCGGTTGAGTCCTATAGGCCTATCTCATTAATAAATGTTGATTTAAAATTACTTACAAACATTATTACACACAGGTTAGCGACAATTGTACCGAATTATATACATTTGGATCAGACAGGTTTTATTAGGCAAAGGTCAATAACTACCCAGTTAGGAGGATCCTCAATGCAATATACTGGGGATCAGACCAACCGGCACCGACAGCCATCCTTACATTGGATGCACTGAAGGCATTCGACCGTCTTGAATTGAATTTTCTTTTTGAAACCTTGCGAAGTTTTGGCATGGGATCCCCATTCATTACACTGCTGACTACCTTATATCAGGATTGCACTGCAAATATTTTGATAAATGGTATACACTCAGAGCCTATATTGATTGGCCCGGGCACGAAGCAGGGCTGCCCATTGTCGCTCCTGCTTTTTGCCCTGGCCATGGAACCCTTGGCTCTAGCACTTAGGGAAGACCCTGAGGTGTCTGGAAGACAAATTAATTGGCAGAGTCATCTGGTGAACATGTAGCCTTGATGCTGTCTCGCCCTGGAACAAGTCTCCTAGCAGTAATGAAAATTCTTGATGCTTACAGAAAGGTCTCTGGTTTTTGTATTAATTATAGCAAATCAGACCTGCTATGCATTCATATGCCACCTGAAGTACAACTACAACTTCAGCACTCCACTGGAATAAAAGTTTGTCAGATATATTTTAAATATTTAGGAGTTATTATCCCCCTCTACTTTCTATAATAGAGACAGAACATTCCCCTTTGAAAAATGGGAAAATGTAGGCCTGTTTTGGCTTAAAGACTTTTACAAAGAAAACACCCCTTTGTCTGGATTAATACTACAAGAAATGGTTCAAAACGTTTTTGTTTGTTTTTTGTTTTCACTTTTTTACTCTTTATTCTGCCCCCCTCTCCTTTCAACAACACTGAGGAAATTGCTTGGTTATGGCAATTATTATGTATATAAATCCAAATTATATAGAGATAGGTGTATGGTATTTGAAGTGTATGAATGGCAGGTTATATATACAGTGGTACCTCGGGTTAAACCTTAATTCATTCCGGAGGTCCGTTCCTAACCTGAAACTGTTCTTAACATGAGGTACCACTTTAGCTCATGGGGCCTCCCACTGCTGCTGCGCTGCCGCTGCACAATTTCTGTTCTCATCCTGAAGCAAAGTTCTTAACCCGAAGTACTATTTCTGGGTTAGCAGAGTCTGTAACCTGAAGCTTCTGTAACCTGAAGCGTCTGTAACTCGAGGTACCACTGTATGCATACACAAGAAACCTTGTAACAATGAATATTGAATTTATAACTAAGATAAGAGGTGCTAATATGAAGTTAGTTAGTTTAAATGTAAAAGGGCTGAGAGATTCCAAAAAACAGTGAGTAATTCTGCAATACTTAAAATCTTTAAATACTGATTTTGCTTATTTACAAGAGACACATTTGTTGGAACAAGACAAAAAAGTGTTAATGAAGGATTGGATAGGAATGGTATATGCTACAAATTATAATTCCAGTGCCAGAGGCATTGCTATCTTGATACGAAAAGGATTGAGGGTGGATATACAGCAAGTTATTAGTGATGAAAATGGGCGCTATTTAATTTTGTGTGTGAAAATTGCCAAAATGATAATAATGTTGATTACAGTGGTGTCTCACAAGACGAAATTAATCCATTCTACGAGTCTCTTCTCCTGCGGTTTTTTCGTCTTGCAAAGCACGGCTATTAGCGGCTATTAACGACTTAGGGGCTTAGCGGCTATTAATGGCTTAGCGGCTTTAAGAAAAAGGAAACAAACTCGCAAGAACTCACAAGACGTTTCATCTTGCAAAGCAAGCCCATAGGGAAATTCGTCTTGTGGAACGACTCAAAAAGTGGAAAACTCTTTCGTCTTGCGCGTTTTTCGTCTTGCGAGGCATTCGTCTTGCAAGGTACCACTGTAATATATATGGGGCAAATGTAGACTCCCCAGATGTGTTGTATCAATATTTGTCATCTGAATCAAAGTACATATGATAAACTTATAATAGAGGTGATTTCAATAAAATAATTGATCCTAACCCGGATAGAAACACGCCTCCATGAAGAAAGTTAGAGAAACTCTCAAAAAGCACATGCAAGAATTGAATCTGGTTGACCCTTAGTGCTTAAGGCATCCTACTGAAAGGAAGTTTACATTTTATAGTCAGGTATATAAAAATTGCTTTAGGTTGGATTTTTTTTCTTAATATTAGCATCCTTGTACCATCAAATTCAAGACTTTGGTATTAATGTATGTTGTATATGTGATCACAGTGCAATTAGCTTGGATTGTATGTCCCACAGAGGAACTTACAGTCTGCAAATAAAAACATCCTGAAGATCCCAGGCCACAGAGAGGTTAGGCTGGCCTCAACTAGAGACAGGGCTTTCTTGGCCGCGGCTCCAATCTGGTGGAACGCTCTGTCACAAAAGACTAGGGCCCTGCGGGACCTGACATCTTTCCGCAGGGCCTGCAAGTCAGAGCTGTTCCACCAGGCCTTTGGTCAGGGCGCAGCCTGACCACCTCCTCTGGCAATCTGCACAGAATTTTGCTTAATGGTTGCCATCAATTTGATTTTAATTAATTTTTATAATGAAATGTTTTTAGAACGTTGGATTATTTTGATTGTTGTTAGCCGCCCTGAGCCCGGCTTCGGCTGGAGAGGGCGGGATATAAATAAAATTTATTTATTATTATTATTATTATAATAATACAGCTAAGATACTAAGATACTGGTATATTAACATCTCACTACTTAATGATGACTAGTTTGTAAAATAAATGAAGACTGAGACTGAACAATTCTTTGATATAAATACTGAGACTTCGACCGCTAGGATATATGAATGGGAAGCCTATAAACCATTTTTTAAGGTTGAATTATAGCATACCCCTCACATAAAAAAAACTTATGGAATTAAATGAGTTATGGACATTAATAGTTAATAAGATGAATTGTAAAGATGTGAAAGAAGAAGTTTGAGCTAAATAATATATTGCCCCAACAAGTTGAATTCGTGCTTATGTGTACAGGGCAAAAGCATTGGGAAACAGGTGAAAAATTGACTTATGCAAAAGAAAAAGAAGTCAACAATCTCACAAATTAGAGGTGAATCAGGTGAAGTGTGTACATCTCCAACACTAATTAATAACCAGTTTCGAAAATTCTATTCGGACCTATTCTATTCGAACCAGGTATCAGAAGAGGTCATGGAAATTATTTTTCAAAAAAATAAAACTCCCAGGGCTAGAAAACACACAAAAACAACTATTGATGCCTCCAGTATCAGAAGTCAAGATTAGGGAAACAATCTCAAATATGGCAAATGGCAAAGCACCAGGGCTACGTGGCTTTCCAGTGGAATGGTAAAAAACATATATTGATCTCCTGTCACCTAAATTATATCAGTTATATGATGAGATATTTAGAGAAGGAATCAGCTCAACATTATTCATCCAGGCTTACATTACTGTTATTCCAAAGCCCGGCAAGGACCTGACACAATGTTCCAACTATCACCCAATTTCTTTGATAAACATTGATACGAAAATCTTAACAGTGATATTGGCAAACAGATTACAAGGAGTAATACCAACTATTATTAAAAATGACCAAACAGGGTTATAAAGACGAGACAAGCTGCAAATAACATCAGGCTGGTAGTGGATTTGATCAATTTAAACAGGAACAGTGAAGATTTAGCTATACTATCCCTAGATGCAGAAAAAGCTTTTGATAAGGTCCACAAACTATATGGAAAAAGTACTACAAAAATTTGCTTTTCAATTAGACTTTATAAAATGGATAAACATATTATATTGCTCTATATTGGATCTTAAATTGAGGGTCATACAACTAAAAATAATATTTAGAATATACTGGACCCCATTACATTTCTTTTAAAAAGGGCCACCTAAGGCATCTAACTGTTGGAGATGCAATAGGTAGGGATAATGCTTCTTTAAACATATGTTCCTTCATTGTCCCCATATTAAAAGATTTTTGGCAGAAGGTAACTGAAACTATCAACAGAATTGTACGGAACAACTTTACATTTACAAAGCAAAATATCCTCTTGAATTATACACCCAGCACATGGAACCTTATGAAAGGACATTACGAGTGGACTTTCCATGCCCTTTCCACGGCAAAAAGACTGATACTGATGAATTGGAAAAATAAAAATGTGGCTCCCTTTTACGATTGGATCAAAGACTTATACAAACTTGCAACATATGAACAACTTGCAAATAAATTCAGACTTGCCATGGACAAATTCAGTGATATTTGGAATCCATTCTTACAAATACTGTAATAGGTTAAGATCTGGTGAAGTACAACAACAACCTTGTGAAATACATAGTTTTGGGTTTCTCCCCTCCCCACTTTGTTTCCCCTTTGCATGGTTTCTGTTTCTGTTTCTCTTTTTTGTTTGTGTCTCAGCATGTCTGGTGCACATATAGTTATGTACTTGTTGAACTTGCAATAAAGATGTTGATTAAAAATCAATCAATCAATCAATCAATCAATCAATCTGTCAAATAGGGCAGGTGAGAGGTATAGCCTGTGTAGAGGGGGTGTAGCTAAGGAGACTATGTGAACTGGGGAGAGTCCCAAAAACCAACTGGAGAAGCCTGGGGGTCTGCATTTGGCCCCTGGGGCTGAGGTTTCCCACTTCCTTCTCTAATGCCCAGGAAATCAAGTGGGCAAGTCAACTGGCTTGGCAAATGTGAGCTTTCTAAGAAATAAGGCTAGACACTAGGGCTCAGTCCCTCTTGCACTGTGGTATTACAGGCTATTCTTTCATTAGTGGGAGATCTATAAGGAATTGCTAGCATTACCGAAGTCCATTAAACCAAATGCATGTGGGGAAAATCGTAGTTTGATTTAGTCAAGCAACACGGCAATATTGGCAAGATAATCACATAAAAGTGACACCATTTATGGTTGAGCTGTTTGATTTTATGTCAGTGTGTTTCAATTTCACACATTTTTATGATCATATATAGGTCTAATGTATGCATTAACCAGCGTAAAGGTTAGATAGATTGTTTTAGCATTTCAGCATAAAGATTGGAGCTGACGCACTGAGTCTGAAGAATTATAATCAGAATGCAAAGTGCGGGTCGTTCCTCCAACCTGGTCTCTCTCTCTCTCTCTCTCTCTCTCTCTCTCTCTCTCTCTCCTCAATTACTAGCACAGTGTGGTTTGCAAAAGAACAAGCCAACTTTCTTCCAGTTTACAGTAGAACCTTAGAGAACAGCTGGAGTAGGTTAAGAAACACATAGATTTTTTATTTGATGATGCAGAAAAGCAATGTTATTGTGTAGCAGGAAAACATGCAATCAGATGCTTTAAAATCACAAATGACTCCTAGGGCTTAGCTACACTTACCTCCCCTCTGAGCTCTTCAGGCATGGTCTGCACTTTAAAGCTCCATGTCTGAGTGCTCTTTTTTTTGCTCCAGATCTTTCCCCATGAAAACCTGCTCTTTACTGCAAACAGAAATCCTCAGAAATCCCCAATTGCTGTTAGTTGCGTTTCTGTTTTAAAGAGTGGGTTTTCATGGGGAAAACTCTAGGGTGCAAAACAACAACAACACTCAGACATGGAGCTTTCTAGCACTGACCTGTGCCTGGAAACATGGGACAAAAGTTAAGTGTGAATAAGCCCTTACTTAGCACTGAGAAACATCAAAAAGTGTTGCTGCCCTGTTATGTAGCGGCAAAAAAACTATTTTTGTATAAGGCCTCTGCTAAATAAAACGATGACAACAGTGTTGATGATTTCATTCGGCGTTCCTTCAAAACCAAAGGCAACATCCAAGGGCAACCCCAGAATTTTATTTTTATTTCCCCAAAAAAGTTATCTTGGACGTGGCATGTAATCCACTGCCTTCACTTTGCAGGAGCTGTCAATAGCCTGATACGGTCAGAGTGTCTGAATTTGTTGGTGGCCATGAAGCAGAATGCATTGATCAGCTGTTATGTGTTGATAATAACTGACAGCTAGCAGAAGATACCCAGTAGCTTACTTGTTATAGTTCTGCTAGAGACAGATGTCATTTACAGAAAATAAAAAAGTGCAAGACTTAAAGCACATGCATAATTACTTTGAAATGCTATATAATAACTTAAAAGGTTTTAGACAGGGAAGTCCTCCAGAAGAATCATCTTAATGGAGGACAGTTTGACAATTCAAGCAAATGCCTAGAGAGGTGGAGTGATCTCAATTCACTGGAGTCCTTCAAGCTTTGAAGTCTGATGTAAACAAAGCTGATTTCCATATTTGTGATGTATTCTGTATTTATTTTTTGAATGTAATTAACATTGCGCTTAAACCCTTTACAAGCCTTGGAGGAAGGAGATTTCAGCGGGAAAGTTTATAACACTGGTTTAAAATTTCTCATTGAAAGTAATGGAAGTTAAAACTTTGGCTGGATCAGGCTCCTTAGGGCTATACACACACACACACACACACACACACACACACACACACACACACATATATACATATATATAATATTCTCCATGTAAGATTTCCTTTTTGCTAGCTAGTTTTTGAAAGAGTGAAGCACCTAGGATTGTAGCCAAATCAGGTTCTACTCGGAGTAGAAACATTGGAATGGATGATTGTAACTTAAAGTAAAGGTAAAGATACCCCTGACCGTTAGTTCCAGTCGCGGACAACTCTGGGGTTGCGGCACTCATCTTGCTTTATTGGCCAAGGGAGCCGGCGTACAGCTTCCTGGTCATGTGGCCAGCATGACTAAGCCACTTCTGGTGAACCAGAGCAGCGCACAGAAATGCTGTTTACCTTCCTGCCGGAGTGGTACCTATTTATCTACTTGCACCCAGGGGTGCTTTCGAACTGCTAGGTGGGCAGGAGCTAGGACCGAGCAACGGGAGCTTACCCCGTTGCGGGGATTCGAACTGCCGACCTTCTAATTGGCAAGCCCTAGGCTCTGTGGTTTAGACCACAGCGCCATCCATGTCCCAATTGTAACTTAGATAAACTCATTTATGGGTCTAGAGAGAGTAGAATAGTTTTCCCAACAGCAGCCAACAGAAATAGTTCCACCCTCTTAAGTGTGTTGGTTGGAAAACAAAGAAGAATACAGGCAATGTAGCAGCCCATTTTTCTTTTTGTCAAGTTGTGCAATAATTTCCCCAAGAAGAGGATATTTTTTCTTTTGGTGAAATGGTGAATCTTGGTGATGAGAACCACAAAATATGCAGATATAATTCTGCAAAGCGAGCTTGAGGGCAGTGGGAGAAAGGAAAGGGAACTCAGAATATTTCTCAGAAAAAAAGTTTTTTGATAATTTTTTAGCCAGTCCATTTCCTATTTATCACAGTTTCACATTGTTCATGACTAAATCCATTCTATCATGCATTAATCTGCGATTTTCTTTTTATAAAATCACTATTAAATTTACATTTAAATATGCATTTTATCACAAAGCACATGGCTATTTTAATATCAGTACAAGTATATCTATACCTGTTTTACCACAGAATGTAAATTTTAATGCATTTTTGTACCTTTTCAAAGTCAAGAACTATAGCTTTTAAAACACACACACACACACACACACACACACACAAACAATTGAAAAGATAATTATGCCCTGATCTGAGTATTAATCTTAGAGGTGAGAATTAGATCCGATCACTTAAAAATGTGGATTGAACAAATTCTCCTGTATCCCTAGAAATTTCAGCTCAGCTTTTACTAAGCACATCTGATGACCCAAGTTAGCATTCTAAAGTACCACACAAAGGCCTCTATTTTAAAGTCCTTTCTTTCAACTTGGGTTACTGAAGTCCTTCATTCATCTTTTTTTATATGATTTTATCTCACTCAATCTCCCCCCACAACCCCATTTCTCTCTGCTTAAGTTTTTGAAAAGCCTTTGAAAGACTAATGTTATAAATCCAGAATCTAATTGCCATTTTTAAAAATAAAAGAAAATAAAATCTTTCTTGGAGAGTCAGGGAGGACTTTCTTCTTTCTCTGTCTGAAGAGATTAGTCTTTTGCTCTATTAAAGAAATTCAAGGCGCCTCCTTAACATCTTTCTTCCCCTCCACTCCTGTGACACCTCTTTGTCTTCTCATTTCACCTCATTTCAATATGCAGCCCAATTTCAAAGCTTAATAATGATGAATAAGAGGGAGATTAGGGCATAAGGAAACATGTTAGGGAAAGATTTTTCATTCCGATCCCTGCAGGTCTCCCTGTTGAAATTGTTTGGCGCTTGGCCAGAGTGTTGACTGCCAGGGATATTCAAGACCAGGGGTCGGCAAGGTTTACCTCGCCTGGGCTGGTTCACTCCTGTGGAGATTGCTCTGTGGGCCAGATTGCATCTGTGCAGACACAATTTCCAGTGCTGCGGAAGCGAGTCACAGCTCTGGGCTGTGCCGGTTAAGTGCAGCATGTGGGGACTCACCAAGAGGGCGGCTTGGTTCGGGGGTGGCTCGTGGGCTGTTTAAATGACCTCCGTGGGCCACTTGTGGCTCATGGGCCACAGGTTGCCAACCCCTGTTCAAGACCGTGCCCAGAGGCATGGAATGGTTTGCTAGAGGGAATGCAATTGGCTAAGGGTGCAAGAGCATCTGGTTGTTATTTTCCCATCCCACCCTTCTCCAACAATGCACTGGAATTTCCTGGGCATACTGATGCCCCTAGCTTGTCTGCCCACTCTTCCTTCTCTACCCAGAGCGATTCTGTGCAAAGGTCAAGGTGTCACTAGATGCCTCATGCCACTTTCTAGTCATTTCAGCACCATTCTCAGTCAAAAAAGGGCAAAATTCATTAAATTATACACACACACACACACACACACACACACACACAGTGGTACCTTGGGATGCGAACGGAATCCGTTCCGGAGCCCCGTTCACATCCTGAATGGAACGTAAGACGCGACGGAACATCTGGGCATGCACGGGTCACGTTTTGCCACTTCCACGCATGTGCATGACGTCATTTTGAGTGTCTGCACATGCCCGAGCGGTGAAACCCAGAAGTAACGCAGTCCGTTACTTCCGGGTTGATGCGGAGCACAACCCAAAAGCACTCAACCTGAAGCACATTCAACCTGAGGTATGACTGTATATTGAAAGGGGGCAAAGGGCCTGTATGAGGTTGCCGTAGTACCACATTGATAAACCCAGGTATAAGCTGTCTCGAGTGCCCATTTTGCCTAGACACGCGCAAATGTAGTTGGTGATGTCCCTAATACATTTCTCTTGCATTCACAGTCAGAATACAGAAAAGCAATGAGAGAAATAAGCATGTATAAGAAGGTGCATAATACAGTGTGACTTTAAATGAAACTATGGATGAAATATCAGGACTTGGAAAAAATTTAAAAGTAGGCCATGCTGAAAATAGACATATGTGGTATTGAGGAAATGCCAATATTCCACCAAGCTACAGAGCAGAAAAAGAGAGAAAGGAAGCAGCGTTATTCTGTAACCGCAACTCAAGAGTTGTCTTTGGCTTTTCTGCAACTGTCACCTAGCAGCAGTCATTGTTTCTATCCCAACTGGTCATTATAATTTTAGGAACCAGTGCTTGTGCTTGTGCTTGTTCCCTTCCTCCTCCCTCCCAGTTCCCTTTTCATTTTATGTCATGTATTTTAGATTGTTTTTCACTGATCTGTAAAACTGCTCTGGGAGCCCCCTTTTCTTTTTTGCTTAAAGGTTGGGATAAAACACTTTATAAATAAATAAGCATATTCATTGTACATATCCCTAGTATATTCTGGGCAAGTCTTCACCTGCCACTTTTAGAAAAGTCACCAATAAAGAGAAAAGTCACCAATAAAGAGAAATGTCACCTCAACCCTTGGAATGGTGAAAAAAAAGAGTAAGATCAGGTGGAAATAAATGACGCAGAAAGTCGAATGGCCGCTCACCGGGTTTGGTGGTGGGCTGCGTTTGCGACGTGGTGCGCCACTTCCCTGTCCTCCTGAGGCCGTGCTGTTCTGCCGGCCGTTGCTCCACTCTGCTTGCCACTGCAGTGCCTGATGGGTTCCCGCCAAACCTGATTCAAGTTCCGGCCTATCCATGGTGGCCTGGGGGGTGGCACAACAGGAGCAGACCGTGTTGGAGGGGCTCTAGGAGCACAAAAGGGGAGGCGGAGCTGACGCTGGCAGAGCAGTCGGCTCCAGAGCACCACCCACCCTCTAATCTTGTTTTTCTTACAGGGTCTCTTTTCTCCTTTCTGGGTTCTCTGGCATTGCTGTGGTCGTACGATGGTTGCTGCTTTCTCAGAGCCAGGAAGGAATTTCCCCTGCTCTGCAGGTTTTGCCTTTCCCATAGCAATTGTCACAACTTTGGGGGTTTAGGCATTGGGCAGAATTCTTTAGTCTAACAACTGTAAAAGGGGTGAAGTGGCGACTCACCCCTTCTGTCTTGGCGGTATCAGGGTACTCCGTTAAAGGGGTCTTGAGGGGAGTCTCTGTCCACAAGTGTGCCATAGAATTCCCCCCCCCCCCCCAGGATGCAGGATGGAGCCAGTTGTGTAAATGTATGTTTTGCAGTGGCCCCATATTCCCATTCAAGCCTGACATGCCTCAGACCCCCAGCAAGGGGCTGAGAGGGATACATGCCTGTTGATGGACTGATGGACATTCTTTGGGGATCGAAACCGGGAAAGGGGGGGGGGTAGAGTTTTGGAATCCAAAGGGTGTATAATTATATGTTGTCTTGCTGTTATTGTGTTTTGTAATTAATATAAAAATTGGGAAATTCGTGGAAGGGAATTTGGGTCGACCTTAGAAAAGGGTGTAAAGAATGAGTATTGTTGTTTAAATTGAGGTCTATAAGTTAAAATTGGTTAATTAAGATGAATTAAGTATAATAATAATAAGGTTAAAGCTGGGGATAAGAACTTGCTGAGCTAACTATTGGAATTGGAATACAAGAAGGGGAGGTGTGGGGAAGTCAGGGAAAGATGTTAAGAAAATAAGGATCTGAAGCTATACTTGTTATTTGTGTTGTGTTTGTTTGTGTTTTGGTGTTTGTTTAAAATTTGTGAAATTTTAATAAAAATGTATTAAAAAAAAGAGAGAGGGATACATGCCCAGTGCCTATGCCAAGGTTTTTCTACATCTGAAAGTCAATAGAGTTGTGGCCATTTTAATCCCAACGATGTTGTCGTGTCTCCTGAGGTCATCCTGAGGTCTGGCTCCTGGAGGGAGGGGGCTGCACTTGGGCGCAAGATGAGTAATATTCTTATGGGGCAGAGAGGAGCTACATTTTGCTTTGTTACAGATGCAGGATCCCAAGAATTGGAAGGGACTCAGGACATCTTGCATACCAATCTCCTCTCCCAAATATATAAACTTATAACAGTATTTTATGCATAGTAACAGGAAATAATAATAATAATGATAATAAAACTAAAATTTATTTATACCCCGCCCTCCCTGGCCAGAGCCGGGCTCAGGGTGGCTAACACCAATAAAATCACAGTAAAAACATAATAGGGGGGAAAGGAAAAAAAAAAAAATAACCAATTTAAAATACAGGTTAAAATGTAATTTAAAATGGGACCTATTCAATATTCCATAGTAATGGGATATTACAATGTGGAAAGAGAGGTATTCTTTTTTTAAAAGCAACAAACTTGAAAGTAGGTGTGCAGAGCCTCCCAACCAAGACAGAGAAATGAAAGATGCTAAAATGTATTGTTTTCTCCACTGAATAATAGAATCTAGTTATGTTTCTTTTGAAATATGTACTGTTTGTATCATTGACGAGAAAACATTGCAAGGAGTTGTTTTGATCGTGCAAAATATGCAATAGTTTCCCCACCTGTGTTTGTTTACTACAGATACCATGGTGGTGTGGCATAATGGTTAGAGTGTTGGACTAGGACCTGGGAGAACAGGGGTCACGATCCCCACTCAGACATGAAACTCACTGGGTGACCATCTCTTAGCCTAACCTACCTCACAGGGTTGTTGTGAGGGTGAAACGGGGAGGAGGAGAACCATGTACCCAACCTTGGAATCCTTGGAAGATAAAGGTGACATATAAAAGTAATTTAAAAATAAATAAATTGCAGCAAAAAGAAAAAAAGAGAGCATCAAAAGCTTTTTGGAATTAAAGACGTTCTGAGGACTTAGGGCATGTTACATTAAGTGTGTGATTTGTCACACACATATATATGGGAAGGTGATTTTATAGAGGGACTAAAGTGCTTGGGGAAGGGAAGTTTGTTTTTTCTTTTTTACCACAATCATGGAAGGATGCAGCCATTAGCCCAACCCAGAACTGAGAGGACCTTCAGTGCCTCCTGCCCTGCTGTGCCTGTAGACATTGATGGGCTGGAGAAGGAGGGGAGCTGCTGCTGCTGGGGACCATGTGGGCATGTTTACAAGAAGTGATGAGGAGAAGAGGGCCCAGGGCCCAGGGCCATTTGAGCATGTTATACAGTGGTACCTTGGGTTAAGTACTTAATTCGTTCCGGAGGTCCGCTTTTAACCTGAAACTGTTCTTAACCTGAAGCACCACTTTAGCTAATGGGGCCTCCTGCTGCCACTGCACCGCTGGAGCACGATTTCTGTTCTTATCCTGAAGCAAAGTTCTTAACCTGAAGCAATATTTCTGGGTTAGCAGAGTGTGTAACCTGAAGCGTATGTAACTCGAGGTACCACTGTAGCCACAATGTTTTGTGTTTACAAGAGAGCTGCTTCACTGCCTCTGTGTGTGATTGTGAGCAGCCAATGGGGACTTGGGAAGATGGAGGTGCCAGGCCCAGGGAGCTGTTGGGGAACGACAATGTGTAAGCAATGTTGGCATTCCCTTGGCTCAGTCACCTCACTTTCAGTCCCAGTCCCTGCCCCAAGCCCCAACAGATCCCAGAGCTGAGTAGAGCGGCTTGCGAGTGCTGGGTGGCAGCAGCATTATTCTTGGTGCGCAGTGGCTGGGCAGGCAAAATGCCACGGACTTGGGGGGGGGACAGCCCCCTCAAATACTTTTTTTTGGGGGGGGGAAGACCCATGGCTTCACAGCAGGGTGCTTCTTGCGATCCTAAAATCTCTGGCAATAATAACATCCCTCCACTGGGGAGGGGAAAAACTTGCCACACCCCTCCTCCTTTGGAAGGAGAGGTAGCATCTCCCTGGGACAGAACATTAAGGCCTTAGGGTGATTTAACCCAGTGAGGAGAGGTGGTGACAAACTCTTCAAGCCTGCTCTGTCCCACACTCTCCTGTCTTTTTCTTGGCACCCACTCTTCCACTCTTTTGTAGTGTGGGCCTATAGGCTAGTTCTCTGTTTTCCAGGGTCTGAGTAGGAATTGGGGAGGGGGGGAGTTTGTGTGATGTTTGTCTGTTGGAGTGATGTTCCTTCAATGTGACTGATGAGGGACCAACTCCCTTCTCTTGCGGGGACCCAATTAATGTCATTGCCTTCTGTTAAGAGTTTGGGTGTAATCCTTGACTCCTCCCTTTCCATGGAGGCGCAGGTTACAGCAACAGCCAAGGAGACATTTTTCCACCTTTGCCACATCAAACAGTTGGTCCCTTACCTTTCCCGCCCTGACCTGGCCACAGTGATCCATGCGACGGTCATCTCCAGGCTTGACTACTGTAATTCGCTCTATGTGGGGCTTGTTAGCTGCCCTGAGCTTTTATTATTGCTTGTTAGCCGCCCTGAGCCTGGCCTTGGCTGGGGAGGGTGGGGTATAAATAAAAATTATTATTATTATTATTATTATTATTATTATTATTGGGCATGCAGGCCATGGTGTTCCTGTTGGGATCTTACACCCAAGGTCCATGCAGTGAGGAGGAAGGAATCTTAGAAACCTTGCCACAGTGTGTGGCTGTTAACTTGTCCAGGTGATGTGGGTAGAAATTAACCCCCATCTATTAACACCTGCCCAAATTTAATTTGATTTGCTTACATTGGTTGAACATGACTAATTAGTTTTGCAGATCCTCAGATCGTTATATTTCTTAAACATAACTTATTTACCCACATTTCCGTTGTCTTCACTCTTCTTCCTTGTGTGCTGGCAAGCTCATGTGGGAATGAGTTTGGTTGTCTTATTATAACACTTATCCAGGAAGGAAGGATGAGAGAAACTGTTAGCTTTCAGCATCGTACTATAATAGTACTCCCATTCCAAAGCCCTGATGACACACAAGCGTTTCACTCAACACAGGCAGTAATGGAGTCATCACCAGGCAAGGGCTGGAACTGAGTGCCCTCTAAAGCTGGCTTACATCAAACAACTTAACACTTCCTATTCCCATTACAAAGAATACAAATTCTCAAACATGACACGTGCTCCACCCAAGGCGGTTAACAAGAACCTTCCCTTTGACAGCATCATGGGAAGATCTGGAATTTAGCCACATGAACACCTGGGCAACCTTTGCAACCAACAGCCAAGTGCCTTCATTTCCAGCAAAGCCAAATGATGTTAATTTAATTTATCAGTGGTGTGTCATCCAGGAGGTTTGCCATCAAATTAACACTGGTTCCAACAACTCAATCAGCAACTAACGTCAATGATGGCAGAGCTTCCTCTAAGCGTATTCCATGTGCAATGCCATTGTTTAATCATGCCTTTCCCCCCTCTAGGGATAGGGAAAAGAAGACATTTCAGTGTTGCGTGTTTCATGATGATGATGATTTGGAGGCTGTTTTTAAAGATTAGAACAGGACACTTATAGTTGTCTTATAGTTGTATCCCAGTAGTTTAACTCAGAGTAGACCCCCGATATCAATGGGCCTAAGTTAGCTGTGTCCAATTGTTTAAATGGGTCTATTCTGAATAGGTCTAAAATTAGACACAACCTTTAGAGCTGTCGAAAGTAATCAATGGCATAGCTTTAAAAACGTAGGGTTGTAGCCAGTGCTAGTCCAACTTAGAGCAGACCCACTGAAATGAATGAACATGACTAAACTAGGCCCTTTAATTTCAGGGGGTCTACTCTGAGTAAAACTTAGTGAGATACAACCCATCAATTATCTTTTGATAAATATTTTCCCACTAACTGCATTGGAACATAAAAAAAGAAGAAATAACCAGCATGAGTTTTATGTGTGTATTTTTGGTCTGGGGAAATGAATTTCATGTTTAGAGCTTAGTGAGTTCAAGGGGTCTTATCTCCATTTCCCAGTTGTTCCCCATTGTCCCCAATAAAGCCTCTTGCTTGCCTGGGCAGAGAGAGGTGTGTGAGTTTGAGTTGAAGCTAGCACATGGACTGCCTACTTTGCTTCTGGTCTTACCCACCACAGGCAGGTCATCCTCAGAAAGTTGCCCCAAAGGGAATGTGGCCCTTAGCTGAGAAAGGTTCCTTCCTGGGGTTAGAACATATATATTTAAAATCAGCTTTACATGTCTCTGGTACATTTTGACAGTCTCTGAACAACTTTCCACCAGCTCTTGGCTTCTGCTCTGAAGCATCGCTCTGCAGAAACTGCTACACACCTGTGCCTAATTGTTTATATCTTTGTTTGTTGTTGTTATTGCTCCAAGAAAATAAAAGCGATTAGGAGCTCCATCAATTCAGAGGGTAGGAGGGAAGATGGTTTTGTCCCTTATAATTATTACTTTGTTGATTCCCCCCACCCTGAACATCTTTTTGAGATTAAGTTCAATTAGGAAGCAGATGGCACTGAAATGTCGTCAAACATTTCGGACAGGCAGAAAATTACTGGCTTAATTATGTTAATAATTAAAGTTTATATTTACACCTGATCAGCCAAACAAGGATGAAAATACCAATTTCAGGGTTTGTTATGATCCCTGTCAGGGTGTCAACCTGGAACAGTAATACTTGCTACATCTTACTTTTAGATGTTGCTTTTGCAGCTAAAAAATTTGTTGCAGAAACCTAAAGCAGGGAATGCATACCATTAGGGAATCTTGGAGTTGTAACCTTTGTTATATCAGGTCACAGCCAGCCAGTCACATCTAGACTAGAGATGAGATGAGCAGAAAAGCTTTTACCCTCATAGTTTTTCTCCAGCATGAAAGTGGAGATTCTGAAGGGGAGGAGGTCTCATGAAACCATTAAAAGGTGTGCATAGTTAAACGATGGCATCTGCTTCTACTAGAGGTAGTGATGCTCACCAACCTGGATGTCTTTGAAAGAGGATTATATAAATTCATTGAGAATAAGGTTGTCAATGTCTACTAGCCATCGTGGTTATTGTCTGCCTCTACTGCTGGAGGGAATATGCCTCTGAACACCAGTTGCTAGGATTCACAAATGGGGAGGGGGCTGTAGGGCTCAGGTCTGTCATGTGGGCTTCCCCTAAGCATCTGGTTCATTCTGTTGATGCCCACTTCACAAAATTGTTCTTATCATCCCATTTCCCTAACAGACGTCAATTGGTTTTTACATAAAGCAATGCAACTCGGTTCATAAAGCACTCTGATATTTTCCAAAACCCTGAATTGCCTGGAATTAAGAACATAAGAAGAGCAATGCTGGATCAGGCTGGAGGCCCAACTAGTCCAGCATTCTATTGTCACAGTGGCCAACCCGATGCCTCTTGGAAGCCAGCAAGCAGGTCCTGAGTGTAAAAACACTCTTCCAACTTTTCAGACGCTGATATTCAGAGGCATACCCCTCTAATTCCTGAGGCAGTGAACAGCCACCATGGCTAGAGGCCATTGGTAGTCTTATCCTCCATGAAATTATCAACTTCTCTTCTAATCATGCAAATCGGTGGTCATAACCACATCCTATGAGAGTGAATTGCATTGGGTGGGTGATGTTCTCCCTTTTGTCTTTTCTGAATTTTATTTCTTTATTTTATTTAACAAGATTTATATACCACATAATTATAAGAAAACCTCTCAGAGGTTGACAAAAATATAAAACCAAACATTAAATTACTGATTTAACCAGGTACTTAAAAACAACCAAAAGATTAGTAAAATCAATGGTAGCTAAAATAAATAAATAAAATGCATTTAACTTCTACACATCTGGATAGAGTTACCTAAACAAAAATGTTTTAAGAGGGCTCTACAAAGAGTGTGGAGACGCAGGTGGTGCTGTGTTCTGTCTAAACCACAGAGCCTAGGACTTGCCGATCAGAAGGTCGGCGGTTCGAATCCCCACAACGGGGTGAGCTCCCGTTGTTCGGTCCCTGCTCCTGCCAACCTAGCAGAAAGCACGTCAGAGTGCAAGTAGATAAATAGGTACTGCTCCAGCAGGAAGGTAAACGGCGTTTCCGTGCGCTGCTCTGGTTCGCCAGAAGCAGCTTAGTCATGCTGGCCACATGACCTGGAAGCTGTACGCCGGCTCCCTCGGCCAATAAAGTGAGATGAGAGTCGCAACACCAGAGTCGGCCATGACTGGACCTAATGGTCAGGGGTCCCTTTACCCTTTACCTTTATAGGTGTCAAAGGTCAGCATATAGAGCTGTGCCTTCAGCATATAATGGAAACTGCATAATTAAGGTGCTGGATAGACCTCTCCAGGGCCATCACCATCTCAAACCTCTAAGCGTTGTCTGAAGGGAAGCAGGTGGACTTTCATATATCTGGGGTCTGTGCTATTAAGAGCTTTAAGTACCAGTGTGAGCAGCTTGAACTGGGCCATCAGACAAACTGGCAACAAGTCTATCTGTTTTACAGCAGGAGTTATGTGAGTTCTAAAAAGTTAATACAACTCAGAGGTTCCATGTAGCTGCTGAGGATGATTGCAATGATAGCCACATCACAAAATTGTTTAATTCCCTTTTAAACTGGTATGTGTGACACAGCTCCTGCATGGATAAGCATTGTGCAATCTTGGGATTTTTGTAACCATTCAAGCCAGATTACCTCCGGTCTTAGAAACATAAATGCACAAGGACTTAATCGTCCTAATGGCTATCCTCCAATGTGTTTATTCCAAATCATATTCACTTATTTTATCTGTAAAACCAGCACTTTTGTAAGTCTTCTGCACTTGCAAGCAAGCAGTCCTTTGGTGTGGTAGCAACTACTCTCTAGAACTTGGTTCTAAGTTTAATGATGGACAAATACATTGATTTCAGTTTCTCTCAGTTTCTCATTTTCCAGTCTCCTGTTCTCCACATTTCTGCAGTGTTTTGTGATTATTTTTTGTGTCCTCACAGAAATTTTTGAGGGGAAATGTATATACATATATAGATCACCTGTGTGGGGTAATTAATAAAAGAATATGCACTGGATGCCTACATAAGTGAACTCCAGTAAGAGGGCCCCAGGAGCAGAGTTTTAAAGTCACAAAAGCAAGCAGCTGTGTAGTGTGGAGATTTAGGCTGTTAAAGCTTTTAAATACCCTATTTAAGGCACCAACAGTGCTTCTCTGTTTGCTCCTCTCTCACAATGGATTGGCAAGTTTAAATGCTTTCCTTACAAGCCCCAAAGATCAGATTCGTGCATTGTTCCATGCAGCAGCAAGAAGAACACAGGTAGAAAGTTATTGGTTACAAAACACAGAAAAATACTTCAAGCCCAGATGTGTTGCCCGGTTTGCTTCACATGGTGGAAGTGAATCTGAAGAAGTGTGCATGCACACGAAAGCTCATACCAAGAACTAACTTAGTTGGTCTTTAAGGTGCTACTGGAAGGAACTTTTTTATTTTGATGGTGGAAGTGAGTGATCAAAGGAAGCTTCACTTCTTTCTTCACTGGAGGTGAGAGGGAATGACCTGAGTATAGGAAAACAGCTCTGTGGTCTTAACATCTTCATTCATTAATGCATTAACTAGCCCTAAACTTGGTGGTTATACCTGACCACAATTTTCAACAAAAGTCACAAGCATTTTAGTGCTAATTTCTCTTAATTTACACATTTGTATACAATTTTTCCTCAAGGACCAAAATCTGGGAGACCAGGGTTTGAATCCTCACTTAGTCATGAAGTTCTCACTGTGTGACCTTGGGCCAGTCACTTTCCACATAGGATTGCTGTGAGAATGCGAGTGAGTGGGAGTACCTAGGGGAATATTTACAAAAATTGGACCTTAAATGTAAATTCCAGGTAGGGGGTACTTTGTGACCAATAGTTGGCATTATGAAAGATAAGAGAGTGTGGAAAACTGGGGGAAGGAACTGATGTATCTGCAGACAAATAAGATGTATAAAGAACTGTCATGAAACGCTGAGTAGGAAGTCAGATAGATTTATTGTATATAGTATGGAAAAGAAGATGTAACTGTAAAACTGGAAAAACTCAAAAATAAAAAAAATGATTGTTGTGAGGATAATATAGGGAGAAGGACAAAAATGTACATCACTTTGAGGCCCTTGGAAGAAATATAGTTATAGAAAGGTAAAGGGACCCCTGACCATTAGGTCCAGTCATGGCCGACTCTGGGGTTGCGGCGCTCATCTCACTTTATTGGTCGAGGGACCCAGCGTACAGCTTCCGGGTCATGTGGCCAGCATGACTAAGTTGCTTCTGGCGAACCAGAGCAGCGCATGGAAACACCGTTTACCTTCCCGCCGGAGCACACAGGCTAGAGCGGTACCTATTTATCTACTTGTACTTTGACGTACTTTTGAACTGCTAGGTTGGCAGGAGCAGGGACTGAGCAACGGGAGCTCACCCAGTCATGGGGATTCGAACCGCCGACCTTCTGATAGTTATAGAATTAAATGTAATTAATATAATTACATTAATAGGCACAAGTCTGCAACTGGACCTAATGGTCAGGGGTCCCTTTACCTTTTACCCTAGTACAGTGGTACCTCAGGTTACAGACACTTCAGGTTACAGACGCTTCAGGTTACAGACTCCGCTAACCCAGAAATACTACCTTGGGTTAAGAACTTTGCTTCAGGATGAGAACAGAAATCGTGCTTGGCGGCGTGGTGGCAGCGTGAGGCCCCATTAGCTAAAGTAGTACCTCAGGTTAAGAACATTTTCAGGTTAGGAACAGACCTCCAGAACGAATTAAGTTCTTAACCCGAGGTAACACTGTATATGTATTAAATGGGTTGGGAACTGCATTGCAAAATTTGGAATAGTTGGAATTTCAAAGGATGGGTGTTGATTCAAAGTGTTGATTCAGTAACTTGGCCTTTAAACAGAACTAAACTGAATTTCTGCTCCATCCCTGTCCAAGTTAAACTGTACACACACACAATAGCTCCCATGGCAGTCAGTCCCATCAGCTGGTAAAGAACAAGGGACTTGTGCTGTGCTTGTGGGTTTCCTTTGGGTAGCTAGCTGGCCCCCGTGAGAACAGGATACTGGGCTAAATGGAACATGGGCCTGATCCAGCAGGTTCTTCTTATGTTCTTATATAAGAAGAACCCTGCTGAATCAGGGCAAAGGTCCATCAAGTCTAGCTTTTTATTCCTCCGGTTTCCAAGCAGATGCCAATCAGAAAACTCAGGAGCATTGTTTTTTTTTGTTTTGGTATGTATTGCATTCAGAAATGTTTCCTTTTGACCTTCTTGCCTCTTGGTACCCACAAAGTGCTTTCTTTCTGATTGAGAATGGGCTTCTCCTCTCAGCATCCCTCTTCCCTTTACATATCACTTGAGGTTTGGTGCTTCCAAGGTCAGAGGCAAACAACTTGACCCAAATCCCTTTTAATGAAAAGAAGCTTTTTCCCTGCCATTTGGCTGATAGCAGCCAAAGGAGCTTTCTTCAAGATAATAATAAATATAACCTTGGAGACAGAAACAGCTCACAATGGCTTTGATTCTGTCAGCCCTTCCTGTCTAGAAAGGGACACAATCACTTCTTGGAATTGAAAGGAACGTATTTGCTGCATAATAGTCGATTTAGAACAGCAGGAAAGGCCTCCTTGTACACAACCCATCTGGTGGTGACGGTGAATTCAAGAAGTATGCTGCCCTTACTTCCCAAGGAGCCCAGGGCAGTAAACACATCCATAATGAAGCAATTACATGGAATAAAAATAAAAATAAAATCATTTTCTCAATGAGTGATCTCAGGGTTGCCAGGAACCGTGTCTTTCAACCATGAAATGCCTGGGTAAACAGAAATGTTTTTTAATTTGTTCTGAAAGTCCATAAGGAGGGAAGGAGACAAACCTCACCTGGGGTGCATTCCACAAAAGGGGAATCACAGAACTGGAGAGTTGGAAGGGATCCTGAGAGTCATCAACCACCTGCAATGTAGAAATCTCAGCTAAAGCATCCATGACAAATGGCCATTCAAACTCTGCTTAAAAACCTCCAAGGAAGGAGAGCCAGCCACCTTCTGAGGGAGCCCGTTCCACCACTGAACAGCTCTTACTGTCAGAAAGTTCTTATCTTGCCCAGGGCAACCCAAAGTGACTTGCAACCAAACAAGCACCATAAACCCCAGATAGATATATTAAAACCAAGAGGAAAGAGAAATGCATTTAAAAGATCCCACTCACTTCTAAAAAGCCACAGTATTTTACAGTGGTGCCCCGCAAGACGAATGCCTAGCAAGACTGAAAACTCGCTAGACGAAAGAGTTTTCCATTTTGGAGGTGCTTCACAAGACGAATCTCCTATGGGCTTGCTTCGCAAGACGAAAATGTCTTGTGAGTTCCTGCGGGTTTTTCCCCCCTTCCCCCCCTTTTTCTAAGCCACTAAGCCGCTTATCAGCTGATCCGATAAGCCGATAAGCCGCTAAAAGCCGCTAATAGCGCTAATCCGTCAATGGGCTTGCTTCGCAAGACGAAAAAACCGCTAGACGAAGAGAATCACAGAACGGATTCTTTTCGTCTTGCGAGGCACCACTGTATTTGGAATCTCTTTTCTTGTAACTTGAATCCATTGGGATCTACCCTCTGGAGCATAAGAAAACTTGCTCCATCTTCCATTTGACAGCCCTTTAGATATTTGAAGATGGTTATCCTCTCATTCCTTCTTCTCCAAGCTAAACATACCCAACTCAACCATTCCTCATAAGGCTTGGTTTCCAGCCTTGGTTACCCTTAATCATATGGGTTCTCCTTTGCACATGTTCTAGCTTGTCAATATCTTCCTAAAATTGTGGTGTCCAAAACTGGAAACAGCACTGCACTGACTTACTACTGAAAAGGATTTTCCACAGGTCAATGTCAATTAGGCAGCCCCCAGTGTTGGCACCACCAACGCCTCACTTGTCTATTGTCTGAGATAGTGGATACTGGGGAAGGGAGAGACAAACTTGACCTGACCCATTAGCCAGAGAAGGACCAGTTGCAGGGAACTAGACCTGTCAGTTGCAACGGAGTTCATCCTCCATGTCTTTTCCCCTCTCTGTTATTTGCTCTCTGAGGAACCAGTGAAGCTTTGCAGTTAAAAACCAGGGCATACTCTGTACAGTAATCACTGCTGAAGACCACACACCATCACTACAATTTGTTTGTTTGTTTGTTTGAAGCATGTGTATACAACTCTTCACTGGGGGTTAGGTTATATTCACTGAATATATGAATCACTTCCCATAACAAAAAGTCATGAAGTGATTTACAGCAAGAATGGAATACAGTAACAAAAATACATAAACATATTTAAAACATAAGCAGTACATAAAAAGAAATACATCCTAACAAACTGAAGGCATGGTGGAAAAAAACTGGTATCAAAATTTGTTACTGACTAACATAAATCCATACAGTATATAAAAATAATGTTATGGAATCTAGTAACAATGAAAAGCAAGCTCTTTCCAATATTCAAAGCAAAATAATACAAACACAGTGTATACTGACAAGATACGAATAAAAACTATAACTCACAACATATCAGAGAACCCATAGGAGCCAACTTCTAGGGGTCAAGGTCCCTTCCCACCCCCATAAAATATTTTCCCAAAGTTGTTGGGCCCTGCCATTCAAATGGTGTGCATACATCATGCCTTGTGATCAATTTTCTGGGTTGGAGTTTACCTGCCACCCCAATATTTTATTTAAATTTGCACCCCTAAGAGAACACAGATGTGTTTTGACCTTGGTCTTCCTCCATGGTTTCTGTACCCTGGGCATAAAAACTGTTTGGCATGAAAGCATGAAAGCCTCTTGCCTCATATCTTCTTTCCTTTCCCACCCTTTAGCCTTACCAGTTCTGCTTTTATTTCTGATTTACATTAGGACTGGGGATTCCTTTTCAGCTTGGGAGTTGCTGTACCCTCTACGCAACCCTTTACCAGGGATGGGTGGGCTAGTCCGGTGTCAAACTTGGGTGAAGCCTAGGAAGTCCTAAGGGCCAAATAGAGAGGCCTGGTGTCATGTGCTGGCCCAATGCAAGAACCCATATGGAAAGGCTGAAGGCTGGTCAATGATTGCTAGACCACAGTTAGCTTCTAGTGAGCAACTTGCTCCAGCAAAAGAGGGGAGCAGACTAAGGCCTTTCTTTCCTCTGCCTGCAGACAATATCCTTTAAGCTCCAATTCCTTGTGGAGAACTTAAAAGCTTTTAAGGGCATTCCCTCTGACTTGAAGCTTGCCACTGCTCCTTCATTCCACAACCTCCTCACAGGTGTACTTTCAGCACTGCTGAACTGGTGGTGTGCGGTAAGAGGCATCTGGGTCTTTTGATTCAGGGGAAAGTGTCTGAGAGGGTTCTGGTGTT
Source organism: Podarcis liolepis (assembly GCF_965112155.1). Classification (NCBI taxonomy): domain Eukaryota; kingdom Metazoa; phylum Chordata; class Lepidosauria; order Squamata; family Lacertidae; genus Podarcis; species Podarcis liolepis. Next base: position 46,079,261 of record NC_139570.1, on the reverse strand, counting down.
CTGGGATTTTTCTCTGGGAATTTTTGCCCAACCACTTCAGGGGCTATGGTCTCCTTGTCTTCCACAGTTAGCTTTGATCTCTGACCCAGCCTTGGCTCCCCATCTGGTGCCCTGAAGCTTCTGACTCTGTGTCCAGATCTTTGCTGGATATGGCATATGTGCATGAGATGGCTCCTGGGGGGGGGGCTCTTTTGGCTTGCCAGCCCTGATTTATATTCTTCATGCCCAGCATCAGCACTTGAAAGCATTGGGAGTGTGCAGGAGCCCCAGTGTCCTGGAAGGACCCAATGCCACAGCTGTCTATGATGAGTAGCATTGAGTTGTATCCCATGTTGTTGTACTCAGAATAGACCCATCAGAATTGATGGGCTTTGCTAACATGGGCCCATTCATTTTAGTGGGTCCACTATGTGTACGACTGGTACTGGATACAACCTATGGTCCTGGATTAGGATCACTAGGAGTGAAGTTGAAAGCAACAATTTCTCTCTGAAATATACTGGAAAACAGAACATCTTAGGATATTCTGCGAAAATGGAATGGCAGCTGTCTGGAAAACTGGTGGTGGAATCAGCTGTGCCACTGTTACCTGCAGCAGATGCAAAAGCTGAGTTGAAGCCATCAAATCAAATCAAGAACACACAAAAACCAATAAGAAACAAAATTCATCTGAGTCTAATGAATGAGAAATGAAACAAATGCAATTTTAGTGAATGAATGATGAAACTAAAATGGGTTACAGTCATGAAAACCAATGGGGTAATATACAAACAAAAAATCTTGCAAGCTCCTGGCATTCATTCAGATAAGCAACAGATTGCTGGATGATTTTTTTCTCTCTGTCTCTCCCTCCCTCCCCCCTCCCAACTATGTTTCACCACCACTCAAAATTTGCAAAGGCGCACAGAATCTCCATTGCTTGTTGATCAGTCAAAATGGCAGACAACACAAGTTGGGAATCTCAGGCCAAGGAGCTGAATGCAGATCCTCAGAACTCTTCCACACATCCCTCTTTGACCCTACTGCTTTACACCCCAAGTGCTCTTGCCTGGCTAGAATGGGGCTTGAACTCTGATCAGTGAATAAATAATTTCTGCACTTTTTACATCTGAATTTGGCATACTTGAAGCCTGCAATTTATGTGGGGATTACATTGTGAGAATTGTGACTAAAGCAAAAATTGCACAAAGTCAAAACACATTGGGTGGGATTGCCAAAGTCATTCCACTCCTTTTAAAATGTTAAATATTTTTTGCCATGAATGCAAAGCTGAATGTTAAATGAACATAAATTGTGGGCTTACTATATATACCTAAAAGCAACCCTTATGACTAATACTGTGCTTTAATCGTTGTAACCTTATGGTGTCCTGAGACCTTATGGTGAAGAAGGGTAACAAAATAATTGTTGTTGTTGGCCCTCTGGCTGGAAAAGGTTTTCCAGCCGTGTCATACAACCATTCTGCAACTTTAAATATGGAAGTCATGCAACTTGCACACAATGGCTTTACGCTTTTAAGTAGCCCCCAAATGAGCAATGTATCAAAGTGTTTCTCGTCTGTAACTTCTTCATTTAATGGGTTAACAACCACTTGGAGAAAAAGAAAGGACCCATTAATACCTATGAACTTTGCTATAAAAGTTAATTATTATGATTATTATCTGCCTAAAGCAAAAGCCAGTCCGGACCGGAAAACAGTAACAATGAATAGGTTTACCTTAGCTCCCATTAGGGATGCTTCCATTAGAATTTATCTCCAGATTCAAGAGTGTTGATGGATTACTTGTTCTTTTCAACATAGAACCAGTGCACAATGGATTATCAGTTGTTGTTTGGGGTTTTTTAGTTCATTTCCTGCCCCCCCCCCGACATTCCACCCTTTGGCTTGTTGAAGCAGTGCTAAAACAAGACAGGGGACCTCAGGCTCAGGGAATAATTGTGGCCCACTAGGTCTCTCTTTCTGGCCTCTGGGACTGAGGGCTGTTTTTGTATTGAAACCAGGGTTGGGATACATTTTTCAGCCTGAAGGCCACATTCCCCTCTGGGCAACCTTCTGGGGACAAAATGTCAGTGACAGGAGGGTTAAGAGGAGTCCTGAGGGCAACCTTCTGGGGACAAAATGTCAGTGACAGGAGGGTTAAGAGGAGTCCTGAGGGCAACCTTCTGGGGACAAAATGTCAGTGACAGGAGGGTTAAGAGGAGTCCTGAGGGTGGCAACAGGAGAATGGGCCTTTTCTATGGTGCTCCCTGCTTGTAGGATGCTCCCCCGAGGAAGGCCTAAAGATGCCTAAAGATATGTAAGTGGACAAACAGTGCAGCTCCTTGAGCAAAGATGTAACATCTCCTCAGGGCACCTTCATTACATAGCTTTAGGTACCAGGTGAAAACATTCTTCTTCTTGCAGGCCTTTGGCAAATTAAGCAACCTGTGGCCTTTTAAACTGTGGAAGAGGGTATTGTTTCTGTTTGCTATTATGCTATATAATTTTGTGTTTTCATATAGAAAACCACTTTGTGATCTTGAAATAAGGACAGTATAGAAATCTAATAAGTAAGTAAGTAAGTAAGTAAGTAAGTAATAATAAAGAGACAGGGCAATGATATTCTATATAGTGCAGATTAAATAACTAATACATTGCTCCTAAATAAAGGTTAATAAACCTTAATGAAGATAAATGAAACCACAACATGCTAATATGTTATTTGCTGCCTCATTTAACTTTCACTCCTTGGATTATGAACGGCTTAACTATCGTTAAGCAGTCAATATGGTTATTCGTAAAGGGTGTTAAAATCTGTATTTATGTAATCCATACACCAACAAAGGGGGTGGGCGAAGATGTAGTAAGAATCCTAAACAGGGCAGGCTTAATTAAACATAAAGATAAAAGATGGTGCATCTATAAATTCATTGCATTAAATAACTCGTCATATATTTACTAAAAGAGTATTGTTACACTTTCAGTTTGACTGCTTTCAGTTTTTCAGGATTGACACCCCATGTTTATTTCTTTTTCTTTTTCACACAAAAAGTCTATGAGAGATATCCAGTCTTTAACAAATGTTAACAATGATTTTTCTCTGATTAAACATGTTGATTTTGCCACCTCAGCTAACAGCCCTTTTTCTACTGGTGCCCATAATGGGTCCTTCCATCTTTGTGTATATAAAAGTCTTGCAGCTGGAATCATATATTGTAACAAAGTTGCATAGTCCTTTTCTAACCGTATATCCATGTCCCAGCAGGAAGAGTTCTGACTTCACCTGAAAATCAATCTTCAAAATTCTCCATATCAAAGTATGTATTTGTATCCAATGTTTTTTGGCTTTTTTGCATGTCCACCAAGCATGATAAAATATCCCTTCATGTTCTTTACATTTCCAACACATATTTGGAATATTTTTTACACATTCTGAATAAATTCTCAGGGGTTCAGTACCAACGGAACATCATTTTATTTAAAAAAATGTCATAACACAGTATATATTTTAACCTTTTAGTCCACATATGTTCACATTGTGCCATCTGTATACCCCAAATTTCTTGCCCATTTAGTAATCATGCAATCTTTTCCCCCTTGTATTTCACAATTCAGTAATTTATACATTTTCACAATATGTTCATCATATATATCTAACTTAACTTTGAAAATTGTCCTTTTTTGTTCTATACCAAAAGTCTTTTTATCCAACTTAAAACTCTCAGCCAATTGCAAATGAGCAGACCATTGGAGACTGTAACCTTCTGTTATTGTTCCCTTGGTTTAATTTCACAGTCTCTGTTCTACACTAATAATTCCAGATATGTCAACCATTTCTCATTACCTATTGTCTCTCTTCTATGAAACACTTGTGTTAAAATTCATATAAAACCTAGATTTGTATCCATTCCAGACTCTCAATACAGAACATCTAACAAAATGATTTTTGAAGTCCACATCAACTTTAACCTTCTCATACCACATATATCCATGTCATCCAAACCTTAAATCATGACCTTCTAATTCCAAAATTCTCATTTTTTTCCTTTTTAGTCTCCCATACTAAGCAACAAGCTGCAAATCAGGAAGTCCCAGTCCTCACCTTTCTTTCGCATCTTGCAGTACTTTCATTTTAACTAATGGCTTTTTGTCATACAAACTTAGATAAATCTCTCTGCCATTCTTTAAATGGTAAATCATTATTCACAATAGGTATTGTTTGAAATAGAAACATCACTCTAGGCACAACATTTATTTCTATCACTGAAATTCTATCAAGCAACAACTATTTTAACTTGTCCCATCTTGACATATCTTTTTTAAGTTCAGCCCATGTTTTGACATAATTATTTTGAAACAATGTACAGTTCATATTTGTCATGGTTTTACACAAGTACTTTTATTTTTAATTTGAAACCCTTTTTTCTCCATCAAAACCTTCTGATCTTCTCTTGTCATATTCTTTGTTAACATCTCCCCCCTTGATGGTTAATATTAAAGCCTGCTAGTAAAGAAAAATATTTCTGTTTATCCATAAGAACTCCTACTGCCTGAAGTGGGTTTTCTTAAATTAACATCAAATCATCAGCAATTGCTCTTAATTTATATGTTTCCTTTTAAATCTTTATTCCCATTATTCTCTCATCTTGTCTAATGTCTCTAAGCAAGATATCTTAGACCAGGATGAAAAGTCACAGATTTTAATGGGAATCCTTGCTTTGTCCCCTTCTGTATATCACAGGGTTTAATCTAATCTCCATTTTCTATTATCTGTGCTGTTTGTGTTGTTTAAATTGATTTTACCCATTTAATATATTTTTTCTAAAGTTCATTTCTTGAAAAACTTCCAACAAAAATACCCAGTTCAGATTGTCAAAGGCCTTTTCTGTACCCAAATAAATCAGAGCAGCTTTCTTTTCATTATGATGATTCAAATATTCCAAAATGTCTAATGCATTTCTCTTAAATGTCTGTTAGGCAAAAATCGATGTTGATCATCGTGAATAAGGCCCTGTAGAATCTATTTTAATCTTTCAGCCGATATCAATGTAAATAGTTTATAGGTATTATTCAGCAATGAGATAGGTCAATCATTTTTCACTAGTCACATCTTGAATCTCTGTAGGCATAAGTGTAATATTGGCCCCTCTCCAGCTGTCTGGTATTTTACCACTTTGTAAGATATCATTCGTTGTCTGTTGCAAGGACTGTAGGAGTTCCTCTTCAAAAGTTTCATAGTAGACAGCCAATAATCCATCCAGACCCTGTACCTTTCACACACACACACACTTTTTAATAGCATCACATAGCTCCTGAATAGTTATAGGATGATTCATTATTTGTCTTTGATAATCAGAAAGTTTTGGTAGTTGTTGTCTCTGCAAATATTCAGTTATTTTTCATTTAGATAATATTTGACCTTTATACAATTTAGAGTAATAGTGATGAAATACCCTTTTCATATTTGTCATATCTGTTATTACAGTGTTCCCTTCTTGTAATTTCAATATCACCTTCTCTTTTTCTTTTCTCAGTTATTATGCTATTTACCAGGTTTATTAGCAAATTACTTTTTTGTGCATATTTCAATGTTCTTTCTATCTCCTGTGTTGTTAGCATAGATTTGTATTCGTTGGTGGTGGTTCCAGCTCTTTTTCTTTTTTTACTAATTTCACACAGAATCTTTTGTATTTTCTCCAGTTTCTCTTTTTTAAGTTGAGAGTTATGTTGTATAAAGTAATGGGAGAGAGAATTCCTGAAGTCCGAGTTGTGAAAACTGCAGTCAGGACCTTGAAATGGTTTTGAGGTGTTATCTTCTGAGAAAAACTTTCAAAACAGGACCTTATCTGGAAGCCTGTTGTTTGTCAGCTGCTCAAAGCATTTTTCAATATGATAATTATTATGTTTGTGCTATATGGTTCTTTGTAAACCGCGTTGAAATGTACACTGCAATTGCAGTGATATTTTGTCAAACTTTTTTGTAGTGCCAAAATTCTCTTTATCAATACGTTGTTGTTACAGTTATGTACCTCTCAGCAGTTTTTGTGCTTGTTATATATACTGTAGGGACGCGGGTGGTGCTGTGGGTTAAACCACAGAGCCTAGGACTTGCTGATCAGAAGGTCGGCGGTTCGAATCCCCACGATGGGGTGAGCTCCCATTGCTCGGTCCCTGCTCCTGCCAACCTAGGAGTTTGAAAGCATGTCAAAGTGCAAGTAGATAAACAGGTACCGCTCTGGCGGGAAGGTAAACAGCGTTTCCGTGCGCTGCTCTTGTTCGCCAGAAGTGGCTTAGTCAGCTCCCTCGGCCAATAAAGTAAGATGAGTGCCACAACCCCAGAGTCGGCCACGACTGGACCTAATGGTCAGGGGTCCCTTTACCTTTACCTCTCAGCAGTTTTTGTGCTTGTTATATATACTGTAACTGTGTGAGCTTTACAACTGTGTGAGTAGGAAGCTTCATACCAAGTGAGATCAAGCTCTCCCGGTATTGATGCAGGGGTCTTTCCCAGCTAAACTTGGAAATTATAGCTACTGAACCCAGGATTTTCTGTATTCAGACCAGGCTTCCAGCTAGCAAGGTGTGGCACTTTCTTATATTAGTATGTTAATAATGCAATGCTTTATTATGCAATTATTGGAATGTAATGTTAAAGTGCTGTCTAAAATGGATATTACTGAAATGGGAAAGAAAATGATGAGCAAATATGATCTTCAGTAATACACTGGGCAATAGATATTGTTTATAATATAGATATGGAAGTGTGGGAATGACTGTGAATTACGGATCTAAAATTTACAGCATGCTATCTATGGTTTAAGAGAAAAGTATATGAAACTGTTATATAGATGGTATCTAACAGCGAGCAAACTGGCAAAAAATGTATAAATCAAAATCAAATAAGTGTTGGAAATGCAAAGAGAAAGAAGGTACTTTCTATTATATGTGGTGGTCTTGTAGTAAGGTTAAAGCTTACTGGGAAATTATATATAATGAATTGGAAAAGATGTTTAAAATAACATTTGTAAAAACAACAACAACCAGAAGCTTTTCTTCTGGGAATTATAGGGGTAGAACCACCTAAATAGTATAGCAATTTATTCGTGTATGTGACTACAGCGGCAAGAATGTTATTTGCCCAAAAATGGAAAGAGGTCCCGACCAAAGAAGAATGGATACTAAAACTCATGAACTATGCAAAAATGGCAAAACTTATTGGAAAAATAAGAAATCAAGATAACAATTTTTTTTATAAAAGAATGGAACTCGTTTACCGAATATTTACAAACTAACTGTAAACACTCACATTCAGCCTAACCTAAAGATACAAATGAGGAAGAGGAGAAAACAGAGCATACCACCTTGTGCTCCTTGAAGGAGAGGTGAGCTATAAATGTAAAAATAAATAAAAATGTATGTATGTATGTATGTATGTATGTGGCTTTTAGTTCATGTGTCCAATTCTTTATTTCAGCCTTCAGTTGCCGCTGACTTAAAGGTGCAGCTATATCCCCCCCCCCCAGTGTTCACCTTTGTGTGTGTGAGGGTGCGTTTTTTGGGGGTGAAATATACTCAGAGTCGCAAAGTGATTTCATGCTCTTTATTCAGCTCATAGTGGTGAGGAGGAATGAATGAATGTCCCCTCACAGTATCTGCTTTATATACATTATTTACACAATGGGCTGCACATGATTGGCTAATTCCGGAATTCTACTGTAAGCCAATCAGGTTGTGGATTCACTTCTATCTGGAGCAGGATTGGGTGGTTCCTGCCAACCAATCATACTGCTGCATTGTTCTAGGACCAATCAGACTGCTGCATTCTGAATCCTATTGTTCTAGGACTAATCATACTGCTGCAATTTGGATCCTATTGTTCTAGGACCAATCAGACTGCTTCAGTTTGGATCCTATTCAACTCAGTACATAACAGGGGGGTGGGTGGCTTTGCTTCATGCAGAAAAAAATGAAGCAGCAATGAATCTATTGGTGTACATAATTTATTTATTTATTGTTTTTTGAGGGAGGAAAAGAAATGACTATCTAACTTCGATCCCCCCTCCCCCAAACAAGAGTTGAACTAGGAGAAGTTCCCTCAAGATTAGTTCCAACTCCAGTCAAAGTGATTAGATTTAGAAAATGTGTCACTTCACTTATAATGCAATGGAGCTACCTTCCGTTCCCTTTCACATCCCTTTTCAAAAGTGAGGAAAACCTGAAAATGAAAATCAATGACAGCTGATCATCCTGTATTTCCTAGCTGTATACATGAATTCACAACAGCAAAACCACCTTTATTAATTCTTTTCTTACAGTTTTTGCACAGCAGATGGCAAATGTTTCTCCCTCTCTCACACCCTGATCGTCCACAAATGTAATTAGTTCCCCTCCCCACCTTCCCTGGCGAGATTCATCTTATGTTGTAATGATAGTGTGAAACTGGAGTGGAGGAGATCTTACATGAAACTTTATTATGGTTACAATAAAGTAGCTTTCCCATTGCTAATTTCCACTCTCAGCATGCGGTTAGGCCTTGGAAAGCCTGGCAGTGATGAAATGTTAACCCCATATGTAACAGTGATGGGTAAAGTTAGCTCTAGGGGAGGTTTGTACACGGGCGAACTCACTGAGGAGAAATGCTAAGCATCATATCATTGTGAAGGGTTTGTGGCAAATTCACCCCTGCTAAAAAGCAGGAGAGAAAATTTATGTAAAAGATGCACATGTTTGGACAAATGCACTGGAAAACATTGGAAAGTGCATAAAAATATGTGTTCATAGCACATCTGATTTAAATATGGATTTTTCATGCCTTCTTCTTCTTCTTCTTTTTTAAATGCTCAGAACTGAAAAGGACCATGACTGATTGCTAGTGAGTTTGAAAACAGGGTGAAATTTAGCTGTTCAGTCCATCCCTAGTTTAAAACTATCCAATCAAAAATTCAAGATAAGAACTTTAAGGTCAAGGTTAGAGTTTTGACAGGGGAGGTGGCTTGAACTTCTGTTCTGAAGTCTTGATAAATGTTCATCATGAAAGTGAAAGCAACCATCCTAGGAGAGATCTGCCCAGTGATGACTGGTGAATGTTGGAGCTGGTGGGGCAGCTAAGTGGTGGTGGGGTCAAGGGTCACTCGAGGTGGTGCTTTCTTTAGTGTAGTTCTAAGGGTGCTTGCAGTTCAAAGACCCCCCAAAACATACTAGAATCCACCTGCTTTATTTTAGTTACTCTGTCCATCTAGCAGAAAATTGAAAAAGTCATACTGAGTCAGGCTGCTGGACAGCACAGCTTAGCTGGGCTTCCACCGACTGGCAGTGATTCTTCGAAGTCTAAGGCAGGAGTCTATCACAGCTCCCTACCAGATATTATCTCAATGGGAAGCATTGGGGAATAAATTTCAGACCATCTGCACACACTTCATGTGCTTCCTCGGTAAACTGTGATCCCTCTTTCTTAGTGTAGGACATGTTCCTGAATTTTATATCTGTGAAAGATCAATTATTTATGGCAGGGTTGTTGTTGGTTTTTAGCTGACCATATTTAATCAATAAGTCGAAAAAGAAGAACCATCATCATAGCTTGTTATAGTTCTCGAGAAAATGATGTTTCTGGAAGCAGTTTGTCCCCCAGCCCCACCTGGGGACGTTGGGTTTCCAACCAGGAACTTTCTGCATCCAGATTATGTGCTCTGCCACTAAGCTTCATTCCCACCCCAGATGTAGATGACCACTTGCATGTTAAGTCCATGTTCTGCAGAGCCAGGGCTCCATATCAGGACTACGTTGTGCCTGAACTGAAAATGATTCTGAGCCAGAGACAACCAAGATGTCCTGGGTCTGCAGAGCTAATGGGCAGCATATTCTTGTTTCTGACATAACTCAGAGGAGCAAGGGTTACCTGAAGTTTGCTCTTCCTGTCACCCAGAAAGAACATCACAGGAAACTTGCTCCAGAAAAGCAGCTGGAGTAGCAGTTACAGACTTGCCTCACCCCTCTTCTTGCTGGAAAGGACACTTAGAATAACTTTAGTTACAGATAGGTAGCCGTGTTGGTCTGCCATAGTCAAAACAAAAAAATTCCTTCCAGTAGCACCTTAAAGACCAACTAAGTTAGTTCTTGGTATGAGCTTTCGTGTGTATCTGAAGAAGTGTGCTTGCACACGAAAGCTCATACCAAGAACTAACTTAGTTGGTCTTTAAGGTGCTACTGGAAGGAATTTTTTTGTTTAGAATAACTTTGTAACTATGAATTAATGCCCTAGTTTGCTTATTCCCCCCTCCTCTGCACCAATCCCTTTTCCTTTTGTGTCGTTTCATTTCAGATTGCAAGCCTGAGGGAAGGGACTGTTTTATTATCAATCACAGTATGATGCTCTGAGAGCATTTTTCACCTGAAGTGAGGTAAAAATAAAGTAAACTAACAAATAAGATGGAGGACAGCAATTAAGAGTGAAAGTGGTATGAGATAATAGCTGTCTCTGATTAACCAATGGGCTTTTAGTTAATGGGTTGACCCAGAACCTACATATTTCCCCTCAGAAAGAAAGGCTGGATATCATCAAATGGAGCCACTAAGAGTTCAAAAGGCTCCAAACAGCATATGGGGGACGGGGGACGGGATTCAACTCCATTTAATCTTCTGCCTCCTCCTTGTATTTGAAGGGCTTTGCATCTGATGATTATTACCTTAGCAGCTTTGTATCAGTGGAAGGTTATTTCTCTCTCTCTCTCTCTCTCTCTCTCTCTCTCTCTCTCTCTCTCGACTTCTCATTTTGTTTTTAAGCTTCCACTTAGCGGATGCATAATGCGTTGTGCCATACTCAAAACGAATGCTGTTATCTGATTTGGAGTTTAATGTCTGAACGTCCTCAAGCTGCTTTATCTAAAGATCCTGCCTGCATAATTGTGTACTTAGAATTCAACAGCTGTGTAATAGGGAGGAAAAGGGCTCCAATGTTCTATCTGGAATTCCAGAAATGATACTTCCAAAACAAGCACAGGGGGAGGGGAGGAAGCAAGTGATCACAGCGACTCTATTTAGCTGGGTTGAGAAGCAGCTTCTTGATGGGCTTGGAAGAAAGGAACATTATGAAGTTCTTATTGCACATTTACACACACAGAGAGAGAAAACATAGAGCTGGAAAAAGGTGAGTAAAATAATGAAGGAGGTGGAAACACATTTCCTATAAGAAAATTCAACGTGCTGGTACTGCCGTATAGAGTCCTATTCAGCTTCAGATCAGGATACCTAAAATATAATCTCAGCCTATCAAAGCATTCTGTCGTGAGAGGGTCTCTAAAGACACCATGTAGAATGTAGAAATTGGACATTTAGTGTTAAATTGTGGTGCCCAGAAATGGACACAGTATTCCAGCTGTGGTCTGTCCATAGCAGAATAGAGTGGTACTATTACTTCCCTCGATCTGGGCGCTATACTTCTGTTGATGCAGCCTAGAATAGCATTAGCTTTTTTTGCTACTGCATCACACTGTTGACTCATGCAAACTTGTGTTCCACCAAGACTCCCAGATCCTTTTCACATGTACTGCTAGTAAGCCAGGTGTCCCCATCTTATATTGGTGCATCTGGTTCTTCCTGCCTAAGTGCAGACCTTGCATTTGTCCCTACTGAAATTAATATTGTTAGCTTGCACCCAGTTCTCCAATCTGTTAAGGTCATTTTGAATTCTGATTCTGTCTTCTGTGGCATTAGCTACCCCTCCCAGTTTGGTGTCATCTGCAGATTTGATGAGCATCCCCTCAATTCCTTCATCCAAGTCATTTATAAAGATGTTGAACAACAATGGGCCCAGGACAGAACCCTGCAGCACCCCACTTGTCACTTTTTTCCAGGATGACGAGGAACCATTAAGGAGTACTCTTTGGGTTCGGTCAGTCAACTAGGTACAAATCCACCTAACAGTTACCTTGTCCAACCCACATTTTACCAGCTTCCTCAAAAGAATATGAGTGACTTTGTCAAAGGCCTTACTGAAATCAAGATACACCACCATGTTCCCAGCATTCCCCTGCTCTACCAAGCTTGTAACTCCATTAAAAAAAAAAAGTTTATCAGGCATGACTTTTTTTTGAGAAACCCATGCTGGGTCTTCGTAATCACAGCATCCTTTTCTAAGTGCTTACAGGCCAACTGTTAAATTATCCAATTTCCTGAAATTGATGTCGAGCTCACCAGTCAGTGTTACCTGAGTCTTCTTTCCCCCCTTTTGAAGATGGGGAGAATATTTGCCTGCCTCCAGCCTGTTCTTCAAGAATTCTCAAAAGATCATAGCCAAAGTCTATGAGATTACATCTGCAAGCTCCTTTAGTTCTCTTGGATGCAGTTCATCAGGACCTGGAGATTTGAATTAATTTAAAGTATCCAGGTGTTCCATTACTACCTCTTTTCCTGTCTTGGGCTGCAGCTCCCTCCTTACATCATTTGTTATGTTATCACCAGGTTGGGCATCACTTTCCTTTTGGGTGAAGACAGAGGCAAAGTAGGTGTTGAGTAGTTCCACCTTCTCTCTGTCATCCCATAGCATTTCTCTGTCTTCTCCATGCAGAGGACCTACCATTTGCTTGTTCTTTCTCTTGCTTTAAACATAGCTGAAGAAACCATTATTATTATTTCTAACCTCTCTTGCAATCCTGAGCTCATTCTGAGCTTTAGCCAGCCTAACCTTCACCATGCAACTGCTGGCTACTTGTGTATACTCTTCCTTTGTGATTTTCCTTCTTCCATTTGTTATACATGCCCTTCTTAACTCTCAGCTTATCTGTAAGCTCCTTATGCAGCCACACCAGTTTCTTTAGATGTCTCCCACTTTTCTTGTTGAAATTGTCTACATTTGGGCCTTCAATATTTCTCCTTTTAGAAACTCCTGTAAATCTTGGATGCTCTGTTTGAGCATTTCTGACCATGGGATCTCACCCAGTAGCTCCTTAAGCTTTTTTAAACTGGTCTTCTTAAAGTCCAGAGTGCCTGTCCGACTACTCTCAGCTTTCCCTTCCCTGTGCATCATGAAACCCAGGAGGACATGATCACTTCCTCCCAAGTTTCTGGGTACTTCCACTTTGTCCATCAGTTCCTCTCTGTTGGTGAGGAGCAGGTCCAAGATAGAAGATCCTCTTGTTGCTTCTTCTACCTTCTGAGAAATGAAATGGTTGGTGACACAGTGGGGGAATTTGTTGGACTTTTAGCTTCAGATGGGCTTATGTACAGTTTAGGGTATTTTGTCTGCTTCAAGTTGTCCAGTACAAAAAGACATCCTTGCCTTGCTTCAGCTGGGTGCCTCAACAACTTCAACATTGTCATTACTAAGATGCAACAGATGCTCTCAGCATATTGTAGACATTTCCAAAATGTCAATATGTTCCTAGTCCATCATAAGCACCTGAACATGGGATCAGTATATTGCTATGCTTTCGCCTCGTAAGAGTATATTAGGTAACTACTATACCATACAGATCTCTGGAACACACCATTCAGTCTAGTAAGAGGAGAGTTTTCATATGAAATGTCTTGTTCTGGTCTGACGCCGGCTCAGCCACTTCAGGACAACAGAGTGAACAGCTTGCTAGAACAAAGAGAACCTACCATTTGCTTGTTCTTTCTCTTACTTCAGACATAGCCAAAGAAACCTTTATTATTATTATTATTATTTCTAACCTCTCTTGCAACCCTGAGCTCATTCTGAGCTGTAGCCAGCCTGATGTTCCCCCTGCAACTGTTGTCTGCTCATGTATACCCCTCCTTTGTGATTTCCTGTTTCTTCCATTCCTTATACATGCCCTTGTTAACTCTCAGCTCATCTGTAAGCTCCTTATGCAGCCACACCGGTTTTCTTAGATGCCTCCCACTTTTCTTTCTTGCATTTGGGCCTTCAAAATTTCTCCTTTAAGAAACTCCCATCCTTCTTGGATTCCCTTCTCATTGAATATATCTAACCATGGGAACACACTGAGTTGCTCCTTCAGCTTTTTGAAATTGGTATCTGACTATGCTCAGTTTTCCCTTGCCTATGTATCCTGAAACCCAGGAGATCATGATCATTTCCTCCCAAGTTTACAAGTACTTCCGCATCATTGATCAGTTTCTCCCTGTTGGTGAGGACCAGGTCCAAGATAGATGATCCTCTTATTGCTTCTTACACTCTCTGGGAAATGAAATTGTCAGCAAGGCAATGGAGGAATTTGTTGGACCTTACATTCTTGGCAGAGTTTGAGTTCCAACAGATATTGGGGAAATTGAAGTATCCCATGACTACTATATCTCTCAATTTGGAATGTTTCATAATCTGCTTTTCAGTGCCTCTTGAAGACCTTCATTTCCAACAAGCTTTGGAAGTGAACATTTTTATTGTTATTTCCTACTCTGTATCTGTGTTAGACTTGAAATTGGTTGTTATATATGTTTTTATTGTTGCACTGATCCCTAGACAGGCAAGCTGAGAATGAAGAACAGGGAGTACTATTTCACCAGGCCCCATGCCAGCGCAGAGCTCAGGTGCTGAGTTGTCTTATCTTTTATCTTTATTTTTTAAAGTAAGTGCCTACTCTTTGTAGAACAGGAGATACAAAGCAAATGTGCAGGCACAATTCTAACCAATTGCTGTGTAAGAAATGATATTCTACCCCCCTTCCACTGATTTCAGCCAATGAGTAGTCACAGCTGAGACAGGTGTGTGCTATAGGGATATCTGAGAGTCACACAGGCACCAAGAAGGACTAAAATATGTTGCAACATTCTATGTAAAATGGACTTCCTTGTTCATTTTAAAGTCTCCGCCTAAGTAAAGAAGTGATGGTTGCCGAGAGAAAGCAATTGAGAAATCCGGAATTTTAGCGTACCTGTGAGTAGTATGCATCCTGTTCTAGTCTTGCAGAAGAACCATAGGGCAACAAGGTTGGAGTTGGATTGAGGACTTTTGAACCTCTGCCTCCATTCAACTTCTCCAAAGTATGACAGTTCTTCAAGGGCAAAAACCCTGGGCTGCAGATGGATTTGTTTGCTGCTTGGTCTCTTGACTCAGTGCACTGAGTGGGCAGCTGAGAGTAGTAGGGAGATGTGGTTGTTCAGAACAGTGTCTGTGGGGGGTTCCAGCTCTTGGTCTAAAGACTCAGGTGCTGGGGGTGGGGGTTGAAGAATCTGTTAATTTTTCAGGTCTTAAATTCAGTTCTCCACAATTTGCAGTAATTTGTTCAATTCTCGTGAAAAGTCACCAACATTTCATAACAATTTTTGCCTGCTAAACACACCTTTTCTATGCGGTATTGGCTAATATCTACATTTTACAGACACTTTCCTGTAATATAATGTGTGTGTGCTATTTCCACCAATATATGCACACTTTCCCCTGCCATATTCATTTTTGTAAACATTAGTTGAAAAGCTATATTGCAAAATTGGGATAGCTGTGAATTTTGAAAGAATAACTGCTTTGGTTCTTATATTGTTTCAGAAAGTGTGAATTTGATAGGTTCACCTTTACATGCATTGAATTTGATCCAGTGGTATCCTGCTCACCAGCCTCTGGTTTAGAGACATGGAGCTCAGAGTCCAAAAACCCAATCTCACTCTTCAGTCTCTGACTCAATGACGTGGTCCTTCCTAAATTCAAGCTCATTATAGGGTTGCCATATTTCAAAAGGTGAAAATCTGGACACAAAAATTGTTGACCTTTTTTTGGCAAAATTTCACAATTAAGTTTTTGAACTTTTGATATGGAAGATTGCCATATGTCCAGATTTTCATGGACATTCCAGTGATTTCCATCCAGACACTGCTTCCGACTACTGTATTCTGACTATGTCTGGGAAATTCTGGGTGTATGGCAAACCTAGGTAAAGGACGATTTCAGTGCAGAGTTCAAGGTCCTAGTTTTGGTTCATAAAGTCCTGCATGGGTTGGGACCAAGGATATCTGAGAGTTAGTCTCATCCAATCAATTACTGTGCTCTGCAGGTTAGGGACTCTTGCAGATGTGATCTTATCATATGTCCATTTTACTTAATGTAGTGTTGTGCTACCCACCCTTTGGAATTTCCTGCCCTGAATATTAGACAGGTATTGTTTTTCTGGCACATTCCTCTTCCAACAAGCCTTTTAATTTGAGATCATTATTCCAGTGCCTGTATTAGAATTCTTACTGTTGTTGTTGTTTAGTCGTTTAGTTGTGTCCGACTCTTCGTGACCCCATGGACCAGAGCACGCCAGGCACTTCTGTCTTCCACTGCCTCCCACAGTTTGGTCAAACTCATGCTGGTAGCTTCGAGAACACTATCCAACCATCTCGTCCTCTGTCATCCCCTTCTCCTTGTGCCCTCCATCTTTCCCAACATCAGGGTCTTTTCCAGGGAGTCTTCTCTTCTCATGAGGTGGCCAAAGTATTGGAGCCTCAGCTTCACGATCTGTCCTTCTAGTGAGCACTCAGGGCTGATTTCCTTCAGAATGGATCGGTTTGATCTTCTTGCAGTCCATGGGACTCTCAAGAGTCTCCTCCAGCACCATAATTCAAAAGCATCAATTCTTCGGCGATCAGCCTTCTTTATGGTCAAGCTTTCACTTCCATACATCACTACTGGGAAAATCATAGCTTTTACTATATGGACCTTTGTTGGCAAGGTGATGTCTCTACTTTTTAAGATGCTGTCTAGGTTTGTCATTGCTTTTCTCCCAAGAAGCAGGCGTCTTTTAATTTCGTGGCTGCTGTCACCATCTGCAGTAATCATGGAGCCCAAGAAAGTAAAATCTCTCACTGCCTCCATTTCTTCCCCTTCTGTTTGCCAGGAGGTGATGGGACCAGTGGCCATGATCTTCGTTTTTTTGATGTTGAGCTTCAGACCATATTTTGCGCTCTCCTCTTTCACCCTCAATAAAAGGTTCTTTAGGCATCGAGCTGGAGCCCCTGTACAATTCTAATGAGCAATACATTTTCCATAATATCCTAGCTAGACTAAAGGATGTCGAGAGACAAAATATTATGGCAGCTGTAAACAAAATTTGCTCCCCCATATTCTATGATTTAAATATCTTAGATAGCAGAGTCAATTACGTCACTAAATTAATAATCCCAGCCCAACGTAGGGCTTTTATGCTGGCCCGGTTGAATGTCTTTCCCTCAGCATTTGTCTGGGGAAGATATCAAAACATCCCTAGAAACAAGAGATTCTGCAGATGCTCTATGAATGTCCCGGACACTGTAGAGCATATTCTCTTTCATTGCCCATTGTACAGTACGCTCCGTCAACGCGTGCTGTCCCCTCTTTTGGGTGGTCTGGAACCCCAGCAAGGTGAATGTGCGGGATTCTGCCTATCCGACGTTGACCAAAGGGTAACGGCGGGGGTAGCCGAGTTTTTGGTTGCAGTCCTCCAAGGAGCAGGTTAACAAGGAAAACCACTGATTCTATATGTATATATATATATATGTTTGTAGCCAACTGCTGCCTTTTTATATATATTTCAAGGCTTTTACATGTGATTTTCCCTTTTACGGTTTTTATTTGCATAATGCCTAATAAAGGTTTGATTTCAAGATTTCAAAAGGTTCTTTAATTCCTCCTCACTTTCTGCCATCAAGGTTTTGTCATCTGCATATCTGAGGTTGTTGATATTTCTTCCGGCAATCTTAATTCCGGCTAGGGATTCACCCACCTAGCCTTTCGCATGATGAATTCTGCATATAAGTTAAATAAGCAGGGAGACAATATACAGCCTTGCCGTACTCCTTTCCCAATTTTGAACCAATCAGTTGTTCCATATCCAGTTCTAACTGTAGCTTCTTGTCCCACATAGAGATTTCTCAGGAGACAGATGAGGTGATCAGGCACTCCCATTTCTTTAAGAACTTGCCATAGTTTGCTGTGATCGACACAGTCAAAGGCTTTTGCATAGTCAATGAAGCAGAAGTAGATGTCTTTCTGGAACTCTCTAGCTTTCTCCATAACCCACGCATGTTTGCAATTTGGTCTCTGGTTCCTCTGCCTCTTCTAAATCCAGCTTGCACTTCTGGGAGTTCTCGGTCCACATACTGCTTGAGCCTTCCTTGTAGAATTTTAAGCATAACCTTGCTAGCGTGTGAAATAAGTGCAATTGTGCAGTAGTTGCAGCATTCTTTGGCACTGCCCTTCTTTGGGAGTTCTTATAAAGATGTGTTAATTGTTTTGCATGCCCAGGTGCAGTCCACCCCCATCCTGGAAGCCAGGTCTCAATCAAGGAAAACACAGGCAACATATTTTGGGATTAAAATTGGCCACAACTTTATTGAATTTCAGATGTAGGAAACCTTGGCTTAGGCATTGGGCATGTATCCCTCTCAGCCCCGTGTTGGGGTCTGAGGCAAGACAGGGTCAGTCAGAAATATAGGAACACTGCAAAACATGTGTTTACACAGCTGGCCCCTTTCCCCACATCGCTGAGGGGAGTCCTATGGCCCAACACTCTGGAGTCAATGGTTGTATGAGGTCCCACCCCTTTTAGATGATACTGTGTTTCACCTCACTCGCTTCAAATTGTGGAAAGCCATCACTGTGGGGGGGTCTCTCTTTATCATTCTACTGAGCAGTACTCTGTCCATAGTCCTGCCTTGAAAGCACAATGGATGAGACCTTGATGTTTTGGTGAGGTAGAATGTTGAGCATCAGAGTTTTGCAGACTGCTGCCTAGCCCAGGAGAGAGGGAAGTTGGCAGTGGGGCTCCTGGCAGTGGGGAGGGGGATGAAACCCTCTAGGCCCACCTCCATAGTCCACACCCTTTACTGGCACTGCTTTGACCACTCTTTGAATATTTTTGCCTGGTTGAAATATTTTGTCCTTGAACTCAGACAATGCCTCTTGCTTGCCTGGATGGAGAATAGAGAGAGTTGTGTGAGTGTGTGTTTGTGGAAAGTAGCCTACTGTACAAAGGGAAGTCTTGCATTTGTGCTCCAACCCCTTTGCCTAGGGCTCCACCCTGCACTCTCCAATGCCCTTAGAAAATTGCCCAGAAGGGAATGCAGCCTTCAGTCCGAACAATATTCCTTACCCCTGGGTTTAGCCCAGCAGTGTCACCAGCCTAGTCTTAACCTGTAGTGGAACCATTTCTTTCCCATCTTCCCACCACTCTCAGCACGTGTTTCTCTAACTTTGTGGTGATCAAGCTTCTTTGCATCACTCCTTAGTCCTGGGAGCAATTAGGTTTCCTGATTTCCATTGTGATTTGGTCATTCTTCATGGCAATCAGACAAGTTGTGCATTTGCATTGACTGAAAGCCATTTAAGTACTGCTTAGGAGGTGATCCTTTTTGCCCACAGACAAAGGTCATCAGACTTTTTGAATGGGCTGTCCGCATGATTCTCGACAGTTCTTGATTAATAGTTGGGAACGAGGCAAACAGGATGCTGAATATGTATTCAAGAGCCTCAACATCTGTGAAATCTTTTAACCTTTGTCCCTGATAAATATTCCAAATGCTTGAAAACTTGTTAATAAATATTTTATTCTGCCTTTTTTTCAGGCAGCAAATGTAGCTCACAAAGGTCCCTGCCTTTAAGTGAGGAAAGGTAACATTAAAGGGAAAGAAGCTGTGTGCAGGATGGAACAAAGGGTGATGCACCTTCTTTTAGATTCTCGAGCCCAAAATAAAAACAGAAGATACTACTTCAATCCATGGCATCTCCTGGTATGGGTGGGTAAGTCCTGGAGAGCCATGACCAGTCAGTACTGGGCTGGATGAGCCAAATCTTGGCTGAAGGCAACTTTCAGCATCTCTAGCCAAGGGTGGGAAGCCTCAGGCAGGGTTGGATGCGGCCCTGCAGGCCTCTTTATCTGACTCATGGGACTCTACCCAAATCATACCCCTCCCCAGCCACATTGACTCTCCCAGGCAACACCTCTCTCCAGACTGCTTTTCTTGAGTGTTGATGCCTGGCCGGAAGATGTCTTTGAACTCTGCTCAGGGCTCTTGCTTGCCTAGAGGAATGTTGTATGCTCTGTCCACTTTTACATTTGTTGTATTTTCACCCTGAAACCCTGTAAATAAAACATAAATAAGAAAGACAGTATAAAGATTAAAATTATATATAGTTACTGAGCTGTCTTACTCCTGTTATGTTAATAACATATTTTTAGATTGTTGCACCTATTCTATTTGATTTTTTAAAATTTATTTAAAAATAATAATCTAATAAACAGGTGTTTTTTTAAAGGAATGGGGTTAAGTTACACCAGTTCCCTGTGGTTAGGATTATTCTGTAAATCAGTCTATAAATTCCAGTGGCTCTACTCTGAGAAAAATGTAATTGGATACAACTGATAAATAGAAAAAAATGAGAGCCACACAAAAATAGCTTTTAAGTGATATTGGCTGTTTTGCATTATAAATTTTCATATGCAACCCAAGTGTTCTGTTCACTCCAGGTTCCATCAAGCTGCATTTGGGTTTTGCAGACTTCAAAATTTCTGGCTAGCGAAAGCTGCAGGGGGCGCTTTTCAAGCATTTCATCTTAAGAATCAGCCTGAGGGTGGAGGTCTCTTCCTGGTAATTTTCACCCTTCTGAAGGTTGAACAAAACGACAATGAAATGAGAACAAAGCCCAAGAGGGCTCCTTTTTTGTTGAAAAGAAAATCTTTCTAAACAAGTGTTGCATTGTTTCAGATCTCTGCTTATTGTGCTGGGATCGTCTTTTTCTTTTAAAGAAGGAAATGAAACTTGTAATTTTCTGTTCTTATATCTAAGGATGCAGGAGAATTTTGTTCAGCCTGCATTTTTTGAACAAACTGACCTAATCTGCACCTCTCGGACTAATACATGGATTGGAAAGTAATTATCTTTTGGATTTCACACCTCTCTGAATTTTGCAATATAGTTATTGGCTCAAAAATGTATCAAATGCTTTTAAAATTGCATATGCTAGGATAAAACACTTTTAGGAATGTGTACTTTTAGAGAAAGGTACAATTCAAATTTAAATATGAATTTCTCTACATCCCGCCCCCAAAACTATTTCTGCAGAAATGGCGCAAAACAGACTCCTGAGTAAAAAACATGTTAAATGGTCTCAGGTCAGAAATATATTGATCAATCCATCCCAGCTTAAATGATGTTTATTTCTCCAAGCACAACAGTCAAAGTTTACTGTCTGAAATTCTGTGAGCCACTACCAGACAGCACACATACTTCTGAGTCAGATGGACCAGTGATCAAACTTGGCATGAAGCAGTTTCCTGTTCAGTTCAACCCATCATTCAGAACCATGGGAACGAGAGTCTCACTTTATTTTTAGGGGAAGGACCGTAGCTCAGTGGCAGAGCATATGATTTGCATGCAAAAGGCCCTGCGTTTAATTTCCGGCATCTCCAAGTGAGATGAAACCTGGAGTGAAACCTGGAGAGTCAGTAACCTGCCAGTCAGTGTAGACAATAGTGAGCTAAATGGATCAGAGGCACATAGGCAGTTTCTTATGTACCTGAACCCCACAAACTTCAAAGATACCCACAGCCCAATGCATACTTCAATATTAAGATTCTAGACAGAGTCAGGAATCCTGTGGTCCTCCAGAGGTTAGCCATGCTTGCTGGGGATGATGGGAGTTGGAGTCCAACAACATTTGGAGGGTCACAGGTTTCCAATCCCCGATTATAATGATTACTCTTTCAAAGTGAGATGTCAATAGTGTCTATCAATAGAGATGGATTTAGGGGAGTCAACTGGGTCAGTTTCACTGGGCATGGAGCCATTGGGGGCACCACAGGTATGATTTAGAATGGAGAGTGAGAGGAGGAGAGGGCAAGTTTTGTCACTGCACAGCACCACACTACTGAAATTTGAGACCCCAAGGTCTCCCCGCTGTAAACAAGGGAGAAACCCATCAAAGGTCATCTACAACAACAACAACAACAAATATTTTCCTCAGTTTTTCAGCAAGTACCTGGGAGCTATCGCATTGGGAAGAGAGATCCAAGTGATTTAAACAAAACAAAGAAACAAAGCAAAACTTATGTTGATCAGGCCTTAAATTTCTCCCTCCTGCTATGAAGTGGGAGGGGGGGGGAGTGGAGAACCCAAACACATGCCTCCTATTGGGTATTTTGATATAGAAGTGTTTTGAAACAGCGGAGATATTTAGCCTTGAAAATTAGCTACTCAGCATGCCAGCACGAAAATTAATTTAATGGAGTGTAAATTAACACACTTGACACTTTTTTGATCATTTCTTCCCCCTTCGGCTGCTGACCAATAGCAATTTAAAAGTTTACCCCCCTCTTAAGGTTGGGACATTAGAATGCTAAAGTGAGTTCCTTCCTGCATGGCAATAATGCCCCCGCTCCTTGCCAGCACCATGCATCAAATTTAAGAGTCTTTAAATATTAAGCATTGGCACAATAGTTTGCATGCAATAAACCCACTCTTCAAACAGTGTAGCTTTCAGAGGCACTGAAATGTGCAAGGGGGAGCTGGATTGCGAAAGAGGACTCGCCTCCTAAATTTACTGTGGAAGTTAATTAAGAATGTTGAGAGTTCATAGCAAAGATTTGCTGAACACTACAGTGAAATATTTACAGCCAAAGAGGCAACGCAGTGATACTTCTGATATGTTGATAAATATTAAGAATGTTATTAGGTGTTTATTTTTAAATGTATCTGGATGGGTTTTTTTTTTTGCAGAAATGACAATAAAAATAATAATTTAATTGTCATTGTAAAATGCCTCATAGTGGAAGCAGATTAAATTGCCACAAAAAAAGCCATTAGGGAAATTCATGGCCCCCTGTAAATGTAAAGTGTTTTGCCAATGTGCCATAAATAACTCCTCTCGTTCCAGGAATATGAGGCATAGGAAATAAATTAGTGCAACCACAACAGAAGTGGATGTTAAGGTGACAACAGCTTTCCATTCAGGCTGCTGCCAGGAGAGGCAACTGGGCCAAGGGCAGAGGCAAATGCACGGTTTAATTGCCGCCATGGCAAATCACCTATCCCAAATGCATTGTGCCATATTGACAGAACTCAAAGACTTCTCCACTCTGCAGCTCAATAGTAGTGATAGGGAAGGGGAGTAAGTATGTTTCAGTTGTCACTAGACATTAGACAAATGTCACTGAGAGCCTACTTTCCCCCCTTAGGGATGAGTGAAAGATTCACATCCAGTAGGAAGGGCGAGATCTGTCCATTTCAGTTTCGCTCAGTTCCACATTTCCCCCCCCCCAGTCTTAAGGTCTAGTTGCCTGTTTGTTGTTGTTTTTTACACATCAGTACAAAAGCTCATTTGCATTTCTCCTAATACAGGCATTTTGTATGCAACGTTTGCCCAATATTCATGTTTTTGCAGGCAACATACCCTGCTATAATGCATTTCTGTACTTTATTGTCAATAACAGACACATTTATGTGCACACTTTTCATATGTATATTTATAGTGCTTTTTGTACAGGAAAAAAGATGCTGGTACTCACCATGATCCTCCCCCCTTCTCTTTCTCTCTCTCTTACTCTCTCTCCTGTCCCCCCTCAATTACTTAAAGCCTCACTTTGCCTGTCCCTTCCCCTTCTTCAACCTCTTCCCCACCTTGAACCACCTGCTCTTCACACCCACCCAGGATTCTGCCCTTCTCCTACCTTCCCCTTCTCCCAGCCACACCATCCAAAGTTGCTTCTAAGGCTTGCCCCAGCCACAGAATGCTGCTGCCTCCTCCCCCTTCTTTCTCTCTCTCTCCCCCTCCCCACCTCTCTCTGCAGACATGGAAAGCGCAAGCAGAGACAAAAGGATAGCGGCACCCATGGCATAGCAAGGCAATGGCATAGCAGCAAGTCCAGGGAGGGAGTGCACAACATGGAGGAACAACAGAGGAGGAACAGTGAAACCTGTTGACTCTGAGCAGCAACTACACCCCCAAACAAGAGCCTCCTTTTCCTTGCTCCAGCCTCCGGCTTTTCGCAATCCCCCTTTTAGCCCCAGTAGCTTACTTGCTCTCCCCACCCTCTGTTTATCTTATCACAAGATTTTGGAGGAAAAGTGCTGTTACTGAGTACCATTGTGCTGCCAGGAAAAAGCACTGTATGTGTGTCTAAGTGTGTGTGTATGTGTGTGTGTGTGTGTGTGTGTGTGTGTGTAGAATACATGGTGCTTTGATTGGTGAACTGCATCAGAAAGTTCAGAGATATGCAGATTTTGAAGGATATCTGCATTCTGGTTCACTCATTGGTCCAATAAGTGCAAATTAGGTAAGTATGTATTAAGTACAACATAAACATTTTTCACCCATCCTCATGTTCACAATAAATGAAGGAAAATAGACTAGTTCCCATCAGTTTCCAACAGTATAATGCAGTAGGGATGAACTGAATAATCTCAGTAAGTATGTCTGCACTTCATTCACTTTCAGATGTTCACTAATACTCTTGTTCTGTCCCATTCCCATGTTCAAAGAATAGCCCATGCAAAGAAATCACATCTGAATAATGGATTGCATCCAATGTTGATCACAATCAGAGGAGACTCAATGAAATTAATGGGAATGACCAATTTAGATCCTTTGATTTCAGTGGGTTCTCCCATTCTGAGCAGTATTTATTTATTTAAAAACATTTATTGGTACTGGTAAGGTAGAAGACAGGGAGATCCATAGTAATGTACAACCAATAGATTCCAGATACCAATTGTCAGCCAAACAGGACATTTATTTAGGCATTGCAAGACCAGTGTGACACAACCTCATCCAGCAAGTAAAACAGCACAGGCCTTTACAAGCAAAGGGAACAAGGAGTCAGTTAAGTCTGCATATGGCAGTACTTCCTTTGGCTAGCTTCTGCTGATTTAATCACGAGGCATAGCAACTTTCTTATATTTTCCTCCTTCCTTTGTTCTCAACACTATATAGTAATAACTCCTGCATGTGTGTCATTCTGTCTTTCTCTCATGGTTCTCTTGCAAACATAGCCTCCCTGTTCCAGCCTTCACTTCCTTAGACCTTTTCTCACACGTCTCAGTTTTCATTCTGTGATTTCAACAATTTGTCTGGAAGGTTCTAGAGGAAGCAACACAGACTAAGGAAGAAGAAGCTGACAGACAGAGCCACCCCTTGGACCATAGGAGCCAACTTCTCAGGGCCAAGGCCCCTTCAGCCCCCCAAAAATATTTGAGGGGAGTGCCCCTGCAAAGTGGATGAACATCATGTTACTGATTATGTGGGGTGGGGTTTCAAGTTGGCACCCCTTTCCTAGAACTTGTTTTAATTAAGAAGGAAGGTGGTGGGGGGGTCTGGCTAAGGGCAGCTTGAGGCTGATGAATCAGTGCTCCCATTAGTTCTAATGGGTCAGCCTCCACTGGTAGTCACATTTCCATTTTTACTTTTTAGAGTTCCAGGTATGGACACAACCTGCCAATCAAAGGGGGGAAATTAGTGATTAAATTCTTCTTCTTCTTCTTCTTCTTCTTAGTAGTAGTAGTAGTAGTAGTAGTATTAGTAGTATTATTAAAGGTAATTGCACTTCATGTTTTCCTGCCACGAAGAAATTTTCCAAAGCACTCTGAAGTTAAGTACCATATTATGTAACATGTTATGGGATATTTATTTACTCATTCAAAATTTCCATAATACATTGCTTTTCAGGCAAACCTCACAAGGTGATTTACAGAGGAACAATAAATATCAATGAAAACTGGTATAATAAGAATAGCTAAGAGAAGCTGTGAGGAAAGTAAGGAAACAGCAA
Organism: Podarcis liolepis; assembly: GCF_965112155.1. Lineage (NCBI taxonomy): Eukaryota > Metazoa > Chordata > Lepidosauria > Squamata > Lacertidae > Podarcis > Podarcis liolepis. The sequence goes on along the minus strand of NC_139570.1, from coordinate 46,053,593 downwards.
CCTTTTGAAAACTAGACATCTGCTCCACTTGTGGCAAGATGGCTCTTGAGTAGCGCTGTGGCTGCAGCTGAGGTAGGAAGGAGGGCACCTCAGATCATCATAGAAGTATTTCCACTTATCATAGAATCATAGAGTTGGAATAGACCACAAGGGCCATCGAGTACAGCCCCCTGTCAAGCAGGAAACACCATCAGAGCACTCCTGACATATGGTTGTCAAGCCTCTGCTTAAAGACCTCCAAAGAAGGAGACTCCACCACTAGTCCACTAGTAGATGGACTACTAGGATTCATGGCAGTTCCTGAGTAGTCCCGTGGTGAATACAATCCAATGGGTCTACTCTGAAAATTACTTTTAATAATGCACACTGATATGCATGTATATGAGACAAGGATGGGGGCGGGGATGGATGCAGCTCAGTGAGAATGTAATCTGCTTGGTAGGTGAAAGGATCAACAGGGGCTTAGTAGGAGGGAAGAGAATATTCTTAACCACTTAATTGTGCCAGACAGCAACATCTGTGATAAACATATTGGATGGATAAACAATGCAGCTGTTAGAGATTTCCTGCAAACAAGGGAAAGCTGCGGCCATATGCAATACATTACCTGTGGTTAATTTGTCGAGATCCTTAACACAATTCCAGAAGAAAAAGAAATCATCAGCAAAGATGTCCAATCAGTTTGGCTATCCCTGAGACATCCATCAGACTTACTTCTGCCTTAGTGAGCCACTGATCATATTGTTTTGGTTCTCTGGAGTCCGGATAAAAAGAATAAGGGCATATGGCCCTGTGCAGTTATCTCATCCTAGATCTTTATCTGAAAAAGCAAATGTAAAGATACACTCAAAGTGTCAACAAAAAGTCTCCTGTGTAGGACTCTGTATAACAACCACAATCACCCATCAACAAATGGATGGATGGCGGTATAACAAGATGGCCACACGTCAGAGGTGGGAGGAATGAGAGGCAAAGGTAGGTGGAGCAATCAGCCCCCTGCAGAAATTCCTCAAGCAAGGAATTCAGAGATGAGATTGGGGGGGGGGGGAGAGCGCTATGCAATGCTGCAAACCCCACCCAAGTACATAGGTGATGTACTTGGACTCTGGACTCAAATATTGCCAAAGGTTTTATTCCCAAAAGCTTAAACATAGATCAGGTTACATTGTTCTGAAGTTCAAAGCACAGCTCTATGGTACTTGGCTAGGCATAAGCTAACATGTTGTCTCAAAAATTGACATGCCCCCTTGACTCTCCTTTTGAGGAATGGTATGGACATAGTTGGGACACAGGTGGTGCTGTGGTCTAAACCATGGAGCCTAGGGCTTGCCGATCAGAAGGTCAGTGGTTCGAATTCCCGCAATGGAGTGAGCTCCCGTTGTTCAGTCCCTGCTCCTGCCAACCTAGCAGTTCGAAAGCACGTCAAAGTGCAAGTACATAAATAGGTACTGCTCCGGCGGGAAGGCAAATGGTGTTTCCATGTGCTGCTCTGGTTCACCAGAAGCGGCTTAGTCATGCTGGCCACATGACCCGGAACCTGTACACCAGCTCCCTTGGCAAGTAAAGTGAGATGAGCGCCGCAACCCCAGAGTCGTCCACGACTGGACCTAACAGTCAGGGGTCCCTTTACCTTTACGGACATTGCCGTGTGTGGGTCTCATCCTGAGCAAGAGGATTGGAGTGAGTTGTAGAGTTGGAAGGCAACCCAAGGGTCATCAAGTCCACCCCCTGCTAAAGCATCCATGACATATGGTCATCCAACCTCTCTTTTAGGTCAGCGTCCCTTTCTTAGCCCAACTCCCTGAGATTATTTTAGCTGGCAATGCAGGGGGTTTATCCTGGGCTGCTCTTCATGCATACGCTCTACCACTGCGCTACAAAAACTGAAATTGCTGAGTTATTGCAATGGCCCTAATGATAAATAACCCCAGGCTCAGCTTTGAATGGAGTATGCATGAAGATGTAAACACACACGCTGCACACACACACACACACACACACACACACACACACACACACACACCATGCTCATGGAGTAGTTTGGGGTCCTCTTCTCTTTCCTCTCACACCCCTCCTGCCTCATCCAACCCCACTTTACATTTATTGGAGAAATACCCTGCTGGTTCTAAAGCAAAGCTAGCCCTCTTTCATAGCGATGCATCCCTGGGAGAAACTCCACTGGTCCTGGGTTTGAAGGTGGAATAGATGCTGGTAATGATTACAAGCAATGCCAAGGAGCGCTGGAGAAGGGAGCATTGTCAGGACAGTGCCCCCTGCTTTGACAGGCAATTACTGTCTGAACCTACCAAGTTGTGCTCCATGCAGCATTTAACAGACACAGCAGGGACTAACCTTGAAGAGTTGGCAGCCTCCCTCCCACAGACATGAAATAAAAACAAAATATCCCTCATTAGCGAGTTGTAAGCCAAAGACAGGTCTTGAAAATATGTCAATTTCTTTCTCCCCGCCCTTTCTTTCTTTTCCTTTTTTTAAAAAAATCCCACCATTCAAAATAATAGGATTACATGTTAGCACTGTAAATTCATGTAAAGTGCTTGTTTTTAAAAAGGGAATGTCAAATAAATAACTTCATGATTGCAGTTCTGAACTGCAGAAGTGTAGGGTGAAATGAGGCAATATTTGACTACAGAGCAAATACTACATGTTTAATTCAGGGCTGGAGCTAGACACATCAAAGAAGCATTTCAGTTAAACGCATTGCAAACTTTGTATGAGAAATTGGGTTAGCAAAAACGGAACTCCACAGCGCCATCTGATGTCACAGTGTTAGAATGCATAAACAACACATATAAAGTGCTTTGCCAAAATAGCTGAGTCCTAGGTTTGAGTCAAATGCTACACAACTCTTTAGCTCTGCGGTAGAAGAATTGGTGAAAGCTTGCTGTGCCATTAGAGGCTCAGACCCCAAGACCTAATGAGATGCTTGTGTTCTGAAGTGGATTTTATTCTTGGCTGTCTTTTGCTTTTGTTTTTAATGACCCCCTCCCAGAGTTCTGATGTTCAGGCTGTGAATGTCATCGTTTATACAGACAAAACAGCATCATCAATACACATGAGAGAAGTATCATGCATATATATATAGCCAGAATACCTCTTCCTGGGGACAAACAACCAGGGAGTGCTGTCACCTTCATGCCCTCTTTGGGGGCTACTCAGAAGTATCTGTTCGAGTGCGAGATGTTGGACAACATTAGGCATAGGCAAATTCGGCCCTCCAGATGTTTTGGGACTACAACTCCCATCATCCCTAGCTAACAGGACCAGTGGTTAGGGATGATGGGAATTCTAGTCACAAAATATCTGGAAGGCCGAGTTTGCCTATGCCTGGACTAAATGGTCCTTTGGTCTCAACAGGGAACTTCCTATGTTATTAGAAAAGCTGCAAAGAGACTGTATTTGCTTGGCACTTCTACCTCTTCCCACAGTCCTTGCAATGTCTTGCTGCTTTTACTCCACTCTGCTGCTCCCAGTTGTTTGCTTTCTGCCCTGAACTACATCTCTCTAGTTCTTTTTGTGAGCAACCATACAGCATTTGACTTATTTTTTTGAGGGGGAGGGGTATTTTTGCTCTTTGACTCGTTGAGTGTCCATTTGTAAATCTAAGACTTTTTCAGAAGTCAGTGCTAACCTGGGAACCTTATTTGATTTGATATGAATTGTGCCAATATTAACAGGGAAAAAGCTCATTAAAAAGAAATGAAAAGATTCTTGCCTAAGGCCCACTTCTGCCAGCTGAAATATATTCCCATTGCAGATCTTTGTCTGCTCCCCAAGCTTTGGGGAGTGGTCTTATACTGAGCGAGGCCGTTGATCCATCTAGCTTAGTATTGTCTACCCTGACTAGCAACAACTTTCCAAGGTTCAAATGGGGGTTTTTCCCAGTTCTAGCTGCAGATCCTGGGACTTGAACTTGGGACATTCTGCATGCAAAGCTGATGCTCTGAGCTACAGCCATCATGTATCCCAGATCCAGGCTGGGTTTTAGTTGCATTGAGACAGTCCTGAGCAATCCAAGGCTGCCAGGGGACAAATCATCTTGGGGGAAGGCTGCATATGTTTCCTTTGCCAGGATGCTCCACAATTCTGAAAACTGGTGAACTGAGGAGAAGGTCCCTGGGTAAGTGGACAATATAGGCTGGCAATGAGTGATAAAAGTGGGAGCTTACTTAAGGGACAAGCAAGCTTAACTGAGTAGGGTGGGGTGAAGTGCCAGACCTGGGTGAGGGGAGGGAGAGATAAAGCATTAAGAGAAACATCATCTCTAAAGGGCAAGAAACTACAAGAAGGAATCAGCTGGAGGGACTGACATAGTTTCAGTTGTCTCTACACAAATGCACAGAGTATGGGAAACAAGCAAGATGAAATGGAGCTTTTAATATAGGGTGGCAAACCTGGTATGCATTACTGAAACCTGATGGGATGAGATTCATGACTGGAATGTAGGAATTGAGGGGCATAACCCGTTCAAAAAGGATAGACCAAACAGGAAGGAAGGAGAAATAGCATTATATGTAAAGGGTGTGTAAATTTATGAAGAAACCCACAACCTGGAGCATGGAAAGCAGATTGAGAGTATTTGGGTAAAAACTGTAGGAAAGAGAAACAGTGACCTTACTGTGGGTATCTGCTATATAGACCACCAAACCAGGCGGAAGACTTGGAAGAGCATACAGTGGTACCTCGGGTTAAGAACTTAATTTGTTTTGGAGGTCCATTCTTAACCTGAAACTGTTCTTAACCTGAGGTACCACTTTATCTAATAGGGCCTCCTGCTGCCGCCACGCCACTGCTGCATGATTTCTGTTCTCATCCTGAAGCAAAGTTCTCAACCCAAGGTACTATTTCTAGGTTAGTGGAGTCTGTAACCTGAAGCGTCTGTAACCTGAGGTACCACTGTATTGCCAAATATTCAAAAAGGAGAAATATAGTTGGCAAGGTCCAGCAATTACATTTCCCAGAAGGTGGAAGAATCAACAAGGGGATCATCTATTTTGGACTTGGACCTCACCAACAGGGAGGAACTGATTGATGAAGTAGACGTACTTGGGGAAAGTGATCATGTCCTCCTGGGTTTCATAACACAAAGGAAAGAGAAAGCTGAGTGTAGTTGGACAGGCACTCTGGACATTAAGAAGGCCAATTTCAAAAAGTTTAAGGAGCTACTGGGTGAGATCCCATGATCAGAAATGGTCAAAGAGCAGGGCATCCATGATGCACATCCAAGGTGTTTCTAAAAGGAGAAATATTGAAGGCCCAAATTCAGATAATTCCAACAAGAAAGAAAAGTGGGAGGCAGCTAAAGAAACCATTGAGGCTGCATAAGGAGCTTCAGATGAGCTGAGAGTTAAGAAGGGGATGTATAAGAAATGGAAGAAAGGGGAAGTCACAAAGGATAAGTATACACGAGTAGCCAACAGTTGCAGGGGGAACATCAGGCAGGCTAAAGGTCAGAATGAGCTCAAGCTTGCAAGAGAGGATAGAAATAATAATAAAGGTTTCTTCAGCTATGCCTGAAGCAAAAGGAATAACAAGCAAATACTAAGTCCTCTGTGTAGAGAAGACAGAGAAATGCTATTGGGAGAAATAGAGAAGGCAGAACTACTCAACACCTGCAAACCTCTGTTTTCACTCAAAAGCAAAGCAAAGCCCAACCTGCTGATAACAGAATAAATTATGTAAGGAGCCCAAGATGGGAAAAGAGGTAATAAGGGAACACCTAGCTACTTTATATGAATTCAAATCTCTGTGACTTGATGAGCTGCATCCAAGGGTACTAAAGGAACTTGCGGATGTAATTTCAGAGCCTTTGTCTATGATCTTCGAAAATTCTTGGAGAACAGGTGAGGTCCCAGCAGACTGGAGGCAGGCAAATATTCTCCCTATCTTGAAAAGGTGGGGAACAGCAGCAAAGCCGCTAGGGGCAGGGTTGTGCGTAAGGTGCACTGCCGGAACAAACCTCATCCCACCTGTTGCAACCTTCTCAGGCACCCTCCAGCTGGGTAGATGGGCAGATGGGAAAAGAAGACCCAATTAACTACTGACTCATGAACTCAACATTGGTTCCAGGAAATATCCTAGGACAGATAATTCAACAGTCAGTCTGTGAGCACTTAGAAAAGGATGCTGTGATTACTAAGACCCAACATGGGTTCCTCAAAAATAAGTCATGTCAGACTAATTTCCTTCCTTCTTTCTTTCTTTCTTTCTTTCTTTCTTTCTTTCTTTCTTTCTTTCTTTCTTTCTTTCTTTCTGTTACATGCTTGGTGGATCAGGGGAATGCTGTGCACATAGTGAATCTTCATTTCAGCAGGCTTTTCACAAATTCCTCTGGGCCTGCTGTTGTTCAACATCTTTATAAATGACTTGGCTAAAGAACTTGAAAGGATTCTCATCAAATTTGCAGATGGTACCAAACAGAGAGGGATAACTAATGCCGCAGAAGACAACATCAGAATTCAAAATGGTCTTAACAGATGGAAGAACTGGGTGCAAGCTAACAAAATGATTTCAACAGGGACAAATGTAATTTTCTGCACTTAGGCAGGAAGAACCATATGCACAAATATAGGATGGGGGACACCTGGCTTACTAGTAGGACATGTGAAAAGGATAGTGGAACACAATCTTAACACAAGTCAACAGTGTGATGCCACAGAAGTATAGTGTCCAGATCAAGGGAAGTAATAGTACCACTGAATTCTGCCTTGGTCAGACCACACCTGGAATACCACGTCCAATTCTGGGCACCACTGTCTAAGAAGGATGTTGACAAGCTTGAACATGTGCAGAGGAGGGCAACCAAGATCTTCAAGGGTCTGGAAACCAAGGAATGGTTGAAAGAGCTATCTACATTTAGCCTTGGAAATAAGAGATTAAGAGGGAATAAACTTGTTTTCTTCTGCTCTGGAGGGTAGGACTTGAACCAATGGCTTCATGTTACAAGAAATGAGATTCTGACTAAACATCAGGAAGAACCTTCTGGCAGTAAGAGCTGTTTGACAGTGGAATATTCTCCCTTGGGAGGTTGTGGACTCTCCTTCCTTGGAGGTTTTTAAGCAGAGGTTGGATGGCCATCTGCCATGGATTATTTAGCTGAGATTCCTACATTGCAGGGGGTTGAACTAGATGACCCTTGGGCCCATTTCCAACTCTACAATTTTATGATTTATTGTTTCTGAGGGTCCCAGCACAATAATTACACAATAATCAGTTCCTGTTGCTGTTGTTAAAAAACAAAACAAAACCTGACCAATTTTTACAACATTTTTAAAAAGTTATATTTCTGTTATCTTTATCTTTCTTTCCCCCCCATGTATTTTTAACAGTAGTTATATCCTGTGGCGCAAGAGATGAGAGTTTGTGATTTGCTCAGAGAATTAACCAAAGCTTGGGCATGATTCTGTTAGTGTAGCCAGAAAAATAGAATTGATTGAGGACCCACTTGCAGTGACCCCTCCCCAAGGAGCAAGGCCTAAACTAAGGAAGGTGAACAAACAGGGCAAGACAACATTATGAGATCTTTAAATTGACCACAGCTTTGTGTGGACAGGCAGAGTCCCCCAAACCGTGGGCGGCCCCCATGTGGAATAACGACTCAAGACAACGTGCTATGGGATTAAAATTGGCTACAACTTATTTATGTTTCAGATGTGAGTAGACCTTGGCTCAGGCATTTTAAAGACCTTGGGCTTTTATCCTTCCCAGTCCTCTGCCAGGGATCTGGGGAACATCAGGGTTATCCAGTGTATGTGTGTGGGGTGGGTGGGTGGGCTGGCTCTGGAGAACATATGTTCAAGCAGAGAGAGCCTGCCCCCGTTATGCCGCCGTTGCAGGGGAGAGCAATGACGACCTCTAGACGTACAGCCAAAGCCTCCCCTCAAACAACCCCTTTAATGGGGAACCCTGGTATCGCCGCCACAAAGAGGAGGGGGGCATGAGTCACCGCTGCACCCCCCCCATTCAGGGAAGATAGACTAAAGGATTCCGCCCAAGGCTTGATACCGCCAAAGTTGTGACATTTTGCTACGGGAAAGGCAAACCTGCCAATGCAGGGGAATTCCTTTCCAGCCCTTCAACAGCGACCCTGACGTACCAGCGCCCGTGTACCTGTGGAGAAAGGGTTAACCTGCAAAAGAAGTCTTAACCAGGGTGGGTAGGTTGTTTGAAGCTCTGGAGCCAAATGAAGATTCCCAGGTAAGATCCTCCCTCTATTGTGAAGGCAAGTAGTCCCTCCCCCTACCTGGCCTAATCACCTTGGCAATGCTTTCCCAGGTGGGATTGGGCAACTGACTAAGGTAGGCAGAGACCTCCAGGGGAGAGGCGAAGCCAAGCCTGTGCTAATGGGGCCGCATAGGGTCCAGGGGCTGCGCACGACCACGCAAAGGGCGCCCCCTATTTAATGTGAGGAGCGGTCATTATTGATTCCAGATGTAGGAAGGAATTGGCTTTGGCATTGGATGTATATGCCTCTCTGGTCAAGTCTAGGATTAATGGGTTATCCACAAGACGCAGGTCTACATGGATGGCTCTCTCAGGCCACTGCAGGCAACTCTATGGCCCATCAGCTGAATGCCTTGGCATTTGGATAGAGACTTCCATCTGGAATTCACTCTGGGATAATGCACCACTTCACCCCCTGCCTGAGATTTTACTAAAGGATTCCCCCAAATGCCTGATCCAGCAAAACTGTGACTATGGGGAAGGCAAAACCTGCAAACAAGACCAATCTGTTTGCAGGCAAGTTTCTTCCCAGGTCTGAAAAGAGGTACCATTACAGAACCATAGCAAAGCCATTAAATGCAGTGCTCTGGGAAGAAAGGAAGGTTAGCATACAAAACTACAGTAAGACTAATTAAGAGGGAGGGGCAAGGAGGATTGTTATTCTGCCAACTCCAATCCTGTGGTCAGGCTCAGTGGAGGGAGGACCAGAGTGAAGCCTGCTCCACTCCAGTTTGCTCCCAAACCGCACCCACCTGGCCTGGATGTATTGGTCCAAATTAAAACACTGGTTGGTGGGAAAGTCTGCCCACATAACTGGCCAGCCAGAGGAATCCCCCAACTACCAGCCAACTGCCCAGCCTTGCTCCCCCGGGATTGGGGTCTACTGTGTCAGGGTGCAACCGCCACCCACCCCGGGACTGGGTAAGTAGCCATTTCTAACAGTTGAGTAGCAATAGCCAGGCACTGAATCCATGTGGGGGATGCCCCCTCACTAGGTGGAGGAGTTGTTGAACCGACATTCACTCCTGTTTCCCCAAAAAGCCTTGGGATGCAGCAAGAGTGTTGGTTCAAAGTACCACTTTGATTTATCCCACACAATCCCAAGTGAAGGAACCCTCCTGCACAGCTTCAGCACTATGGTCCAGGTGTTAGTAACCCCAAAATTGCATAGTTCCCCCCCTACCTGCGTGGCTGTAAGTAAGAAGACAGGCAGGTGGGAACTGGCAGAGGGTTAGTGGGGCACTGCCCCATTTGCCCTAGTGGAGTCCACGGTATTTCAACACAACAAAGCTCCAATATGTCAATCTGTGAAGGAAGTCAACTTTTCACTTGCCTTAAAATCTGGGCTTCATGGTCTTCTTCTTCTCTCTCTCCTATTCTGTATTAAAAAGTACAGACTTCTTCCATCCAATAAGAAATCCAAATTGTCTTAGTTTTTTTTTAAGGCTAATTGGAGAAAATCTTGATGCATGTGCAATTTGAAACCATCTGGTCTGCCATAAATATATCCTAGCAACTACAGATTTGCATTCTATTTCAATTTTTTAATTTTAACTAGGCCTGGAGTGACATATTACAACAAATTCATCAAAAAAAAAATCAGAATCCTGAGTCCAAGTTCTTAATTTGAGATGTTTTCATTCCTCCCCCCCCTTTACTTTTGATGTTTACCTCTGAAAGGTACCTTTGCACGATGGGGCAGAGAGTTCTCCTCCCTTGGTGGGGTGGCAGTAGCTGGCAAGGTGTTGTAGGGAAGAGACAGATAATGGGGCCCTTGCCGCTTACCTGGATGGATCTGGGATAGGTCAGGGCCATGTGGGTAAACCTGTGGAATCGATCTGGCTTGCCCACCGGTACACTCATGCAGTCCTGATCTCACTTCAAAACCCCCATCTCAGCCACCTAAACAGCAGGGATGCCACTGTAAGGAGAGTTGCTCTGCAATTCTGCCCCACCACACCCACCACTACTGTGGGAAGGAAAGAGTCTTGCAGCAAAGGAACCAACTGCTTGGGCTTTGCTATTGTTGAAGAATTTATTGGAATTATAGCATGAAATTTGAAATTTGTGAGAAGGGCTGAGCAAGTGAAAGCTGGAACGTGAAGGCTGTGATTGCAAGAGAACCACGAGAGAAGGACAAGGTAGCATGCAAGCAGGCACCTGTTATTAGAAACTGTTATAGGGGAAGAGATAAGGAAGCTAAAAGACAGTTGCTAGGCCTTGTGATTAAACCAGTAGAAGCTAGTAGAAGGAAGTATGGTCGTATATGGACACAGCTGCCCACTTGCTTCCCTTTGCTTGTAAGTGTATAAATGCTTGTGCTGTTTTCAGTTTCACTACTTGCTGGTTGAGGTTGCATCACACTGGCCTTGCAATGCTTAGATAAAAACCCTATTTTGCCGACCTGTGGAATCTGGATTTTATTGGCCATCAAGGCTCAACCTACATGGCACTGCATATTGAACCCCAGTATTCCCCAACGCTAGCTAGGGAAGAAGCAGGGACAGAATGCTTTCCCCCAGCAAGTCTGGTCCTTTTTACCTGTGCTTTCATTCCCTTCCTATTGATTCCCTTGAGAGGGAATTCATTAACATAGGAAGATGCCTTATACTGCGTCAGGCCATTGGGTTAATCTAACTCAGTACCTCTTTCCTCATCCTACCTGCAGATGCCAGGACTGAACCTGGGACTTTCTGCATGCAAATAAGATGCTCTACCACTGAGTTATGGCTCTTCTCCTTAAACATTGGAAGCTGCCTTATACTGAGTTAGACCAATGGCCCATCTTGGTCAGAATGGTTTACACCGATCAGAAGGAACTCCCCAGGGTTTCAGACAGAGGATAAATACCCCACCAGGAGGTCTGCTGAGGACTGAAGGAGCTTTGGTTTTATGCAGATCCAAAGCCTCGCTTGATCTGGAATACCTATTTTTCTCCCTTGCTGCTATTTTTCTCTGCAGGCAGTGAGGGGAGAGTTGCATCATAATAATAATAATAATAATAATAATAATAATAATAATAATAATAATTTATTTATACCCCATCCATCTGGCTGGGTTTCCTCAGGCACTCTGGGTGGCTTCCAACAAAGATTTAAAATACATTAACATGCATGCTATGGCCCCTTTGACCCCTGCCCCACCCCAAGACCCTAGGATCACGCCCTGAATCTCTTGAATGCCTTTGAATAATATTTTATAATTTATCATTCATTAGATATCACAAGAATTAGTTGCACCTCATTTTTGTTTGCAATGCAGAATAAAAGGTTGCCAGTTTTTTTTGGGGGGGGGGGGAGAGGTGTCCCAAGCTTGGGTATGTGTGTTTTGCTTTGCTGCACAGTCCCATCATCTTATTGTCCATTCCGTAATATTCTACCTTTTGCCGCTGACCCTGCCCACCGAAGACATCCAGCCCCTGGATGGTTGCCCAGAACGGAATGTGGAGCTCTGGCTGAAAAGCGTTCTCTATCCCTGACCTAGTACAATTAGGATAACAACAGTAAACCTCTGCAACTCCTCTTGCAGTCAGTAAACCACCAGTAAAGCACACTTCACTCATAATCTAACTACTGCAGAACAAAGTATTCAAAATGTAACATCCAAGCAAAAAACCATCCTCTCTACTTGCTCCTTAAATTGCCAAAACTTTTCAAAATACAGGGGTTGTTGTTAATTTAATCTGTTTCTTATCCGCCCCTCACCAGAAGGTCTTGGGCAGATTACAGGACACAAAAGCAAAATTAAAACCGGGAATCATAATCCATATAGGTCACTATAGAAGGGTGCCTTCTCACCAGCCTCTTTCCCCAACCCTCCAAAATGTGTTTTATTTTAATTGTTTAGTGTCAGGTCCTCTCTTTTCACTGGCATTCTTCTGTTACATTTCTCCTTCTATTACATTCTTGGCCCCTAAATCCCAAAAGCCAAATGCCTTGCATATCAATTATCTATTGTGTTAAGAAAACACAGTGCGGAAGTGACTGAGGACTGCATTCCTGTCTCACCACGATGCCCACTTTTTCTTTTTATATAAAGATGTGGATTTATTGGATTTGAACAACTGAGCCATCCATCACTTATGATGAAAAACCAGCTGATGAGGACTAAGGTGACCCAGGTTACAAACAGAAAGCAGCTTTGCTTGATTGTGAAACCAAGCATATCCACCCTGATCTGTCCCTTCATCTTGGCTCCCTGAGCTACTTCCTCCAATTCTTGCCTCCTCATCTCCTCCAAAATGCTAAAACTCCTGCCAAAATGGTTTCTGACTTCTTACCCACCCCCCTCCTGCCTATATCATGCCGAAATGTAAATGAGCATGCTCTCTCACACACAAACAATGTCTGTGCCCTGGCTGTGCAGCATGAATATTTATGAAGAAGCTAAATGGAGAGTGCTAGCCAAAGTTAGCAGCTGAGAGAAGCAGCATTCAGTGCCAGATCTTTGGTGGCTTTTAGCATCCAAGCTGAGCTAGTGGGTGGGCCAGAGCCAGACGTGGCTTTAGAGAGAAGCACAATGGTTGCACTGTAGCTTGAACCAGAGCCCAGCATCCCCACTGCCCTTCATCACGTCCAGCTCTGCATGGAGCAGATGATTAGATAGGTAGTTATGTCTAACTCTGCAGTGACCTGGTCCAGAGAATGGGCCAAACCCAGTGGTGGATCTACATTTCTGGGATCCTGAAGCACGAAATGTTGTGGGGGGCCCTTCACAACCAGCAAGGAGGTCTGGGTAACTACTGTTATCTTCTTGAAGCCCCCCCCCCCCCCCGCATGACAACTCACATTTGTTAACTACTACATCTCAGATTTTGATTTAATTTGCTGTACTGAATTATTTCACATGTCAAAGCCACTGCTGTGAGTAAGAATTTACCATGCCATAGTTTTCAAGTTACTGTGGCGTTCCATCTTTACAACATCTGTGCTACTGACTCTCAAACACTGGGATTGTTGAAATATGTACAAATAATAATAACTGAGTAATGCAACTCATATTGGGTCTACTAGACCCAAAGAAATTAAGCAGTGTGGACCACAGTTGCTTCTGGGGCTCCTCTGGGATTAGCGGTCCTGAAGCTTAACCTTCATTAGTAGATCTGCCCTTGGCCATACCACACAGTGGTGGAGTTGCATGCTTTCCTCTGCATGCCAACAGGTTCAATATCAGGTAGGGCTGCAATAGATTCCTGTCTGAAACCCTAGAAAGCCACTAGAAAGTCTGTGAAGTCTTGTGACCTCAGATGTTGTTGGACTACAACTCTCAGCATCACTGTCTGATGGCTAAATTCACAGGCAATGATGGGACTTGAAGTGCAACAACACCTGGGAACCCAAGGCTGAAGAACATATATGTAGACAATCTAGATAGACAAGCATTCTGATGTGTTATAAGGCAGTTTTTGATATTCCTGCAGTCCCTATAATCCACAGTTCAGTGATAGAGCACATGATTTGCATACAGATGGTCTCAGGTTCAATCCCTGGCATCACCACACAGGGTGGGAATCACCCCTGTATGAAATCCTGGCGTGCTACTGCCAGTCAATGTAGACAACACTGAGCTGCATTATGAGCCGAGTGTCATCTCTCCCAGGAGTCTGTCTCCTGCTCACAGAATATAAAATATTCTGAGCCAAGATGACTACACCCAACACTAGAAACTGAGTTTTGGGCTTGTTTGCATGAAAGTCTTTCGCAAAAAATGTTGCTTTGCAATGTCTTAAGATTGTAATCAGGATGGCAATGGGTGACATGCAATGACTGTCAAATGACAGTACACCTTACAACAACATTTTGCATTTTCCTCACTTGGGCCTGCTTTGGAAGCATACCTGAAAAAGGAAGGAACTGTAGATCAAGTTCTACATGATAAGAATGAACTCCTGAACTAGAAATCATTCAAAGTTCTACTCCCAAATGAACTTAATTCACATTTGGTTCACCCTGCAATTATGAGAACTACTTTCACGTGTAGTTCAGAGCTTGTTTAACTGAACTAATTCAATCCAAGCATTGAGTTCAGCTACGTATGGAGGTTCTTCATTTCTGTAAGAGACAGGTCAATAGGCAACATGTGCTGATAATCAACTGATAACATCTGAGTCTATGGAAAAGGGAACAGTGATTTTGCACTGGAGAACAAATAAGGGTGGGGTTTCCTTCCTTCCTTCCTTCCTTCCTTCCTTCCTTCCTTCCTTCCTTCCTTCCTTCCTTCCTTCCTGGATACTTATTGCTCTACCCACTTTCGCCTCTTTTCTTACCCAGCACTGTGTCCCAGAAGGGAATGAGGCCCTCTGACTAAAAGGACTTCTCCCACCCTTGCTGTAGACCAGAGCTTTCCAAACTTTCCAAGTTGGTGACACACTTTTTTGGACAGGCGTCATTTCGCAACACAGTAATTTAGGTTTGTATCATTTCACGACAGAGTAATTCAGTTTTACTAGCAAACCAGAGGTTAAACTAACCCCTTTCTAGCCCCGGGAGTAGGGTGGGGAGCGTTCGCATGAAGCCCTTACACTCCGCAGCCGACCCAAAATGTGTCGTGACACACAGTTTGGAAAGCTCTGCTGTAGACACTTACCTTTTCAGTAGGCAAGCACAGGTTTACACTGTGAGGGCTTGAACAAGCCCAATTTCCTGCTTTTAACAGGCCAACCCCAGGTAACGGTCACCAGCTGCAAAACCACAGTCAGTGAAGCACCCCTCCTTTTTTGTTAGTGTTTATCTTGCATTCACTTTGTCTTTCAATTGATAGCACTTTAAGAAATAGTAACAACAACAACAACAAACAACAACAACAGAATAGAAAGAAGCCTTGGACAGGGTTCAGCTGCAGCAGATGATTAGGCTTCAAAAATCAATTTTTATGTTCACCAGGGCTGTAAAAAACTAGTGCTTCCCTCCACTTACCAAATCTGATTGGAATCAGAGAGGCCCCTCTGCTTGTTGTACATAGTCATGGATGGTGAGGCAAATCAATGAAATTCATTCTCAGGCTTGGTACCTCATCCTTCTTTCTCTCTCCTCCCCGTGCTCCCCCTTCCCTGTATTTATTTATTTCATAAAATGTATATACCACTTGAGGGTAGCATAAACCTCAAAGTGGTTTACAAAAAAGAGAGAGAGATCAAAACAACAAAATAATTACAGAAAAAATTACAACTGTAATTTAAAATGTACTCAATACTAAAACAAATTAAAACTCATACATATAAACATCTGGTACCTTTACCTTTAAGAAGATAAAGGTAAAAGAACCCCTGACAGTTAAGTCCAGTCACGAACAACTCTGGGGTTGCGGCACTCATCTTGCTCCGCAGACAGTTTTTCCGGGTCATGTGGCCAGCATGACTAAGCCACTTCTGGCAAAACCAGAGCAGCGCACGGAAACACCGTTTACCTTCCCACTGGAGTGGTACCTATTAATCTACTGGCACTTTTTGGCATGCTTTCGAACTGCTAGGTTGGCAAGAGCTGGGACGGAGCAATGGGAGCTCACCCCATTGCAGGGATTCGAACCACCAACCTTTTGATCGGCAAGCCCAAGGATCAGTGGTTTAGACCACAGCAGCATCCACATCCCCGCCATTACCTTTAGGCGTGTCTAAATAAGGTGGTTTTCAGCAGGTGCAAAAAATAATACAGTGAAGGCATCTGTCTGATATCAATGGCAGGGAGTTCCAAAATGCCAGTGCTTCCACATTAAAAGGTCGAGTTCTTACAGATGTGGTGTAGGTATTATGTGGCACATGTACAGTGGTACCTTGGGTTAAGTACTTAATTTGTTCTGGAGGTCCGTTCTTAACCTGAAACTGTTCTTAACCTGAAGCACCACTTTAGCTAATGGGGCCTTGCGCTGCTGCCGTGCCGCCGCCACACGATTTCTGTTCTCATCCTGAAGCAAAGTTCTTAACCTGAAGCACTATTTCTGGGTTAGCAGAGTATGTAACCTGAAGTGTATGTAACCCGAGGTACCACTGTAGTAGTGCTGATGAATTCCACCAATCAAAGTGGGCACGTGGGGTAAGGTGCGCTTGTATGTAAACTGGTCCCAAGTTGTTAAGGGCTTTATATACTACTAGTAACACCTTGTATGTAGCCTAGCAGTGAATCAGCAACCAATGCAGACCTCTGAGCACAGATGTTATATGCTGACAAGGCCTCGCTCCTGTCAGCAATCACGCTGCAGCATTCTGCATTAACTGAAGCCACACATAGAGCACATTTCAGTAATCCAGTATTGAAATAACTAGTGCATGAACTTTTGTAGTCTATATTGATCCTATCTTCCTCTGCCCAGCTTACCCAGGGAGCTGGTGGCACCAAAGCAGGCTCCCCAAGCATTCTTCTCCCCAGGCCAGATGGGAATGAAGCAGGTCAGGTGAGGTATGTGAAGGTTGCCATACCTTGAAGAGCAAAAAAGAGGACAGCTTGAGCTGCTGCCAGCGCAAGCTGGAGAAAAAAGCATTCAGGGCTGCCGCCACAATGCCCACTAGCCTCATTCCCCAGCTTGGGCTGGCAGGGGCCATGGCATACATGGTATAAATAATAAATTATTATTATTATTAGTGAGGTTACAAGGAACCAGACAGATGGCCTTCTCGGTAGTGGCACCCACCCTGTGGAACGCCCTCCCATCAGATGTCAAGGAAATAAGCAGCTATCCTATTTGTAAAAGACATCTGAAGGCAGCCCTGTTTAGGGGAGTTTTTAATATTTAACGCTGTATTGTTTTTAACACTCGATTGGGAGCTGCCTAGAGTGGCTGGGGAAACTCAGCCAGATGGGCATTGTAGAAATAAATAAATTATTATTATTATTATTATTATTATTATTATTATTATTATTATTATTATTTATTATTTATACCCCGCCCATCTGGCTGGGCCTCCCCAGCCACTTTGGGCGGCTTCCAAAAGAATATTAAAATACTATAATACATCAAACATTAAAAGCTTCCCGAAACAGGTCTGCCTTCAGATGTCTTCTAAAAGCCTGGTAGTTGTTGTTCTCTTTGACATCTGGTGGGAGGGTGTTCCACAGGGAAGGCGCCACTACCGAGAAGGCCCTCTGCCTGGTTCCCTGTAACTTGGCTTCTCGCAGTGAGGGAACCGCCAGAAGGCCCTCGGTGCTGGACCTCAGTGTCCGGGTAGAACGATGGGGGTGGAGACGCTCCTTCAGATATACTGGACCAAGGCCGTTTAGGGCTTTAAAGGTCAGCACCAACACTTTGATTCCGAGTACGTGCTCGGAAACGTACTGGGAGCCAATGTAGGTCTTTCAAGACTGGTGTTATGTGGTCTCAGCTGCCGCTCCCAGTCACCAGTCTAGCTGCCGCGTTCTGGATTAGTTGTAGTTTGCGGGTCACCTTCAAAGGTAGCCCCACGTAGAGCGCATTGCAGTAATCCAAGCGGGAGATAACCAGAGCATGCACCACTGGCGAGGCAGTCCGCAGGCAGAGAGGGTCTCAGCCTGCGCACCAGATGGAGCTGGTAAACAGCTGCCCTGGACACAGATTTGACCTGTGCCTCCATGGACAGCTGTGAGTCCAAAATGACTAATAATACAGAGCAGCCCAAGCCACAGCCCCCCAAAACTGGACATGTCCTTTAAAATGTAAAAATCCATGTTGCCCCCCCCCCCAAAAAGAGGACATGTCTGGGTTTCCCCAGGTGTATGGCAACCCTACCTATCTAAAATCCTGGGGAGCCTCTGCCAGTCAGTGTAGACAATATAGAGTTAGATGGCCCATGACTTAGTACAAGGACTTAGTCCCATGTTGTTTCCTGGAAAAAAACAGGCAACAGAAGGAGCTCTGGGCTAGTTTGCTATAGAGAGAGAGAGACAAAGGACCAGAAATTTTGAGAGCACCGTGGGCACCAGGGAAAAGTTCCAAGAATACAAACAATACGTGTAAGACTGTATAAAGTTCCAGGCCTGTATTTAACTGTAACCTTGACCCTAAAAAGTTGCTTGCATTTATTTTGCAGACGGCAAGAAGAATCGGCACCGCTTACACTGCACTCACCCTGGTTAATTAGCTTTGTTTGATTTTGTTTTTCTGAAGGTTCATTTAGGTTTGAATTATGTTTTAGGCAACAGCAGCACTTTCTTTAAAGAAAGGAAGGGTAAAAAGAGAGAGAGGGAGACACAGATGGTAAAAGTTCCATCAACATAGGAAGCGAGTCATAATTTATACCATAAACAATAAATAATAATACCACAATTGCTGACAGTGTAACAAGGGCTCCCGTTTTGCTTTTGCAGCGCTAATAAAAGAGAACAAACATCTCAGCTGAAATCTTTACCCTTAATTAGAGATGATACCCTTAATTTTATTCATTTATTTATTATTGTAGAAAATGCTGAAAGCACTTAAAGGGAGGCAAGGAAGCTTCGGCTTTTGAGGGAACCCCAACTCAAAGTCTTCAACTCTAGCAGGAGTGGGAAACCTCAGGCCAAAGAGGACACTTCCTTATACCACCTTCATGTTCTTCCCAGGCCACAGACCCTCACACCCTCATTGAGTCCTTTTGTTTGACTTGGCATGTGCCCTTTGTTACAAGAATTTATTTAAAGGGGGGGCTGTTTGCCCCTCCACACACCCTGACTACCAAACTCTTCATTTGGCAATCCAAGAAATCCCAGGAAATTTCCTTTAACACGTTGAACTGGGGTGCAGAGGCGTGTATGTTATTTGTATGGAGATACCTCTGAGAGCAGTGGCGTAGCGTGGGGGGTGCAGGGGGGCCCGGCCGCACCGGGCGCAACATCTGGGGGTTAGGGTTAGGGGGCACAAATCCACGGGTTAGGGGGCGCAAATCCACGGGTTAGGGGGCGCAAATTACTTGCCTTGCCCCGGGTGCTGACAACCCACGCTACGCCACTGTCTGAGCGGTCTCTAATGGGGGCAGAAATCTGATTCAGTTTGATTCATTTGAAATAACATGTGGACCAAAACACAGCCGTCCTTCAGAATTCACACACACCCAAGTTTTGCAACCAAGTTCACCACCTAAGTAATGTGTACAAAAGTGTAAAGCATGCATAAAAGTGCATATCGTTGCATCCCACCCCAATCTCCAAGTTGTGTCAGGCTCCAGGGGTTCCGGGTGCTTACCCAAGGTTCGGTTTCCTTGGGATAAGTGACTGTGGTGTCTTTATGATATACGGTTTATTTACACCTATATACAACCTGAGCCCACAAGGTTACCATAGCCTGACCCCACAAGGTAACCATAGCCTGGGGTTCAAGCAGAAATAAGGCATGGCTTTGGCTCTCAGGTTTACAGCCTGCTTCTTCCTCCTCCTAGCTCACACACTTTGTCTCTCAAACTACCAGCAAGTTGAGAAAAGGGGGGTTGCTTTGCTACCTTAATAACTTTAGGAGCTGTTACCAAAAAAAATTACTGGCTCTTCCAGCAATTGGTTCCTTGTTGGATCAAGGAATTAGAAGGGACTTAGGCATACAGCCTACCCTACTTGCAACTCACAACAATATATAAGTGAAAATTACACACACACACACACACACACACACACAAATTTTGGTTTGCAAAAGTGCATATGAAATGTGTATATTGTGTGTGTGTGTGTGTGTGTGTGTATATATATATATATATATATATATATATATATTTGTGTGTGTATTATAAATATATTATAAATATATAAATGTGTATATTATGTGTATATTATGAAATGTGCATTACAGAGTTGGGAGGGTACCAAAGGGTGATCCAGTCCACCCCTGAAATTTAGGCATCACAGCATTAGTAAATTTCACACCAAAATGCTGGTGAATCTCAATGAGGATTGAAAACTAAAATAAAAACCCATAGTGATGTGGAAGCATGGGGAACTGACCTGACAAATGGAAAAATGAGAAACTGAGAGAAACCAAAAGTCTTGGACTTACTGTGGAAAAGGTCAGAGTCACATCTGTCGCTCTGTGCCCTTTCTTGGCCCTGTCCACTGCTGGCAAGTGGCCTCTAGACAATTTCCCAGAAAGGAATGTGGGCCTCAGCCCGAAAAAGATTCCCCATCCTTGGTATACACTATACGGCAAGGAAAATTCCAGGTTAACTTCTCAGCTGCCTCCGTCAGTTTCCTTTCCCAAAGCCAGTTCACCAGGTAGGCAGGCCCAGGTGAAGGCAGAGTGACTGAGAGACAGTCTGATCAGTCTGACAGCCAGGTTTTATCTCTTTCCATCCTGGTCACCTTCTCCTGCCCTGGTTGACATGCAAGGAACTCAGCCAGTTTCTGGATAATGATATTTCTCCCTCTGCCCTGCTTTCCTCCCCTTTCTCCCATGGATACAAAAATAAATAAATAAATGAATAAAGTGTGTGAAGCCAAGTGTAGCTCTGTTAACACTACATTACGAAAACCAATCCCAGGAGCCTGTTATGGCTGCACACCTCACTGGCTCCAGCACTTCTTCACGTTGATTTGCATTTGTGCCATTTTGTGTAAACAAGGCAGTTAGCAGGATATAAATGGCCCTAACCAGGGATGAAGTTTGTCACCTCTGCCCCAGGGAAAGGCACCATTTCTCCCCTGTTGCTGCTACTGCTGCAGGAAAGAGACCTTAAAGCCGCTTCTTTCGTGTTGACCCAATACCAATCTTTACAACAACAAAATAATATTCTTATTGATTTATTACACATTTATATCCTATATGTCCTGCAAGGACTGTGTATAAAGTCTCCCTAATTTTATTCTCACAACAATCCTGAGGTAGTGATTATGTGCTGAGTGTAGATTTTAATCTGGGATATCTCAGTCTGTGAGCAACACCATTTAGGATTAGACAAATTTATGGAGGAGAGTGCTATTGATGGCTACAAGCCATTATGGTCATGTTCTGTCTCCACCTGGCAGCAATTCTTTTTCTTTTTTCTTTTTGCCAATTATGTTTATTGATTTTCCAATTTAACCCAATTATAAAAATTCTACCAATTACAGTGGTGCCTCGCAAGACGAAATTAATCCGTACCTTGAGTCTCTTCGTCTAGCGGTTTTTTCGTCTTGCGAAGCAACCCTATTAGCGGCTTAGCGGATTAGCGCTATTAGTGGTTTAGCGGCTATTAAAGGCTTAGCGGCTATTAAAGGCTTAGCGGATTAGCAACTAAAAGGCTATTAGCGGCTTAGAAAAAGGGGGGGGGGAGGAAAAAAATTGGAACACTCACAAGACGTTTTCGTCTTGCAAAGCAAGCCCATAGGGAAAATCGTCTTCCGCTCAAAAATGGAAAACCCTTTCGTCTAGCGGGTTTTCAGTCTTGCGAGGCATTTGTCTTGCGGGGCACCACTGTATTTCCGAATTCTTATTTACTTCTAGTTACATTCCATTTTACAAAATTATCACTTAGTCAACAGTTGCATTGCATTCTTAATTATTTTTATTTGTGTTATTATTTAACTTTTCATACAACTTCGGGTGGGGAACAATAGCTCTTTTCTTTTCAGTCTCCGTGTGTCAAGTCTAATAAATCCAGTTGTTGATTTCATTGGCCTTGTATGTCTGTCCCTTATGTTTCTTTCTGCGACATCCTTGGGCTGCATTCTTCTCACAATGCTGTTGTCCCAGCGTGGTTCAGGGCGCAACTGTGGTCTCAAGGTTAACTCCTGCTTCCTTGTCTCAGCTCCTGCCTTCCATCCCATAATAATCAAGCAATTCCAGATAAACAACAGTCCTCGCCCTTCCGCTGGTTGACTGAATCAACAAGTTTCATAGATTTCCCCCCTCAGTCTGGGAAGGAAAAGGTATTTCTCGTCAAGCAAAGTCACTTATAGTCAGAAGCCTCCAAGAAGAAGAAGAAGAAGAGTTTGGATTTGATATCCTGCTTTATAACTACCCTAAGGAGTCTCAAAGCAGCTAACCATCTCCTTTCCCTTCCTCCCCCACAACAAACACTCTGTGAAGTGAGTGAGGCTGAGAGACTTCAGAGCATAGGCGCCGACTCCATGGGGCTTGAGGGGGCCCGAGCCCCCTCAAAAATTCGTTTGGGGGGGCTCAGCCCCCCCAATAATCTCGGGCGGCGGTGGGCGCGTCCGCGGCTTTTATAGGGCGCCCGGCGCGCACCAGCTCAATAACGGGCGCCGGTGCGGCGGGGGGCGCCGGGCCGGGGGAGGGGGGCGGCCGGCCTGTCTCCTTGGCAACCCCATTGAGCAGCGCCGGCTCCCCCGGGAGGGCCATCCCCCCGCGCCGCCGATCGCCAACACCGCCGACGCTGTGGCTGCCCGAGCCAGAGCCAGAGCCTGAGCCCTACCCGAAGCCCGAGCCCGAGCCTGAGCCCGAGCCCAAGCCCGTCAGTCAGGAAGGAAGGAGAAATGGGGAGGGAGACGAGGGAGGAAAATTGCGCGCAGGGTGAAGAAAGGAGAAGGGCGAACGAGACGAGCTTCCAACCCAAAAAAGGGCTGGAAGACTGGGAGGATGAAGGATCGGGAAAGAAAGTGACGCCTTCCCCGCCCGCGACGTCGCCCGCTTGTCATTGGCAGCGCAGCGGGCACTCAGAGGGGCTGGGCACCGGCGCAGGGCCGCTCCACAGCCGCGGAGGACAGCTGCGCGGCTAGCAAGGTGCGCCGCGTAGAGCGCGGCCCTTGTGTGGCCCGGTGGCCAGGCAAGCTCGGGCGGGGACCCCCATGCGAATCTAAGACGGGAGAAGAGGGCAGAGCAAAGGGGGTCCCTTCCCCAACCTCCGGCTCTGAGACTTCCCTGCGCCCCAGAAAAGCGAAAGGATTTTCTCTTCTTTTTTTTAATAAATATTTTATTAAGTTTTCAAATACAAAGTTAGAAACATACACTGAAGAAAAAAGTAAAAGAACAAGAAAAAGAAAAAAAGAAAAAGAAGAAAAGAAAACCAACCATTCAACACATTTTTTATATAGCTAACTGGACTTCCTCGCATCTCCCTTACCCTGCATTCTTTATAATAAAGATATCAGCAAATTATTACCTTGTTTCGTACCTTATTTTGTACTTTTCAAATACTATACCTCTAAATTTAACATACTTTTCATCAGTTACTTATATCTTAAATTAAACATAGTATTACCTTAGATTTTGACCTTTTCTTACTTAAAATATAATTTCCTGTTTCCCAAATCTAATTGCTGAAGCTATAGTTTCCGAATCGTGTAAATTTTTAACATTCATACAACTTATATTGTTTTTGTAAATAGTCCTTAAATTTTTTCCAGTCCTCTTCCGTTGTTTCTTCTCCCAAATCTCGGATTCTGCCAGTCATTTCAGCCAGTTCCATGTAGTCCATCAATTGCGTCTGCCACTCTTCCAGTGTGGGCAAATCTTGTGTCTTCCAATATTTTGCGATAAGTATTCTTGCTGCTGTAGTTGCATACATAAAGAAAGTTCTATCCTTCTTTAACACTTTCTGGCCAACAATGCCCAAGAGGAAGGCCTCTGGTTTCTTGGGAAAGGTATACTTAAATACCTTTTTTAACTCATTATAGATCATTTCCCAGAAGGCCTTCACTTTTGGACAAGTCCACCAGAGGTGAAAGTGTTGAGTCGTGGGTTGACATAGCAGCCGGCACAGCGATTTCTTCAAGTAGCTCTTTATTATGGTAAGCTGGAATAGAACTTAACTGCGAACAGCTCAGCCGGCCTGTATTTATAGGCAGCCGGCTGTCAACATTGTAACCACAACAGCCCAGAGTTCCCGCCTAAAATAACTGGCGCGGACCTGAGTGAAAACTATCTACAGACCTGAGTGAAAACTATATACAGTATCCCCCTGTTGGCCCAGGGTGAAACTACACTACATAACACCCCTCCCCACCGAGATAAGGCGTTAGTTACAATCGTAATGGTTTCCTTATATACAGCACTACGCGTAATGGTTCAATTAGACACAAAAGCATATCGGTTACATTTCCCATACTTAGACCAACAGTGATACCTGTCCAACAACATAGTCCTTTAAATGAGTTGGGCGCTTGGAAACTCTGCCAGACCGCCGGGGACTGGTAGCCAAGTCCGGAGGGCCACACAGTTCTCGCTGAGGCTGTGGTGCGACCCTAGGTGGCGTTGGAACCAACTCCCCTGGATCCGCTGCTGTGGGTGGAGCCTCCGCAAGTGGAGTGGTCTGAGTCTGTTCTGAAACGGCTTGGTTCGGCTCCACGCTGGCAGTTTGCGAGGGAGGTGTAGGTGGGGCCTCGCCATCTGTACGTGTCTCTTCTGGAGCCGCAAGCGCAGTTGGGGGCACCTCGGTAGTGTCCGAGTCCCCAACCCTGCGCCTAAGCTGGTCTATGTGCCGTCGCCACAAGCGTCCGTCTTCGAGTGCCACCTGGTACGAGCGAGGTCCAGTGACTCCCACTACTGTGGCTGGCACCCAAGGGATGTCCCCCACATAGTTCCGGGCAAAGACCTGGTTTCCTGGGACAAATGACCGTGGTGCGTTGGCACAGCCTGGGGGTTCAGCCACGGCAAAGTCTGGGTGTAGCCGGTCGAGCGGTGACCTGAGGCGGCGGCCCATAAGCAGTTCAGCAGGACTCCTCCCTGTGGCCGCATGAGGGGTGATGTGTTGCACGAACAAGTATTCGGCGACCCGCTCATGCCAGTCTCCCCGGTCCAGGCGCGCCAGTGCCTCTTTTGTCGAGCGCACCATTCTTTCCGCTTGCCCGTTGCTGGATGGATGAAAGGGTGCCGTTAGGGCATGGCGGATGCCCAGTCCCAAAAGATACCGCTCAAACGTGCCTGACGTGAACTGCGGTCCGTTGTCAGAGACAAGGACATCAGGACACCCATGCGTTGCAAACAGGCCTCGCAGCACCCGGATGACAGCTTCGGTAGTGGTGGAGGGCATCAGGGCGACCTCCAGCCATTTGGAATAGGCGTCCACCACTACCATAAAGGTCCGGCCGTGAAAGGGGCCAGCCAGATCGATGTGCACCCTCGACCAGGGTGTCTTTGGCGTCTCCCAGGTGTGTCCCTTAGCTGCCGGTGGTGCAGGCCTCGACTCCTGGCACGCTTGACAGGCGGACACCCAGGCAGTGATGGCATCGTCCATATTAGGCCACCAGACGTAACACCGAGCCAACGCCTTCATTTTGACAATTCCCGGGTGGCCAACGTGCAGAGCCTCCAGGACGCGCTGACGGAGTCCCTGGGGAATCACGACGCGGTCTCCCCACAGCAGGCAGCCGCGATGAGCTGAGAGTTCATGTTGTCTGGTTGCGAAGGGCTGGAACTCCGATGCAAAAGGCCCTTGTGGCCACCCCCTCCACACCCAGTTGAGCACCCGGCTGATGGTGCGATCCTGGGCAGATGCGGAGGCCACAGTGGCAGCCGATACAGGCGCTGCCGGAAGATCCTCAATCAGAAGGAGCGATGAAGCTGGAGCCGGGTCTTCCACAAATGCTGGAAGAGGGCAACGGCTGAGGGCGTCGGCATGGCCCATCGATTTCCCCGGGCGATGGATGAGCCGGTAGTGGTAGGCAGCCAGGAAAACAGTCCATCGCAGCATGCGTGGTGAGAGGACCGGTGGAGTTGGACGATCACCGGCGAGGAGGCCCAGGAGTGGCTTGTGGTCAGTGATGAGGTCAAAAGTCCTGCCATAGAGGTATTCATGGAACCTCTTCACTCCAGCCACAAGTGCCAATGCCTCCTTGTCGAGCTGGCTGTAATTCCGTTCCGTCGGAGATAGTGTCCTGGAAAAGTAGGCGAGCGGTGCTTCTCTTCCATCTGGAAAACGGTGACTAAGGACAGCACCGATGCCAAAAGGTGAGGCGTCGCAGGCAAGGACCAGCGGCCTGGATTCACTGTACTGTACCAGCACACTGTCTGAAGAAAGGAGAGCCTTGACCGCGTTGAAGGCCGCCGTCTCCCGATGACCCCAGGCCCAAGGCGTCTTAGTGCTAAGGAGTCGGTGAAGAGGCTCAGCCACTGTGGCTTTGTGGGGCAGGAACATGTTATAAAAGTTCAGCAGCCCCAGGAATGCCTGCAACTCCGTTTTGTTCTTTGGGGTGGGAGCCTGCTGGATAGCGCGGATCTTGGATGTGGTTGGATGAAGACCGGAGGCATCGATAAGATAGCCCAGGAACTCTACCTGTGGAACGGCGATCTGGCACTTCTCCCTCTTTACCTTGAGCCCGGCCTCCTGGAACCTGGTCAGCACGGCACGGAGGCGCTCGAACAGCTGCTGGTGTGAGTCTGCAGACACCAAGACGTCATCAAAATATGGTACCACGCCCGGAAGCCCTTGCAGGAGACGCTCCATAAGGCTTTGGAAGATGCCAGGAGCCACACTCACCCCGAACTGCAACCGGCGGCAACGGAATGCCCCCCGGTGGGTGACGATCGTCTGGGCTTCAGCAGTGGCATCATCGACTGGCAGTTGTTGATAGGCTTGGGCAAGGTCCAGCTTAGCGAAGACCTTACCCTCACCCAGGGAATGCAGCAGGTGTTGGACAACAGGAACCGGATAAGCGTGCTGCTGAAGTGCCTTGTTGATCATACACTTGTAGTCAGCGCAGATTCTCACCGACCCATCTGGCTTGACAGGCGTGACGATGGGGGTTTCCCACTTTGCGTGGTCAACCGGCTCCAAAACTCCTTGGGCGATCAGTTTGTCCAGTTGTTCGTCCACCTTAGCCTTGAGAGAAAAGGGAACCCGGCGTGGTTTTAGCTTGATGGGGGTGACTTGTGGATCAAGGCTAAAGGAGATGGGCGTACCTGTATATTGGCCCAAGGTGCCGTCAAAAACCTCGGCAAAGTCTTTGACCAGACCCTCAGTCTCTGCGTTAGAGATGCAGTTGATGCCGGTGACTTCCAGGCCGAGGGCATCAAACCAGTCTAGCCCTAGGAGGCTTGGCCGCTGACCTTCGACCACCACCAACCGGAGCAGGCCCGAAAAATCCTTGAAGGCAATCCGGAACCGGCCAACGCCTACCACGGGAATGTCGTTTCCCTGGTAGTCTCTCAGGTGTACGCGGTGAGAGTCGAGTTGCCTTTTGGACACTCTGGGTACCAGTCTTTTGATGGTGCTCCATGACACGATGGACAGGGCAGACCCGGTGTCGATCTCCATGTCACACGGAGCTCCTTCAATGAGCACCGTGACGTTCAGCTTGCGTCGCGTAGGCGAGTCGGTTTGGCCAATCGTGGTTCCAGACGGGCAGCGGCAGTTGGTGAGAGCGAAACAACTTTCCTTGGCAGACTGGAGTGAAGACTTGGACTTGCGAGTCGATGAAGGGGGGGTGTCAGACGGAGCCGATCGGCAGACCTTAGCGATGTGGCCCCTTCTGGAACACTTCCTACAGATGGCGTCTCTGAATCGACACTTGGCACGGGAATGGTTGCCTCCGCAGCCAGCACATTCCGGTTGGCCCTTGGACTTCTGTTGGAACTTCCTGCGCTCCCGCTTTGTCTGGTGCACGTCATCGTCTTCACTGGAAGATGCCTCCTCACTGCTGGCCTCTTCATGATGCACCGGAACTGGCTCCCTAGCAAGACGCGGGCTGCTGGACTTGCGGATCTCCTGGGCGGAGCGTTCAGCAGCTTCTGAGGCCACAGCCTCCTCAATGGCTTTCTGTAGCGTGAGGTCTGGCTTGGCTAGGAGGCGCCGTTGCAGATGGATGTCCCGGACCCCGCAGACGATTCGATCCATCAGGGCATCGTCTAAGTCTCGGAACTCACAGTGCATTGCAGCCTGTCGCAGGGCGGTGGTGTAGTTGTTGATTGACTCCCCCTCTGCCTGGTTCCGGTGGTAGAACGCATGGCGGGCAGCAATCTTGGACGGCTTTGGTGCGTAGTGGTTGCGGAGCTTCTCTTGGATCGTGTCCCATGGTGTTGCCTGGACTGCTTCAGGCGCAACCAACGCTCGGGCCGTCTCAAACACCTCAGGCCCACAGAGGCTGAGGAATAGGCCCCGCTTCCGATCCTTTGATACTGCTGTCAGTTCGTTGGCTTGGAGGTAGCAGTCGAACCGAGCGAGGTAGGAGTCCCATGATTCAGAGGCTGGCGCAAACGGCGGTAGAGGCACAAGTGAAGCCATGATTCCGATGCCGGCGTGAAGGGCGATGGATGGAACACAGTGCTCTAGCCAGAACAGTCAGCTCTGAATTGGTTCTGCCCAGTGATTTCGCTCAGTGATTTCGCTCTGTGATTCAGCTCAGTGATTCAGCTCAGTTCAGAGGCTGGCCGCATCTGGCTGTGCTCTGTTGTCCATCTATCCCATCCTCGTCGCCAGTGTTGAGTCGTGGGTTGACATAGCAGCCGGCACAGCGATTTCTTCAAGTAGCTCTTTATTATGGTAAGCTGGAATAGAACTTAACTGCGAACAGCTCAGCCGGCCTGTATTTATAGGCAGCCGGCTGTCAACATTGTAACCACAACAGCCCAGAGTTCCCGCCTAAAATAACTGCCGCGGACCTGAGTGAAAACTATCTACAGACCTGAGTGAAAACTATATACAGTATCCCCCTGTTGGCCCAGGGTGAAACTACACTACATAACAGAAAGAATGTCCCTTCAGCCTCCTTACATTTCCAACATTTATTATCAGACAGGTGATATATTTTTGCAAGCTTGACTGGGGTCATGTACCACCTATAAATCATTTTCATAATATTTTCCTTCAAGGCATTACATGCCGTGAATTTCATTCCGGTGGTCCATAACCTTTCCCAGTCCTCAAACATGATGTTATACCCAATATCCTGAGCCCATTTTATCATGGCTGATTTGACTGTCTCATCCTGAGTGATTTTCTCTTCAACCTGCCCTCCATCCTCTTGCAGAAAACTCTTTGCCTGCCCTGCCCGTATCTCGTTTTTGCTTTTTAATTCCACACACGCACCCTTCGGACTTCGTGGCAATCGGGCGCGCGGGTGCGTTTCCTAAGAGAGTGAGGACCCCCGCCTCCTCCCCACCTGCTCCCTCGCCAGCCAGCCAGCCGCGCGCCCTAGCCGGAGAGCCCCGGCCGTCCCCGTCGCGCAATCGGCTGGATCTCCCTTCAGCAGGCCGTGCTCACAACTCGGCCCAGGGACCCCCAGCAGCGGATCTCTGGCTCAGCTGAAGAATCCGGCAACAAGCCCCCTCCTCCCCAATCGCTCCGCCGAAATACGCTCCAAAACCCCCCAGATAGGCCGCCGGCCGCCAAGTCTCATGGCGCCCTGAGCGAGGGTCTCTCCCCAACACCGCCCCCTCGAACTGCGTTCTCCCGGCTACCCGAGCGAACCAGCGGCAGGACCCCGGTATGGGCCCCCCCAATATTTTTTATAAGTCGGCGCCCCTGCTTCAGAGAAGTATGACTGGCCCAAGGTCACCCAGCAACTGCATGTGGAGGAGCGGGGAAGCGAACCCGGTTCACCAGATTATGAGTCCACTGCTCTTAACCACTACACCACACAAGAGCCCTTGCACCACTTCTGACATACTGTTACAAAATTCCTCTTGCCTCTGCTAGCATTTTACTTTTGGTCCAATGTCCTTCCTCTTAAAAATAGGTTATATCTCAACACCTCTTTAAATCCACAGTCTCTTCCACCCCTTTTTTGGGGGGGGGGTAAGCTCTAGTTTTCCAAAGTCATCCATCAAAACAACAAGGCTCTCCCCCCCTTCATTCCTTACAAACCACACACAGCTTTAAGCATTTTCAAAATTACACAGTACATCGAATCATCCTCACTTGTATATCTTTAAATCTTGTATTTGGAGAGGGTTGCCAAATCATAGTATGGAACTTCCATAATATAAAATATAGCAGAGGGCTCCCCTCTCTGGAGGCAGCAGTTCTTCTGAATAGCAATTGCTGGAAAACACCGGAGGGCTGTGTGGTCTTGTACTCAAATCCTTCTTGCTGGTTTCTCACAGGCATCTGGTAGCCACTGTGAGAACAGGATGCTGGACTAGACGGACCATTAGCCTCAGCGCCATTTTTCTAGAAAAAGAAGCACCAAAACTCACTATGAACACCTCCTTTGTTCTCTTATATTGGCAATGGTACTCACCTGAGAGGTGCCAAAACTGAGTTCCAGTGAGTTGTGGCTGGAAAAAATGCCCTAATTAGCCTTATCCAGCCAGGGTCTTCCTATGTGCTTATGTTCTTATCATTACACCAACCTTAGTCTGAACTCATGACCTCAGCCTCACACACATCTGCCTATCTTCTTACTAACAACTAGTCCAGGGAGTGGCCCTGCTTGCCACCTTCCTCCTTCTTAGCAGTGGCGTAGCGTGGGGGGTGCAGGGGGGCCCGGCCGCACCGGGCGCAACATCTGGGGTTAGGGTTAGGGGGCGCAAATCCACGGGTTAGGGGGCGCAAATCCAAGGGTTAGGGGGCGCAAATTACTTGCCTTGCCCCGGGTGCTGACAACCCACGCTATGCCACTGCTTCTTAGTCTCAGTGTTGACCCTTGTAGAATTCCTCAGGGAGGAGGATGGGGACAAAACAGACTCCCTGTCACTTTCTCTGGCTCTACATACTTTTGGTCTTCCTATTGTCCACCCAAGCACCAGTGGGCACCAGCCACCACTGTTTGGTGGGGGAAGGAAGTCATTCTGCAGATGGACAGCCCCTGGATGGAGTGTAGAGCAATCTTTACAGCCCTGTCACCACTACAGAAACAGGGCAGGATCCAGCACCTTGGGATGGGCAAGAGTGCCCACTTCAGTTTTACTGATCTTTTCCTTATTTCCTGTCTTCAGTTCAGTTGTCTGTATTTCCACATCAGTTTGCATTGACAAACCATCAATATTCACCAAAATTTTAGCACAGATTTATCCCAATAGCCACTTGGGCTGTGCATGGACCCTCTAAGCCACCCTATGGCTCAGATCTGTGACCCCACAGATTAGGGTGATTTACACTGTGCCACCCCCAAGTCACCCTATCCTAGATCCATCCTCGAAACTATCTGGAAGAGGGCCTTAAACCCTTAAACCCACCATAAAAGGTGTGGCACAATACAGGATCAGCCATTCTGTTTAACAGCTGATAAGCAGAAGGATCCGATCCTGTGTGGTACTTTACTGCATGCAAGGGAAGCTGTTCAGGAAGGAGAAGCAGCCAGCTCCACACAGGACTGAAACCTCTCACTTAACAGCAGTTAAGTGCAGCCCCTCCTAGTGCCCCTAATTTCCAGGGACGTCCCTGATATAGAGAAGCCGTCCCGGTTTCTGATTTGATCCCGGAATGTCCCACTTTCCATTAGGATGTCCCTATTCAAATTGGAGAAGTGTTAGAGGGTATGGAGTTATGTGACCCCTGAGCCTTCAGAAGGCAATCCAGTATAGGGAAGGTTTTTTTTTAATGTTCAATGTTTTGTTATGTTTCTACTGTATATATGTTAGAAATTGCCCAGAGTGGCTGGGGCTACCCAGTGAGATGTGGGGAGTATAAATAGTAAAATTATCATTATGAAATGGGACATCCCTATTTTCATCAGAAAAATGTTGGAGGGCATGTAAAGTGGGAGGATCTGATCCTGTGAGCAGTGCCAGAATCAGGGTGGTGCGTGTGGTCCCACTGCACTGGGTGCTGAGGTGAGGGGGTACAAAATTTAAAAAAGCAACTATACCAAAATGAATTCTAACAAAAATAAGAAAGAAAATAAGAAATCTTCAGGGAGCAAAATTTTGGCCCTCCTTGAGGTGCCGTATTACCAATGTCTGCCCTGCTACAAGGTGCTACTTTGCAATTGGCTTTCCTGTAGGAAAGCTTATTGCAAATCACAGTCTGCACCACACAGAATCAATACCCATTCCACAGCTCCGGCAGGAAGGAGAGTCACATTGTTGAGCCTACTTTCTCCTGGGAAGATGCAGCTGCCGGTTAGTGAGGTCTCAGCCTTTTTCACAGAGTTTTCCTGCCACGCCTCTCCTTCCTGCTGGAGGTCCTTCCCTCTGGCTGCCTTGAGGCATTCTGGACAAACCCAGCCTGATT
This sequence comes from Podarcis liolepis, assembly GCF_965112155.1. Classification (NCBI taxonomy): domain Eukaryota; kingdom Metazoa; phylum Chordata; class Lepidosauria; order Squamata; family Lacertidae; genus Podarcis; species Podarcis liolepis. The sequence continues at coordinate 46,021,441 of NC_139570.1, read as the reverse complement.
CCCAATGATCTCTGGCTGTATGTACCCAGCATGAATGGGACCTTCTGAATAGGGGCTGGCATTTGCATTTTTGCAAAGCATTCCCCCCCCCACCAGTGCAATGCATTTTTCCATATTATTTTCACAAATATTTGTTCCTATATTACACTATTATATATGCATTTCTGTACACATTATTCTGTTGAAGAGCTGCATCGCAAAATCTGGAGGCCTGCAGCTTTTGAAAGATAGATATGTTTCAGTTTGCACATTATTTTGGAGGGTGCAAATCAGGTAGGTTCACCTTTAAATTCAAACTGAATCGAATTTCTCCCCCACTGTCACTGCTTATTATGTGTGTATATTCATTCATCTCATTTATGTTGGTTTGCTATATGGCACTGGGGAGGAGGGGTCATGCTATATAGCAAAGGTTTTCAACCTTTTTGGGTCCACAGCTCCCTTGATCAACTACAGTGGTAACTCTGGATGCAAACAGGATCTGTTCCAGAGCCCTGTTCGCATCCTGAAGTGAACACAACCCACATCTGTGCATGCGTGGATTGTGATTTGCCGCTTCTGCGCATGCGCGTGACGTCATTTTGAGCATCTGCACATGCACGAGTGATGAAACCCGGAAGTAATGCGTTCTGTTACTTCCGGGTTGCCGTGGAGCGCAACCTGAAAACGCTCAACCTGAAGTGTATTTAACCCAAGGTATGATTGTACACTCTTTCTGAGGCACCCCTGTGGCGTTCAGGAGCCCAGTTATGTCCCCCCCCCTTGCCTGCAGAGCTGGCAGCCTCTCACCTTTTTTCAAACACCCTCCGTTGTGGAGTGTTCCCTCAGCCTCCTCTCCTCTCCCCTTGGGAGTCCTCTGAGCAGGTGCTGCTGCCACCCCTGGTCTCTGAGCTGCCCCCCCCACCTCAAAGAGAGGTGCCTCCTCACACTGCCCCACAGGGGCCTGGGAAGCACCCCCTGGCCAGCCCCAGAGACACCATTCGCCTGGGGAGCTTGTAGCCAGGGCTGCTGCAACAAACAGCTGCACAAGTCTTTGGGAGGCAGAGACATGAAAGGGCATCAGAGGAGGGAGGGAAAGAGGAACCGAAGCCAGGGTTGGCTGCTCAAGACCCCCCAGGGTGCCGTGGCAGACTAGATTAAAACCACTGCTGTATGGGAAAATAATTACATGTGAAGTAGTACCTTTGGATCAGCTTAGGAGATGTGTGTGTCTCTTTCCAATAGCAAACCCCTTCCAATAGCAGAATCCACCACTGCCACCCCAAACAAGGTCACTCTTCTTCAATCTAGATCAGGGTAGCAAGGCAATGAGATTATAATGCTTGGGACTTGATCATGTCAGGCTCCTGTAGCTGTCGCTGAATTTCAATTGCCTTCCCATTTGCAAAACTACATTTTAAAAATACCTTATTAACACAGATCCTTCCTAGTTTATGGTAATTAAAAGCAATAAATATTCACATGCACAATGCTGCAGACCTCGAATAGCCAGTGGGTCAATAATGCCTTCCTGGTGAAGCTGGATACTAAATCTTTTTATTCTTGTTCAAATGGGAGTAAGAGTCCCGTCCCTCTCGTTCTCTCTCTCTCTCTTTCCTTTGAAATTCATGAATTTTGTAACCTGGGAAATCAAGATCCGTACCCCAACCAAAATAAATGCATTAAAGATGACGTATTGTATTTACCTCATAGGGGCATGAGCCATCCAAAGTTAAGCACTGCATTCAGGAGAAGAGAGTTTTATCATGCTGTAAAAAAACAGGCAAGGAACACCGGTGCCACCTCCAGTGGGGGCCTGTGCCCCCAAGCCCCACAACATTTTTGTTGTGGGTGCTGAACCTCTGCGCCCCCCCACTGCCACACACTAATGCACACCACCCAGATTTTGCCCCCGCCACTGCTACCACCTGGCCTTTGCCCCCCACTGCCGCCGTGTGCCACCACCCGACTGCCACCTTATCTCTGGTGCTCAGGCGTGGCAGCGGCTGGGGCCTGCACTTCTGCCACGGGGCTTCTGTTGAAGCCTGCTGCAACCACAGGTGTGCTTCCGGGGTGCGTCCACAGCTGCAGCACATCATAACAGAGGTCCTGCAGCAGAGGCGCAGGCCCCGGCCCATTCGCCACCATGACAAAGGAGCACACATGTTCACCATGCCACTTGTCAATTGATGTGGGGACAGGACATGTGCCACGTTGCACCAACATCATGCTGTGCAGTGTGGCGTGTGCGCTGGGCACCCATGATGTGGGGGCCAAATTGGTGTGCCTGGGAAGGAACCTCGGGCCAAATACAGCCCGGCAGACCTCTCCATTGAGTCCTTTAGATGTCTTCTCAGGTCACACCCCTCCCAGAGGCTGCACCGACTGAGTGCTTTTTGCCTGGCTGGAATGTGTCTTTAAACTTGGAGGAGGAGGGAAGGAGGGAAGTGTAAGATGTGTCTATGTGTGCAGGAACCTCTGCATGGCTAGAATATGAACTAACGCTGATTGCAACCCAATGTAACAAAGAATTTGAGACTCCCAGAGAACAACTTACTTAATTTATTAAATTTGTATGCCACCCTTCATTATTAGATTTCAGGGCGGTTCACAAGATTAAAAACACAAAATACATAATAAAAACAAGAGCACAGCAAAACAATAATCCTACACACACACTTCTTTTATCTAAGCAGCCAATAGATAAATGCAACTCAGAGAGCCAGTTGCATGCAGTGGTTACTGTCATACTAAGACCTGGGAGACCAGGGCTCAAATCTGCTCTTGGCTGTGAAGTTTACAGAGTATCCTTGGGACAGTCACTGCCTTGCAGCCTAAAAAATGGAAAAGAAAAGAAAAACATTGAAGGGAGGGCGCCATTTGATACTGAAAAAGCATTTTCCTCAAACTGATCCCAACTCCTAAATGCAGTTCATTAGCTTGCCTTTTAATACTGGCAACATTGAAAATAAATTAGCACACCACTGCTGTCTCCAAAAAGCACAGGGAGACAGTTTTGTGTTGAGAAAGGAGGAATGTTTTGAAAGGGCATATCCAACTCTTCTTGTTCAGAAGCCATTGATTCCAGATTCAGGGAGAGGTTGTCTCTCTGGCAGCACAGAGACCCAGGGTGGTCTTGCAGTCCCAGCTGCACTAAGCTGTGCTCTTCATATCTGCAGTGCTGTCGGCCTTCATTAACTTGTGCTAACAGACAGAGGGGGCTGCTCTGAACCCAGATCAAACAATAGCATTTTGTTCTCATCAGCAATTGACTTCATTTGGTTGTGTAATCTAATTGGCTTGGAGTACAACAGGAGAGTGTAGACTGAGGTTTCTCTCTCTCCCCCCTCCCGCCCACCTCCACTCCTCAACCTCATTCTCCCATTGCAATGCAAAGCAACAGCAATCAGTTTCTTTGAATTTTCAACCAGACTGAGCCCATTTTTAATAAGTACATGTGAATTTCCTCTATCTCATTCATTTGCTGTTCCTCTGATCCACTCACCTCTCTCTTCCACTCTTCCTGCATTCCAGTTTCTGAAAGAGGATGTCTAAAATTAATTGTGGGACTAACCCAGTCTGCCAAAGCTTTTGAGGCAGGGGGTATTTTCCAGTTAATTTGTCTCATTTGCCCCCTCTAGTTCCCCACCCACACCTGCATATTTGATAAAATACTACAGAAGATGTAGTATTTAATGGAGAATTCTATGTATGAAAACATAATCTGCAAAGGATATGTTGGGCATGTTTAGTTTTGGAAAGAGGCAATTAAGAGGCAATAGGATAAAAGGTAAAGGGACCCCTGACCATTAGGTCCAGTTGCGGACAACTCTGGGGTTGCGGCGCTCATCTCGCTTTACTGACCGAGGGAGCCAGCGTACAGCTTCCGGGTCATGTGGCCAGCATGACTAAGCCGCTTCTGGCGAACCAGAGCAGCGCACAGAAACACCATTTGCCTTCCTGCCGGAGCGGTACCTATTTATCTACTTGCACTTTAACATGCTTTCGAACTGCTAGGTTGGCAGGAGCAGGGACCGAGCAACGGGAGCTCACCCCGTCACGGGGACTCGTACTGCCGACCTTCTGATCAGCAAGCCCTAGGCTCTGTGGTTTAATCCACATAACCACCTGCGTCCCATAGGCAATAGGATAGCTATCCTAAAATATGTCAAAGGCTGTCACATACATCAGGGATGGGGAACTTGTAGGAATGTTAAGGATAGTAGGAAAGGATATATTGAATAAGTCCAGTGGTACCTCTGGATGCGAACAGGATCCATCCTGGAGCCCCGTTTGCATCCTGAAGCGAATGCAACCCATGTCTGCACGTCTGTGCATGCACGGGTCACGATTTGCTGCTTCTGCGCATGTGCATGACATCCTTTTGAGCATCTGCGCATGCGCGAGTGGCGAAACCTGGAGGTAATGTGTTCCGTTACTTCCAGGTCGCCGCAGAGCACAACCCAAAAACACTCAACCTGAAGCAACTTTAACCCGAGGTATGACTGTATTATCCTTCCTTCACCCACACTAGTAAGTGATGTAGCAGAGCAGATTCCCCTCAGTATAGCTGGAAGCTAGTTGGCAGATCCGTTTGAATCTCTTATTTAAGGTTATTTCCTGGTGTCCCCTTTTGATCCCTCTTAAAAGAATAAAGACACAAGTCTTTTGGAGTAAAGTAACAAAAAATTTACTCACATTTCAGTTCACGATTTGATCCCTGAAAGGCAGGCTTTTCTTAGTAGTTACACAATCAACAGTCTGAGTTCATCTCATAGGGAGACTGAACTCATGTGCTGCTGGCTAAGAGCCAGCAGACAACAAAATTACATTAATAGAACAAAATGGTTGCAGGAGAGCAGCATGACATCAAGAGAGCAAGTGAAGACAAGATATGAATTGAGAAAATGGCTGCGTGACTTGGCTCTTTGTGGAGTCAGGCAGAACCACGCCCATCTCCCAGGTCACATGCAGGGGGAGGATGCTCCAGACCAGTGGAACAGGAAGTTTCACTGACTGGATGTGTCTGTGACCACTCTAGGGAAATAAGGAATGTTGCATTTGACTGTACCAATAAACTGCATCCCACAGAACCTCAGGCTCAGGGGTCAAATGTTAATGATTATAAATTATAGATTACCGGTTATTAGTAAATGTTACTGGTTAGAGCAGGGGTCAGCAACCTTTTTCAGCCGTGGGCCGGTCCACCATCCCTCAGACCATGTGGTAGGCTGGACTATATTTTGGAAAAAGAATATGAACGAATTCCTATGCCTCACAAATAACCCAGAGATGCATTTTACATAAAAGCACACATTCTACTCATGTAAAAACATGCTGGTTCCCGGACCGTCTGCGGGCCAGATTGAGAAGGCGATTGGGCTGCACCCGGCCCCTGGGTTAGAGTCTTCGACAATGACATGTGACTTTAGACCACTCAGTCACCATCTTTCTGCCTAGGGTTAATGTGAGGATGAATTGGAGAGAAGGAGAACCATGTATGCCACCTCAAACTCCTTGGAATAAAGGTGGTGTGCAAATGTAATGTAATAAATGTAATAACTTGTCCCTGCAAGTCTCCCCAGCCACTCCCCTTCCCCATGCCATACCATTCACTGGCTCTGGGTGCACCCTTCTTGAGAATGTTTGCCTTGTTTGGATAGAGGCTGGAACTGTTGTTTGTGTGTATGTGGCCTATTGTCTGGAGGTAACATTGGGATTCATTGTTCTGGCCAGTTTTGCTTCTGATCCCACCCAACACTAGCACAACCCCTGGAAGGTTGCTCAGAAGGGAATGCAGATCTCAAGATGAAAAGGATTCCATGTGCTGATGCAGAGATCTGGAGAACTTGAAGTCTTGCACACTGTTTTTTGACATTTTGGTTGGACTGGTAAAGGTGTCGCCCTAGTAAGAATTTGGGAATTAATTATGCCATTGCTAGCTGGGGCTGATGGGAACTGGAGTCCAATAATATCTGAGGCACCACAGTTTCCCCCACTCTGATTTATGGAATTTACAGCAATGAGATGTGCTAATAGTCCATAGGAGATTAGACAAATTCATGACAATAACCATTAACAGCCATTAGTCATTGTTGGTAAATACAGTCATACCTCAAGTTGTGTTTGCTTCATGTTTTTTTTCCTTCTGGTTATGAACGCAGAGGAACAATCTGCGTGCTTCGCGCATGCGCAGGAGTGCTCTATCGCACCACACGCATGCACAGAAGCGGCGCTCTACTTATGGACTTTTCAGGGTGCGAATGGCACCCCGGAATGGATCACGTCCGTAAGTAGAGGTACCACTGTAAAGGTTCAGTGATGGTGCTCCTCTGATTAGCAGATACTGGGAGTGAGGGCACATTGACAGAAGGCTGTTGATTTCATGACCACCTTGCCGGCATCTCAGAATACTTTTGTTTGGAGAGCTGCTGCCAATCAGTGTAGGCAATACTGATCCAGATGGACCAATGGTTTAAAAGGCAGCTTCCTATGATCCGGGATGGTGAATTGGGGGGAACCAGTTACTGGATGTAGGGCTCAGGTGAACATTTTGACCAGCAAAATGTCCTGATGTTTCAGTTGAGTGGGATGGCAAAACCTTCAATGAAAATTTGGAGGATGACACAGAGGACAACTTCGAGGGAATAACTTTAGGGTGGGGTGGATTTGATAATGTGGCTGCATAGTCTTTCTGTCCCATCCTGCCACTTTTAAACATTCACTTTATATTCGATTGTTTTATAAAAGGTAGATAACATGGCATCGTTGCTGGACTCCAAATCTCATAGGCCTCAATCAGGACAGCCATTGTTCAGCAACAGTGGGAGTTATAATAAAAAAATTCCTTCCAGTAGCACCTTAAAGACCAACTAAGTTAGTTCTTGGTATGAGCTTTCGTGTGCATGCACACTTCTTCAGATACACTTCGTGCATGCACATTTCGTGCATGCACACGAAAGCTCATACCAAGAACTAACTTAGTTGGTCTTTAAGGTGCTACTGGAAGGAATTTTTTTATTTTGACTATGGCAGACCAACACGGCTACCTATCTGTAAGTGGGAGTTATAGACCACAATATGTGCATTGGCTAGACCTCTTTGAAAGCAATGATTTCTTCCATGCTAAGTAAACTTTTACTTCTTCTCACCCCTTGCTCAAGCCTGTTCATCATTTCATCTTCCTTGATCCTTGAGCATTACCTCCACCTGAAACTTCCAATCTTCTTTCACCCTCACCTTCCTGTTCGGGAAAAAAACAACCACTTCTCTCTCTCTCTCCATGGAAAGGTGTCTCTGATTAAAGGAGGCTAAAATAAATAAATAAATCACTTCATGTTATAAACCGCGTGGCGGCGGGGGGTGGGTGGGAGATGAAGCCGACAGCATGTTATGGGCTCAAGAAAATTAGGATTTTTATTGGGGGGCCATACATTTATTTGGACCCATGAGCTGTCGTTTCCTGGAAATCTAATTTCTCAGCCCCTCGGTGCCTGGACTGGCCAATTGGCAATTGCTGAGTGACTTGCTGACTTTAATTAATCTTAAGTGGAAAGAAACCTACAGTTCTTTTCTTCTGGACAGCTGGTGATTGTGTGTGCAAGGGTGTTTTGTGGATGAGAAATGAAAATTATAATTAAAAGAACTCAAATTAATTTCAGAGAGTACCGCTACAGTGCTCTGAGTCTGCAGGGGGAAACAAATAACTTTGACATAAAGCTGAAGTAGGTTGGGGAACCTGCAGACCTTCAGGTGCTAGGGGACTCCAGATCCCATCAGCACTATCCAGTCAGGGAATGATGGGTGGTGTAGTGCAACGGCAGCTGGAGGGCCACAGGTTCCTCATCCCTTCTTTAGATCTTGGAATACCAAATTATCTGGTCTTGTTTCCAAAATGGAACTTGTGCTTCAAGAATCCTCTGGGTCCCTCTCCCTCAACCACCATTTCAGGTTTGGCACTGGGGTCAAAGTAACCAGGCACCTGCCGAGGCCAACAACCCACTTGTAAGGGGGCACTTTCAACATCATAAACTTTCTGGTCCCATTGCTGCTGCAGCTTGGCATGTGTCTGTTTATTCATTTGCTCTCTGCAAGTACACAATTAGTGGAGAGAAAAGGAGCACTGACCTCCATGTACCTCTCTCTTTCTCTGGGAGGTGCCCTGATAGGGTGTCAGGGACTGACTGGACAATGAGGAGTGGTGGGTGGCTGCAGCTGGAGACCCCATAGTGAAGCCTCAGAAGAGAAAGGCTCCTAGTTGGGGAAGTGGTGTTGGGACAATGAAGACAAACCAGAGGAGAAATAGGGGGTGCTGAACAAGCAACAGGCTTGAGTAAGAGAGAGATGGAAAACACTGCAGACATAGAAGAGGCAGCTGAGGAGGAGGTGGAGCTGAAACTCTGACAGATTCACAGGAGCCAGCAGATCCTACTGTGTTTAGCTCTCCTTCCCCTTGTCTCCAAAGGAATTAGAGGCAGGGGTGCCAACTTGAATAAAATATTGGGGGTGCCAAGTAAGCCCCACCCCACATAATTGATCACATGACACAGTGCATGCACACCATTTGAATGGCAATGCCCATCAACTTTAGGGTGGCCCAGCCCCCTCAAATATTTTATTGGGGGGGCCCTAAGTCCCCTCAGCCCCTAGGAGTTGGTTCCTATGCTCAGAGAGTTTTGCATGTTACAGAGCAGAGCACTTGATGGGCCCCTCCCCAGCGAAGTTTAAGACTGCTGGGAAGACAGAAGGATGGGGAGGAAGCTTAGGAAAAAGTGGGAGACCTAGATCACCAGCTCTGGCAATGTTTTTACCAGGGCCAGTCATACCATAGGTTTCCCTGTGTGTATTCTGTTGCCTTGAATAAAGAATTTGTCTCTGAGTTTCCATGCTGACCTACAGCTGAACCAGCCGTGACATAGGGCCAAGCAATGAACAGAAGTAATGAAGTATAATAGAAGAAAAGAAGAAAAGAATTGTAGAATTGCTCTACAAACTAAGAAGGGGAGAGGGTGGTGGGCTTGTATCAGGAGGAAAACAAAGAGAACCTGTGTGGTGTAGAAGTTAGGGTATCAGACTAGAACCCAGGAGACCAGGGTTCAACCCCCCCCCCACCTGGCCGTGAGTGACCTTGTGCCAGCAGGGCCAGCCCATGGCATTTTGGCACCTGAGGCAAATGATAAAAGGATTTCCTCCTCTCAGCCAGGGAAGGAACAATGAGTGAAGATCTACATGAGGAACAAAGTGAGGAATAAAGAATTACAGTGGGATCTGCTGCCCCTGTGAGTCCTGCCACCCGAAGTGGTGGAATGTGTACCAGTCAGCAGCTCTCAGCCGAACAGGTGAAACCCTAGCGAGTCATTCCCAGTGAGGGTAGACTAGTAGCAGTGAACCTTTTGGCCTCCAGGTGTCATTGAACTACAGCTCCCATCATTTTCTTCTATCAAGCAATTTGGAGGTCAATAGCTTTCCCAGTAATAGTGCGGACATTACCAGGCTAGAGAGTCAAATAGTCTCACCTAGCATAAGGCAGGTTCATATGTAATATGGGGAAGGGTTATAGCTCAGTGGTAGAGCATCACGTACAGGCTGTCTCTAAAGTAACCCCTGGCATCTAGAGATCCAGTGTGGTGTAGTGGTTAGTAAAGCCTTTCTCAGTCTTGGGTCCCCAGATGTTGTTGGACAACTATTCCCATCCCAGTAGTCCTGCTAGCTAGGGATGATGGCAATGTCTGGAGAGCCAAGGTTGAGATAGGCTGGGTTAGAGTGCTGAACCACCAAATCTCAGCCTAACATTTCTAATGAATGACTGGAGGAGGGGCAATCATGGAGGTGTTTAGTGCTGGCTGGTAGGTCCCCTGTTGCTTCAGGGGAGGGAGAAGGAGAGGGGCAAGGTGCAGGAAGGTTGGTGTGTTGCAAATGCATTTGCAGGAGGACTGGATTGGCAGTTGGGGTGCAAATACATCAGCAGAGCCCAACCAGTTCTGCTGTCAATACATTTGCACTGCACCAGCCTCCCTGCACCTTGCCTCTCTCCTTCTGCCTCCTGGCAATAATGACTCACCTGCTGAGAAGCTAGCGTACTGGCTATGCGCTACCTGGAAAGCTTATTGTCATTGTTTGATTACTAATTATGAACAGAAACATTTCCTATTTTAACAGCTAGACATATCACTTTCTGTTGGGACATATGAGGAAGAGAATTGTAGTAGTGGAGAAGGGATGAAGTGCATGGCAGAATCTGCCTGGGTAGTTGACAGACCCTCTTTGCTTTGCCATGTGAATTAGATGACAATGAGCTTTTCAAGTTTGTTATGTGACAGATTAGCATGGAGGAAAGCGGAGGATGAGGAAACTTTACAAAGCAGAGGCTGGTTACATCTCTTTTTTAATTGTGTTCCTCCTTCATGCTAGCAGTGTAAACAGTAGCACTTTGCAACATTGTTTGCATTTCTAATTAACAGCCAAGGCTGCATTTCAGCCGACCAGAAATATGTTGATGGAGCTCACCGTGTTATGCACATTGAACCTATGCAGTTGGAAGTAAGCACCACTGAGTCTAATGCAGTACAGACCTAAGAAAGCATGCACAAGACCGCAGTTTGTACTGATCCTAAGAAGTTGTGCTATATGCTTCTGGTCCTTGATGTGTGTGCTGTGTAATAATGGATCAACACAGCTGCCTGCATTTTGGACTCTCTCTTGGGGGCATGGTTATAGGGGTTGACATGATGAGCGCCTACTGTTCAAAATGTACCAGTACAGCACTGTGGTGCCCTGCTAACCATATGATTTTACTCAAGAGTACAGTAGCATTTCCGCTTTTCCTTGTTGCCTTCAACCTGAGAATTATTTTCAGCTTCTCTGCTGGGGACTGTGAAAATGGGAAAAGCAGGGTGCTTGCAGAAGGTGTGCGTGCTCTAAACTGAAGTGTCCTGTTTTGCCCAGAGTCCCTGCTGAGTGTACTATAAAGTCCCCTGCAGTTTCGACAATGGAAGTTCTATTTGCTGGCTTCTACTCACTGTGGTTGTGTGTTAACAGTTTTTTCCCCAAGAAGTGCTTTGCTTCATTTTTATCATCATATGAAAATGCTAGGAAACAAACTAAATATATATACCCCATCCCTCTTGAATCTTAAAAAAATAAAGGGGGGGGGACCTCTAGCAAACCATATTTTAAAATGTGGCAGATGGGAACTCAGCCAGATATGTGCTATGCTGTGTCTCAGTGGCCAATCAGAAGCTGGTTTTGAGACATGCCCTCCAGAAGCCTAAGATAATGGTCATCAAAATAGTGCGGCCAAAAATTATTCTATTTGGTGAGATAGCATGTAAAACCTGTTGGAGGTTTGGCTCAGAGTAAGTCTTGCAAGGTCTCCCTCTGAGAACCATCTTCATTGAGAACCATCTTCCTTGCTGGCTTTCAGTTCTAATCTCATTTGCCTCTGCAATACCTGTGGTCTACTAGTTCTTTCCATTAAAAGAAAGAAAGAAATACAGTCTTAAACCCCTACTTATAGAAAATAAGCATGTTATGTTAGTCCCTTTCTTCCTGGTATTATTGGGGGAGGGTTTCTGTGCAGGGAATAGTTTTCTGCATGGTGGAAATGTCATTCTGGTGCACCAACTCTCTGTCTATTGCAGACGGTTAACGGAAATTGTTGGGTGGAGTGTCAAGACAAAAGGAAACCAATATGGTGCCCTTCAGTTTTTAGACTACCAGTCTCATCCCTGACCAATGGCCATGCTGTTTGTGGCTGAGTTATTCATAACATTCAGAAGAGGACACATTGGTGACCTCTGGTCTAGACCAGTGGTTCCCAATTGGCTAATTACTGAGGATCCCCTATTTTCCAAAAGCCAAGCCACGGACCCCCTACTTTTGAAAGTTTTGATAACTCTATTGTAGTTACCTCTGGAAAGCATTTTTTTGAACAAAATGTGGGACAGCCCCTAATAAGCAAAGGATTTTAAGTATACTAAAAAACAAACTGGGCAGAACGATATCTGGTTTTCAACATCGTGATATACCAGCAGCTAAACATTGTGATATTATTATTATTATTATTATTATTATTATTATTATTATTATTATTTAAACCTCTTTATTGAAAGTTCAAAAAATAAATAATCATATGTGCAATAAACATGGTGAGACATAAATAAAAGAAAGAGAAACAGAAACATAACCCATGTGGAAGGCGAAATAAAGGGAAAGGGGGAAAACCCAATACTGTATTACAGTCATACCACGGGTTGAAGTAGCTTTGGGTTGAGCATTTTCGGGTTGCACTCTGTGGCGACCCAAAAGTAGCAGAACGTGTTACTTCCGGGTTTCACCACTCATGCATGCGTAGACACCCAAAATGATGTCATGTGCATGCGTGGAAGCGGCGAATCGCAACCCATGCATGCACAGTCGCAGGTTGCGTTCGCTTCAGAATGCGAACGGGGCTCCGGAACAGATCCCGTTCGCATCCAGAGGTACCAGAGGTACCACTGTACTGTATACTTACTGTATACTTTTTCTGATATATCACAATGTTTGAAATTGGAGATCAGGCATGGGGATGAGGGAAGGAGCAGTCACGGAGACATGGCGGGTGGAGGGAGGAGAGGAAGCGGAGTCACTCCAGCACATGGTTTGAGTGCAAGCAGATGGGGGATGCATCAAGCCGCCGTCCTTCATGCCAGGGGAAGGTAGTGCTATGGTGCCTTGAAGTCAGGGCGATCAGCTGTCCTGTTCTTCATCAGCGTGACGGAAGGAAGGCAGCTCCAATCAACAGTGTTATTGGCTGAGATCATTGTGCAGTATTGGCAGTTTCTTGAAATTGGCTGCCCTGTTCTCCCTTGCGTGAGGAGTGATACAGTGGTACCTCAGGTTACAAACACTTCGGGTTAAGAACTTTACCTCAGGATGAGAACAGAAATTGCACGCCGGCTCCTCTCTGACAGTGCTCGCATCAGCTTCTTCCGCAACAGGCATCAAGAGTACCTCCGTTTTTTCTTGGAAGAGAAGGACTTGGTGTACTGTGCAGATATTGCGCAGCTTCTGCTCAAGCTTGGAGTGCCACAGTACGAACCCAAAGATTGGAGACTGTTCATTGACAGCAGCAAGCGATCACTGAAATGTGTTCTGCTACACAACGGCAATCAGTTTGCCTCTATACCCCTGGCTCACTCGACTACACTGAAGGAGAACTATGAAGCGGTGAAGTATGTGCTGGAAAAAATTGGTTATGATTAGCATAAGTGGTTTATTTGTGTTGACCTGAAGATGGTGAACTTTTTGTTGGGACAACAGTCTGGCTTCACCAAGTATCCATGTTTTCTGTGCATGTGGGATAGTAGGGACTGTGCTCAGCATTACATGAAGAAGGACTGGCCTGTGCAGGAGGAACTGGTGCCTTGTAAAGAAAGGAACATCATCAACGACCCTCTGGTGGACAGAGACAGAATACTCTTCCCATCGCTGCACATCAAGCTCGGCTTAATCAAGCAGTTCACCAAGGCTCTGGACAAGGATGGAGACTGCTTCACTTACTTGTGCCAGGCTTTTCCAGGATTGACCATGGAGAAGTTGAAAGCTGGCATCTTTGACGGTCCTCAGATCCATCAGCTCATCAGAGATCCAAAGTTCGTAAACTCAATGAACGAAGTGGAACTGGAAGCGTGGAAGGCATTTGTTCTGGTAGTGAAGAACTTTCTTGGCAACAATAAGGCCAGAAACTACGCAGCACTTGTCAACAACATGCTGACTGCTTTCAGAAACCTGGGCTGCAACATGAGCGTCAAGATGCACTACCTATTTTCACATATGGACCGGTTTCATGAGAACCTGGGTTCAATGAGTGATGAGCAGGGGGAGAGATTCCATCAGGACATGAAAGAGATGGAGACCAGGTATCAGGGTCGCTGGGACGCAGTCATGATGGCTGACTACTGTTGGACTCTGAAGAGAGACCTCCCTGCCGCTGAGCATTCCAGGAGTTCCAAGAAATGGAAGTTCAAGCCCTGAAGTTTGAAAAATGGTGAAGCAACATGCAATTTACGTGTACTTACCTTTATCAATGCGCACCATTCAGTTTACAGTAAACCTGACCTGATGGCAAGAAACGGATGCCATTTCCTGATTCAGCAGTGCAAAAATACCCTAAATCAGTTGTAGAAATCTAGACAACATTCAAAAAGTAAAAAATTGTTGCCCAGTGTAATTGCATTAATTAGATAACATTGGTATTGTTATAATGAGGCTGCTATTGGAATGATATTGGAAAATCAATAAAAACATATATTTGTTTTTAAAAAATAAAATTTGTGATATTACCATGCAAAAATGGCAAAAATTTAGTTGGGGGGGGGTGAAGGGATGGGGCCATGGATCCCCTGGGTGTGATCTGCGGATCTCCTGGGGTCCCCGGACTCCTATTTAGGAACCACTTGTCTAGACTGTAGATGCAGGATAGCTAACCTGTGATCCTCAATATTTTACTGGTCTACAACTCTCATAATCTCTGACCATGATGTAACCTGGAGTTCAGTGCCACAGGTTTTCCAACTCTTCCTTAATAGATGTGTCTTTGCCTAATCTGCCATTTTACTTGCCTCTCCACCAGTAGATGCCAGTGCTGTAATCAACCTCCTTGCAGAGCTGAAGGCCTGGCCATAACATTTTTTGCTGTCCCAGAGATACAGCTATGAGCTCATAGGAGAGTAGTTTTTGTTGACCATTAGGAGAAAAGCAGTTTGATACCTCTCCCTTGCTGGTGGTCTTCAGTTTTGGAGAACCATCTGTTGAAGGTTCTCCAAAACTGAGGGTTCACAGTAGACCCATTGAAATTAATGCACCTGTTAGTCATTTCTATCAGTTTCAATGAGTGTACTCTGAGTATAGCTGGACATTGGATACTCAATGGTGGTCCTACTCAGAATAGGCCCCATTGCAACTGATGGGCATAACTAACTTGGTTGCATTAATTTCACTGGGTATCTAGCTAATATATGATGGATAAGGTTGCTAAGAAAATGAAGGCAGGCAAAAAGACTTGGAGAAAGACTTTGTGAATTTGGGAAATCTTTTTTCATTCTTGTCCCATTCCCCCTGTCTACTCAGCTATGTATTATTATTGCCTTAATAATTTACTTTCTATTACTACTCTCTTCCCCTCTCAGCGCCATTTAATTTCCTGTGGCCTGTTAAATGTCAGGGTGCTATATATTTCTGGTTTCTGTCTTTGCAAACACTTCAAGGACTGTTTGGATTCCACCTCTTTCTTCTTAAATTAGTTTCTTTTAAAAAAAAGAAAAAAGAAATGGGGGAAAAACAAGTTGAAATGAACTTATCATATCTCCATCTCCATCTCCAAATCTCCTTTCATTGCCTTCTACCAGTCTTCAAAACTCCACAGCCACCAGTCATCAATCTAGGATTGTATGATTCACATCAGTGTGAATCCAATTGTTGTATCACCTGTACTTATCTTAGGGAAGTTGTCAGCATCCAAAGCAGATTGAGTGGCAAAACCTATTACATTAAACAGAATGGTGCCCACAGGTCCAGCAAAGCAATATACGTTATAGGATGCAAGTGCCCCGGAGGCCATGTGAAGTATGTTAGGAAAAACTACAGCTACCAACCTTTGTACCCAGTTCAGAAATCACAAGTCAGCAATCACAGCAACAAAAAGCTTTAGCAAACCTGCTGCAACACATTTTAATTTAGATAAGTCACAAGCTTTCAAACAGGGAAATATTTCCAAAAGGGGGGAAATAAATGGGCTAGGGAAAACAGTGGTAAGGAAGAGAAACTGTATATAGTCAAGGCAGAGGCCTGCATCGATATCTCTTTAGATGGGAATATAGATATTTGAGACACCCACAATCCATTGCATTTTTTATTTTATTTTTACAAAGTGCAAACATGTATCTGTATCTGCATTGTAATTGTTTCTGGGCATTTTAATGGCTTTATTGCTTGTGTGTTTGCCACTCTGGGAGGAAGGGATGATACACAAACACACACACCTCAACTTTCGTTGTATCCTGGTAGGCTTGTCTAAGGGGCGCGGGTGGCGCTGTGGTCTAAACCACTGAGCCTAGGGCTTGCTGATCAGAAGGTCGGCAGTTCAAATCCCTGCAATGGGGTGAGCTCCCGTTGTTTGGTCCCAGTTCCATCCCACCTAGCAGTTCGAAAGCATGTCAAGTGCAAGTAGATAAATAGGTACCGCTCCGGCGGGAAGGTAAATGGCGTTTCCGTGTGCTGCTTTGGTTCGCCAGAAGCAGCTTAGTCCTGCTGGCCACATGACCTGGAAGCCGTATGCCGACTCCCTCAGCCTATGGAGCAAGATGAGGGTGCAACCCCAGAGTCGTCCGCAACTGGACCTAACGGTCACGGGTACCTTTACCTTTACCTAGGCTTGTCTAAACAGGAATGCTTTTGGCAGGAACCAAAAACAGCACACTGAAGGCATCTGCTTGATCTCACACTAAACACTCAATTTGGGTATTATGTGGCACTTTTAGCAGCACTGATTCTGCTGATCAAAGAGTGGGCATGTGTCGGGTAAGGTGGTCTCATAGGTGAACTGGTCCCAAGTTGTTTAGGGCTTTATATACTAACAGCAGCACCCTGATTCCGGCCTGGTAGCAAATTGACAACCAGTGCAGATGTCTAAGCACAGGTTTGATATGCTGACAAGGCCTCACTCTTGTCAGCAATTATGTTGAAGCTTCTAGATCAAGCATGAGGGGAGCCCCACACAGAGCGCATTGCAGTAATCCAGTCTTGAAGTAACCAGTGCAAGATTGTTGGTGGAGGTGAAGACAAACCTGCCTTGTATGATACATTATCTGTTGATGAGATTGTCATGTTCTGCCCAATGCCTGGAATAAAAAATCTGAACTGTGTCTGAAAACAGGTCCCATTATTGATGAGTGAACTAAGTTGATTTGGGGATAGACTTTTTCCATTTTCTTTTAAACCGTCTTCAGGTTCATCCCACCCCACCCTCAGCAGAAGGCCCAGCCAAGAACTTTCTTTTTTTTTTTGTAGAGTAAGTCAATTGGACATGTGGAGGGGGTGTGTGATTCCTGCTAGTCCTGTCAGACCAGCAATAACCCCTCACTCACCCAGTTTAGGACATTCTACCATTCTACAGCAGAGTTTATTTTCATTCAGCAAAGTAAGCGGCTCACGTATATGTCAAACAAAGCTTTAATAATAAAGAAAACTTTATAACAATAACATATGTACTGTCTGAGAGAAACTAAAACAACATCATGAGACAAGAATGAGGCAAGAGTGACAGTCGGTCTCTCTAACTGAACATCCGAAGGGAGGGGCCAATTCCAGAGCACAACACACAAGCTCCGCCCACCAGATGCCAGACATCTACTAATCAAATTAGGCCCCAGTTACCTGCATCTTCCCTGCTGAAGAGTCACCTGCTGACATTCTCTTTGCCACACATCTTATTACATGTGTGAGGCCTCCAATTTACTTTTGGACCCTAAACTAGCAGAGCAGCTTGTGCTCTGATTGCCGATTTGTTGTCTGTTTGTTTTCTGCTAAACTGCCAGACATGAACTGAACTAGATCATATTGTATAAAGACAAACTTGAACATGGAACTAAATCCTTTTTGGACAGGATGAACCTGAATGAGAATCAGTTCCGTTTAAAAATGATTTTTCAAAGCATTGGCTCTTCCTGGTGAATATTTTTCACAATGCACATTTTGCAAAGATGCCACCAAGTAAGATCTTTTTAGGTTGAGCCATGATCTTAGAATGACTAGGTAGACAATTTCAGGACAACTGACTGTGCGTCTTGCTTTAGCATGCACTAATTAGAAGAACTTTGGATAGGAAATTCTTTTTATTTGGTTTGCACTGCAATGACTGCTCCCCACATTAACTGGGGGGTGGCTTCTGTGTGGTTGTGTGCAGCTCCCCCGGCAAGGTAGATGGCTTCGCCGCCCCCCAAGCTGGGTACCTGGAGGTTCCTGCCTAGCCTTGACAGTTAGCCAATCCCGGCTGGGGGGGGGGGGTTATCAAGGGGGTTGGCCAAGTAGAGTCAGGACCGCCCCACACTTACAATAGGAGGTGTAACTTACCTGTTAGTCCTCAGTCGGCTCCAGAACTTCCTCCACCCTGCCCTCCCTGAGTTCATGCCTTCTTTTGCAGTTTAACCTTCTTCTTTACAGCTCTGCGAGTGCTGCTGCTGCTGTCTTGAGGGACCAGTAAGGAATTTTCCTGCATTGGCAAGTTTTGCCTTCCCCTTGGCAAAACATCACAACTTTGGCGGTTTTTAGGCCTTGGGTGGAATCCTTTAGTCTATCTTCCTTCGATGGGGGGGGGGCATGAAGCGGTGACACCCCCCCACGGCGATCCCAGGGTTCCCCGTTAAAGGGGTATTTTGAATGGTGGCAGTGGCCATATGCCAATGGGTTGTCAGTGCTCTCCCCTACAGCATGGATAAATGGGGGGCAGGCTCTCTGCTTGAACAGACATTCTCCAGTCAGCCCAATCCTCCCCCCCCCACTTTAGATAACCCTGATGTTCCCCAGATCCCCGGCTGGGGACTAGGAGGGATAAACTCCCAATGCCTAAGCCAAGATCTTCCTGCATCTGAAAGTTTAATAAAGTTGTGGCCAATTCTAATTCTATAACACGTTGTCGGACGTCATTATTCCGCTCGGGGGTCGCCTAGCGTTTGGGGGTCTCTGCCTGTCCACGCAATGCAAACTGTACTAAATTGCACTTCCTGAACTCAAATTGAAACAGCCATCCTGTTTGCACTCCTTTGAAGTTTGTAATTCAGTTTTTCAAACAAAAAAGCATATTTTAAGAGAAAGTACGCAAAAAAATGCATACAGTGGTACCTCGGGTTACATACACTTCAGATTACAGACTCCACTAACCCAGAAATAGTACCTCGGATTAAGAACTTTGTTTCAGGATGAGAACAGAAATCATGCGGCGGTGGCGCGGCGGCAGCTGCAGGAGGCCCCATTAGCTGAAGTGGTCTTCAGGTTAAGAACAGCTTCAGGTTAAGAACAGACCTCTGGAACGAATTAAGTACGTAATCAGAGGTACCACTGTATATTCATGTGACATGGAAATATGTATATTAGGAAACTTATTAGGAAACTTATGCATGGAAATGCTTTTTTTGGGGGGGAGACTTTCTATAATAATAATATTAATGCAAATTTACACAGTTAAGGGGAAACTGAACATTAGTAGGAAAAATGTGAAATCAAAATTGGCAGATCCATCCATCCATCCCTAGGTGGGGAAAACAACACCTAGGTGCAAAATATCACTGCCTGCACTGAAAGGTGTAACATGTCAGTTCCAGACACCTTTCTTTGATTACTTAAGACACAGCTGTTTACCTTGTCCTGTTACATGCTGTTTGTTTTATATTTAATTGCATTTATGGTCTGTTGATTATTGATTATTTTGAAGTTGTAACCCATCAATGTAACCTACCCTGGATTTTTTGGGGTGAAGGGCAAGTAATAAACACCAGAAATAAACTAAGTATATAAAATGCAGGAGGCAGAACTTGGAATATGAAGAGGAAACAGAAACAACCGGGGGATAATCTAAAAAGCAGAGGTAAGAGTATGAATGATAAGAATATAGGAATTTAGGAACCTGCTGTACATTGAATCAAACTATTGGTATATCTAGTTTAGTATTGTCCACACTGACTGGCAGCAGTTCTCTTGGTATTCACACAAGCATCTGTCTCAGCCCTGAAAATGCTGGAGATTCAATCTTGGACCTTCTGAGTGCAAAGTAGATGCTCTACCACTGAGCCATTGAGCATTTGAAATGCACGCCTCTTTTTTTATTACTATTCCTCATCTCTTTCATTCTGCAACAGCTCTTATAACTTGCCCAGTTGTCTCCAGAGGGATCTCAAAGGCCAGCCAACCCGTTGCTCTTTTGCTTGCTGTACTGTTAAGCCCACCATAAATCCTGCCTTAAAAATTCTTTATAGAGTCCACCTGTCTACGTTGAATAAATCAATTGCTCTAAATTACATTCCACAAGGCCTGAAACTCTGGTGCCGCATTCTTGGCATTTGGATTTATTCAAGAGATGAGAAAACAGTAATTCCTAAAGTCAACTTCCTGACCTTAACTTTATTCATTCAAGGGACCATGATAAATCTCAATGTCTGTCTGTCTACTTCAACCAAGTAGTTGCTTTCCTTTGAAAGAGTCATCAGGAGTGTTTCACTGAGAAAAGGGAAGCTTCCAGCCAAGCGAATGCAGCTAGATCAAGATGAATCCAACTCTGCATAATCCTCAATAGGTGCTATAGCCACATTTTGCTTGGATTGTAATTAGAAGGGCAAAGTTGGATATTCACAAGGGCTTATTCACATTTACCTTTTGCACAAGTCCGCCCTTTAAAGCTCAATGTCCGAGTGTACCTGCCTTTTTTTGGTCTAGAGCTTTCCCTGTGAAAACCAGCTCTTTAAGGGTGCATCAGAGCAAATGGATATTCTGGCAGATTGCTGTTTGCTTTGATTCAGCTTTAAAGAACTGGGGGTTTTTGTATGAGTGGCAGGGGGCACTCAGGCAGAGCTTTAAAGCATGGACTATACCTGGACGTGGGTGGCGCTGTGGTCTAAATCACAGAGCCTAGGGCTTGCCGATCAGAAGGTCGGCAGTTCGAATCCCCACAACGGGGCGAGCTCCCGTTGCTCGGTCCCTGCTCCTGCCAACCTAGCAGTTCGAAAGCACATCAAAGTGCAAGTAGATAAATAGGTACCACTCCGGCGGGAAGGTAAATGACGTTTCCGTGCGCTGCTCTGGTTTGCCAGAAGCGGCTTAATCATGCTGGCCACATGACCCGGAAGCTGTACGCTGGCTCCCTCAGCCAGTAAAGCGAGATGAGCGCCACAATCCCAGAGTCGGTCACAACTAGACCTAATAGTCAGGGGTCCCTTTACCTTTACCTATGCCTGGAAAGCACAGAGGAAAGGTAAGTGTGGATAAGCCCTTTGTGTATCTCAACAAAAGCAAGGCTAATGCAAAGGGGGAGACATCTCATAAAATTCTATTTCAGCATTAAAAGGAACCTTCTTTTTTGATGCTTTTGTTTTGTTTGTGTTCATTTGTTAGAATAATCATTGACTGGCTAGGATCACCTAATGTCTTTGTTGTGAGAGGCACAGGTGTCCTCTGTGGCCAGGAGTGCCTTTTACTAGCTACATCTGGTTTGCCAACTATGGCCCCTTCCTGGATGAGGATAGCTTGACTACTGTAGTCCATGCATTGGTAACTTCAAGGCTGGATGACTGTAATGTGCTCCGTGTGGGGCTGCCCTTGGGTCTGTTTTGGAAGCTGCAGCTGCTGCAGAATGCTGGTGGGAGCTTCTGGCTGAGAGCATGGGACACCACTGTTAAAGCAAAGGCATATTTTGGAAAGGCATATTTGGAGGGGACCCAAGGGTCATCTAGTCCATCTCCCTGCACTGCAGGATTCTCAGCTAAAGCATCCATGACAGATGGCCATCCAACTTCTGTTTAAAAGCCTCCAAGGAAGGAGAGTCCACCACTTTCCTAGGTAGTCTGTTCCACTGTCAAACAGCTCTGCATTTTGTATTTTCTTATGTCAATAACCTTTCTGTATGACAACAACAACAACAACAACAACAACAACAACAACAACAACAACAACAATGTTTCTTATGGGAGGGGGAGAAACAGCTCTGTCGGAACGTTATTCCTAATGTTTAGTCAAAATCTCCTTTCTTGTAATTTGAATCCATTGAAATTAAACAGATAAAGGAATCTTTGCAAACACCCCCAACACCTGCAAATAGAATAAACCCAGAAGGACTGTAGCACCGGCTTCTTTTTCAGGCATGAAAATCCACTCTCTGTTCCTCTTAAGACTGTTTCCCTCTTTATGCCTGTTGAGGACCTTGCAACAGAATATTTGACAGCCTGAAGCTTACCTGCCACTGAATCACCCAAGAGCAACTAGCAAGGAAGAATTATGTTGCTTTTGGGGTGTCATTTCCCCGCCGCCACTAACTTGTCCTAATCTGCAGCTACCCAGAGCCATTCCTCTAAGTGGCCGAGTGACACAGAAGAGGGTGACAGATCAGCAGGAGGACTTTTCATTTGCAGCAGCTACTCTCTGCTCTCTGCCCATTGTAATTAATATCCTTATCCTGACAGGCTGGGAGGCTTCTGGTAGATTTTATTTTTATCTCCCCATAATGACAGAGCATTAAGACAAAATGCAAACTTTGCAAAGCCCCTGAGGGCAGAAGTCAGGCACACTTGGGAATGGGGCTGGATCTAGCTGTCAGGATCTGGGTGGCCATCTCTTCTACAGGCCGGGTGCAACATCCCGGAGAAATTCTGGGAACAAACTTTATTCCGTTCACATTTAAAGGCAAACCTACCTAATTTCCACTTTCCAAAACAAAGTATACGAACCAACACAAAGCCAACCTTCAATATTTACAGTAAGAGTTTTGTCCCTCTGTGCAGGGTCAGATAAGAGTGACCAAGATGATAAAAGATCTGGAAACCAAGCATTATGAGGAACAGTTGAGGGAGTTGGGTATGTTTAGCCTGGGGAAGAGATGAGTGAGAAGTGATATGATAGCCATCTTCAAATATCTAAAGGGCTGTCACAGAGAAGATAGAGAGAGCTTCTTCTCTTGCTTCACAGGGTAGGAACCAAACAAATGGCTTCAGGTTACAAGAAAGGAGATTCCAACTAAATTGGGCGGGGGGGGGGGATTCTGCTCATAAGAGCTGTTCAGCAGTAGAATGGACCACTTTGGAAAGTAGTAAAATGCGGTCTTGACTATGCTACCACTCAGTGGATTTGTAACTGGCTGACTGACCGAACCCAAAGGGTGCTCATCAATGGTTCCTCTTCATCCTGGAGAAGAGTGACTAGTGGGGTGCCACAGGGTTCTGTCTTGGGCCCGGTCTTATTCAACATCTTTATCAACGACTTGGATGATGGACTCAAGGGCATCCTGATCAAATTTGCAGATGACACCAAACTGGGAGGGGTGGCTAACACCCCAGAGGACAGGATCACACTTCAAAACGACCTTGACAGATTAGAAAACTGGGCAAAAACAAACAAGATGAATTTTAACAGGGAGAAATGTAAAGTATTGCACTTGGGCAAAAAAAATGAGAGGTACAAATACAAGATGGGTGACACCTGGCTTGAGAGCAGTACATGTGAAAAGGATCTAGGAGTCTTGGTTGACCACAAACTTGACATGAGCCAACAGTGTGACGCGGCAGCTAAAAAAGCCAATGCAATTCTGGGCTGCATCAATAGGAGTATAGCATCTAGATCAAGGGAAGTAATAGTGCCACTGTATTCTGCTCTGGTCAGACCACACCTGGAGTACTGTGTCCAGTTCTGGGCACCACAGTTCAAGAAGGACACTGACAAACTGGAACGTGTCCAGAGGAGGGCAACCAAAATGGTCAAAGGCCTGGAAACGATGCCTTATGAGGAACGGCTAAGGGAGCTGGGCATGTTTAGCCTGGAGAAGAGGAGGTTAAGGGGTGACATGATAGCCATGTTCAAATATATAAAAGGATGTCACATAGAGGAGGGAGAAAGGTTGTTTTCTGCTGCTCCAGAGAAGCGGACACGGAGCAATGGATCCAAACTACAAGAAAGAAGATTCCACCTAAACATTAGGAAGAACTTCCTGACAGTAAGAGCTGTTCGACAGAGGAATTTGCTGCCAAGGAGTGTGGTGGAGTCTCCTACTTTGGAGGTCTTTAAGCAGAGGCTTGACAACCATATGTCAGGAGTGCTCTGATGGTGTTTCCTGCTTGGCAGGGGGTTGGACTCGATGGCCCTTGTTGTCTCTTCCAACTCTATGATTCTATGATTCTATGATTCTATGATTCCTTCATTGGAGGTTTTTAAGCAGAAGTTGGGTGGCCATCTACCTGGGTTTCTTTAGCTGTGATTCCTATTGTATCTCCTGTCAGTCTCCTCTTTTCCAGGCTAAACATACCCAACTCACCCAACCGTTCCTCATAATGCTTGGTTTCCAGACCCCTTGATCATCTTGGTCACTCTCCTCTGTACACATTCCAGCTTGTCAATGTTTTTCTTAAATTGTAGTGCTCAGAACTAGTGTGCACAGACCAAGGCAGAATAGAATATTACTATTACTTCCTTTGATATGGACCCTATAATTTTGTTGATGCAGCCTAGAATAACATTAGTGTTGGTTGGTTGGTTCGTTCATTTGTTGTTGTTGTTGTTGTTGTTGTTGTTGTTGTTGTTGTTGTTGTTTTGCTGCTGCATCACACTCTTTAATCATGTTAAGCTTGAGGTCTACCCCTAGATCCTTTTCACATGTGCTACTGGTAAGCCAAGTGGCCCCCATCTTATATTTGCACATTTGGTTATTCCACCTGATATTTGTCCCAATTGAAATTCATTTTCTTTGTTTTGGTCCAGTTATACAGTCAGTTAAGGTCATTCTGCAACATTGGCTTCCTCTCCCTGTTTGGTGTCATCTGGAAATTGGATGAGTATTCCCTCAATTCCTTCATCCAAGTTGTTTATAAAGATATTGAACAACCATGGGCACACAGCAGAACCGTGTGGCACCCCACTTGTCACTTTTTCCCAAGATGATGAGGAACCACTAGTGAGCACTGTTTAGTTTGGTCAGTCCTGTTTTCTGAATGACTAAGCTAAGGAAACATAATTACTTCTTATGACTGGCGAAGACCCACATCCTCTCCAACTGAACTTTGTTCCACACTTCACATGCCTGAGAATCCCAGTTTATGCTTGCTTATCAGGTTCTCCAACTGTGCTTCTAAATTGCACCCTTGTGTTCTAGTGCTACCTGGGAGCTAGGTAGAAAAGGTCTAGACTGGGGACTGAGGCATGTGTGAAATGAATCTCTTGAGATCATTGGCCAAGGATAATTGACATCACTGGGACCATCTGCCTTCCAAGAATGCTGGTTGCGTAAGAGGGATCAATTTCCTAGGGCTCCCAAGAAGTCAGAGTAGAAGACTAGTACTCTTTGCTATTGTTCTGATTGCCAATTAGCCCAGGGAGCAGTGGCGGTTCTCGTCTCCAGGGGAACAGCACACAGAATGGAGGTGGAAGCCACAGGCTCCAAGTAACTTCAGCATCATATCTGTGTGGGGAACAACCAATGGATTAGGGACTAAATCATAAATTACCACTGACATTTTTATGATCACGTGATATTTATGACCACATAATATTTTTATGGTTTATCTATCCCCCCCAAAAAAAACCCAACCCTCAAAGCATTGGGCTTGGGGTGGAGAACCTCAGACCTTGAACCAAATGTCGCTTTGACTGGCCCTTGAAATTCTGCCCAGGCTGTACCACACACCAGCCTTCCTCTTTGCTCTCCTCTGGTTATTTGACCTGATTGCAATGTGTCCCTCACCTGTGAGTGGTGTCTGCCTGGCCACACCCACTTATTGTCACATCCACCCACTAGCAGGTTGCCTACAAGGGAATGTGGCCCTAAGAATTGTCCCGACATCCCTGCACTGATGGAATTCTTACATTCTTTTTAAAAATAAAAATGATGGGACCTGAGTTTTCAGTGGTTTCTTCCCCAGATTTCCCAAAGCCATACCCTCCAAATGCCCCTCTTTTCTGGTCCTTATCCTTGGTAAGACAGTTCTCTTTTCCCCATTTACATTCTGGCTGCTGGTTACCGTATATCAGATGAGACTGATGGTGCTGGAGTTTGGTATATATAGCAGCAGGGTGCAGAAATAAAAAACCTGGTAAGCCTGCTGGTTAAGAGATTAAATAAACTTTGGGTTTATTACTCCTGGCAAATAAAGCTATTCTGAAAAAAAGCTTACATGCACCTATCATAAAGTCATGAGGTTAACAAAAGAAATGTTCTATGCTGACACTAAATGAAGAAGCAGGAACAAAGTAAAGCCTGAGAGGGGCGGGGGCGGGGAATCTACAAGTACTTATTCTTCAGAGACTTATGGCTTCCTTTGTTTGAATATGTTAAAACGAGGAAAGACTCTTTTTTCTCCATCCCTTAACTCAAGAATGCTGTTTGGAAAGGATTTGTGCAGGACTTCCAGAGTTGGCAATTGCCATGGGTTCTGTGAGCTGCTGGGGGAAAACTGTTAAGTTGTCAGTGAACATATCAGACAATGCAGCGATTCTTCAGACAGCCCTTGTTTATTCACAGGCCAGAACAGAACTGGGCTGAAGGGTTCAGCCAACCTGCTTATATAGAGCTCAACTACAAAGCAACAGTAACAACTTTCTGTAACTATCCAATCACTGAACGTCACTTTCAATTCCTTATTTGAATATGTGGACCTGAGTGAAAACTACATACAGTATCCCCCTGCTGGCCCAGGGTGAGAACTTCAGTACATAACAAAAACATCACCAGCCAACTGTTCTGCCAGCCCCAGCACTACTGAAACTGCTGCCACCACTTCTGGCAAGAGTCAGAGACAGGGGGATTTGGGAGGCCCTGAAGAGCGGTGTGCCTCCAAGGGAAGGATAGACCCTCAAGACCAGAGGCTTGCTGGGACCAGAGCGATGCAGGGGAGATAAATGGACATGTAGCAGGACTGTGGACCAGATACCACATGAGTCCTTTCCCCTGCCTTGGACAGTGTCAAAAGTCACCCAAGAGAAGTAGGAGTGGACAAGAGCACAGAAAGAAAAGACTACACAGAACCAACATCGGTAATCGAATCACAGCCCAGATGTGATAGCCGTCTGATCCCAATGCTCTGAGAAAGCCACCAATAAAAAAAGCCTGCATGACTCCAGAATACCCAAGAAGAACTACCACTAAAACACCCAAACATATCACCTCCAACCTCAGAAAAACAAAGTGCACAACATAGATCAAGATCACCAAGAAGAATTCAATGGCACCAACCAGGGGAAGGTGACAGATAGAAAGATCACAACATTCTTCCATGATGACATTGCTCCAACAACAAAACAGGCCCTGAGGAAAATGGAAGTGAGACTAGTAGAACTAATGAAGAAAATGCTGACTCCCCTGGAGACAAAGATCAACAACCTGACCTCCAAAGTGGAAACCCTCACAGGCACCATGTCCACTCTGGAAAAGAAGACCCAGATGCAAGAAATACAAATTGATTAGCTCCAAGAGGTATGAAAAACACAGGTATGAAAAATTTTTCATACACAGGTATGAAAAATAAATTAGCTAACATGGAAATCTGTCACCAAAAATAAAACACAGATGTGAAAATCAAACTAATGGACCTTAAAGACCATGGTAGATGATGCAACATCTGCTTTCTCAATTTCCCTGAAAAAGTGGAGAATAAAACCTGGCAGACTTCATTGTACATTGGCTAAAAGCCCTGTTCCCAAATCTGGAACTCAAAGTAGATGACCTGGAAAGGGCACAAAGAGCTCTAAGATCCATGCCGAAAGCTAACACCCTCCATGAGACATCATTGTGTGCTTCGCCCACTACAGAAAGAAATGTGGAGCAATCTCAAAGATTCAACTTCTCTCTGATATGGAGACAACTGCAATATAGCCCTCAAGATCTATCACAGGAGACCCAAAATCAAAGGAAAAATCTACGCCCATGCACCTGACTTCTCCAACAAGCAGGACAGAGATACCAATGGGACTTCCCCCTGTGCTTCATTGTAACCACTGACACAACACAGCACATGACCACCAACAAAACCGATGTGCTCCAACTACTGGAAAACCTTAGACTTGACCGTCCACCAGAATAGCAATTGCCATACCCACTAGATGACAACAGCAAATGAATGGACAATAGTTAAGAGGAAGAAGAAATCACATAAATGGCACAAAAATGCAGATCAGTACAATGAAGTATCACTCACAGAACAGACCAGCTGAAGATACCCCACAGGATTATAAACCAATTGCAGCTAAACCCACATACCAAAGACTGACAGTCCTGCAATAACAGCAACAGCTGATGAAACATCCAGAATCCACTTCAGACTGATGGACTAGTGAACCCCATTTCCTCGCCATCATCATCATCATCATCACTATCTCCCCCTCTCCCTTCCATTGAGACTTCTCCCACCCCCACCCCCACTCCAATACCAACTCAGACGGCACTCTTGAATTCTCCCCATCCTCCCCACCCCAATCACTCCAACAACCCACCCTCTTTCCCTCCTAACTACACCCATCCACATTACTCCAAAGAGTCTACTCATAGCATGAAAAAAGCATGCCTCCCCCTCACCCCATCCCCTCTTTCACCACATGAATACAATGAACAAAATATGCAGCAAAAGAAAAGGAAAACAAAAGAAAGACTCATAGTAACCAGAACAATAACCCCACCTCAATAATAATAATAATAACAAAACCAACAAACAAGCTAAAACCAAACACTTGACTAACATATGACCAGATCATGCCAATACAGTGGTACCTTGGGTTAAGTACTTAATTCGTCCTGGAGGTCTGTTCTTAACCTGAAACTGTTCTTAACCTGAAGACCACTTTAGCTAATGGGGCCTCCTGCTGCCGCTGCGCTGCTGGAGCACGATTTCTGTTCTCATCCTGAAGCAAAGTTCTTAACCTGAAGCACTATTTCTGGGTTAGTGACGTCTGTAACCTGAAGTGTATGTAACCTGAAGTATCACTGTACTCAGATCTCTACCCTAACATAGTTAGAAACCAAACGGTCCAAGATACCCCAAACAAATACCTATTTAACCGCATGTATACCACTCCTCAACCCAAGCCTAACTCTAACTCCTCTCATCCTCTGTTCACCACACTTTTTTGGTGCAACACACTAGGTCTGATAGATACTATAAGGTGAGAGACACGGGGCAGCCCAGACTGATTGGCAAGGAATCACCCTATACAGTAGACATGCAGAACGGCTAGCTTAAAAACAACTACACTAAGCATGAGGGGGTTGGGAAATCCTATCAAGAGAAAATGCATCACCTCATATGTAAACACAATGAAACCCCACTTTACCTTCCCACAGGAAATACATAACCCAACCAAAGGAAGCAAACTCCCGAACAAGCCCTGCTTCAGTCGACAATGGGCAGCACCCAGCTCAGGAAAAGCTTGAAGAGTAACTATAATCTTCAGTAGAGACCTGAAGGGAAACTACCCACAACTTTCTTTAAAATAGTTGAGAACTTTAATTTGATTGATTGACGTATGGAGGTTTAAACACCTGCTAGACAAAGAATACACTTTTTTCTCAAATGCTAATAATTCTGCCAGAAGAATTAACTCTGTAAGGAATTATCCTTAAGAACAAAAAAAGTAGAGATACAACCTAGAACCTTCTCAAACCATAATTCTATAATATTGCAAATAAGAGGCGAAAAAAAGCTCATCGTTCAAGTGGAGGTTAAATGATAGACTATTAGATAACCATTTAATTTTAGAAAAAGCTGAAAAGACTTTGAAAGACTTTTTTAAAAACTAAATTTAAATCAAGGACAAATCTAAAAGTAGTTTGGGATACAAGCAAAGCTGTAATGAGGGGGGTTATTTATACAGTAGAATGGCTTTAAAAAGAAGATGAGAGATAAAAGAAAGCAATATTTTTTGAAGGAAATGATAAAAAATGAGAAGGAATTAATTGAAAAATCGGGAAAAGAATCAATAAAACAAACTATTAAATTACTTCAGGCACAATATTCTATGCTGGTAAACCAAGAAATAAAATGGAAGTATGCGACACAAGTTTGCCAGTAAACCACGGAAATTGTTGGCATGGCAATTAAAGAAAAAACAGTATATGAACTTTATAAACAAGCAGAATATTCATGGGGAAATTTTAGTCAAACCAAGAGACATAAGAGATTAGTTTGTGAAATATTATACAGAATTGTACTGAGCCGGAAAAGTGAACACAAAAAATTTAGAAGAATAGCTTAAGCAGAATGATATATTTAAAATTCCAACAATTAAATTAGTTTATTAAATGTCCCCATAACAATGATGGAAATACAAAAGGAAATAAATCAAGTTAAAATAGGTAAAGCACCAGGACCAGCTGGATTATCAGCAAAACATTACAAAAAAATTTACAGGACTTCTTATTTCAACCACTGAAAGATGTAATGAATGAGATTCTAGTAACAAAGTCCCAGATTCGTGGAGTAATGCTTATATTACATTAATTCTGAAACAATATTCTGACTTAACATCAGTTAAAAATTATAGGCCAATCTCTCTATTGAATAATGACTATAAACTTTTTGCATCTATATTGGCAAACCAGTTGAAATCAGTATTAAAAGCTGGATTTCTTCTGGGTCGACAGTTGAAAGATAATGAAAGATAATGTAATTGATATTATAGAATACTTAGAAGTAAGAAATGATAAACAAGCAACATTGGTGTTTATAGGCACAGAGAAGGCCTTTGATAACATTTCATCGACTTTTATGACAAAAACATTAGAAAAGATGAATTGTGGAGAGACATTCTTGAAAGCAATTGAAGCAATTTACTCTAATCAAAATGCAATGCTGATAGTGAATAATTCTTTAACAGAAAAATTTAAAATAACTAAGGGGTCAAGACAAGGCTGTCCCTTGTCACAATTATTGTTTATATTCATTTTAGAGGTTCTGTCTAGAAGACTCAGATCTGATGATGAAATCAAAGGGATAACAGTGGGGCAGAAAGCATATAAGCTCAAGGCATTTGCTGATTGGTGATTTCCGTAGAGGATAGTAGTTTAATTAGTAGAGGATTAACTAGAAAGAGTATTTTAAAAACTCCCCAAAACTACTTTAAGGACATTGATGTGGGAAACATAACAACCCCCCTTCTCTGGGACACAGTGAAAGCAATCACCAGAGGACCATGCATAAAAGAGAAATCCCTTAAAATACAAACCTCCTCATTGATAAATCAAGACTACAAGATATTCACATCAATCTCGGCTAACCACCTACAAAAATTCCTACCCAAATTAATAGCCCCAAACCACATGCTCCCAATCCTTCATTTTTGAGCAAAACCCTCCCTTAGAATTCAGAAATATGCTTGATGGTATGGTTGCAGCTGGAACCATTTGAATAAATACTATATTGTGTGTAGGGATAGGTGAAATGTTTCATTTGGTTCAGATTTTAATGGGAACCCACCTAATTTGCACTTCCATAAACAATACCTGAAACACAGCTATCCATCCTTTGAAAAATAGCACTTTTCCAAATCTTGAAGTGCAGTCCTCTGACTGAAAAACATGTACAAATGTGTGCGTTCCAGGGAGAAATGTGCACAAGCTGTTATGCACACGTTAATGAAAATAACTATTGGATCATAACATGCAAAAAATGATTTGTGTAAGAGGAAATCACTTCTGAAAAAAAATGTATGTATTAGGTGAAATGGGCACTAAAATACTAATTCACAGTCTGGGTTACTTATTTATTGCATTTATAACCAAACCTTTCCTACAAGGAGCTCAGAGAGGCAGAACATGGTTTCTTCCCGCCCCATTTTATCTTTGCAACAGCAACCCTGTGAAAGTAGGCTAGGCTATGAAAAGGTGATTGGCCCGTAGCCACCCAATGAGCTTCATGGCCAAGTGAGGATCTGAACCCTGGTCTCCCAAGTCCAAGTCCAACACTCTAACTGCTACACAACACTGGCTTTTTTGTTTGTGTTGATTTTTTGTTTCTATTTTTCTCTGATGATTTAAATCAGACATGGCTTAAAGTGACTAGTCGCTACTGTAAAGTGCAACAGAGCGAGTGAGTGAGGGAAGGAGGGAAGGAGGGAAGAAGGAAGGGAGGAAGGAAGGAAGGGTTTGAGTAAGCTGGATTTAATAGCATAATTTCCCATCTCCCATAAGCTGAGCCTTGCCCAAGTCAATGATGCCCCAGCACTATTGAAATTGGACATGAAAGTTATTCATTTTACTTTTTAACCTTCACTCCTCAATTACTTGGATGCTAGAAAAGAAAGAGAAGGTAGGCAGAAGTTCATACTCATTGAAACTAGCCTAGTGTACTCAATAAGGTTGCTTCTTCTTCCCCCCTGTTTCTTCTTAGCCTTGTGAGTTAAATTAGTCTGAGAGACAGTAACTGACCTGAAGTTATAAATATTGTGGCCAAGTGGGGTTTGAATGTGGGTCTTCCTGCTTCTAGTCTGATACTCTAGCAGCCCAATAACAACCACCTTGGCTGTTACACATGATTCCATTTCCTTTCCTTCATTCTGCATCTTCTTTTTTTGTTAAGGAATCCTTTCAAAATAACTTTACTAGGTGTCTTAATGTGCACATGCACATCCCTTTGTCTCAAAAACATTACAGTTATACCTTGAATTGAATGTGCTTCAGGTTGAGCATTTTTGGGTTGCACTCCACGGCAACCTGGAAGTAAAGGAGCGCATTACTTCCAGGTCTTGCCACTTGCGCATGCGCAGATGCTTAAAATGACATCACGCACATGTGTGGAAGCAGCAAAACGTGACCCGCGCATGCGCAGAAGCGCCGTTGTGTCTTACTTTCTATTCAGGATGCGAACAGGGCTCCGGAATGGATCCTGTTCACATCCCGAGGTACCACAGTACAGTGGTACCTCGGGTTAAGTACTTAATTTGTTCCAGAGGTCCATTCTTAACCTGAAATTGTTGTTAATCTGAAGCACCACTTTAGCTAATGGGGCCTTCCGCTGCCGCCGCCGATTTCTGTTCTCATCCTGAAGCAAAGTTCTTAACCCGAGGTACTATTTCTGGTTACAGATAGGTAGCCGTGTTGATCTGCCATAGTCAAAATTAAAAAATTCCTTCCAGTAGCACCTTAAAGACCAACTAAGTTAGTTCTTGGTATGAGCTTTCGTGTGCATGCACACTTCTTCAGATACACTGAAACAGAAGTTGCCAGATCCTTCTATATAACACTATATAGAAGGATCTGGCAACTTCTGTTTCAGTGTATCTGAAGAAGTGTGCATGCACACGAAAGCTCATACCAAGAACTAACTTAGTTGGTCTTTAAGGTGCTACTATTTCTGGGTTAGCGGAGTCTGTAACCTGAAGCGTCTGTAACCTGAAGCATATGTAACCCAAGGTACCACTGTATAGAGAGACAGAGAAATGATGATAGATGATAGATGATAGATAGATAGATAGATAGATAGATAGATAGATAGATGATAGATAGATGATAGATAGATAGATGATAGATAGATAGATAGATAGATAGATAGATAGATAGATAGATAGATAGATAGATAGATAGATGATAGATAGATAAGTTTCAGTTATAGATGTGTGCAAATGGCCTCTTGAAATCAGGAGAGATGACTCTACCTTGCAGTGTGGCAATGCTCAATTGAGGTATAGGACAAGGTGCAGTTCAGACTGGAATCAAGGTTCTGATGTTTCTCCCACAAGGAACAAGCTGAAATGGAGGTGTCAGAGCTGCTTGAAGATCCTAGCTCACACAGGATCACGCTAGCCAGCGATCATTAAGTAAAAGTCTTTATTGAATTACAGTTTCCATTCTCACGCTGCTGCGCGCAACTCTACGTCTAGTAGCTAGATCGGCGAAGCTCCGTCTGAGTCTCCGCCCCGTGTGCACCAACTTAATATCCTAGCCTTGCTCCACCTTTTCCGCCTGACTGTCCTCCTCTGGGTCCCTCTACCCCCCGGGGTTTCTTCCTTCCGGGATTCTTCTGACGCTGACCCGGACCCTCCTGTCTCCTTGCGCCGGGCTTTAGGACCTGGCTCTCTTTCGGGGCTGCTTACTGCGCCGCCTTCCTCTGCATTTGAACTTGGCGCGCGCGCCCAACCTTCCACTTTCCTCTTAACCGTTTCTTCGCTCCCCGATGGAGGTGTGGCCACTCCTGACTCATGCCCTCCCTCCTGTGGTGAGCTGCCAGCGCTTCCCCCCTGGCTCCCTTCCTCTTCCCTGCTTCCTGGCGGTGACGCTGGTCCCGATTTCCAGCTGCTCTCCCCTGAGTCCCCTCTGGCTCTATCTTCCTGGGGTGCCCCCCTAGACTCCCCCCTTGCCCTGGCCACTGGTGCTCCTTTCTGTGAATCCTCTGATTCACTGGAAAGACTAGGAGATCTCGGGTCGTCGTCATCACTCATCTTTTCTTCTGCCTCCTCCCCTTCGCTCTCTGTTTCCTCCCTTGCCCGTGCCTCTGCTCCTAAACCCCTGACATCCATCCCCCCCTCGAAGCCCCCCATTCCCCCCTCC
Organism: Podarcis liolepis; assembly: GCF_965112155.1. Taxonomy (NCBI): domain Eukaryota; kingdom Metazoa; phylum Chordata; class Lepidosauria; order Squamata; family Lacertidae; genus Podarcis; species Podarcis liolepis. Next base: position 45,987,210 of record NC_139570.1, on the reverse strand, counting down.
CCTCCTTCCGGTGCTGGAGCTGGGGGCTGCTGTTGCAAAGGGACGAACGTCGGATATCGGTCGCTTCCCGTGTCGGGCCTCCATCCGAAGTCTCGCGGGTCTTCCTCCCTGCTCTCGTCGACAACGGTCACCTCCGCTTCCATCTCTGTGCCGCCGTGCTCGAAACCAGGGTCGTCCCCGAAGACGTCCATGTCCGTCTCTCCCTCACTTCCTCCTGGCGGTGTTGCTCGTCCTGGGCCTTCCAGCCACCGTCTGTGGAACTGCTCCTCTGGTCTATCGTCCCACCAATACGAGGGTTCTGATGCAGATCCCGAGGGTGACCCCTCCGGGGAACGGACGTCTTGTGTCGGGTCCTCGTCCGAGTCGAACCCCCGGAAAGTGCTGGCCGAAAGCGTGGGCGTGAAAAGCCAGTCGTCGAAAAAGTCTGCTGGCATAGGTCTATGGGGAAAGAGGGCATGAAACTCGTCTTTGAGGAGAGGTTCGTCCAAGGCGTAGCCCGGCACCCAGCTGTTCGCACTGGCCGGGGTGCCCTCCTTGGCGAGAAAGTATTCTACCCCCTCTTCCCCCCATCTGGAGTCCAAAATCTCCGTGACTTCGTTGATGCGCTCCTTCTGTGCCACTCCCGCGTGCCCTGTTCTGTCTCTGACCGGACTCGGCGCTGTTCCGGGTTCCTGGAACCTGTGCGGTGCCTTGTAGGGAGTGAGCACCAATCTGTGGAATACCGGATGCATTCTGGAACCCTCCGGAAGTGCCAGTCTGAAAGCTACCGGGTTGACCTGCTCTTCGACTTGGTAGGGCCCCAGTTGTTTATGCCCTAGTTTCTTCTTGGCCAACGACCTGGCCGGCACTGCGTGGGCTGCTAACCAAACCCAGTCTCCCACGTGGAGCTCTTCGCCAACCCTTCTGTGCTTGTCCGCTTGTACCTTGTATGCGTGTTTGGCCAGCTCCAGGTGGCGCCTCAGCTGATCGTGGACTTCCTGCAGCTCCGACGCGAACGCATCTGCTTTCTGCGGCTCCCCCTCCCCCCTTCTTTCCAGTCCCGGGAAGGTTCTGGGGTGCCTCCCGTTGTTGGCGAAGAACGGCGTGACCCCCGTGGACACGTGCTTCGTGTTGTTGTAGGCGAACTCGGCAAGCGGCAGGTAATCCACCCACGTCGCAGGCTGTTGATTTGCATAACATCTCAGGTACTGCTGCATGATGGCATTGACCCGCTCTGCTTGCCCGTTGGTCTGCAGGTGTCTCGCCGACGCCAGGTTGATCTTGACGTTCAGGAAGCCCATCAGCTTCTGCCAGAAATTCGAGATGAACTGCCGCCCCCGGTCGGACAGAATAGACCGTGGCAGACCGTGAACCTTGAACACGTGGTCTATGAACAGTTTGGCGGTTTGCTCCGCCGTGGCCACCTTAGCACACGGAATGAAATGCGCCATCTTGGAAAACAGGTCCACCACCACCAGCACTGCCGTCTTGCCCCTCGAGCTGGGCAGATCCGTGACAAAGTCCAGGGCCACCCTCTCCCAAGGTTCGACCGGAGTTTGCAGCGGTTCCAACAGTCCGGCCGGCGGTTTGTGCACTGGTTTGGCCCTCTGGCAGGTGTCACACCTCGCCACGTAGTCTGCGACCTCCCCTCTCATTCCAGGCCACCAGAAATCCCTGGCTACTAATTCCACCGTCTTCTCCTTGCCAAAGTGCCCGGCCGTGGGCGCGTCGTGCAGCTGCTGCAGCACCTTGGCGCGAAGGTCGTCTCCCGGCACGTAGATGGCCCCCTTACGGATGAGCAAACCATCTCGTAGCTGGAAACCGTCGGCCGCAGCCGTGCCCCTTTGCACCTCTGCCATCTTTGCTTGCGCGAAGGAGTCATCCTGCAACGCTCGTCGCACCGCCTCCAGGTCCACAGTGGCCGCGGCACACGCCCATACTGTTGGTGCGAAGATGTGCATGGCGGCCGCTGGCGTTGCGTCCTCCAGATACTGTGGCTTACGGGAGAGGGCGTCCGCCATGATGTTAGTGTCCCCCGGGACATACTCTATGCGGAAGTCGAAGTTCGCAAAAAACTCCGCCCAACGTATCTGCCTCTGGTTTAGGAACTGTGCCGTGCGCCAGTGCTCCAGATTCTTGTGGTCCGTGCAAACCTGCACCGTGTGCTTGGCGCCGATCAGGAAGTGCCTCCACGCTTTGAACGCTGCATGAATGGCCAGCAACTCCCTGTCCCAGATGGTGTAGTTCTGCTCGGACTTGCTGAGCTTCCTGGAGTAAAACGCTGCCGGTCGCCACACCCCCTGCTGGTCCTTTTGCAGCAGGACCGCCCCCACGGCTCTGTCCGAGGCGTCTGTCTCCACCCTCATCGGCCTGCTGGGGTTGACGTGAAGCAGCTGCTCTTCCGACGCGAAGAGACGCTTGAGTGCCTGAAAGGACTGCTCCGCCTCCTCTGTCCAAACGAACTTCTTTTTCTTGGAGCTAAGCGTGTCTGTGATGGCCGCTGTCTGCATCGCGAAGCCCTTGATAAACTTGCGATAGAAGTTCGCAAAGCCGACAAACCTCTGGACCTCCTTCCGGTTGCGTGGACTCTTCCAATCCAATACCGCGCGAACCTTGGCACTGTCCATGGCGAGCCCCTTGTCAGACAACTTGTAGCCCAGAAAATCCACCTCCGTCACGTCAAATTGGCACTTCTCCAGCTTGGCGTAGAGCCTATGTTGCTTTAGTCTGGTCAGCACTTCCTTGACGTGTCTGTCATGCTCCTGCTGCGATTCCGAAAAGATCAGGATGTCATCTAAGAAACAGACGCACGTCTTGTAGAGAAGTCCCGCCAACACGTGATGCATGAAAGCTTGAAAAACGTGGGAGCCATTTTGCAATCCAAAGGGCATAACTCTGTATTCGTAGGTACCCAGTGGCGTGAACATGGCCGTCTTCCACTCATCTCCCTCCCGCATACGAATGAGGTTGTACGCCCCTCGCAGGTCTAACTTGGTGAACACTTTTCCCTTCCGCACCTTCGCCAGGAGGTCGTCGATTCGGGGCATGGGGAAGTCCGACGGCTTGGTCCCATTGTTTAAAATGCGATAGTCCACGACCAGTCTTTTTTGGGGCGTGTCTCGCTTCTTAACAAAGAATACTGGGCTGCCCCCCGCTGCCTTGGACTCTCGGATGAAACCGCGCTCCAAATTATGATCTATGAACTGTTTGAGTTCCTGCAGCTCGTCCTCTGACATGGAATACAGTTTCCCCTTAGGCAGCGCCACCCCCGGCAGCAGGTCAATCTTGCAGTCATATGGTCTGTGAGGGGGCAGCCTGTCCGCCTCCTTCTCGCAGAAAACTTCCAAAAATTCTGCGTACTTGTGGGGAATCGCTTGCAGCGTGCCTAGCAGCAGCTGTGACTCCTCTTCCTCTCCTTCCTGCCGGGGCACGATGCAGTGTTCAGCACAAAAGGAAGAGCCGAAGATCAGCTGCCTCTGGTACCAAGCCAGCGTTGGGCTGTGCTTGTCCAGCCAACTCATTCCCAATACAATGGGCGTATCCGATAGTTGAGTGACATTGAAGCTGATGATTTCTTTGTGATTTCCAAGTCGCATCGCCATGGGCGGCGTCTGCTTCACCACTTGCCCCCCTAGCAACTCCCTGCCATCCACCGTGACAACCTGCAGGGGCAGTGTGGCCGGCAGCAACTGTATAGCGTGTTTGTCGACAAAGTCCTGCCCTATAAAGTCCGCATTGCTGCCTGAGTCAATGGTGATTGGCACGTCAGTGGTGATTCCATTGGGCAGCTGGAGAGATGCGGTGAGCCTCACCACTGGTTTGGGCGGGAGGGGGTTCACGGGCTGTAAAACCTCTGGGGACTGCGTCACTAACACGTCTGGCTGGGCCCCAGGGCCTCTTCCTCCAGCCAGACTGCGTCGTTTCCCTGCTGTGGTCCCCCTTGCTGCGGTGCTGCAGTCACCATTGCTGAGGCTGCAGTGAGCTTGTGGAGCCTCTGGGGACACTCTTTCGCCATATGCCCTGGCTCCTCACAGACGTAACACTTCCTGTTCCCTCTAGGAGGCTTCGCTTTCACTGCTGCCGGTGCTAGGGCTCTGGTTGCTGACTGAGCCCTTGCACCTCCAACCTCCATAGGTTCGGCTCCTCCTCCTGGCGGAGGCGTGGATTGCGCCCGCGCTGCTTCTCTGGGAAGGAAGGAGGGGCCCCTGGCTGGTTCGCGCCCTTCACGCCCTTCGTCCCTGCTCCACGGACGTCCTTCCAGCCTCACCCCCACTGCCAGTGCCCTCTGAACGACCTCCTGGGTGGTTCGGGGTCTCTCCCCCCTCGCGATCTCATCTTTAATCGAGTTGTGCAGCCCCTCCCAAAAGAGGTCTCTTACAGGAGCCGAATCTCTGTCCCATTCCAGGGCACTGACCAAGGCGAAAAAGCGGGCATGATACTGCCTGACGCTGGCCCTCCCTTGTCTCAGCCCATGCACCTCCTTCCGTGCAAGATCCACGTCAATACTTGATAAAAAACACCCATCCATCGCTTTAATAAAGGCATCTGCATTCTGGAGCGCCGGATCCTTATCTCTCCATAAATTGCGTAGCCATGCTTTCGCATCCCCATGCAAATGGGACATGATGAACCCCACTCTCTCTTGTTCATCTCTAAAGTCTTTATGCAGCAGTTGCAGTGCGCACAGTACGTCGGCTCTAAAGTTGGGATACTGTTGCAGGTTCCCATCGAAGTGAGAGACCAGCCCGCCTGTCCGTCTCGCCAACCCAATTCCCTCCTGCCGGGGTGTCTGCTTTGTCAGCACGTCTAACCTGACCTGGAGATCCCTGCAGGCGGCAGCTGCCTCCTCCTCTCTCTTCCTGGATGCGAGAGCCTCGGCGTTCAGTTGTGCCACTGCGTTTCTGAGTTCCTCTATCTGCTGCTCAGCCGTCATGTCGTCTGCCGTTCGTGAGCTCGCTAGTAGGCACCTGTTTCTCTCCCCTCCTCGAGGCTGTAGATGCCCACAAGAGGGTGACGGAGCTTACTGTCAGAGCTGCTTGAAGATCCTAGCTCACACAGGATCACGCTAGCCAGCGATCATTAAGTAAAAGTCTTTATTGAATTACAGTTTCCATTCTCACGCTGCTGCGCGCAACTCTACGTCTAGTAGCTAGATCGGCGAAGCTCCGTCTGAGTCTCCGCCCCGTGTGCACCAACTTAATATCCTAGCCTTGCTCCACCTTTTCCGCCTGACTGTCCTCCTCTGGGTCCCTCTACCCCCCGGGGTTTCTTCCTTCCGGGATTCTTCTGACGCTGACCCGGACCCTCCTGTCTCCTTGCGCCGGGCTTTAGGACCTGGCTCTCTTTCGGGGCTGCTTACTGCGCCGCCTTCCTCTGCATTTGAACTTGGCGCGCGCGCCCAACCTTCCACTTTCCTCTTAACCGTTTCTTCGCTCCCCGATGGAGGTGTGGCCACTCCTGACTCATGCCCTCCCTCCTGTGGTGAGCTGCCAGCGCTTCCCCCCTGGCTCCCTTCCTCTTCCCTGCTTCCTGGCGGTGACGCTGGTCCCGATTTCCAGCTGCTCTCCCCTGAGTCCCCTCTGGCTCTATCTTCCTGGGGTGCCCCCCTAGACTCCCCCCTTGCCCTGGCCACTGGTGCTCCTTTCTGTGAATCCTCTGATTCACTGGAAAGACTAGGAGATCTCGGGTCGTCGTCATCACTCATCTTTTCTTCTGCCTCCTCCCCTTCGCTCTCTGTTTCCTCCCTTGCCCATGCCTCTGCTCCTAAACCCCTGACAGGAGGCTTTTTGTACCAGTTGCACCAGTTCATCCAAACTGGGTCCAGATTAAACCCAGCAGTCAGTACTTTAGCACAAGCAGGCTGTGCTAAACTCTAAAGTGCATGAAACCTGCCATAAGATCAGGAAACTGGCAAAGTGAGAGAGTGCACATTATGCATAACATGTGCAAAGGGAGCTATTTTGGATTACAGAGTAGAACCCCCTGCAAATTTGCTTGCTGGCAGGCAAGTCACACAGCAGCTGCCAAAATGTACATCCTCTTTGGCATTTAGACTGCCTCCTGCCTCTTAATAAACTGCCTCCTGTCTCCTAATGCTTCATGGGATCAGTGGCTCTGTTTTGGCCAAAACATGCTCCATTTTCTAGCCCAGGGAGGTGTTTATTTATACCCCAGACTTTAGACAAAAATACTCTCAGAGTGGCTTACAAAAATTAGAACTAAGGAGTCCCTGCCCTAACTGCCCTAAAACAATATGATACATAAGGAAAAAGGAACGGGAGAGAGAAGGGGAAAGCCTGCTTAAGCTCAAGTTCATAAAATTGCATATTTTAAAGTTACAGACTATGTCAGTGGCATTTCAGTGCTTGATAAAGAGCAATCCCTGCCATCACAGAATCAAAGAATTGTAGAGGTGTAAGGGAACCCAATGGTCATCTAGTCGAACCCACTGCTGTGCAGGAATCTCAACAAAAACATCCATAACAGTTGACCATTCAAGCTCTACTTAAAACCCGCCAAGGAAGGAAAGTCCACTAGCTTCCAAGGGAGACCATTCTACAGTTGAACAGGTCTTAACGTCAGAAAGATATTCCTGATGTTTAGATGGAATCTTGTCACTTGATGCCATTGGTCCTACCTTCCAAAGCAGGAGAAAACAAGCTTGCTTCATCTTCCATGGGACAGTCCTTTAGATATCTGAAGACAGCTATTATATCTCTACTAAGTCTCCTTTTTCCCCAGGCCCAACTCATCTGTTCCTCATAAGGCTTGGTTTCCAGACCCTTGATCATTTTGGTTGCCCTCCTCTGAACATGTTCCAGCTTGTCAATATCTTTCTTAAAATGTGGCACCCAGTACTGGACACAGCACTCCAGATGTGATCTGACAAAGGCAGAACAGAGTGGTACTATGACTTCCTTTGACCAGGAAACAATACTTCTGTTGATGCAGCCTAGAATAACGTTAGCTTTTTTTGCTACAGCATCACACTGTTGACTCATGTTAAGCTTGTGAGAGCCAGTGTGGTGTAGTGGTTAAGAGCGGTGGACTTGTAATCTGGTGAACCGGGTTCCCTTCCCCGCTCCTTCACATGCAGTCTCTCAGCCTCACTCACCTCACAGAGTGTTTGTTGTGGGGGAGGAAGGGAAAGGAGATGTTTAGCTGCTTTGAGACTCCTTCGGGTAGTGATAAAGTGGGATATCAAATCCAAACTCTTCTTCCTCTTCTTGTGTCATTGCCGGAACACTAGATCCTTTTCACAAGTACTGCTGACAAGCCAAGTGTCCTCCATCTTAAATTTGTACAGGTAGTTATTCCTGCCTAAGTGTAGAACCTTACATTTGTCCCTATTTAAATTCATTTTGTTGGTTTATACCTAGTTATCCAATCTGTTACAGTCATCTTGAATCCTGATTCTGTCTTCTACCTCTCCCAATTTGCTGTTATCTGGATGAGCATCTTCTCAATTACTTCATCCAAGTTATAGAGTTGGAAGGGACCCCAAGGGTCATCTATTTCAACCCCCTGCAATGCAGGAATCTGAGCTAAAGCATCCATGACAGATGACAATCCAACCTCTGTTTAAAAACCTCCAAGGAAGGAGAGTCCAGCACCTTTAGAAAGCTGTTGAACAACAACAAGCCAAGACAGAACCCCATATTACATTTTTCCAGGATAATGAGGAACCATTAGTGAGCACACTTTGGGTTCAGTCAGTCAACCAGCTACAAATCCACATAACAGTTACCTCATCCAGTACACATTTCACCAGCTTCTCCACATGAATATCATGGTGAACTTTGTCAAAACTCTGAAGCACACTTCCCCCAGGTCTGATTCAGGAGTATAACAGGTGATAATGCCGCGAGGGCAGGGCAGCTCCTGCCACTCAGAGAGCTGACTTGATGGCAGAATCCTCCGAGGAGGATGCTTGATGGAGTCACTCTGAACTTAGATTTTTATGAGTGGAGTTGGACTCGCGAATTCCTTGAAATTTGTGGCCTCATTCCCCCTTTGCTTTTCCAGACAATCATTCCCCCTTTGCTTTTCCAGACTATATATCAAGGGGAGAGTTATATATGGCTGAACAAGAGTTTCTCTTTCCTTCCTATGGTATTTTCCCTAATGAGCTCTCCCCGCCACCTCCATTGCCTCATCTGCACATCACCCCCATCATTCCCGAAGCAGAACACCGGGGGGGGGGGAATGTACCTGTTCATCTGCCATCACATTCTCTGGCTGAATCAAATATGGCTTTCCCTGTTGACTCATTTAAAGATTCCCTCCCCCGGAAGTGATGGGTTTATCCATACACACACAGAGAGATGACATTTTCATAGCCCTTTAATGCTCAGATGAAATATCCATCTATTCATAATTTAGGAAGTGGCAGCTGGTGGATGGAACAGAGGTGTATCTTTGGCACCAGCAACCAAATCCCTTGGCATCCACTTCCATCCATGCCCAGGGAGCAAATGACTTGAAGAAGATTTCCAGGACAAGATCTAACTGCCTCGGGCTTTTCCAAAATCAGCAGATGGTGTCACTGGGATCCCAGATGACACACAACAGCAGAGGGCAGAGTAACTTTCTGCTCCAGAAACAGCATTTCATTTTAGAAGGAAAAAACCACAGAAAGAAGTAATTCCTTGTCATACGAACAAAAGAAGAGCCCAGAGGCTGAGTCAGGCCATTGGCCCATCCGATCTAGAATCCTGTTCTCATAGTGGCCACCCGTATGCCACAATAGGAAGCCCACAAGCAGGACCCAAGTGGAACAGCATTCTCCCTACTTTTAATTTCCAGCAAAGGTAGACAGAGGTGTAATGCTTCTGATAGCAGAGGTAGAATGTAGCCATTGTGGCTAGCAGGCATTGACAGCCTTATCCTCTCCTAAAGCTACCCAAGCCAGTGGCCGTCACTGGAGTGAATTTCGTAGTTTAATGGTGTTCTGTGTGAGGAAGTACTTTCTTTTTTCTCTTCTGAATCTTCCAGAATTCATGGTTTTCCATTAATTCTAGTGTTTTTGAAGGAGAAAATGATTTCTCTATACACTCACTCCATACACTTCTATAAGAATGCCGCTTACTTGCATTTCCTCTAAACTAAAAAAAAAAAAAGCATCCCCAAATGTTGGGGTCCTACAGACCCCAGGGGACCCCTGAGGGCAGCCCCTGCCATTTCCTCTCAAGGGGTGGGAGGAGACCAGCAGCACTTCTCAATGGTGCACCTCTGGAAGCTTCACCCAGGACCAAAAACTCAGCTAGCCCCCGTAGTTATGGCTCTGCCTTAAAGGATATTATAGTTCCCTTTTATTCAGGACAGTATGAGAAGAGCATAGGCAGTATTCAACCGCGTTACTCAGAGGAGTTTCTGTCGACTTGCGGAATGGAAACAACCATTTCAGCATGCCTGTGGTTGAAAGTGACGTGTGAGTGGCATCACACTGCGTTATTTTCAGTTATCATATGGGAACATTTCCTACATTCAACCTAGAAGGGATTGTGCATGCAACCATCTTTTTCTCCGCTCACATCATGCACACCAACGTCTCAACTCTTGCAGCCGTTGTGAGCTAGCACCAGGCAGAGTGGTGACAAGGCATGAGAAGACAAAGCTGTGTGAGACACAAGGCCTGGCCTACACCCCCTAAGCTTGTCTGCTGCTCTCAGGGATGGTGGGAAATGATGCTGAAGTAGGTCCAAATGTCAATCTAGATGGCTTCTTTATGTGAAAAGGGGTAGCATCTTGTCATTTGCAAGGGAATGGCTGTAGCTTAGTGGTAGAGCATCTGCTTTGCATGTAGAAGGTCTCAGGTTCAATCCATGGCACGTCCAAGCAAGGCTGGAAATGCCCCCTCCTTTTAAAACCCTTGGAGTGCTGCTGCCATTCAGTATAGAGCACACTGAGCTAGTTGGACCAATTATATCAATTAGCTTCCTGTATTCTTTTAGGGAAGGCCTCTAGGCTCCATCAGGATTTAGCATGGTCTGGCAACCCCAGACAGTCTAGGAAGAGAAGGAAGAAGGAGGGAATGGTGTGGTAGTGGGAGGCTGGCATCCAAGGATGGAGGAGAGAGGCCCTCTCCTTGTGTCAGAGCTCTCTGGCTCTCCACTCCACCCCTCTGGCAGAACACAAAAACTTATCAGGGTGGAGGACTTATCAGGAAGGGTGGAGGAGCTGAACAGGAGGTGGCAGTGGCAATGCTGGAGGCAAAGGGATTGTACAGTCATGTCACTGAGAACCAGGCACTGCCTTAGTAAAAGTAAAGGTAAAGGGACCCCTGACCATTAGCTCCAGTCGTGGCCGACTCTGGGGTTGCGGTGCTCATCTCGCTTTATTGGCCGAGGGAGCCGGCGCACAGCTTCCGGGTCATGTGGCCAGCATGACTAAGCCACTTCTGGCAAACCAGAGCAGTGCACGGAAATGCCATTTACCTTCCCACTGGAGTGGTACCTATTTATCTACTTGCACTTTGATGTGCTTTCAAACTGCTAGGTTGGCAGGAGCAGGGACTGAGCAACGGGAGCTCACCCCATTGCGGGGATTCGAACCGCCGACCTTCTGATCGGCAAGTCCTAGGCTCTGTGGTTTAACCCACAGCATCACCCACGTCCCTTAGTGCCACCCACTGCCTTAGTAGGTGTGATCAAATGCATCTGCCAAGATGAAGTATACTCACAGAAGACTTATAGGACAAGAGAGTCCCATGAGTTCACCCCACCTTGTCTCTAAAAGCTTGGCAGGAGGGGCATCTTCATAGCTTCCATCTGGTTATGAATCTCTTGCTTTGCTAATGTACTTTGAAATCTTGACTTCCAGACCTTGTACTTGCTGCTGAGCATGTACTGCAATTAGTCTGAATAAATATATCTTCCTTCCTTAAATGAAAAAAGGAGTCCCGTTATGTTTTGGGGTGGGAGCCTGACAGAAAGGCTGTAGCTCAGTAGCAGAGCACCAGCTTTGTAGAATAACCAGTGTCATATAACCAACATGCTTAAGTCTAATTAATGCATGAAGGGGTTAAGACTTTAGAGCAAGTTATGTGTGAGGAGGTCTGAGCTGGTTGCTGCAGCTCAGACTGTGTGGCTCTTATAAGCCACTCTTGAGTTCTTATACCAATAATTTAGGAACTTTTACCACTGTAACCAAGCCATGTTTTACTGTATGTGCAACTTTTTCTGAATGCTATATGGAAAGACACATGAAACTGACCTTTGGAGAGTTTGTAAGTAAAACAATGTTAGCTTACCAAACGTGTGGTCTTTTTCTATAAGAGAAGAAGGAAGTTTTAGAACCCACAAGGGTATATCTTAAAGGTCTAACGGCCTATATTTTCATGCATTACTTTGTTGCATATTTTCTGATTTAAAATCTCTGCTGGGGTTCTCTCACCAAAGAGTATTTGCACCAAACGTGGATCTTGGCATCCAAGAATTCTCTTTTTTATACCTATTTTTTCCTTGCAACCAACAGAATTTGCATGAATAAGGCCTCAGGCTCAATACCTTGCATCTCCAGGTAGGACTGGCAATGCCCCTGGTAAGAAACCTCAGATAGCTGTTGCCAGCCAGTGTACACAACATGGAGCTAGATGGACCAATTTTCTCATTTGGTCTTAGGTTCCAGTGTTTGCTTCAGGCAGCAAAAATTCATTGGGCTGGCTCTGCTCTCCCTCTGCAAGTTCTTGGCAGTCCACAAACCATACCAGTAGTTAAAAGTTGTCTTAAGATCCCATCCGCTGTCTCTGGTACCGGATCCTACTGTGCAACTTGCCTCTGGCCATCCGCATTTTCGCGGATATTTCATTAGTGTTCCGGCAATGACACTAACTTGCTAATGATCCCTTAACATTTAATAAACACAGCCCAGGAGTTTTATAACCTGTTAGCTTGTGAGTGGCGGTAATTAGGCACAATAATGATAAATAATTAAGGACTAATTACACAAAATCAGTAATTTCATTTTCCAGCAGAGCGCACATTTTTTTCCTGTTCATTTGCTCTGCTGATTGGGGGGTCCATCTGTGGTTCTATTTCCCCTTGTTTGTCATTGGATGGAGAGTCCCTGGTCCTTGCTGCTTTACGGGGGAGAAATAAGATGGAAAGTGTTCAATTATGGAGGCAATTGTCCAATTCATCTCAAAAGAGAAGTTGCAGCAAGGCTATTGTTAGGCATGAATTTGGTGAAGGAAAAAAAAGCAGAGTTGTCAAAGGGTTTTAATTCCTTACATAGCCAGAGGGCTCATGGACACCAAACATGAGGCTGGAGGAAGCTCTCTATTCAACCACGGAAGTAAGCTCCATTTTTCTTCAGTTCTGAAATCCCTCTTCAGTGCAAAGAATGTTAACAAGCTGGAAATAAGGCCGAAATGAGCAGGAGGGAAAATGACAAAAGAATGGAGGAACAAAAAATCATGCCTGGAAAGGCGTCCAATCAAGATGAAATGAGATTGGGAGTATATATTTATGCCATGAAGAAGAGCTTCTGGAGGCAGATGTGCCAGTGGTGGTGAGGTGTTGGAGAATAAAGCTGTACAGTCATGCCTCTTGTTACGTTAGCTTCAGGTTATGCCTTTCTGGGTTGCATCCCGCGGTGACCCGGAAATACCGGAAAGGGTTACTTCCGGGTTTTGTCGCTTACGCATGCACAGACGCGCAAAATAACATCATGCGCATGTGCAGAAGTGGCGACTCGCAACCCACGAATACGCAGATGTGGGTTGCGTTCCTTTCAAGTTGTGAACGGAGCTCCGGAATGGATCCCATTCGCAACCAGAGGTACCACTGTACATGCTATTGAGCCTGCCCTATGACCAGTAAGATAGCTGGAGGAGATAGATAGAGGAGATATATAGATGTAGATGTAGATGATGTAGATGTAGATTAGATAGATATAGATATAGATGTTATAAGGTAAAAAACTGCTCCTTTTCCCTTATGGGGTATCCAAGAGCCCATATCCAGTCCTTAAGTAGGTCCCCTATCTCAGAAGGAGAAAATAACAGAGGCCAACCAGAGAATATTGAGAAGCAAGGCAGCTAGTAAGCCTGATCTTTATTAACTGTTGCAACAGGGTGCTCACTACGACACACAGGAGGCAGGAGGGAACCAGAACAATGGTGCACAAGCCCTCATATAGACTTTTGAAATTGTCCACCCTGTAGCCAGAGACCCATTCCCCCCAAAACATCATACATACATCACAGAAAGAGGAGGTCTCCAACAAAAATCCTGTTTGTCAGGATACCTGATAATGGCCAGTAATTGCTCTACCTCGATAGCGACAGCCTGGCCATTCTTTTGTGATGGTAAATGCTTTAATTCCTGAATCCAGGTCACAGGCTCACCCTGTTCATATACAAATATGCCCTTTAAGACAGATAAGCAAAAGACAATTGAGAGGCTTTTCCACTTCCTTTCTCCTTGCAGAGAAATATTTGAGGTCAATTTGGGAGAGTCAAAATGGTTTCAGAATAGCTCTCCTGTACTTATTTCAGACACGTGGTTTATATACTTATGTATGTGTTTGCCTTGTAAATATATGAACATATGATTTTTATATATGAGACCGTAAAATTCCTATTACATCCTGATTGGCTGGCTATCTGCTTGGCCAAACACAAGTGGGTAAGGGGTGCTCCACCAGGGCCTAGCACTCCTTTTGGCCATGTCCGTTTTCTTGGAGCAGTCCTGGTTTGTTTCCAGCAGGAGAGGGCGATCACTGAGGTTCCTGTTTTGACCAGTAGAGCCTGCGATCCAGAACCCCAGGTCAGGTAAGTGCGGTGGTGGGTGGCAATGGGTATTGCTGGGAGAACCAGAGCTGCTTGTTGCTGCCACCAGTGCTGGGCCCGGTGGCAGCCTGTGTCTGAACCATATCAGCAAGGCACTGAGAGGGGAGGTCTTCTCATCAGGGCAGCTGAGGAACTCCATACACACTGCCCAGGGCTTGCACTTTGGGGAGGTCACTTTGGAATAATAATAATAATAATAATAATAATAATAATAATAATAATAATAATAATTTATTTGTACCCCGCCCACCTGGCTCTGGGCAGCTTCCAACAAAGATTAAAAATACATTAAAATTGTCACACATTAAAAACTTCCCTGAACAGGGCTGCCTTCAGATGTCTTCTAAATGTCAGGTAAGTTGTTTATTTCCTTGACATCTGGTGGGAGGGTGTTCCACAGGGCGGGCACCACTACCGAAAACCCTCTGCCTGGTTCCCTGTAGCTTTGCTTCTCTCAGCGAGGGAACCACCAGAAGGCCCTCGGCGCTGGACCTCAGTGTCCGGGCAGAACGATGGGGGTGGAGACACTCCTTCAGGTCTACTGGGCCAAGGCCGTTTAGGGCTTTAAAGTTCAACACCAACACTTTGAATTGTGATCATAAACTTACTGAGAGGCAATGTAGGTCTTTCAAGACCGGTGTTATGTGGTCTCTGCGGCCACTCCCAGTCACCAGTCTAGCTGCCGCGTTCTGGATTAGTTGTAGTTTCTGGGTCACCTTCAAAGGTAGCCCCACATAGAGCGCATTGCAGTAGTCCAAGCGGGAGATAACCAGAGCATGCACCACTCTGGTGAGACAGTGCACAGGCAGGTAGGGTCTCAGCCTGCTTACCAAATGAAACTGGTAGACAGCTGCCCTGGACACAGAATTAGCCTGTGCCTCCATGGACAGCTGAGAGTCCAGAATGACTCCCAGGCTGCACACCTGGTCCTTCAGGGGCACAGTTACCCCATTCAGGACCAGGGAGTCCTCCACACCTGCCCGCCCTCTGTCCCCCAAGAACAATACTTCTGTCTTGTCAGGATTCAACCTCAATGTTGCTAACTCAGTAGTTTGACTTCACCCCCCCCCCCCCCCGAGGCACATTCCATTGTCTCTTGAGATAGATGGATGCCGTGAACAATCTTGAAATTCTGGAGATTGAATCAAGCAGCTCCCACATGGAAAGCAGAAATCCTACCACTAGCAAAAGTTGTTTAAAAGGCACTTTAGGAGGGGGGAAAGTGTGTGGTCATTATAATTTTAGTAGAGCAGGAGTGGAGAATTCTGGCCCTCGGGACTTTACTCAGGTCATGCCTTCTCCTAAGCTATCTCCATTCTTAAGCCATGCCCCTCACCAGACTTTTGCATATCCTCTCAGTTGATGTTGCTTGGCTAAAATGTGTCTTTGAGATATGGTAATGCCTCTTGCCTGCCTGAACGGAGTAGTGTTGAAATCTGTCTTTTGGAAGGATGCAATTTGGGCTACTTATATAATGGTAAGAGTAACGTCCTTTGCCCCACCCATTGTTTTCCTCTGGCCCAGCCCATTACTAGTATGTTGCTCCCAGAAGGTTTCCCATGAAGGAATGACTAAAAGGGCCCCCCCTATTCCTTCAATAGAGCTAAGCTGTACTTCCTTAGCTCTGAGTGGATGTGCATGAATGTGTGTATCATCAAACTATATTCAACCCCCTCTTACTAGGTATGGAAGAAATTGTCAATATAGGTTCTCTTAGTTTCTTCTTAAATCCTATCTTAAATTCTATTCCGCAAAATTCAATACTAGTTTAATAATAAAAATAAAAATAAATAATAATAATAATTTTTTATTTATACCCCGCCCTCCCCAGCCAAGACCGGGCTCAGGACGGCTAACAATCAATAATAAAAACAAGTTGATTAAAATACAATTTAAAAGTTTAAGATATAATAATAATAATAATAATAATAATAATAATAATATGCTCATGGAAATTAAGCAGCATTTTAGTGCATATTTATCCTTACATGTTTCTATGCAGGTATGACTAATGTGCACATTTTTGCAAGCAATTTCTCCTAATATAATGCATTTTGTAGGTTATTTTCACAATGCATTCGTTTTTATGTACACTCTAATGTATGCAGTTTTTGGAAGCACTGATTGGTTGCAAAATTCAGATAAGTGAAAATTTCCAAGGGTAGCTGCACTGCAGTTCTCAAATTGTTTTGGAAAGTGTAAATTTGATAGATTCAGCTTTAATGCAAACCAAATCAGATTTCTCTTCCATCTCCAGCTTCTACCCATTTTATTGTTTCAGGAATATTGCAATGGAATTGAAAGAAGCCCTGACAGATTTTGCTAATCTTATTTACTTCCTTTTCATTTCCCTTGGACAACCCACAGATAATGTTCACCTCTGATGACCTTGCAAATCCACCTCCTTACTTCACAGCAGGCACAATTTGGGTGGCAGGACAGAAGCTGATGAAAAACCCAGGAGTGCTTCTCCTGAAAGTAAAAAACACCCAAATCCCCTGTAATTCTGACCCTGGGACTTTTCTGTCTTACACCAGAGATTTTGCAATTGCTTAGTGAAGTGATAGGGAAGGAAACTATCCCAACTGGCCAATGCAGAACCTTCCACAGGGAATGAAAAATTTCCTTGTAACCACTGGGGAGCCAATCACTGGGGATGGCTGGTAAATTCTTCATGGGGAGAAAATAGAACCAGGCAAATGATTGGGAAACTGTTGAGGCTTGCCAAGGAAAACGAGAGCCTGTTGGGTTACCCTCCTGCAGCTATGATAGCTGCAGACAAATAGCACATTTTTGACATACTCTGATCAAGCCATTGTGTTTCAATTTGTTGAGTAGGTGGATTTAGGCCACTCATTCAAAACCTTTGTTCTGCTGCAGACCCATTAGGCTGGGTCACACAGAGGAGCTTCGTAACCCCATTCCTAAACAAATGAAGAGGGGGGGAAGGACTTGTACCTCAGAGAGAGAGAGAGAGAGAGAGAGAGAGAGAGAGAGAGAAAGAAAGAAAGAAAGAAAGAAACATAGGGAGGTATCCAACATTCATCGTGCTTAGAGTGGGGCAATGTATAATGGATGGAAGTACTATAATGGATGGGAAATGGCTAAATGTGTATTGCTAACACAGGTTTTTCCACAAGAGTTTTTCTAAAGGACTCTGAGCTCCTTGCAGAGTTAATAACTAACTAACTAACTAACTAATGATTGTTGTTCTCTGGTAGCTAATACAGTGGTGCCTCGCAAGACGAAATTAATTCGTTCCGCGAGTTTTTTCGTCTAGTGAATTTTTCGTCTTGTGAAGCATGAAATCCCATAGGAATGCATTGAAATTCAATTAATGCGTTCCTATGGTCAAAAAAAGTCCAAACAAAGCCAAATTTGGTACAAAAAGAGTTTATTAAGTGCTCTTTAAAGTCACACATACTGTAAAGAGCATTTCAAAAATTGAAGGAACAATAAATTAAGTTTCTAAACATGACAGAAAAACATTTAAAAATCAACAAAGTGTACAGTACATTTTCTAAGACTCTGGGGGACAACTCGAAGAAGGTTCCTCTTCCACTCTTTGCTTCTTGCTGAAGAACCCCCTCCTCAACTGTTCCCCCAGAACCACACAGAAATTCAAATCCAGAATTTTTTTTAAAAAAACAGCAGAGTGGCCCAATGGTCACAGAAAATCATAAAAATGCAGAAAAAACACACACAAGCTTCCAGATTCTTGCAAACCCCTCCCCAACTGTTCCCCCAGCCGCCCACCACACAGAAATTCAAATCCATATTTTTTTTAAAAAAAACAGCAGAGTGGCCCAATGGTCACAGAAAATCATAAAAATGCAGAAAAACACACACAAGCTTCCAGATTCTTGCAACCCCCCCCCAACACCAAGTCCTTGAATTCCAAACACCCCAACCCAAAATCCAACCCCCCCAAAAAAGTTTTCAAAGTTTAAAAGAAGTTTTGGAAAAGCTTCAAAAATCACCAAAGTCTTCAAAAACCTCAAAAAAGGCTACCACTCAAAAAAGGCTCCTCGAAGTCAAGTTGCAACTGTATTAACGGTGTTAAGAAAAAGCAAACAAACTTGCAAGACGTTTTTGTTTTTCGTCTTGCGAAGCAAGCCCATAGGGAAAATCGTCTTGCGAAGCAGCTCAAAAAACGGAAAACCCTTTCGTCTAGCGAGTTTTCCGTCTTGCGAGGCATTCGTCTTGTTGGGCACCACTGTATGTGAGGGTTGTAACCTGGGATCATGTGAGAAGCATTGGGTTGCAATCTCAATTTTGAAGGGAGTTGCTTTTGAGTCTTCTTCCCAAACTCAGTGCAGTGATGATGTAAATGGAGTTGTCTCTCTGAATGCTACAGGTATGTATCCATGTATAAGATGCTCCCTAATTTTTGACATTATTTTTTTAGGGAAAAAACCTACTCTTATACATGGAAAAATACGGTAAATGGCTTTCCTGGGGGCTAACAGCCTGGAGGCTTGGAGCCAATTGGAGAGAGAAAGAAATCTTTGCTTATAGGTCTGTTTGGATTATTGCATATTTTGTAAGGGGCTGAGCCAGTGCTGGACCGCACAAGGTATTGTATGGATGTTATTTTTGATGTTTTAATTCTGTCTTGAAGAAAGTTCTGCCAGTAAAAGTTTGAATAATATTTCTATGGGCCTGGGTAGTGTTTCATTTCCAAAGGAGTCTTTTCTTATGTTTCTAGTCGCTTCAAACTGCACGGTATTTAATATCCGCTGCAGCCAATTGGAATTAATGAACAAATTGCCTAATGTTATTGAATTTGAGGGACAGGGCTAATGAAGAGTATTTCCAGAAGGGGGAAGGAGGAAATGTTGTGCCTCCTCGCTCCCTTCCTCCCAACTGAGACCAGGATGGTTCAATCCTGCAAAGTGCTGCTTGTTCCTGAGCACTTCCTTGCAGCGAAGGCCCCCCCCCCCCAGCGAAGGAGCAGCAAACTTTACTGCACAGGATGGGATCCTTTGCTTACCAGCTTATAAATGGAAGGTTTCATCCTGCGTGGTGCTGTTTTGGAGTTTTTATTGGATGGGGGCTAGGAGATGCTGAACTTCCACCTTCTCCTGAGAATATGTAGCCAGTCAGGTAGGTCTACTCTACTCCTGGCTTTCTCTCCATTTTTCTTATTTCCCCTGCCCAGTGTCAGCCTCTCCTTCCTGCTTGATGTGTTAGCTCCTGACATCTCCAGATTGCTCTGGTCACCAATCCTGTCCCACAGGGATCCAGGGCTGTTCCAACCCAACACGAGCAACACCTGGATCCCCCTGGATCTCCCCTCTTTGGTTTGGGACTCAGCCGAACCAATGCACAGCCCTAACGAATGCCTCACACCATTAACAAATTCATACAAAACATCACAGGATTAATTTCATTAAAAAAGCTTGAAACAGGTGGATGTTCTCCCGCCCCTTTGAGACATTGGCGTTGTGTTTTAAAAACCCTTCTTTATGGGCCCATTTGATCCCTATGTCCAGTTTCCCCCCACCCGTATTTCCTCTTAAGCACAGAAAGAAAATGCTGCGTGGAAAGAGCTTGCCCTTCAATACAAATGGCTGTTTCGTTTAAAGACAAAGCAGAAGGAAGAGAGGACTCTGTATGTAATCTGTCTCTTTAAACAAAGTTTATGGCCTGAAAGGTAATTGATTTGCAATACTATCAGGGGCACACGTAGGATGCTGTTCTGCAGCTCAGTTGCCTGGAGAAAACCATTGGCAAAGCAAAAACATTGACATTTTTATGGGCGGGGGGAGAGGGAGGGAGGTATATGCTCCTTTTCTTCTGCACACCAGAGAGTATTTTTTGCAGGATTCTCTCCCTCCCTCTCTCTCCCTCCCTTCCTCCCTCTCCCCCTCTCCTGTCCTAGCTTTTCTCTGAGGAGTTCAAGGTGTCACACATAGTTTTCCCTCCTCCATTTTACCGTCACAACAACCCTGTGAGGTAGTTTAGCCTAGGAGACAATGAGCTTCATGGCTGAGTGGGGATTTGAACCCGGATCTAGTCTGGCATTCTTACACACACACAGTGGAATGCAAATTAAGTGGTTAAGGTGCATAACAACTGGCCATACAGGTGTATATATGTATATGTGTGCTTGAAACTGAGTCAGCCCTCTGGCCCACCTCACTTGGAATTCTTGGCACTGGCTAGCAGTGGTTCTCCAGGGTTCTGGCAGGACCCTCTCCCAGCCTTTCCTGGAGATTGAAGCTGGGACGCTTTGAGCACAAAAGCCGCTGGTTTGCCAGTGAGCTTTGGCCCTTCCCTTGTGCTGCAAGAATTCCTCTCAAGACCCAGCGGATGTTTCAAAAGCAAGCCAAGCTTTTTCTTCCACCTTATTTCAAACGGTTAACAATATTGTGTTTTAATTCTTTAATCCGCCCAGGGACTATAGGGTGAAGGGTGGGCAGCAAAATAATTAAATAATAACCGTAACAAAAATACCCTATGCCTTTTGGGACCACTCCTCTGTCCCTAGTGTCCCACAACAAAGCTGCCCCCAGGGCGCATGGGAGATTTTACCCCCAGTTTACAGCACGAAGGTAAAATTTGTATTCCTTGCTCCACCCATTTTTGCCTGTGGCCCATCACTGGCAGATGACTCCTGAAAGGCTGCCCAAAACAGGTCATGGTCCTCCCGCTTCTAATGTCAATCCTTTGGAGTCTTCCATAACATTAAACTGAATATGGAATTTCCTGTCATTTGAATACATTCCTTCTTCTGTCCTTGGTGGATGGCTGTCCTTCCTGCTCTTCCCATATCCTATCAACATATCCTCCCCACTTCTTTTCTTTAGGCTGAATACACTCTATTTCTGTAGTCATCCTCTTATGACTTGCCTTTCATAGACTTGATAATCCTCCAAGCTGCTCCCTGAATGTTTTCTGGGTTGTCAACATCCTTCCTGAGCAGGCTCACCAGCTGGTTTGAATTTCATTGGCCTGCCCAGATTTAACATTTGGGCCAGTTGCCAGAACTGATAAATGTAAAAGAGAGAGAGAGAAAGAGAGAGAGAGAAGGCAGGGGGAAGCGTGCTAAAGTGCTGTTATTATAATCTACTTATTTACTATAAGGTGAATTATAAAACACAAAATTAAAATGCGTTCTTAATATGGGAATTGTGCATTTTTGCAAATGCTCGGAAGTGTTTTGTCCTTTTGTGAACTTACTGTCAAAGGCAAGCCCCCCCCCAAAGCAGTGCCTTTCCCCCCCCCCCTGGGGCACTCAAGGGTACGCAGTACCAGCACCCCCCTCAGAAGAAAAGCACTGGTTTAAAAGTGTGGCACTGACTGTAGCAACTTCATGATGTTTTCTAGAAGAAAAACACTGCTTAAAGGCACTTTGCCTCCAGATCCATAGGAAAGTGAGAAAGGAGAGGCAATTTGCACATGCTCAGAATCACTCAGCCCATGGTGCAACAGGACATGCTATTCTTCCCCTAATGCTCATCTTCTTGTCCAGTTTTCTCCAGAAAGGTGCTCACAACTGCCCCTGGTGTCTTGTCTGCAAACCTACAGAAGCTTCTGTTAAATTTCCTAAATTGTTTTCCCCCCTATTGTTATTATTATTATTGAACCTGAACTTAACATGTGTAAAAGTCCTAATTGCATCATGCTCCATTGTGCAGTGAGCTACT
Organism: Podarcis liolepis; assembly: GCF_965112155.1. NCBI lineage: Eukaryota > Metazoa > Chordata > Lepidosauria > Squamata > Lacertidae > Podarcis > Podarcis liolepis. The sequence goes on along the minus strand of NC_139570.1, from coordinate 45,965,787 downwards.
TGGCAAACAGATGACAGATGCAACCCTTTCTTGATTGGTCCACGCACAATGCTTTGGACCACAACCGCACCATTGAAGTCATAATGGGCTGCTCCCTCCTTGAGCAGAACAAAAGGGCAGGCTGAGAGGTGGCACATTAAAGAAAGACAACGAGGTCTCAGCAAAGTCATTAGCTGTCTATTGTGTCAGGCTGGCAGCTGCTTTGAATCTCTGCTCTAAAAATATCTCCTTGTTCAAACTATTATTTTCGATATTCTGCATAAGCAGCAGCAGCACCTCCTGATCCCGCAATGGCAACAGAATACAGTGATGTCTTAGCCATGGATTGATTGCCAGAAATGTATCCAAGGGGGACAGCTGAGAGAAAAAAGCTGAAACTATGGAGGAGGGAAGGACCAGGAAGTGGAGAGAAAGACTCCATTGGGTCTTAAGGACACAAGAAGAGCTCTGTAGCTTTATTAGGCTGAAGGCCCACCTAGTCCAGCTTTCTGTTCTCAGAGTAGCCTGCTGGATGCCTACGGGACACCTGCAAGCAGGACTTGGCTACAACAGGACCCTCCTCATTTGTGACTTTCAGCATACAGTACTGCCTCTGACAGGAGCCACTGATAGCCTTATCCTACCTAAACTTACACTCCTGCATGTGGTTCCTTCCCTTTTTTATTGTTTTGACTGCAGCCCTCCCTGAATTACCACATTCTTAAAGGATGCTACTGAAAGGCCAAATGAAGGCTTTGTGTCAAATACTCATGTTTAAGAACAGAAGGCGCATCTAGTCCAACCCTCTGCTGTTATAGTGGCTGGCTGAACTCCTACAGGAAACCTGCAAGCATTCTCCCCACTTGTGATTCCCAACAACTGGGACTCAGAGGCAAAACGTTCCTTCACATTGGGGCTGCTTCTGCCCCTGCTCTTAAAGTCACACATGGAGGCTGTAGCAAAGGGTTGAAGCAGGACTCGGGACATGGTTGGAAAGGTGATGGAGATGGTAATGGGAGAGCAGGCAAGATGCCCATGATACTAGGAGAGACCCAACCCAACCTGGTGCCCTCCAGTTCCTTGATCATTGGCCATGCTGGCTGGAGCTGATGGGAGATGGATTCCAACATCATCTGGAGGGCACCAGGTTGAGGAAAGCTGGACTATGTGCTTCAGGCTGTCTTGGAGCTTTGAGATCAGGAACCCCAAGCCCTGGGATCAAATGCAGCCCTACAGACCTCTCTACTTGGCTTTCAGCATTCTTACCAGCCCACACCTTTTACTGACCTTGCTTCATATGTGTATTGTTCATGCTTGGCTGATATGTTTCCTTGAACTCTGGTAGGAAGGGACTATGTGAGTGTGTGTAGAAACTAGTCTAACATACAAAGGTTAAATTAACATTAATTGCTCTACACACTGTTGCCTCTGGCCCCACCCATTAATGGCATGTGGCTCCAGTGGCAGAGCGTGAATTGTTAGTGCCCATAGTGGGCAAGCGCACCAAGGGGTGCATGCAGACCTGGGAGGTAGGGCATGGAGGGTGAAGGAGCCAGCCATGGCGCCTGAGCCCTCACTGCCCACATCGCCAGAGTGACCTCCTGCACCAGAACCAAGCAGGGTTGTGCTGCACCACCTGCCCGCCCACACGGGGGGGGGGGGAGTCTGGCCAGCCAACATGGCACTTGGAGCCCCCACACCAGCACCCCCATCACAGCCTGGCCTGGGGCTCCTGTCCATGGGGTTGGTTCCTCCAATGCCTGGGAGCAGAGCGCTGGGCCACACCACACTTGGGGTGCCTGTAGGGTGTGTGTGTGTGTCTGCTTTATGTCCTCTCAAAAATCCACACTCGAGGCCATGGCCCTTCTGGTTCTCCCCATAGTATGCTTCTGTTTGGCCCTTGGGCTGAAAAAGGTTCCAAGTCTCCAGTTGTACTGGGGTACCCTACAGGGTTCCCATGCCTTTTTCAAAGGAGGACTCACTGGGGTTCCGATCATGCTGTTGTTGGCATCTGTCTGTCTCAAGAGACAATGGAGTGCACCTCCAGGGGTGACGCCAAACTACTGTGTTAGCAGCACCAAAGGGACCCAGGACATAGGCCTGGGCAGTGTGTGTGGAGGTCCTGGGTTGCCCAGACAACAAGACCACCCCTCTCAGCCTTGCTGATATTGACCAAAGGAGAGTAGAGCAATAATTTTGGCACCAGCTTGGCTGCAGTAGTGGTTGCCAGAAGGAGGCATATAAGATGCCATCCAACCATCTGAGGGGCTCCACTCTGGATATGTTATCCTTTCAAGTTTTCCTGGGTACAAACAATTCTACCATGGTGGAGAGCAAATGGAGAAGGGAGAGAGACATGAGACGAAATAAAGACACAGAAGCGTGGCAGGGAAGAAACGCTTGGAGAATGTTTATTTCAAAGACCGGGGGAAATCAGAGGGTGGGGAATCTTTTTCACCCAGAGAGCCACATTCACACCTTTCCAACCTTCTGAGGGCCACATGCCGATGGTGGGTACAGGATAGATGCAGAATTGGGCAAAGCAGTGAATGGATATTTTACTTTTCTACAGTAGGCTAGTTTCTACACATACCCCTATGAGGAAAGGTTCCAGCATTTGGGACTATTCAGTTTAGAGAAGAAGCGAGTGACAGGTAATATGATAGAAACCCACGTGTGCCACTCAAGGCTTCTTGGAGTAATGAGGTTTGAAGATAATAAACTAACAGATCTTGCAGGTTTCCCACAGGTACCTGGTTGGCCACTGTGAGAACAGACACTGGAGTAGATGGGCCTTTAGTGGAGCTCTTCATATGCTTATATTCTTATGAAATGAAATCATATAGAAATCATATATTACTTGAGTCAGTTGATCCTGGATGAGAGAGATTTTGGATGTAAACATGTAAACAGAAATACATCAAATAAATAAACAAGGTCAAGAGTTGTTGCTTTCCCTCCAAATATATATTTATATGGAATATAGATGGGATGTTGATTATTTTCTTTTTTCTTTTTATCTAGTGAGGACTGGTTAAGAAGGGGATGGAGAATACATTGCTTATAGTAAAAGCTCATTTAATACGATTTAGAGAAAGAAGGGAAATTAGAAACTCATTTACGGGCAATTGAAATTTATTCTTAGCCTTCTGGAATAGAAGATTTGGATAAAATGTACCTTGCGAAATGTTTTTGTATTGATTTTGTCAAGGGATATGCTTTATTAAGTATGCCTTTTTTCTTTATCATTTGTGTGCATGGATATAAAAGAAAAGAAATAAAGTCAATGGCAAGGGATTATTATGTAAATTTAAAGTGGCTGCAAACCTGCATTGCTTATTGTGGTGGCAACATTTGCCAGAAGTATATTTGAGTGGCAATCGTAAGCACACTTCCTTAAAAGTAAGCCTCCTTAAAGACAGTGGAACTTACTTCTGAGTAACCAAACATTTGCAGTTGCTCCATTAGCACCAAGGCTGTACAAATTCTCTGCATCTTCACATTTATTAATTTATTGACTCTGTATGCAGTTTACATTTTATAATAATGGCTTTTATAGTGATCTAAAGAGATGTGATAGGAAAGGAAATACAAATGGGGAGGGAAAAGGAAAGAAGCAAACTGGGTCTTCTGTGATGGGAGTTGCATAATGATAAGGGGGGCAGTTCTGGGAGAATAGAAGCCAAAGCTCTGGCTTTGTCACCTTCCACTACGGTACAACCTGTTTGAATGGATCCTATCCAACTACTCCAGTCTAATATAGCTATAAAGTCACTATCCTGGTGCAGGATTTCAGCTGGAGGCATTTCCCTCCACACCCTGGGATGGGAGAAGCACAAGACAGACTACTAAGCCATCTGCATCCTACAAGAAAAAGTTGTCTTCCAGATCCTGGCCCTGAGCAGTGCTAGAGAAAAGTGGAACCATTAAGCCAACACTGTTGTGAGTTATAGCTTTTTAGGCCCGTTGGCATATTTGGATTTTTGAGTGAATGCCATGGGCATCATCCACTCTGGTCAATCTTCTCTTTGCTCCCCCAGATCAACACACCAACACCAGAAAGACAGGAAGAGAGACGCTTTTCACTGCTTTTTCAAGGTATCTGGATAAAAGTTGGATCCTATGTAATTAATCTGAACCTTGACAAACTCATAGAGCTGAAAGATGGGGGAGTGGGAAAGAGTGTCACTCGTCCAACTTCCAGCTTCAGTTCTATGTACCTTTACAAGGCAGAAAAGGGAAACTACCAACACCACTTCATGACTAAGGGTTGGGAGGTGGGGCTTCAAAGCACCAACAGAAGAACTGAAGGGTTACTGCATCCACAGGGATGATCTGGGTGACTGACCCCCCCCCCTCCAGGTTAGGTCCCCAAGTCTCCCAGCTTCTCACTTGGCTTAAGTGGGAACTGAGTCAAGGTAGGGCCCAACTGAGGCTAGTGAGAACTGGAAGTTAGCAGGTCACCCCATAATTTTTTATGACCAATGGTAGTGAAAGCTAGGGAAAACAATCTGAACCAAGACAGGAGTTGGGAAAGATCAGATAGCACTAATCACACCCCAAATTCAAACATCAGTGCATGGACTTCCACTGATGACAAGGTATTCCGTGTCAACCACAGGAAGTAATGGACAATGTGCATCTCTATGTGGTATGGCTTTACTACCCATCTGAATATCCTAATTTTGATAGCTATGGCAGGTGGGGGGGGGGACTTCCTTTTATGGGCCTTGAAGGAAGCAAATTCTGCTGCCTTTTGAATGAGCAGAAGCCCCAGTGAGTCTCTTCTTAATTAGTCTAATGAGCCTTTTGGCTTCTACATGATGACAAGCAAATGAATTTGCTCTTTCCCTGACAAGTTCTTATGGGAGTGATTCAAAGCTCTTCCCTTACAACACCCCCTGCCCCAACAATGTATCAAAAGCACAAAGTCATTAAAAGCAGTTGCCCAGCTATGAAATTAGATATTGATTAACATTGTAGCCAACCAGCCATATTGTTTATTCCAATAGCAATGAGAGAAAACGATCCCACCATACACGTGTCACTATATGTGGAAGATGCCGAAGACCAAAAGGCTTTAAATAATAATAATAATAATAATAATAATAATAATAATAATAATAATAGGTTAGAAAGTTTCAGAATGCAGATATATGAACCAATAAAATGACATTCAAGCTGGTGTGGAATGCTGCCTACATAGATGCTTGATTCAGAGATTTGGTAGAGAGATTTCTGTTGGTGAAGTCCACCGCAGTTTGGTTATAGTTAGAAATGCTACAGTCCAGCACATTCTGATTTTAGCATGGAGATTGCAACTTCATTGGTGCAAATAATTGTCCTTAAGCCACAGATCATGCTCCACTGGGCAAATGCACTGTTGTGAGTTTTTTGTTTTTTTTGGAGAGGAGGGTGGGGGGAAAGATTAGACTGTATGATAAGCAAGCCCCTTCTAATTCCTGGATCCAGCAAGGATTAAAATCTCATGGAGGATTCCATTGTTGAATTAGCTAGGCAAGGGCCATATTGGCCCCTAAGTATGAGCTGTTGTATAATAAAAAGTGGCTCTGTGCCAGAGGGCACTCTCCCTCACCTGGCTGGGAGTGAGAAGGACAATTGCCAGAGTGGAGTGTGTGAGAGCTGGGCTAGAAGCAAACAGAAGCCACAGAGTGAAAACCATGCTTGATTTCCACTTGAATCCAAGGCTGTGGCTATGGGAAAATCAAGACCTTCTGGGGTGTGGATACTTTGAGCCCCTCCATCTTAGGCTCAGTAAAAGTTAACATGGTACAATAGTGGTGGTACAGTAGTGGTTTAAATATATGGCACAGATATGGCCATAATCCGACAGTCCCCTCCCTTTCAAATTTTCTTGTAGCTCTTTCCCCCTTACACTTAGCACTGTAACACCATCTTCGAAAGTATCTTTCTAACTCTTCTTTCACCACCACCCAATAGTGACTACAGATGGGGGAGAAATTTAATTCAGTTCACATTTAAAGACAAACCTCCCTAACCTATGCTTTCTGAAATAAGCATACTGAAAAATTCTCCTTTGATATACACACTTCTCAGAGTTTAGCAATACAGTTCTCCCAAGGAATGAGTACAATAATGCATATACAAGGGCACTGGTCTTCAACTGGTGGGTCTGGACTGGTAGGAACTAGGTAGGGACAGCCTGATACAACGTGAGTCACAGCATATACATAGAGATAGGGTTGGGGAACGACGACGATAAAACAAAATGCATTATATTAGGGAAAATTGAATACAAATAAATGTATATTTAAGGAGCAAGTGACATTAAAATGCTCATGGATTTTCATGAGGACTTAAAAAATATAAATAAATCACATACTATTTTGAAAATGTGGATAACTGAACTAAAAATTTAGGAATTTCTTTTGAGAAACTGTGAGGAACAGAAATTGGCAGGATTCACCCATCTTTAAAAAGCAAAAAGCCTGCACACAGGAAAAATACACATCTCCATCATCAGCATATGGAATAAAAAAGTAGCAGTAATAGGCCAGTACCTTTCACCCCCAGCAAGCAGTACATTGTGCTCGATTTGATGGGGAAACTGTGAGTCTAGGAATTTACTTTATGATCTGGAAGGGATTGGTTTGTCTCATTAAGAGTAGCCTATTTTTATGAAGCTAAAAACTTGGTTGACTGCTCAAGGATAAAGAGGCTTCTTCTTCTTTAAAGAGAGAATATATTAATGAGAATCTTGGAATATATGTTGGGTACAATTAAGTTAATAATGCATGGAAAGCTATCAGTATTCAAAGTCTTAGCCAAAAAGCTTGAAGGTAAGATGCTTTTTTATGCTGCAGAAGAAGCTTAGAAGCAATAGAAGTATGAATGAGTTGTGAGCACCTCATAAACAGCCAGCTAATAGGGACTGGTGTTTAGAGTATCAGACTAAGAACTGAGAGACCAGAGATCAACTTTTGGCTCAGTCATGAGCCCTGGGCCTAACTTACCACATTTGGTTGTTGTATGTGACAGCCATGCTATCCTGAAGACCCTGGAAGGAAATGTGGGATGTAAATGTAACAATGTTGTTGTTTAATCATTTAGTTATGTCCTACTCTTTGTGACCCCATGGACCAGAGTACGCCAGGCATTCCTGTCTTCCACTGCCTCCCGCAGTTTGGTCAGACTCATATTATTAGCTTCGAGAACACTCTCCAACCATCTTGTCCTCTGTCGTTCCCTTCTCCTTGTGCCATCAATCTTTCCCAACATCAGGGTTTTTTCCAGGGAGTCTTCTCTTCTCATGAGGGGGCCAAAGTATTGGAACCTCAGTTTCAGGATCTGTGCTTCCAGCGAGCCCTCAGGGCTGATTTCCTTAAGAATGGATAGGTTTGATCTTCTTGCAGTCCATTGGACTCTCAAGAGTCTCCTCCAGCACCATAATTCAAAAGTATCAATTCTTCGGCGATCAGCCTTCCTTATGGTCCAGCTCTCAGTTCCATACATCACCATTGGGAAAACCATAGCTTTAACTATATGGACCTTTGTTGGCAAGGTGATGTCTCTGCTTTTTAAGATGCTAAAATAAAAAAATTCCTTCCAGTAGCACCTTAAAGACCAACTAAGTTAGTTCTTGGTATGAGCTTTCATGTGCATGCACACTTCTTCAGACAGAAGAAGTGTAACGATTTGAGGGACCTATTTTAAGATGCTGTCTAGGTTTGTCATTGCTTTTCTCCCAAGAAGCAGGGGTCTTTTAATTTCATGACTGCTGTCACCATCTGCAGTGATCATGGAGCCCAAGATGTATAAAATAAAGCTGTATGTCTTGGCACAATCAATGTTGTACCTTCAAGTCCAGAATTAACCATGCCCAGGTTGCCAGGAACATCTGATTGTTTGTGCCATGTCATCAGATTGCCTACATAGTTTCTAATCCCCACCCCCCAACCAGGTCTTCCCATTAACTAATAGCTAGGATTGCTTGTGAAGAAAATAAACTCCTTTGAAAACAGTGCCTCCCAAGTTGCCAATGAAGTTGCAGAAGCTGTTGCAAATTGGGTCCTTCCTCAAAGAGGGCATATGTTGCGGTGAGACCTGGACAACTGACACCCTGTGTTGTGGGTGGGTACGATTTGTCAGACACAACACCCAATTGGTAGGCCCCTCAAAGCTGGGCACAATCTGGCCAATGGGACGCAGTACAAACGATTTGAGGGACCTATTTATGCCCATGCACGTGTCCCAGAGCTTCCTCTTTCAGGTTGTGCATCGGAACACCCGCCCACCTCTCCCTACTTTTAGGGCTTGTTGCGCTTGACCTTGCTATGCCGTCGTGTGTTGTCTGTTGTTGGGACAGGGGCACGGCAGGAATTTTCCCCACTTGGCTGATTGGCTGTTGCCATTTGGGTTTTGCCTGTGGCATAGCAAATCATCACAACTTGTAAGATTGTGCATAGGCTCTGGTTCAGGTGATAGGGATGGGAAAATTCTCTCGCCATCCCTATGTGAAGGATATTCCGTTAAAGGAATCAAGGGACTCGATGGTTTGGTCAACCCCTGTGAGGGGGCTGTGCATGAGTCCAGGGGGACATTTGGGTGGCAGAGTTAGCCCGTTCTCAGCTTTCTGCTTATCCAGGTGTTCACCCTCGGCTGACCTATGCTGGTGCTCTGTTCTGCTCTGAGTAGGGAGCTAGTCGAACCAGAGCCTATGCAACCAGTCACTTTCTGTAATCAATAAAGTTGTGGCCTAAATTCTGCCAAAAACCAAACCAAAATTTGAGTCAAGTGTGAATTTATTTAGGGGCGAGGTTTCTGGGTCTGAACATGCAAATTGGCAGCCACGCACCTGAAAAGAGTAAGCAAGAATAGTAAAGATCCCAGAGTGGGACTTACAGTCCCAAAGCCATGACAGACAAGGGAAAAAGGGGAGGGAGGGAGGGAGGAGGGTTGGAAGGCAAACTCAAGTGCTCTGGTTCTACAATTCTCCACCCCATTCAACCCCACAAACACCGCTCTTAACTAGAGAAGCAGCACCAAATTCTCACCCATGGCAGTTTCTTAGGCTCCAGTGTCCCCCAAGAAGATTCCTGATGAGGAAATGTGGCCCTTGGGCTAGAAAAGACACCCCCACTTCTGAGCTAGCATATTATTTTAGGTGTGACAGAGCTTGGTAAAACATACCTTTTATATCCATCTGCCTAAGAAAATGTGACTTTCTCTGGAAATCTGGATCAGAAAAAAAATAAAATTTAAATGATTCATTACTTAACAATAATAGTTTATGTTTACTAACTGAGCTCCATATTACTACTACTACTACTACTACTACTACTATAATGGAGAGGAAGCTCATTTTCTTATATTGTTTTTGTTTCTACCCATGAAATGACTCCTATATTAACACAATTTTCCAGACATTAATGGATAGATTTCTGAATAATTGTCAGTCTATTAATTCATCCCAATTAACTCTAAGTAAAATTAAAATTAAGCTAAATGGGAGAAATTAAAGTATATATATTTGAAATCTTTTTGCCTGAAAGCCTCAAGGCATCATAACGTTGTCATCTCTCATCTTCTGCCTCGTTTACATAGCAGGCTAAGAATGCAATGCAATCAGCTTGTCCTCTGCTGTGTTTCCTAAGCAGGGAGATATATCTGATAAGAGTTTCATATCCAAAGATGCAGATTGGGGTGAGAATCTCCACTTAAAAGATTTGTTGAAAAAGGAAGAGCACTAAAAAGACAATAGAGGCAGCGTGTGCTAGATATGTAATGGGGGCGTTCCAAAGGGTATTAATATGTTGCTGTTGTAGATCTGTTTGATGGTTGCTTGGGGTTGAGCTGCCTTAGCTGCCTCAGAAAGCTAGGATACAAACGCAGGGTGGGATCTGCAACAAAATGCTGCAGCTGATGGGGAGGGTACTCCTCAGGGTTCTATATAGCCAGCCAAACCCTATTCTAAGAAAATCTATTCCATTTCCCCACCCCTACTCCCCACCCCCAGTTTCCTTCCACTTACCGTATTTTTCGCTCTATAACACGCACCCGACCATAACACGCACATAGTTTTTAGAGGAGGAAAATCCTTAGGCATGCCACCCGTAGGCATTCCCTCCATAACACGCACAGACATTTCCCCTTACTTTCTAGGAGGAAAAAAGTGAGTGTTATGGTGCAAAAAATACAGTACATCACCCAACTTGGAAGGGCCATAGCTCAGTGGTAGAGCACCTGCTTTCTATAAAGAAGTCTCCTGTTCAGTCTCAGGCAACTCCAGATAGGGCTGGGAATGTCCTCTTCCTGAAAGCTGGGGATGCACTGCTAGTGAGCACAGTATGAGCCAATGGGCATCCACCTAGATGAGCCAAGGGCCTGTCTCAGACCAGTTAGCTTCCTTTGATCCTAACGTGGCTTTTTGTTGAGGAAACAGGTACAATGGTACCTCGGGTTACAGATGCTTCAGGTTACAGATGCTTCAGGTTACAGATGCTTCAGGTTACAGACTCGCTAACCCAGAAATAGTACCTCGGGTTAAGAACTTTGCTTCAGGATGAGAACAGAAATTGTGCAGTGGTGGCGCAGGGGCAGCAGGAGGCCCCATTAGCTAAAGTGGTGCTTCAGGTTAAGAACAGTTTCAGGTTAAGAACGGACCTCCGGAACGAATTAAATTCTTAACCTGAGGTACCACTGTATATACACCCAAATTGGTTCAGAAGCAATATTTATCCAAATATCAGGTGCTGGAGTGGGGCAGAGGGTGGAGGCTTGGCTTTCTTTACTATATCATAAATTTAGTGTCCTGCCTTCCCCGTACCCTTTCTGAAGTTCCTACTCACACATATCATCTTTATTTTCTAACTCTGCCTTTCTGTTTAAGGCAGAAATCAGATTTTCAAAGGTAAAACTTTATTAAGAAAAAGTCTTCCTTAAAAAAATAAAATAAAGAAAAGAAATATTATTTTTAGAGGATATATTCACCCCATTGACTGAAAGCAAATTTAATATGTGACAATTCCACCTACATTGCATTTCTGCCAGAAGCAAAGAGGTTTCCTTCTGCATTTAATTTTAAAAACATATATCTGCATGAAGAAGAAAGCATTTCTTTTTATTTACCAAAAAAATAAAAATAAAAAAATACTATGATGGTTTTGGCTTGTGCAGAAAGTGACACTAGAATTAGACATTAACCCTTCAAGTCAACCAACCCTTTGGCTTGTTACATATTTCAACGAGGACACACTGAATTATAGCAAAGGACCACATTCATGTGACAAGTGACAAAACTTTGATCACTCCCCTGTGTATGGTAGTGAGAAGAATGCGTGTTCCAGCTACTAATTTTGCCCTTCTTTTCACCCTTTATTTAGCTCAGAGGGCTCTCACAGTCCCAGGACCTTCTGGCACTGTGAATGAGCTTAATGAGTCTCATATTTCTGAACCAGTAAGCACAGAACTCTTCTCACTGCATGTGTTTATTTGCATGCATATTGTTGTTGTTTAGTCATTTAGTCATGTCCAACTCTTCATGACCCCATGGACCAGAGCACGCCAGGCACTCCTGTCTTCCACTGCCTCGCGCAGTTTGGTCAGGCTCATGTTTGTAGCTTTGAGAACACTGTCCAACCATCTCGTCCTCTGTCACCCCTTCTCCTTGTGCCCTCCAACTTTCCCAACATCAGGGTCTTTTCCAGGGAGTCTTCTCTTCTCATGAGGTGGCCAAAGTATTGGAGCCTCAGCTTCAGGATCTGTCCTTCCAGTGAGCACTCAGGGCTGATTTCCTTAAGAATGGATAGGTTTGATCTTCTTGCAGTCCATGCATATACAATACATCTAAATATGTATTGCATGCATGTACATTACATCTAAATATCTCTCACTTTACACCCTTTATACACATCTACACCCTTTATAAAGCCCATTTCCCAACCCAGGGAGGATTTTTTTTTAAAAAAAAAGGCTATGTGAAAACATGGAATTCTCTTTACTTTGATGTTATCCTACACCACTACCCTTGAATTCCAATTGCTTTTTGAAGTTGCCATTTGTTGCACAGTTCAGTACGTTGCTTGTGCCTCCTCTGATCTGAGCCAGCCCTCTGTCATCTGTTCTCCCTCTTCATATGCAACCAAAGAAGAAGAAAGTCTGCTTACCTGTGTCTGACCCTAACCTTGAGCACCTCGTGTTAATTTCTGGTTGCCTCAAGGATGTTGCAGAATGAATGTCAGTAGCCCTTGCATCCTTACCTCCTTCACAAACTGATACATCTGCCCGTGCTCTGACATTAGTCAACCTCTCTACCCTGGTATGTATTATTAAAACAAGGCATATAAATGAAGAAGAAAAATCCCAGTGTACCACTCATTGCAATTAATGGAACAATGTTAGTTATGTTCAGTAATTGTAGTGGGGATACTCAGAGCAGAACTAACCTTTTCTCCCTCTCTCATAACAGTAGATCTCATGGACATTCAATAAAGCTGAATGTTGGAAGATTTGGGACAGATAAAAGGAAGTACTTCATGCAGTGCTTAGTTTAACTGTGGAGCTCACTACCACAGGAGGCAGTGATGACTACCAACCTGGATGACTTCAAAAGAAGATTAAACAAATTCGTGGAAGAGAGGGCTATCAGTGGTTACTAGTATGATGGCTCTGCTCTGCCTCCACAGTTGGAGACAGCAATGCTTCTGCATATCCATTGCTGGAAACCACAGGAGGGGAGAGAGCTCTTGTGCTCAAGTCCTCCCTCCTGATTTCCCACAGGGATCTGGTTGGCCACTGTGAGAAAAGGATGCTGGACTAGATTGGCCATTGGCCAGATGGAGTTGGCTCTTCTTATGTTTTTATATTATTAACATTGGATACTGCACAAAGAGTGGATTTCTGCTCAGATCATCTGATGTTTTTTAACATGTAACAATCTGCAATTGATCCTATTAAAGGGATCTATGCAGATTGGATTATATGCCTAAAGGTCACACAATACCACACTGGCTTTAATTTATGCCTGTTCAGGACCCATAAACACCAAACAGGACTGATTTAGGACAGATGAAAGATCTCTACTTTGGTTTCTATCTTCAACCATTCTAAGGATTTAGGATATTGTGGCTTAAATGTCACAAAATACTATGCCTGGGGCACCGTGGGAAATTAAAATGGGCCATTCACTTGCTAGCATTGCTGCTGCCACCAGGAAACCCCACCCAGGGCCCTGAGGTAGTAGGGCTAGAGGTTGCTTTGCTAAGCACCCTCACAAACCTGGAACCAGCACTGCAACCTAAACTTCCCTTGCGATTGAAACTGAAATATACTCGGAGTCGAGTGTGAATTTCATGCTCTTTATTCAGCTCATTCATAGCAATGATTGAAGTTTCCCCCCAAATGTCTAGCTATATATATATTATTTACACAATGGGCCCCGTGTGATTGGCTAATTCCGGGCTGCTCCTGTAGACCAAACAGGTTGTGGATTCACTTCCTCCAGAAGCCTGATTGGCTGCTCCTGCAGGCTAATCAGGTCACTGATTCACTTCCACCTGGAGCTGGATTGGGTGGCTCCTGTGGACCAATCAGACTGCTGCATTCTGGATCCTATTGTTCGAGGATTCAGCTCAGTACATAACAGAAACAAGTGTAGAATGTTAAAACAAGGCTAGGGATAAGCAGGGATGCCAAATCTGGTTGCTGTGAATTCTGACCTGATCTGACCTGATCAGCACTTCTTGGGGTAATTTGAGAATTAGAAATTATGGGCATTACACAGTGGCAGAGACAGCATGGGGATGGGGTGTGGGGGTGTGGTAAACACAGTACACATGTGCATTCAACTGCCTAATGGTGTCTGCGTCACCCAGGAAATAGCAGCCACAGAGATAAGAAAAGAAGAGCCATTCCGTTGTCTGGAGAGGTCACTTCTTGGTTCACACGGAGAATCTGCTTTCAACAGAGCCGAATGCTAGAAGCGCACAGCTGTATTGAGGCAGTGCTGGGACCCATTTTGGCTCAGCTCTTTGTGTTTTAGGGTAGACCCTACAATTTTGTTAAATCTGTATGAGTGATGGATGGGACAACCCACTTCCATTTCACATCAGATTTGCATGTACTCAATCATAGCTGTCCCCTGTCTTTCTTTTCTTTTTGCAGTTTTTTTCCCCTAATCATGCAAAACTCACATTTAAATTGCAATTTTGCCTTCAGCTCAGCATGCATGAAGCACACCCTGTGTGCATTCTCCCCCTAAAATATGCATTCTTCCATGCTTTTAAAGTGTGTTTCCACCTAAAATACATAGCTGCACCTTTTTAAACAAAACAAAGAAACTGAAACCGCAGAGCAATAATTTGACTGAGGGCTGCACCACTTTCCACATATAAGAGTGGGACTGACAAATTAAGTCTGTTTGCTCTAAAATGCAGACTGAGAGCATGTTTCCTTCACCCCATGATAGCCATAGCAGAGATGGAGTTACATTTTATATATAAAAAAGGAAAGTGAAAAGCTTTTCAAGGATGGGAGAATGCTTCTAGCAGCCCTCTGTACCGGATTTCTGGCTAATGTAACTAGAGACTTAAATACGATTGAGTTAATCTTGGAGGCAAATAGAAAATACTGCAACAATAAAAGGCTGTAATACAGATACAAATGAAAGCTACAGCTCCCTTCTGCATTCTAAATTCTGAGGATAATTCTAGGGAGCTTCATTACTGGTGCATAATTGTGTTATAGAACGCTAAATCACCCCGCTACACTTAACTGGCAATAACATTAAGATAGCACAGATATTCATTTTAATTAAAACATAGCCTCAAACTATTTCCTTGTTTTAAGAGGCAAAACTAAACACACACACACACACGCAACCACAGCAACCCAACATTTGATGCTTTCATTTGGTGCTAGGGGTTGTCAACCTTTTTAGACCTATGGACATATGTTAGGACCCACTCTGAAAATTGTTATAACTGTATCTTTGCATTGCTGTAAGCTGTCCTGGAACCTTATGGTGAAGGCTGGGTAAGAAATCATCATCATCATCATCATCATCATCATCATCACCATCAACAACAACAAATTTGAGAGAGGCACAGGCTCCATTCAGATGACATACTCCAGAACTTGTTCGTATATTAAACCCCAATCACACATGATAGTGTCAACTTCATGCCATTAAAGGCACATCTAAAGTGCAAGTGGTGAAATTTAAAGTATATCATAGGGGTAGAGAAAGGGGCTATGGAGTGAGTGTTTGTAAAATTTGTGAAAAGCCTTTTGCACATTCACAGAAGTGTGAAGCTCTCTGTGCAACTACTTCCAGGCCAGCAACAGTTCCTCTTAACTCCCATGTGGTTGTGGAATGCCACAATGGGCACCTCCAGACAGACATTATTTTGCAAGAGGGAATCAAAACATATCTTGGGGAATATAGGTTTGTGCGGTTAAAGTTAATTAAAGTGCTCTGTAGCCCTGGTACAAAACAATAGCAGCACTTTTTAAAAAATGGATTTTCCCCCAGTTAGGAAATTGATAAAGATCTGTTGAAATTAAAATACATGCTTAACTTAGGTCAGATCATCTCAATGGGTCAACTCTGAGTAGGGCTTGATCTGGATACAACCCACAGATCCTTCAGACACCTCACACAAGCTCTTACTGTCAGAAAGTTATTCCTAATGTTTAGCTGGAATCTTCTTTCTTATAATTTGAATCAATTGATTTGGGTCCTACCCTCCAAAGCAGGAAAAAACAAGCTTTCTCCATCTACCACATGATAGCCTTTCAGATATTTGAAGATGGCTGCCATGTTGCCTCTCAGTCTTCTCCAGGAACTCCCTCAACCGTCCCTCATAAAACTTTGTTTCCAGACCCTTGATCATATTGGTCTCCTTCTTCTGCATGAATTCCAGCTTGTCGATATCCTTCTAAAACTGGTGCCCAGAACTGGACACAATCCTTCAGGTGGGGTTTGTCGAAGGCAGAACAGAATGGTACTATTACTTCTCTGGACACTATATGTCTGTTGATGCAGACTAGAATTGCATTAGCCTTTTTTTTTTGCTTCTGCATCAAATCATCATCTCAGTTTGATTTGTAATCAGGTTGTGTTCAAAACAAAGCAATTATGAACTTTGGTGATATCACTAAGATGGAAGCTCTGGTTTATCTCTGATAATGAATTGGTAAGGCTGATGAAAGGTAAATTATTAAAGCTCTTTTTAGGAATAGTGGGTGGGCAAATAATATTTCCTAAGTATACGTGCTTTGTAAAGAAAATTAGCATCTGCTCAGTGAATGCTAAAGTTTGCTTGTAATTCTTAAGATTTATGAAGTATGTAGGGGAAGTGTCAGAAAAAAATGTTATATCTATCATCTATCATCTATCATCTATCATCTATCATCTATCATCTATCTATATCTCTATCTATCTATCTATCTATCTATCTATCTATCTATCATCTATCTATATATCATTCATCTATCTATCTATCTATCTATCTATCTATCTATCTATCTATCATCTATCTATCTATCTATCTATCTATCTATCTATCTATCTATCTATCATCTATCTATCATCTATCTATATATCATTCATCTATCTATCTCTCTATCTATCTATCTATCTATCTATCTATCTATCTATCTATCTATCATCTATCTATCTATCTATCTATCTATCTGTCATCATCATCATCATCTATCTCATGGCCAACCTAGAATACTTTTTAATATTTAACATAAGCCTTATGACTCTGTCATGTCTGAAAATTAACTGTGTATCTCAAGACCCACATGTGTGTAATACACATTCCCAATTCCAGCAGTCTTTGGTGCAATTGTGTAATTTGGTGGAAATGTTATCTCATTCAGAATGAGAACAGAAGTCCCACCCTCCTTTGACTTTGTTTTTGTTGTTGTTGTTGCTGCTGGGCAACCAATCAGAGAGCCAGGAAGATTTGTCTAAGCCAAGGCACCATGGTGTCATATAGCCAACAAGAAGGGAATCTCTCTTTCTCTTAGTTTTCAAAGGTACTAATCAACACAGGTTCTGAAAAGGGCAAGTATGCTTTGAGTATCCCTAAACTCCCTTCTCAGACTTTTGTTTTTGGTTTTTCCCCCTCTTTGCAGTCTCAGCTCAGCCTTGAACTTACAAATTCTGGAATGGAAAAAATAAAAAGCTTTCTGTCCCAGTAGCTCAGCCCTTGCTTTGTGAAATCCTCTTTTAGCCAATTCACTTCCAGTGACCTAAATCTACTGAGCTTGGTGTAGGGATTATTGCAGGAGTTGAAAGGTTACATTTTCTTGCTTTGCCATGGATGCCTTCTGTACAGCTTCCCTGATTACCCTCTTGTAGGCTGAAAGGATCTGGGAGTCCAGAAGTTCTTAAGTTAATAGTGTGATGGATAAATGACTCTTTGATTGACTTTTTGTGTTGTTTAATGTGCTGCAGATAGGTCTGCACAATGCCTCCAATGTCTTTATCTTCGCTTCGCAGTTACTAAGTTGTTCTCTGGTGTCTTTCATTTGGTTTTTCAGAACAGGGCCAGTCCAAGACACCTGGAATGAACAACAAAATGCCACCTCCCTCCGTGCCAGGAAAGAAGGGGCGAGTGAAGATCTACAACAAGAACAGGGGGGAAATAAAGATCTGAATAGGGATCATGGAATTGTAAAGTGGGAAGGGACCCTGAGAATCATCTAGTTCAACTCCCTGCAATGCAGAAATATGCAGCTGTCCCTTACGAGGATCAAACCTACGACCTTGGTATTATCAGCACCAGACTCTAACCAGCTGAGCTATCCTCTGTCTGAAGTAGTTGCCTATACTTCCTCATGAGTGGGTTAGTCCTGTATCAGAGACAAACGGAAACACTGCTTCCAAAGAGTCAAATCAGCTTCTGGTATTAAAAGGAAGCACTGCCACTGGACAACCATGGTTTTGCCAGAGAATCTCTCTGAGCTGATGGCATGTTGTCACTGTTAGAATTCCTGCTCTGTGATTGCAGTCATGGGATTGTTGTCTTTCACATGACAGTGTATGTTTTGACTCCACAGAGTGGGAAGTGACAGAAACAGGATGTTTGTGTTCCTGTGTTCCGTGAAGTGGGGCTATTGCCCTTTGTTCTTTTCCTCTTTGCTGTCTGATGCTAGAGAGAGAGGGAGCCATGTTGCAGTGCTCTGTGTGTGTTTATATGTAAATAAAGTAGATTAGCCAAAATGCTGAGTTGCTGAGGTCTGTTATGCAAGCTGCGAAGACTCTGCGGATCCCTAAGTGTGCTAACGTCTGTTGGCATCGGTTTCTGTGATGTTCGGGCTGAAGAAAGCTTTTGAAGCTCCTGAACGATCGACCAGAAGGGAGAGAACATGCCAGTTGGGCATGTGTATCTGCCAGGGTCCAACTCGAGTGTAGGACGAGCTCCTGACAGTCACAGCGTATCACTCCCAGGGGGAAATCACAGTAAACTTTTCAACATATGTGGCAGAAGCAGCCTATGCTACTTGCCATAGAGCCTAGTATGTGTAAAAGGAAGGGGGTGGGGAATAGCAAGTTAGGGAGCTCCTGGACCATCCCATAAAGGAATCCAGTTGAAGCACAAGTGGCAAAGTAGATCCAAGTCTAAACCAAACATTGGTGCAGATCGGGTGAATCCATTTCAGAACGTGAACTCACCGCATGCCAACCCTAGTGCAATACACATAAAATCAGCCGTTCCAATGGTCCTGATCACAGGGAGGAGCCTTTACAAGTGCAGGTGGCTCTCCCAGCAGACCTTAGTTGAGCCCATGGGAGTCAGAGAAGAGTGCAACAGTTCCACTTTAATGTAGAAACTTGTGTTTCCTGGGTAAAAACTGCTGTATTGCTGATATTGGATTTTAAAAAGTAAACAGCCTCTCAAAAGTAAGTAAATCAACTATAGCATTTATTGATTAATCTACCAATTTAAACAATGACGCCTGGCAGCTCTTTTGTAAAATTACAAATTTCAATGTATTGGGCATATCAGGGAACTGCCATCAGTGCCGGAGGGAGAGAGCAAAATCCAGAGGGATTCCAGAGAGTGTCCCGGGAGTGGGAGAGGCAGCCCATCTTCTGGGGAAGAGAATCAGCGTAGCACCAGTGGAGAAGGGGGGCAGATGGGGGAAGCGGCAAGGTGGTCCCATGACTCCTTGCTGGGGACCAGCGGGGAGAGTAGAGGTCCTCCGCTGCCTATGCCCTCCTTGCGCAGAAGGCTTTCGCGCAGAGAGAGTAGGAGGAGACTAGGCGTCAAAGAGCTTCTTTGCTGGAAGAAGTTTAAGAAACGCCCACTGACGGATTCTGCCGGCGATTGAGACAGCCATGGGAGGGTGGCTGTCCAGACAGAAAAGGTTCACTCAGGCAACCCAGCCAGGTGTTTGCACCGGCTTACGCATGAGCAACCCCTAGAACCATTACAGGGCACTACGGGAAAAAAAAAATGCTGTTGTATTCCCCCCCCCTGCATGCCCCCATGAGCAATCATCCTGGTTTGAGAGCTGATCATCCTGGTTTGCAAAGCATTGTCCATAGAGCATTGAACAATGCTTTGAAGGTGCTACCATCCAGCTGGTTCATGATGTAACTATAGCTCAACTGGTAGAGCATGAAACTCTTAAACTCAGGGTTGTGGGTTCAAGCCCCATATTGGCCAAAAGATTCCTGCATTGTATGGGGTTGGGCTAGATGGCCTGCATGGTCCCTTCTGAGGTAGGTTATGCTGATGGAAAGTGATGAGCTAAGGTCATCTAGTGAGCTTCATGGCCAAGTGTGGATTTGAACCTGGGTCTTCAAAGTCTTAGGTTCAGCACTCTAAGCACCAAACTATACTGCAAAGGTACCCCTGCCCGTACGGGCCAGTCGTGTCCGACTCTAGAGTTGTGCGCTCATCTCACTTAAGAGGCCGGGAGCCAGCGCTGTCTGCAGACACTTCCGGGTCACGTGACCAGCGTGACGAAGCTGCTCTGGCGAGCCAGCACCAGCGCAGCACACGGAAACGCCGTTTACCTTCCCGCTATAAAGCGGTACCTATTTATCTACTTGCACTTTGACATGCTTTTGAACTGCTAGGTGGGCAGGAGATGGGACCGAACGACGGGAGCTCACCCCGCTGCGGGGATTCGAACTGCCGACCATACGGTCGGCAAGTCCTAGGCACTGAGGTTTTACCCACAGCACCACCTGCGTCCCCTAAAACTATACTGGGTTGTATACAAATAAGTTCTACTCAGAGTAGACTCGTTGAAATTAATGCGCCTAGGTTCGCCATGCCCATCAATTTCAGTGGGTCTACTTTGATTAATGCTTAGCTAAATACATCCTCACTGTCTGTCAATAAGCACAACTTCCCCTCTCCCTTTACGGCTGTGACCTTCCATCACCCATAAGCTGTTCTACATCCTGAACTGACCTAGCCTTAATAGAATACAAAGGCAGCCTTGCTAGCTTCATTGGGTGATGCATCAGCTTATTCCATCACCAGCTTCATCACCTCAAGTTTGTCCTATTTGCCTTGCACAACCTGTCATGGAATAAGCAGAAGAGAAGTCCCTCACACCAGCTGCTGGCCTCCAATGCAAACATGACACATTCATAAAATGTGATCTATGTGTAATCATCACCCACACACATCCCTTCAGACAAGGGGAAGAGAAGTTACTTTGCTAATTAAGTTTTACAGTCCAGTGGTGATGAGGAAGATAAAAAAACATGCCTCTGGTCAATCCATTACCAAAGAAAAAGCACGGTGCCTCTGACCTTTTCATCCTACCTTCCGTTTGCACTCGGCAGATCCGTAACCTTTCTCAGCTGGAACGGAAAGTTCAATTAAGTTTTGTTGGCTCAGAAACCTGTCGGTGTCCTGGAGAGAAGATTAGGCACCGAGGGCCTGCAATTATCCATCTGGCGCCTCTGCAGAAATAATATATAGAGATAGTGAGTGCTGGAAAACCCATCATTTCACAAAACGACAAGAAATAGTATGTGGCCCAGCGAATAGACCTGGCTTGAATTTCAGCATTGACATTTACATATGGAAGCTGTTGTCCTGTTGGTCCATTTCACCCATTATTAGGGCTGCTGTCTTTGGCTGGCATTGTAGGGAAGTTGCCAAGGCCCATACCCTTGCATGGGGCCCAGGACTGGTCTCTGTAGCCTCCTAGTCCTGCAGTTCTTCCTCCTCGCTTTCACTGCCAGCCCACCTGCTCTCTCTGAGCATCCAAACAACGACAAGAGTCAGGAAATGGAGTTGCTCCCTATATTTCTCTCTGCACATTTCTGTGAATTGGGCCCAGAGGGGAAGGATCTACTGTTGTCACATTGCCAAAAGACTCCCTAAAACAGGGGCAGGGAACCTCAGTTCTGATGGCGGAATACAGTTTCTCTATCTGGTCCTCAGGTCTCTCCCCAGCTATGTTCACCACCCTCCCTGCTTTGCCATCCTCCTTGTGTTTTTTTTCCCTGGTTGGAAGGTATCCTTTAGCTCTGATCGTGCCTCTTGCTTTATCTGGATGTACTGCTGCACCCAATTTTGCCCTTCTCTGCCCACCGTAGGCATGTGTCCCCAGACCCAGAAAGATTGCTTTGAAAAGAATGCAGCCCTCAGGCTTATACAAACCCCTTGCCCGTTTAGAGAGGTGAAGAGCAGGGCTAGTAGGTTGAGATGTGTGGTCAGGAGAGAGGCCTAAAGGCCAGATATGGAGGACTATTAGTCCCTGGGGGTTAAGTTTCTATGTCTGATATAAAAGGTAAAGGTAAAGGGACCCCTGACTGTTAATAATAATAATAATAATAATAATAACAACAACAATAATAATTTATTATTTATACCCCACTCATCTGGCTGGGTTTCCCCAGCCACTCTGGGCGGCTTCCAAAAGAATATTAAAATACTGTGATACATCAAACATTAAAAGCTTCCCTAAACAGGGCTGCCTTCAGATGTCTTCTAAAAGTCTGGTAGTTATTGTTCTCTTTGACATCTGGTGGGAGGGCGTTCCACAGGGAGGGCGCCACTACCGAGAAGGCCCTCGGCCTGCTTCCCTGTAACTTGGCTTCTCACAGTGAGGGAACCGCCAGAAGGCCCTCGGTGCTGGACCTCAGTGTTCAGTCACGGACGACTCTGGGGTTGTGGCGCTCATCTCGCTTTATTGGCCGAGGGAGCCAGCGTACAGCTTCCGGGTCATGTGGCCAGCATGACTAAGCCAGTTCTGGTGAACCAGAGCAGTGCACAGAAACGCCGTTTACCATCCCGCCAGAGCGGGAGCAAGTAGACCTATTTATCTACTTGCACTTCATGCTTTCGAACTGCTAGGTTGGCAGGAGCAGGGACCGAGTAACAGAAGCTCATGCTGTTGCGGGGATTCGAACCACCGACCTTCTGATCGGCAAGCCCTAGGCTCTGTGGTTTAGACCACAGCACCCACCTGCGTCCGATATATGTCTGATATAGAGGGACACAAACAAACAGCAACAACCATACAATATTTTTTGTGTTGAGGATAAAATTATTCCCTCCCTCTTCAATAAAATTGCTCAGGGTCCAATTGGCGGGCAGACATAACCCAAAACTGTGATATAACCAGTCTCATATAACCAACATGCTTAAGTCTAATTAATGCATGTAGGGTTAAGATGGCAGAGTAAGCTGTCCTGCCAGGTTTAGCGAGATCCTGCCCCCTAATCTTCTGAGGAAATGGGTAATCAAGCCCATTGCTCTCCCCTAGTCAACTTGGTAAACTCATATTGTAAAGAAGCTAAGATGGTTGCTTCACATGGCTCTTACAAGCCACTCTTGAGTTCCTAAACCAATAATTTAAGAAGTTTCACCACTTTGCAACTAAATTAAGTTTTACTGCCTGTGCAGCCTTTCTGACTGATGTATGGAAAAGCACATGAACCTGACCTTTGGAAAGTTTGTAAGTAAACCACTTTTAACTCATTAAACTTGTGGTCTTTTCCTATGCTGAGAAAAGACAGAAGGAAAATCGCCAAAAAGGAAAATCCCACAAGGGTGTATCTTAAAAGTCTAACAGCCTATATTTTCATGCATTACTTTGTTTGCATATTTTGCTAATTTAAATCTGCTGGAGTTTTCTCTCCAAAGAGTACTTGTCCTAAACTTGGATCTTGGCATCCATGAATTATCCTTCCTTCATTCATTCATTCCTTGATTCAACAAAAACATGCTTCAGTCACAATGGGATGGAATTAATGGAATTTCATGTTATATGTGGGGATGGCTCTTGGCTTCACAATGGAATTAGACAAATTCATAGAGTAGGAAAGGTTTTCAGTGGTTGTTAATTAATTAATCAACTAATTAATTAATTAATTAATCAATTAATTAATTAATTAATTTTTATAATGAATGATTTTAGAATGTTGTTTATGTTGTACTTTTGTACTGTTTTATTGCTGTTAGCCGCCCTGAGCCCGGCTTCGGCTGGGGAGGGCGGGATATAAATAAAATTTATTATTATTATTATTATTGTAGGTCATTTTAGCAAAATGGAACCTCCCAATTAAGAGGCACTCTACCTCAGAGTGCCAGTTGTTGAGGGGGATTGTGCCAGGGGCCATTTATTTACTATTCAGCTGAAGCCTTTTTTACTACACTCTTCCACTGGTGGTTGGAACAATCATTGCCCTCATGCTCACAGTATGAAATGCATGGCGCAAAAGGAAAAGGGGTAGGAAGAGGGGATTAGAAAGGCCAGGCATTAGTACTTGGTTACAAAGTTCTTACAATGATGATCTGGAAAGGAAGAGGTTCAAGGAGCAAGGAGACCCAAAAGTTGCTGGCAGAACTGATAGAGTGGTCCTGCTTCTCTTGGAGCAAGCCTGATGGAATAGCTGCTGTCAGATGACAACTGAAGGAGAGAGGTGCCTGATGGGAATGGTGTCTCAACTGCTGCCACTTGAGGAAAAGGATTCAAATGCTCTGATCTCCGGAGTGGGAAATGTTCAGCCCTCCAGATGTTGTCATTTATTCATTCCATAAAATTTATACAGTACTTCTTGATTATAAAAAAGCAACTCTTGGTGGTTTACAAAAATGAAATAATTAATAAGAAAAAATTACAGCCATAATTTAAAACTTTCAAAAAGTTAAAATAAAATAAAAACCAGATTAAAACTCATACCAACTTTCTAAACATCTGGGTGGCCTTGTATAAACAAGAATGATTTAAGCAGGCACTGGAAAAGATTACTGTGTTGTTGTTTGTCTGTCTCCTACCTGATATCCATAGGCAGGGAGTTCCAAAGCGTAAGTGCTGCTATGCTAAAAGATCAAATCCTTACAAATGCAGGATGGGTATTATGTGGCACCTTAACAGTGCCAGTTCTGTCAACAGAGGGAGTTGAGTGGGCATACAGGGGGTATGGCAATCTTTGTTGGGTGCCAACTCTCACCATCCTTAATTAAACTACCGAGGACAGCAGCCACAAAATTAAAAGACACCTGCTTCTTGGGAGAAAAGCAATGACAAACCTAGACAGCGTCTTAAAAAGTAGAGACATCACCTTGCCAACAAAGGTCCGTATAGTAAAAGCTATGGTTTTCCCAGTAGTGATGTATGGAAGTGAGAGCTGGACCATAAAGAAGGCTGATCGCCAAAGAATTGATGCTTTTGAATTATGGTGCTGGAGGAGACTCTTGAGAGTCCCATGGACTGCAAAAAGATCAAACCTCTCCATTCTGAAGGAAATCAGCCCTGAGTGCTCACTGGAAGGACAGATCATGAAGCTGAGACTCCAATACTTTGGCCACCTCATGAGAAGAGAAGACTCCCTGGAAAAGACCCTGATGTTGGGAAAGATGGAGGGCACAAGGAGAAGGGTACGACAGAGGACGAGATGGTTGGACAGTGTTCTTGAAGCTACCAGCATGAGCTTGACCAAACTACGGGAGGCAGTGGAAGACAGGAGTGCCTGGCGTGCTCTGGTCCATGGGGTCACGAAGAGTCGGACACGACTAAACAACAAGAAGGAATGATGGGGGGTAGAGTCCAACTCTATGTGGGAAGCCGCTGCTTCCTCGCTCCTGATACCTGTTATAGTTTTAAATTCTGCCTTAGGAGAGTTTAGATGAAGAAAGGGAAAGATGGAGGAAGGGAAATTTTGCGGGAGGATCTAGTTCCAGCCAGGAAAATGACTGAGGCTTTTGCAAGTCTTGGCCTCGGAAAAGGCTTGTCAAAGGGAAGAATGGTTTACTATTGTACCTTTAAAGGTCTTCATCTGTGTCAGTGCACTGATTTATGGACACACATTTCCTGTGTTTTAGAGGAGGATGAGCAGAACCTCTTAGAAATAATTCAAGCTTCGTCAAGCAGCAGTGTATTTCTCTCTGTGTGACTTTTTTTTGGAGGGTTTTCTTTTTTAAAAAAAAATTATTGTTAATTTATTTGAGGACAAGGTGTGTGAGGCCCTGGCAGATAATTCATGCAATTACAGCAAAGATGAGGCACTGACAAGGACAAGGCACATCAATCATTCCAGTGGATCAATAATACCAGTGGAACATGCAATCAAACCTAATCAACCTCACATAGCCCCATGATTAAAGAACATCTTGGTTGCTTGCTAAATGGAGAAAAGGCATAATGGCCAGAGACAGGCTTTCATAGGTGAGAGCTGCTCTTTCATCCAAGCTGCTCACTATTTCATGCAGCTTGGAACTCACTTCTGCAGGAGGCAGCTTTAACATAGACAGGATTAAAAGAAGATTAGGCATATTCATGGAGGAGAGAGTTATCAGTGACTACTAGTCATGATTACTGTTTTCTGTCTCCACAGTTGAAGACAGCAGTGCTCCTCAATACCTGTGGCTGGAAGCCACAGAAAGGGAGAGTGCTCCTGTGCTCAGGTTCTGCATGTGAGCTCCCCTGGGCATCTGGGTGGTCACTATGGGAACAGATCCTGGACCAATTAGATCACTAGCTTCTTCCAGCAGGCTCTTCTTATGTTCTTATGGCCTCCCTCTTAGGAATGTTAATGGGACCTATATGAACCAGCTCCATTCTGACTCAGTCCATCTAGTCTATTGAGCCCAGTATTGTTTAATAAAGGGGTGGGGGAACCTTTTTCACCCTAAAAGCTGCATTCCCTTCTGGGCAGCCTTTCAAGCCTCACATGACAGAGGTGTGTGAGGCCAATGGGAAGAGCATCACCCTAACACACGTGTGTGTGTGTGTGTGTGTGTGTGTTTTTTCCCCTTCTTCTTTGTTCTATTAGACATTTCCCAGGCTTCTTAATCTGAACAAGTCCCTTGGCTGGAGCTTTAACTGAAATGCTAGGAAGGCAGGGGCTGCCCACCCTGTTTTGCCACCTGCAGCAGAATGGGAAGGTGCCACCCTGTACATGCACCCGTCCTTGCTTCCCCCACAGAAGCCTCACATACTAGGGTCATGCAGCAGCTACGGCTTCTGGCAAGATTGTGAGAGAAAGCTCTGGAGACATCCATGCAATTTCCCAGGGCTCTTGTGAGATCTCATCAGAACCTAGAAACTTCTTCTTCTCCTTGATTCTCTGTGTTGGGTGATAATGCTGAGGCCGGGGCCTCCCCCCCCCCCAACACAGCGTCACCCGGGTTTCATCACTCCAGTCTCCCGCCATGCTGATGTGACCCATATCCAAGGACATGAGCACACGACAAGCAGAGTTCAAACAGAAGCTCAGCCTTGAGGTGTAACATCTAAGCCTAATTTATTGCACACAAAATCAAACATAACAGAACAAAGAAAACATGGTTTCTCCCTCTGTCTTTCTTCTTCGGAGATGGAACTGCAAAAGCAATAGCTATACAGAGTGGAAACAGCATATCTCCCTTCCCAAAATTTCACCCAAAATTCATCTCCCTTTTGATTTTTTTTTTTTAAACCCCAAATCCTTTCTCATTAATTGACTAAAGAGAAAATTTGGGGAACAAAACTACCCAGAGAACACAGGCTAAGGACTACCAGCCCTGTAATAGGGGTGTCCATCAATGCTGCGAATGAGTCAGTTGGGTGATTCAGGAGCCTTTCTTGTTCTCTCAAGTCAAAGCACAATGTAAATACCCACTTGAATCACAATGTGCACATTAGGGACATTGAGGAGAACTCCTTTCCTCAGTGTGAGTGGAGACTGGCCTAATCTGCCAAACCTGTGGGTTGGGGCTTAATGATACACATGATGTGCATGCTCAGAGCACAGAGAGCACCAGCAGTTATGGAAGGGTGTGGTTGTGTAACATTCATGTTCGTATCTCAAAGCTGAACCTAACATTCTGTATCTGCTAGCACAGGGACTCGCGCATTAGCAGTTGCATAGATTTTAAGGTTGCACAACAGAGGAACTCAACACAGCAACTGTACTAGTGTAAGCTCATTGCACAGCAGATAGCACAACCTATTGTGCAGCAAAATTACCAGTGACCTGCTTATGCATTCTCCTGCGCAACAAATATATGGCTAGGCGACTTTAATTTAGCACTGCATTGGATACAATCCTCAGTTCCCATTTGTGTATGTGCCTTGTGATTCCCCATTTGCAAGCCCCAGTTTTAACAGACAGTTACTTCTGCAAAATTTAGGGTTTCCTTGAAGAGGGCAAAACTTCAGTTTTGTTTGCGAATGACCTCATTTTTGTATCGGCACCCAAGCACCCAGGCTTGCAATTAGAGAGAACATTGTCCTATGTTTAAATGTGCTTTTTTTAAAAAAAAAATCCAAAGCAGGTTTTCAATGTCACATTCCTTTCAAACCAAATGTTTCCCCTGTCTCCTGTGCTAGCTGCTTCTCTTAACATGATGTCGCCTCCCCCCCCCCTGCCTGTGCAAGGCCTCATTACAGGCTTTCGGGACTCACCATCTGAGAGATGGGACTTTTGGCAGCAAGGTGTAAACAGTCAGCTTAATTGGGCATTTAGAACAAAAATAAATGACAGAAGCATTGTCGCTCCAGAGTTTTAAAAAATGTACGAATAGGCAGTTTGAACAGCATTTCCCCATTTCTGCACTGATTAAAAAAATAAAAATAAAACCTCTCTAAACCTCCCCAGCTAGTACCACTGTTAAACATTGCAGCATGACAAACACACTGTGCTCTTATTGGCCTTCCTCACAAGTGTGGTTTTAGGTAACAAGTTGCTATCATTTATAGATCTTCTTGGCCTCAGGTAACTGCAGATGCTCCACCTGCCTCCATTAATTTCTTGTTCTGGGGGTTTGTGTTGCCCTCAATTCTTTCTCTCATAGGGTCAGAGGGGCAGGCCACCTAGCTGGAGCCCTGTTCATCTAGAACTTGAATGGATACATTGGTGCCACTGTGCAAGCAAGATTAGGTCACCTGGAAGCAAAAATCTATGGTAAAAATGGGATGCGCACAGTTTAATGAGCGTCCATCCTTGCCTGAGCAAGGAATTCCCTACTCATGTCCATGGGTGAGAAAACGTACAGACATGCAACTCCACTTACACATGGAGCTATCTTGCACACCAAAATGAATTGCTGAAGTTGTCATTGAGTGAAGAGGCCCATGAACACAAGTCCATATACATAAGCCCTGCAGAATTTAGGACTGGGCTAATTGACTATTACATTGTCTAAAAATTGATTGTATTAAACACTGGAGTTTTTTTTTTACAGCTCTTCTTGCGATGTGTGTGTGAGAGAGTGAGAGAGTGCATGTGTGTAACCTTGCAATAGTCTTTTTATGGCTTTAGTTAGTGGATTTTTACTTCTTGTGGCAACTATTCTATCTCCATTTATGTTGATCTGCATTAAAAAATAAATAAAAATGAAATAAAATACTCCTACCTAGCAGCTCCAACTTTTGCTTGCATTTACACACAGCAACAGATACCAACTCATATGTGTTGCTTGGATACCCACATCAGTGGACTGTCTGGCCCCTTCATGTTTATTTAAACTCACATTGGATGAAATAGGACTCATCGGGGGGGGGGGCTGAAAGTGGAAGTTCAAAAGGGTCATTGATTCTGCCACCTGGCTTCTCCTGTCTTTGGTCTCAGGCGAGCTTTCTCAGTGGATGGGAAAAGACCAAGGCTTATGTTCAGAGGCAGTTGGTTCCCTGTAGGTGCACAGGATTTATATAGCAATGACTTATTTATTTATTTGCAAAAACTTTGGAAGGAGGAAGAGGAAGAGGAGGAGGAGGAGGAGGAGGAGGAGGAGGAAACATTCTCCTGTGGTAGTTGAAAAGCATAAAACCAACAATGAGATTACATCCATGAAATAAGTACAAACTACTGTACAGCACAAATCAGTAGATGACTTTAATATAGCAAATAAAACTGAATCACTTAGCAGAGAGAGCCAGTTAGAATGCTAAACTAGGACTAGGGATCTGCACTGAGCACAAGATTGGGTTTGGATCCTGAGTCAGTGCTTTGGGAAACAGTTTGTCTTGAACAGAGGTGCCCAATTTGGCCTGGGGTCCATACGAGTCTACTTTTTGTTTTCCCTACCCCATGTCTTTCCCTTCTTTTGCCAGAAGATGGGTGTGTACAATGCAGCTGATCTGAGTGCAGAGCGGGTAGTGTGAGGTAGAACATCAGACCAGGGTGACTGCCCCAAACCCTAGTGTGAGAAACTAGGGTGATGTCAGAAGGGTCCAGGAAACCTATTTGTTGTGGGATTTATTTATTTGTTTGTTTGTTTGGGAGGCGTGATCTGTGAAGAGGTTTTTGGAGTCCTGGGCTGGGTGGAGTCTCGAGTGAGAGACAGGAAGCTGTGAGGTCTTGAGTGGGGAGCAAAAATGTGTCAGAATCTATACCAGTATCTGTTCATTGGTAATTTGTATCAATGCTTTTTAAACTGGTTTTTTTTTTGTAATAGTTCAGTAAAACCATGCACATAGGAGGCTGACGGGAGCTCAAATCCAACACCAAATGGAAAGCAGGGAATCCAATTCAGTTCATATTTCATAGAATTATAGAAGTGTAGTTGGACAGAACTCATCTAGTCCAACTCCCCTGCAACTCAAGAATCTTAACTAAAGCATCCATGGCAGGTGATTACCCAACCTCTGTTTAGAAACTTCCAATGAAGGAGAGCCCACCGCCTTCCAAGGAAGACCACTCCACTGTCAAACAGCTCTTTCCACCAGCTCTTTCCAGAAAGTTTTTTTTCGTGATGTTTCAAAGCAGAATCTACCAACTTTATCAGCTTCCAAAATAACATGAGAACTAAAACATAGCCATCCTTCAAAATTTTCACTTAACTGAATTTTGTGATGCTGTTCTGCAATCAGTGCTTACAAAAATGCACATGTTAGTGACAATACCTTACCAAAAATGCATTATATTAGGGGAAACAGCTAGCAAATATGTGTATAGTAGTAAACACATTGTGTTCACACTAGAAACTGGAAATTGCTGCAGACATGTGGAGAACTTAATTTAAGGCAGGAAAAATGAGAAAGCAGAATTGACAGCTCATAGCATCCCTAATGGAGAGCACCATATTGGTGAAAGCTGACTTGGACTATGGCCTGAGAGGGATAGGGTGGTGATTTTGCAACCAGAGGGAGGAGCCTTGCCCTCCTGCTCTTAATTTTCAAATACTGGCAGAGCTAACATTTGATGAAAAGGCCTTTGCTGTCACATCCACAGGCTGGCCTTTCTGCCTCGGCATCTCAAAATGCACTGACTGGAACCACCAGAGCGCTATGGCTGGAGGTAATACAACTCTAAATAGATAGCCAAGGGATTCTTTTTCTATATTAAACTATTGATTTTTCATAAACTAAGAGCACAAAAGGCCGTGGAAAACAATTGAATCCCAGTACAGGAAGCTGAAAAATTAGACACTGCTGTGTGCCCTAGTGACTGTGCTTCGTGCTGAGACTTTCAGTTACAAAAAGCTTTATTTATGGGCTGTGAACCTCAGAAGGTTGAGAAGGGCAGAAGAGAGAGGCAATGGAAAAGTTGGCTTCTCCTTAGTTTGGAATAACTTCTCTCAGCCGACAGGGGAAAGAGGGGAGAGTAGAAGGAGAATAGTCTAAATTCTGCAATGCAATTTATATTTACTTAGACCAGGGGTAGGCAACCTTTTTATACCTACCACCCACTAATGCATCTTTCTTGATAGTAAAATTCCCTTACCACTCGCCGGTGCTCGATGGAAGGAGGATTCAGCTTGTGCCGTATAACCCCCTACCACTCATCTAGAATCCTGAAACGCCCACTAGTGGGTGGTAGGGACCAGGTTGACAACCCCTGACTTAGACTGTATCTTTGCTGATTGTTGCCTTCAGTAGTAGGGTGTTGTTGTATTGCTTCCCTTTAAGCAGAAAACTAAGGGAAGGGCCATAGCTCACTGGTACAGCATTAGCTTTGCATGTAGAAGGTCCTGAGTACAATCATCGGCATCTTCAAGTAGGACTGGGAGAGGCCTCTGGCTAAAACCTTTGAGATCCACTGCCAGAGCCAATGTAAGTAGCAGACACTGCAGAGTACCTGTCAAAGACCACACTCCTTCAGGGGTCTGACCACCACTTTCTATATAGCCTCCTTGTTTGCAGTTCCTCCTCCTAAGTGCCAGCCCAAGACATTTTGCCACAAGGCAAATCATAATATGGTACATCCCCTTGCACCCAAATTCCACCTCCACATCCTCTGCTGCCAGCTGAGGCATGCTGAAGGCAGCAAGGGATAAAAAAAATGAGGTTGGAGAGGAACAGATGGTGGCAATGCTAAGGCACCTTCTCTCTTGGGGGTGGCTGAGATGGTGGCGATAGTAGGTCCTATCCACAGCTGTAGGAGTATAGGCAGCAAAGGTACATGAGGGTGCCACTTTCTTTCTGCTTCTGCCACGCCTCCTAACTGTCCCTACCCTGCCACCTTCCTCAGTGAGTCTAATGCATGGGTAGGCAAACTAAGGCCTGGGGCCTGGATCTGGCCCAATCGCCTTCTCAATCCGGCCCACGGACAGTCTGGGAATCAGCGTGTTTTTACATGAGTAGAATGTGTGCTTTTATTTAAAATGCATCTCTGGGTTATTTGTGGGGCTTAGGAATTGGTTCAATTCCCCCCCCCCCAAAAAAAATATAGTCCGGCCCCCAACAAGGTCTGAGGGACAGTGGACCGGCCCCCTGCTGAAAAAGTTTGCTGACCCCTGGTAATGTGTGGGCTGGTCCTGGTCCTCCTCATTGTCACTCCACCTGCCCATCTCTAGCATCTAGCCAACGGTAAGAGTGAGCAAATGGTGTTGCATGCCCCTTATCCTGCTGCGCCCAAAGCAAGAGGGAGAGTGAGTGGGGTGTGTTGCTTTGCAGAGGTGTGGGAAGGGGGCTCCATTATGGGCCCATTGGCCTCCAGATGCTAGATCCATCACTGTCTCCAACAGTGTCTGTGTTTTATGTAAGGACCTCATGCCTTTTCATGTTCCCTCATGCCCTACCATTATCATTGCTCCACATGTTCAAACTACCATGCTTCCATTTGACAAGTGCACAGCATACTATAGCTTTCAATTCATCCTCAAGGAATCACAGTATTCCCAGAGTTTCCTTGGAAGAAGGGTAGACTGTTAAACCATTCTGGGAACCGTAGCTCTTTGAGGGGAATAGGGAGTTTCCTAACAACTCCCAACATGCTTAAGAGATTATGGTTCCCAGGATTCTTTGGGAGGACACACATGACTGTTCACAGTTGTATGTTAATGTTTTAAATGTGTAGTGTGCAGATGAGGCCAGCATCTAGGGTAGGGACATAGATTCTCCAAACCTGAATTATGTAAACACCAATATTTGCGTGCAATAATTGCCTTGCCTAAATTGACCATCATTCATTGTAATCTCACTGGAACCAAAATAATTTCCGTTCAGATTAGAAAAAAAGCACACAAGCCGGATACCTGTGGCTATTCAGATGTATTCGGGCTGGGGCTCTCATCACCCTGACCTTTGGTCAGGCTGACTGCAGCTAACACATTATTTGTAGTACCGCAGGTTCCCCCATTTCTTTTATACATGCAAGATTACGATTCATTCTTTTGAAAAACAACAGCAGCACACAAAACCACCTGGAATAAATTGAAGGGGAAATCAAAGCCAAGCAAGTAAGACTCACCCCTCTTAAACTGTAGTTTTGTAAGTTAGGCTGCCAAACCCTACTTAAATACTATGGTTAAGGGAATAACTCAGTAGTACAGTAACTGCTTTACATGCAGTAGGTTCCATGTTCAATGCCTGGTATTTCCAGATAGGGCTGGGAGAGACCCCTGCCTGAAACCCAGCAGAGAGGCTGCCAGCCAGACAATACTGAACTGGATGGGCCAATGTTCTGACTCAGAATAAGGCACCTTCCTAGGTTTCCATGATTACAGCCTAAACCAAAATGACAATTTTGTTTTTCAGTATTTCCAATGGATACACCTGACTTGCTTCAGCCGGCCTCACGCTTGCAGTGTGTGTGCATGTTGTGTTATCAGAATGGTGTGTATTGTTTAAAACAAGCTGAGGTCAGCACCCCGCTCTGGTTCAGTGCAGGGAGAAACTCACCTTCCCTT
The DNA here is from genome assembly GCF_965112155.1 of Podarcis liolepis. NCBI lineage: Eukaryota > Metazoa > Chordata > Lepidosauria > Squamata > Lacertidae > Podarcis > Podarcis liolepis. The sequence goes on along the minus strand of NC_139570.1, from coordinate 45,932,284 downwards.
GTTATCTGTTTCCTCTCCCCCATGTAGCTGAAGACAAAGAAAGCCCCCTTTGTGGCAGAATGCCAAATCTTCCTGGGGAAGGTCCTGCTTTGGCCCCATTTACCAGCTTACTTTCCAAGCTGGTTTGACAGCCATCCTGCTCTGAGGCTTATCAAGCTGCTGCTACACGGTTTATTTTTGGCCAGGTTTGAAGTCCCGACCACGGGAAGCAGCCAGTCCTCAGCAAAATGCCATAGCAGTCAAGGCAAGACCAAGTGTTCCTGTAACCTCTTGCACAGAGGTAAAAATAAACCTTTAATAAAAGGCCGTGCAGAATGAAAGTTAATGGGAAGAGGGAATGCAAAGGCACAATGACAGGGAGTTGGCTCAGAAAAGAAGCAGGCAAAGAATCTCTCTCTCTCTCTCTCTCTCTCTCTCTGTGTGTGTGTAAAACACCCCCCCCCCGCCTTTTAATTTATTCATTTCTTTATTGGGCTGCCTTCATTGCTACTCTCATTTGTAGGAGATGAGGTGGTCAGCGCCTGACCTTGATGCGTGGTTCCATGTTCAAACCCTTGAGGCAGAAACATGATAGAGTGTAACTGTTACTAGTGTATACAAGCCCTTAAAACCAGCTTACAGTAAAACTAGAGTAAAACCACATAAAATGGGAGAGTGTAGATTTTCCTCATCATCTGTAGAAGAACAGTTGCCAAAATCCTCTTGCAAATTAATCCTATCTTAATTATAAATTTAACTGGCATTTTGATAATTGACAGTTATATTCACCGAGGAAACATCAATTTAGTAAAGCACACTTTGTAGGGGTGGAGGAACAAAATAAATTCAATGGGAATTCAATTGCTGTTCAGCTGAAGTTAGGGGCAGGTAGGCTGGGTGGAAACTGCTTTCACTGTTTCTTTTATTGCAGCTGTAACCATAGAAATAAGCAGACATGACACACAGGTGAAGTGGGTTAAATGTGGGTGGCATTTATTAAATTAATATTCAAAATATCTGCAGTGTGACTACCTGTGAGGCATGCAAAACTCAAGAGAGCCAGTCTCTGACAAAGTAAGAAATAGGGAGAGTTTAACTCCATCACCTCCCCAAGCCCCACCCTTTAGGGCAGTCTTCCTGATCCATTCCTTATTGGGGCTCCAAACCAAGAACGGGTGTTATCCTGCCAATGGGCCCCGCAACTCAGAGGACAAGTCTCAGCTTTTCACCTCAAATATGCTGAAAGATGCTCACTTAAACTTGCCAACTTGGGTAGCTTTAAAAGAGGATTAGACAAAATCACAGAGGATAAGGCCATTAATGGCTAGTAGCCCTGATGGCTATGCTCTACGTCCACAGTTGAGGCAGCAATGCTTTTGAATACCACTGGAAACCATAGGAGGGGAGAGGACTCTTGTGCACAAATCCTACTTGCTGGTTTCCCACAGGCAACTGGTGGGCCACTGTATGAACAACAGCCTGACTAGATGGGCCTTTGGCCTGAGCCAATCGGCTCTTATGTTCTTACTTGGCCTGTAAAATTCCTGCATATATCGTATTTTTCACTCCGTAAGACACACTTTTTCCCTCCTAAAAAGTAAGGGGAAATGTGTGTGCGTCTTATGGAGCGAATGCAGGGGGGAGGCAGGCAAGAAAAGCCCCCAAGAGCTGCACACAAGCTCCGCATGGCTCTTGCGGGCTTTTCCCCAGGAGGGAGAAGGGACTGACGCAGCCAGTCAGTCCCTTCTCCCTCCTCATAGAAAAGCCCGCAAGAGCCGCACGCTCCTTAAAGGGTGTGCGGCTCCTGTGGGCTTTTGCAGGTGGTGGGGGTATTGCCATAGCCAGCTGGAAGAGGCTTCTTTAGCCGTGTGCAACCTCTCCAGCAGGGAGAGGCTGCGTGCAGCTATGGCAGATCCCGCTCGCTGTCTTGGCTTATTTGCTCTTTGAGGCTTGGGGGGGGGTGACCCGGGCTTCCACCAGCAGCGCCAGAAGCTCTGGGAGAATATTTTTTTTCTTGATTTCCCCCTCTAAAAACTAGGTGCTCCTTATGGTCTGGTATGCCTTATGGAGAGAAAAATACGGTACCTGCCGTGGTGTGACCAAGTCACAGCTAACTGAACACCAAAATAAACCCACTACTACAGAATCCTAGGTTGGTGACCACCTGCCCCCTGCTTCCAAATATCTGGTGAAGGAAGTTTCTGAGGCCATTCATTCCAGTGCAAAATGTTTAGCTGAGCTTTTTGGTTTGTGCACTACTCTCTGGAACAGCGGGAAGCAATTTTTCTCCACTATCCATGTTCAGATTTGCTCCCTTCAACATCTGGAGATGGTTTGAGGGGGAGTCCTGCCTCAAGCTGTCCCATACAGCTAGAGTTCACTGAAGATCTCATTTGTTAATATTTAAATAGGTATTGGAGCCATGAGTATCCAAGGCCTATATCTCTCTAGTATCTTCCTTCCTGGTTTGTGTGCAACTCCATCATCCAGCCTGCTCTAATGATAGTGCCTCAAACACCCAATTGAACTGAGCTCTTGTGACCTCATGGAGTCTGCTGCTGGGTTGGTGACAGATTTCTGGCTTGAAGAAAAGGTCAGTAGCAAAGTAACTGAACAACCAAATCCATGTGGAAGTAAGAAAGACCCTGCAGCATGTGAAAACACAGATATGGTTAAAAAGGAAGGAGATATTTCTATGGCCACTGGTGATTTACTCAACGTATATATCCACAGACAAAAAGAAAAGTCATTCTTTTAATTAAAACTATGGCCAGCAGGGAGGGGGAGGAGTGAGAGACAGAGCAAGAAACAAACACAGCCTGACAGCTTCAATTTTCACTTACAGCTTACTTGCCCTCGATTGATATCCTTCTCCTTTCTGCTGAAGAGACCACCTTTGCAGCCATAAATCAACCCAATACTGAATTGGCAAGGCTCACTTCCTTAACCCTTACGAGGAAAGGCATTTTTGTTTGAGCACATATCACAGGGCATGCAGTTCAAGGAGGAGAGAGAGAGAAGGTTGAAGGAAAGAAGGAAGGAAACCCATAACTAAATATAAAGCATCTACTTTGTACACATGAGGTTGACCAAACTGCAGGAGGCAGTGGAAGACAGGAGTGCCTGGCGTGCTCTGGTCCATGGGGTCACGAAGAGTTGGACATGACTAAACGACTAAACAACAACAACACTTTGTACACAGAAGGTCCAAGTTTCAATTCCTGGCATTGCCAGGTAGGAATGGAAGAGCCTCTGGTCTGAATTCTTAGAGAGCCAAATTAATGTCTAATTTGTGTATCCATGCTGCCTATCTGTGCTGAGTATCTCAAGGCTTCTTAAAAAACCAATCAAACACTCCTAAATTGTTTTCAAAGTCTTGATAGAAAGAACATGACAGACACAGTGGCATGGGAATCATCATAACTAAGCACTCATCAGTTGCTTTTATTTTTTTGAAAAAACAAATTTTAAAGGTGGGGAGCATGGAACCATTTAGAATTTGGTGAGGTTAGTCCCAACTTTCACCCCTCAGTAATGTTTTTATGGGGGTACTCAAGGGTATGCAGTACCAGCACCCCCCCCCAAATCATAGCTGTCAACTTACAGATTTGAAAATAAGGGACCAGCAGCCAAAATAAGGGACCTGCAGCCTCACCTGTTCCAGGCACTCCAGTCTTCCTGTCCTCCTGCAGTCTGGTCAAACTCTTGCTGGTAGCTTCGAGAACACTGTCCAACCAACTTTGTAACCAGAGGTTCAACTGAATAGACTCTGAATCACATGCACCACAAGGCCTATGCAGCCTCAACTTAAGATGGCTCCCCAGCCTGGCTTTGCACTGCAAAGTTTGTAGCAGCACATGCAACAAAATGGCGTCCAGCATTCAAAAACCCCCTCAGCTTGCATTAACTAGCCACACACAAGGCATGCAAGCTCCACCCCCCAGTCGTTCTTAGACTTCTTATTGGGTGAGCAACACAGCCAATCAACACAGTTGGAGCCTCCCTCCTCCCTGGCCAGCAGGGAGGGAGGGAGAGGAGCTGCTTCCTTTGAAATTTAAGGGACATCATTTAAGGGACATTTAAGGGACATCCATCAATAAGGGACAGCAGCAGGACATGACGCTGGAATAAGGGACTGTCCCTTCAAATAAGGAACACTTGACAGCTATGCCCCAAATGTTAAAAGAGTGGCACTTACTGTAACAAGTTCATGGTGGGTAAAGATAAGAGGTAAAGGGACCCCTGACACTTAAGTCCAGTCACAGATGACTCTGGGGTTGCGGTGCTCATCTCGCTTTACAGGCCGAGGGACCCGGCGTTTGTCCACAGACAGTTATTCTGGGTCATGTGGCCAGCATGACTAAGCCACTTCTGGCAAAACCAGAGCAGCGCACGAAATGCTGTTTTACATTCCCACCGGAGCGGTACCTATTTATCTACTTGCACTTTAGGCATGCTTTCAAACTGCTAGGTTGGCATAAGGTGGGACAGAGCAACAGGAGTTCACCCCGTCGTGGGGATTCGAACCACGACCTCTTTATTGGCAAGCCCAAGGCTCAGTGGTTAGGCCACAGGGCCACCCACGTCCCTTTCATGGTGGGTAGCAGTACCTTAAAAGAAAATGTACTGGTTATAACCATTTTGGTTTCACAATGCGAATCAGCAGAAATCCCAGAGGTTTATAACTACTAGATCATGATCTATCTGGATTGGGTCCAATGCAGATTTACAGATTGGATGTGGTAGTGTCTGTGCACAGCATAAATCAATTAATGCAATACAATTACAGAAACATAGTTTTTTTTTAAAGAAAACCGACACTGTAATGGAAAGCTCAACCAACTTTCTTAAAAATTGAATGCAGATTGAAACAAATAAAATATTAAGTTCCATTTAAAAACCCAGATAATATGGGGCATCACATATTGCCAAAACAAGTAAGATTCTAAAGCACACAAGAAAGTAACAATTTGGGCACTATACTGCTACAAATACTACTATTAAAAACAGTAATATTGGCTGTGCTGTTTTTCTAGAAAAAAAGGTGCTGGGGCTCACTGTGAACATCTCCCTCATTATCTTAGAATGACAATGGTGCCTGCCTGAGAGGTACAGGAATTCAGTTCTGACGAGTTCCGGCTGGGGGGAAAAAAGCCCTGAAAATTGAGTTGTATCCAGTGTCACATTCCTATACAGAGTAGACCCACTGAAACTGATGGACAGGACTAACTAAGGTTCTGTATGTTCAATGGACCTTCTATGAGTAGAACCTAGTTGGCTAAATAAATAAATAAATAGAAAGCATGCGACCCACGCAGAAAGTTTGATATTTAACAGTAGGAGGTTAGAGATACTGGATTTGCTATCAAAGAGCGAACAAGGAACTACCTGGGGAGTTATGATTTAATTAAAGATAATAAGCATGGATTCATAAAAGGAATCCAGGACTAGCAAATCTGAACAAAATGGTTTCAGGGAGCAACAGAGAAAGGAAGACTTGATGAGGAAGATCACCATTGTTCAGGTAGGCATTATGGGAGCAATGAATAGGCCCCATGCCAATTATGCATAATCTCTCATATAACCAAGTGCAAGATATAGCATAAAAGTGGATGATGCTAAGCAATGTGAAAGAAATGTGATACTAGGACTAGACGTTCCTTTTTTATTTTTATAAAAAGGGAGCTTCTATTTTATGCTTTCAGGCAAATACCTATCCACCTCCCCCCCCCCTTTTCTTCCGCTTCCTCTTCCTTTCCTGTTTGGACCCTGCAAATTAGAATGGACTCCCTCAGAAGGCAGAGGATTCCCCTTCAAGGAAGGTCAGGGATTCTTTAACTGTGATTACTGCATTTCAGTGTGTTGGATTAGATTACACTTGGGGATTCCTTCCAACTCTACAATTTTGTGATTCTATTAAAGGAGCCCATCATAAATGGAGGCAAGCCAGGTCAGTTGTTTCAACAGCAAGGAGAGCTCCTAGTCCTGGTGAACATTTTGCTTTGATAAGGACTGGAACCAAGAGAGGACTTTTGAACTTTGCTCTCCAGTCCACCCTTGCTAGGCTCTAAAGCTTTTTGGAGAACTAGAGTCTCTTAATGGGCCAACCTTCTGGCATGAGGATAGGTATGTCTCCTGCATCCTGTGACCTCCCATCAGGCGCAAACCATGATGAAAGGTACTGTGAGAGGCACTCCATTGCTCAGGGCCATGGGCAAGTGTCCATAAGGGTCCTGATTCCAGTTCTGTGGGTCTGAAGGAAACACTTGAAGGAACCTCAGGGGTCTTTAGGAACATACACAATTACTATATATTGAGTCAGATTTATTGGTCCATGTAGCTCAGTATTGCTTACAATACTCAACCTTTTTGAGTCAATCGCTCCCTTGACCAACGACATTGTTTCTGTGGGTCCCCTGTGAACACCACTCACACTGGGGTTCCATTACAAGATGCATGTAGGTGGGTGTAAGTGAGGATTTGCTCATTCTGCCCCACCTCTTTCCAGCACCATTTTTGGTGTGTATGTAAGTGGGAGCACATGTGTTGATGGGAACTCAGGCAATGCCACTATTCTGCAGGGCTGAGCTGATGCACTCCACAAGACAGCCCCACCCTGCCTTTCCCAAAATTAGTGTGCACATTTGGGGGGGGGGTAGAGAGCGCAAAACAAGATTAGGATCAGAAGCAGACATATTTTGTTATTGCGGGGAAGGAAAGCAAGAAACATACAGCAGAAGTCACACATGCAGACATGGTCGTTTCCTGCAACATTCTTCCTGTCCCCATAAAGCTGGTGACTGTTAAGGAGGAGGGAGGTTGCCAGGGAGGGGGTGGAGAAGAAGAGGGGGGAGGGATGTTCAGAGTAGGAGAGAGAAGACACTCTTCATTTTCAGGCTTTCCCCACTTTTTTTTGCTGTCATCTTATTTTGGGAAGATAATGGGCTGCAACTGAAAGCTCCCATGAATGTTCCTCAAAGAGAAAGAGGAAGATAATGTGGGAAGCAATGGTTTGGATGTTAATGAAAAGACGGTCCACAGGGCTCCATTGAATGTTCCTCAAGTCACTCCAGGGTGCCATGGCACACTGATTGAAAACCAATGGCTTAAACCGATGGACAGTAGATCTCCAGCATTTCAGATGGGGGTCTCTCCCAGCCCTACCTGGGCATGTTGGGAACTAGACCTTGGACCTTCTGCATGCAAGCTAGATGCTCTACCTTGCAAAGCTTTGCTCGCTCTATCTTGAAAGGAGATGTGACCAAGTGCCTTGGAGCAAAGGCACTCCTCAGAAGAAGGGGGGGGGGATCCTCCCAGGAAACAAAAGTCAAGAGAGCAGAATGTCTTCTTCTTTGGCGATCACTTGTAGCCGAGTAAGATTGTCTTCCATAAACATGGTTTTAACAATGAGTCTGTAAGTGACTGTGGTGGCCAATTCTGGATCCACACGTCCTTCCACAGTGGGGACATTGGTTCCTGGGTGGGAGTTGATCACAGTGTGGATTTGCCAAGTGTCCCTTCCTCTTAGCACATTTCTCCCTTGTGTCCTGAGTTCGAGTGTCTTCAAACCCGTGACACCTTTGGTAAAGGCTGTTCTCCAACTGGAGCACTCACAGGCCAGTGTTTCCCAGTTGTCAGTGTTTATACTACATTTTTTTTAGATTTTAAACCTCTTTTGCTGACCACCAGCATTACACTTTCCATTTTTAAGTTTGGAACAGAGTAGTTGTACTGGTGACTCCTGAAAAGGCAAGGAATATCTCTTCCCTTTTCACATACAGTCACTGCCTTGTACAAAATGATGCTGTCAGAATGGAAAAAAAGATTAGTGACTGGCAAAGCGGCCTGATTCATGCTTTGGGCAACTAAAGCTGTTCAAAAACATTTGCAGAAGCAAGATGCATTTCTTTTGGAAATGTGGGGACCTAGAATTAAATGTTCTGAGAATTCCAGGCCTCTCAACCTGGCCCTCAGAACTGTTTCCAGGCTAGGCACTAGCCCTTCTTCACATTTCAAGTGTTTTTTAACAGCATCAATTTGTCCTTGAACTCTGATAATGATTCTTGCTTGCGTCTCTCTCTCTCTCTCTCTCTCTCTCTCTCTCTCTCATCCCCTGACAAACAAAGGAAAAAAAATCATTCCTTGCTCCATCCACTTGCTTGTCTCTTGCCCCACCTCACAAGGCTGCCTAGATGGGAATGTGGCCTTCAGGAGCTGTGAAGATTTTTCATTGTCTCCACAATATAAGGGGCTATAACCCAAGCTTTTTGTATTCATTGTATTCTCAACACTTCTGAAAAAGAAAGGTGTTGGATAAAACTCCAAGAGGCTGCTTCAAGAATCTGAATTTCAAGACTGATCAGAAGATGTTGCAAATGACTCACATTAATTCTCTGTTCAGTTAGAGATGTATGCTCTGTTTTCACAGAGCAAGTTAAAATGTATTTTCATTGTAGTATTTGTTACTGCAGACTTTATAAGCTTTGCAAAATAGAAGAAGTGTCAAGTGTGAGACAAAGGAACTTTACTAAGATACTGAAATAGATCATCACACTCCTTATATACTCAACTGATCACAGTGCTCTGCAGGAGAGAGCCTCCTGCAGATACCATCTCATCATGAGGTCCACTCCATATGATGTAAGAAATTGGTCCTTCAGTGTGGCAGCACCTATCCTTTGGAACTACTTCCTATTATATCAGCCACCATTTCTATTACTTTTTTCAATGCCTATTTGAAGTCTTCCCTTTTCCTACAATTCTTCAAAGACTACTTTTTTAAAGTCTGCATCTGTATTGGCCCAAAACTGTTTTTCTATGTGTTTTCATTGTTAACATTTTCATTGTTAAATCACTTGGGCCAGTTTTATGGGATGGAATACATAAATGAAATAAATAAATCAATATTTCAACGGTGCGATTCCTACATTGCTAATGCAAAATCGCGGCCAATTTTTGTGTGATTGGTTTTGACTTACTTCCTATATTCCATGCATTGGACACATTTGTTGGAGAATAGTACATGTCTGTCCTCTTGGGCAGGACATTAAGAAAACTATTTTTAGAGGCTACGTCTTCTGTACTTTTTCATACCCTCCCCAAACACTTCATAGCTGAAAATAGGGACTCACTTTTAACATCCCTGTTCTCACACTAAATATATCTGTCTATGCCTCTGTTGGAGAAGGGCTGTAGCTCAGTTGTACATGTACAGTTGTTCGTTATATAAAGAATAAAGGGAAGCAGAAATTGACAGATTTGTTCATTCCCAGGGTAGCCAATATTGAGTTGGAAGGACCAATAGTCTGGCTCAGAAGTATAGCATTGCGGGGGGGGGGGCAAGGAAGCTGTTCCCCCGGGAGCACATTTTTGAGAGGGTGCAGTGAGGCACCCCCATGACAGACTCCCTCATAGAGGCTGGAGTTGCAGGGAGGCAAGCCACACTGAACCTGGGCCTTTGGGACTGGGGTCGCAGTGGCAGCTTCTTCTTGTGGCCAGCAAAGGGAGACCCGCGTGTGCCCCACCCCTGTGCCAGCAAGGGGAAGTGCATCTCTGCCTACCAAGGAGAAGTGAGAGTATCTGGCAAACTGGCCAGGCTACCCAGTCAGCGGACTCAGGGCTTGGCAGGGGCCATTGGAAGTGCATAGCTCCAGAGCGGGGTGCTTCCTGCAGCCAGAGTTGACAAGGAAGGAGGGAGCCAGAGCCTATATCTGGCTTATTCAGAAGAGAGAAATGCAACAGGGGTGGTTTTCCAATCTTTGTGTAACATGGCATGCTCTAAACCCCAGTGGTTGGAGGAGATAGGAACATACGAGTTGCTGGAAACCACAGGAGGAAAGGGAGCTGTTGTGTCCAGATCCCACTTGCTTGTTTTCCACATGCAGCTGGCAGGCCACTGTGGGAATAGGATCCAGAGCTTGATGGGCGCAGCAGGTTCTTCTTATGTGGTGGAGAGGACTTATAGACCAGCTCACTGCAGGAGATCCATAGCTAGAACATCCTCAAGAGAAGGCAGTCCAGACTCCCACTGAAGCAACAGAGAGCCCACCAGTGATCTAAGCAATTTGTTCTATTTCCAAACTTCCCCTAGTTATCAAGAAGTTTCTCCTATTTATTTCTACAATTTATAATTAATTACAATAATATCCATGTGGTGTGTAAAAAACTTGATATGATAGGGGGTGGGGGAATAAGTTACAATTATAAAAGCATAATTCAATTAAAGTGCCTGCTGGAATAATTAATATAAGTCTTCAACAATTGCCAAAAGTTCAAAAGAGAGGGAGCCTTTTTGACCTAAGCTGGAAGGGAGTTCCATTAATTGGGCCCAAAATACTGAACACCTAGCCATGCATCTGAGCCATGGAGGACCACTGGTAGTTGTTCTTCTCAAGACCTCAGTGATTGGGCAGGGATATAAGGGGCCAGGCTATCCTTGGGGTATCCTGGACCCAAATTGTTAAGGGCCTTCTAAATTAATATAAAAACCTTTAACCTGGCGAGGTAGCATATGGGCAGCCGGTTTACACTGCTGAGCACTGGAGCTGTGTACTAATGGCAGTCTGTCCCTATCAACAGTCTAGCCACAGTGTTTTGCACCATCTGGAGCCTCTGGATCATACCCAGGTTAAATGAAATCCAGTCAGTTGCAACTTACGCTGATTGGATCTAGTCTCTGCACCCTGGGGCAGTAGCAAAGAACAAGTGATTGCCCTCTTCTCTGTGACAGCCCTTCAAGTTTTTAAAGAGCACTTTATGTTCCCTCTCAGTCTGCTCTTCTGCAGGCTAAACATCCCCATTTCCTTCAATCTTTCCTTACTGCTGATCACCTTTGCTGCCTTCCTCTGAAGTGGTTCCAATCTGTCTGCATCCTTCTTGAAGTGTGACACCTAGAATTTGACACAGTTGTACAGGTGAGATTCAGCTAGTGCAGAATAAATTGGAAATATTGCTTCCCATGATTTAGAAACGGTGGGCTTTTTAATGAAGCCTAAAATCACAGTAGCCATGTGCCTATCTGCCTGTATCACACTGCTGACAAGTTCAGCTTGTGATTGACTACAGTCCTGAAATCACCATGGCATTACTCACATGCCAGAGGTTCAGCTGTCCTGATTTGGTCTACCATCCTAATGAGCCAATAAAACTGCAATGTTCTGGAAGGGCTGTGGTTTAGTGATAAAGCATCTGTTTTGCATGCAGAAGGTCCCAGGCTCAATTTCTGGCATCTCCAGGTAGGCCTGGTTGAGACCCCCTGCCTTGACACCATGGAGAGTCACCAGCAGTCAGTGTAGACAATGCAGAGCGAGAAGAAACAATGGGCTGACAGTATAATATATAGTTACCAGATTTTTTTCAATGAATCCGGAGACACTTTTTTAAAAATTACATGCTTTACTATCCCTTATTTATTTATTTAGTCCAGAGGAGAGAAACCTGGGGGGTTGAGTTGGAAGCAGAGTTTGAGAATACAGCTGTGAGATGATCACAGAATCACAGATTTAGAGAGGACCTCTGTGGGGCATCTAGGCCAACCCCCTGCAATGGAGGTACCTCAACTCAAGCAGCTTCAACTTAAAAGAACATAAGGCTTCCCTGCTCCAGTTTGACTTCAGCAGTTCCCGGCCGTCGGGGGGACACTCTCGTTCACGCTTTCTCTCACGCTCAGCTGCCTGGCTCCGCACCAGCTCTGCCGCCGCTCCAGTTGGCCGAGGGGATCAAAGTCATCTCACCCCTCCGCGCCTCGCCCAGCAGAGAAACCGCACACTTTGGAACTGTGCGCCTGCAGCCCCAAGCCTCCCCCAATCTTCTGCCCCTCCCCTCTTTGTTTTGACAGATTGGGGGAGGCAGTGAACCCTATGCTTCAGTAGAGTGCATTGTGCCTAGGGTTGCCACCCATCCCTGGAAAAACATGAGGGGTGGGAAGATAGTTTTTGCGCAGGCTTGGGAGTCACAGGTGGGCGGCGCGCTGTTGCCCAGGAGGAACGCAAGGCACATGGTTTCTCTGCCAGGCAAGGTACAAAGCCCTTCTTTTGCACTCTTCGATCCCCCTACCCACCTCTGCCTCTGCCTGTGCAAAAACTATCTTCCCACCCCTCCAGCTGCGTATTACTCCAGGAGAGCAGGGTGTCACATTTCCAGGGACATTTAATGAAATCCAGGGACATTCCGGGGATGGAATTTATCCGCGGACAGATTTGCAAATCAAGGGACTGTCCCTGGGAAATGGGGACATCTGGTAACCCTAGTATAAGATAGTTTTCTACATTCCTAACATTTACTATTAGGGCTTGGTGTGTAGCTGCCTGCAGGACACTGGGTGGTATACAACTAACACATTCCATCAGCACAAAGTTCTAAGCTTTGTGATGGAGGGCCCCTACTTCTCTTCCCACTGAGCATGCCTCACACATCCCCCCAATGGACCATGGATAGTTCAGTCGGTAGAGCATGAGACTCTTAATCTCAGAATCAAGAGTTTGAGCCTCACATTGGGCAAAAGAAACCTGCATTGCAGGGGGGTTGGACTACATGGCCCTTGTGGTACCTTCCAATTCTACAATTCTATGATTCTAAATCTGCTCTGGAGCATAGAGAAGACCCCCATAACAGATTTAGGGGGCACATAGGGGAGAGGATGAAAAGTTATGTACCATAAATGCAAACTTGCTGCTTGTTGTTTTTGTTGTTGTTGTCTGTAATACAAGCCAGGTTAGAATGCTTACCCTTGATAGCTGTCATTTTGCCATTCACCAACCTAGCACTGACCAGCAGCATTTCAACCCAGGAGGACTGTTGACAAGACTATCCAGGATATTTCAACAGGGAACCCTATTGTGGTACCCTTTAATTTGGATGCAACCCCCTACCTGAAAACTCAAGATAAGATTTAGTTCCCTCCCCCAATCAGTTCCTTGGAGATAAATGCAATCTGTGGTCCATCAAGGGGTACCGGTAATGGAATTTTCAATCCACCAGACTGGTATTAATAGAACTTGGGTGAGCTTCTGCATTTCCTTGACCTAGTGAAGTTCAAGGATGGAGAACATGTGTCTCTCCAGATATTGTGGGATTACAGCTCCCTTCATCCTTGGCCAAAGGCCATGCTGGCTGGAGATGAGAAGTTTGGCTCCAACAACATCTGGAGGGACATGGGTCTCCTAGCCCTGGTGCATGGCAATCATGATGCCTACTCAATCTTTTGAAGCTCCAACAGTCTATTTGACGACACTTTGTATTAGTTAGTATCTTCTTTGCAGATTGGAAAATCTCTCTTTATCTCCCTGGTCTCCATGAAGTTGAGCTCTCTGTGACCAACTCCCAGTGCCAATCAAACATCTCACGGGAGGAGGCAATGGCTGTTACTGGCAGGCAAGATGTACTCATGGGCTTGAACCACATAAATATTACAAAGAGATGTTAGGACTCTTGAAACATCTGTCAAAAGTGATCACTTTCAAAGCAGTGAGCTGACCTCTTCTTCCTGCTCAAAATCTTTCTTCCTTGCCTTGTCCTAATTTCCACAAAGCCAGATTCAGAAACCGGAGCTGAAAGGGGAAGGGGCAAAAAACAAAACAAAACACATGCTCCCACCATCCAAAACATCATTCCAGTTGGAGGCTGTTGCAGCTGGTCTGGTGAGCACTTGGTTACCTCCAAGGATGTGTACAGGCTGCTTGCACAAGTGAAACTGACTGCATGCCTCCTTGATTCTTGCCCATGCTGTCTCATAAAAGCAATGGGCTTTGTGGGGTGATGAATGCTTCCCTCTGCAAGGGAGTCTTCCTGGATTCTCTTAAAGAAGTGGTTATTAACCTGCTTCTTAAAAAACTAATTTTGGACCTGGCCACTATGGCCAATTATTGTCCAGTCTCAAATCTTCCATTCTTGGGCAAGGTGGCTGAGGGGGCAGTCGCTGAACAACTGCAGCCACGCCTGGAGGATGCAAACCATTTAGATCCCTTCCAATCAGGATTCAGGTCTCATCATGGAACTGAAACCCCATTGGTCATGATGTTTGATGGTCTCTGGCAGGCAAGGGACAGAGGTGAAAGTTGTTTCCACAGTGGCTTTTCATACCATTGACCATTGCAGTGGTTCTGCTGCTTCCTCATGGGCTGTGTCCAGAAAGTGGTGTTGGCGGGGTGAGTGTTCAGACCCCTGGGAGCTCACTTGTGGGGTGCTTCAGGGCTCTGTCCTCTCCCTCATGCTTATTAACTTCTTTAGGAAGCCACTCGGGTAGATCACCAGGAGGTTTAAGCTGGGCGTTCACCAATATGTGGATAATATGCAGCTCTATCTCTCCTTTAAATTGGAACCAGTGAAGTCAGCAAATGTTTTGTATGTCTGGAGGCAGCTGGAGGATGTATGCTGGCTAACAGACTGAGAAGGAATCCCAACAAGACAGAAATACTGTTTCTGGGGGACTCCCTGATCCTGAATGGAGTGAACTGTGTCCCTGAAGGACCAGGTCATTTTGGACTCACTGCTGTTAATAGAGGCGCAGGTTAATTCTGTATCTAGGGCGGCTGTCTACCAGCTTCATCTGGTATGCCAGCTGAGACATACCATTCCTGAGTAGGAATGAAGGCATGTAGGGGCTTGCTGAAGTGGGTGGGACAATGCCCAATTTGCCCAGATAGACCAGCCTCCACTTAACACTGCAGCATTTTGTTGCAGCCCTTGATTTTGCTTCTTAGAACCTGAAACCACAGAGAGCAGCTGTGGAGCAAACTCTTTGATTACATATTCCTGCTTTCTGCACCCTGCCCCTCCTCTCTCCTCTTCCAGAGAGAATAAATTAAGAGTTTATCTGTAATTTTCTCGGCAGGACAACTATATTGAAGTGCCAAGCAGAGTCCCCTATTGTATAAATCAATGCTTTTTATCTCAAGCTCAGGCCTTCTAGTAATGAACTAAACAAGAGACGCTGCTTCCCCCATGGATGTAATCGGCAAGCAGGTGAGCACAGAAGCTTCCTTCATACTGATGGCACAGAGAGAGTAAAAAAGGGGGGGATAAAAAGAGAGAGACAGTTAATTTGACCCAGAGTGTACAGATGGACTGTTTCCTCTGCAACAGGGCTGTTTCTATAGTTATCTCTCCAGGTCCAGCATCCTGAATGGCTTTTGGCCTTATTTCCAAGCCAGGCAGGCTGTACAAAACCATTACCATATTTATAAAGCTACCTGGATGCACAGAACATGCATGAGAGGACATGAATTGCCTATCTGTTTTACCAGCTGTTCACCCACCATTTCTAAGGGGGGGGGGGTTGGAAAGAAGAGGTGGGAGGCAGAATGAAGTTTCCCGTTTAAGGAAAGTTGGGAGGGGGTGTTAATGAAAACAAAGCCCTTCAAAGAGAAACAAAGGAAACTCCACCGTGCTGGATCATGCCAAAGACCCGTCTAGTCCAGTATCCTGTTCTCATGCTAGCCAACTAGGTCCCCCAAGTGCATGAGTGTTCTCCCCACCTGTGATTCCCAACAACTGGTACTCAGAGGCAGACTGCCTCTGACAGTGAAGGTGGAACACAACTGTCATGGCTTGTAACCATTGATAGACATAACCTCCAGGAATTTGTCCAGTCCCCTTGTAAATACATCCAAGCTGATGACCATCAATGTCTCCTGTGTGAGCAGGCTCCATAGGTTTACTCTGTCCTAGATGTTTTCCCTTTCTTGAACAGTGGCAAGAGAAATTGATGTACTATGCAGAACTCGCTAAATTGACATGCAAATTACGAGACAAGGACAACTGTGACTTCAAAGAAGAATGGGAACCCTTCACAAATTATTTAAAAAGGTGGGGGGGAAAATGGGGGGGATAATGAATATGATTTGTTTTGATAATTTGCTATGTTGAAATTGTTAATATATTTTTTTTTAAAAAAAAATATGTTTTCCCTTTCATCTGATCTGAATCTTCCAACATTCCCTTTCCATGGAGGCGCAGATTGCAGCTATAACGAAGGCGGCATTTTTTCATCTCCGCCAAGCTAAGCAGTTGGCGCCTTACCTCTCTCTCGCCCTGACCTAGCCACTGTGATCCACGCGACAGTCACCTCCAGACTGGATTATTGTAACTCGATCTACGTGGGACTGCCCTTGAGACTGACCCAGAAACTCCAGCGGGTGCAGAATGCCGCGGCGAGACTCCTTACGGGGTCCTTGCTGTGAGATCACATTCACCCAGTGCTATACCAGCTGCACTGGCTCCCGGTGGAGTACATGATCAGGTTTAAGGTGCTGGTTTTAACCTTTAAAGCCCTATACGGCCTAGGACCCTCTTACCTTTGGGACCGTCTCTCCTCGTATGTCCCACAGAGGAATTCATGGTCTTCAAACAAAAACATCTTGAAGGTCCCAGGCCACAGAGAGGTTAGGCTGTCCTCAACTAGAGCCAGGGCTTTTTCAGCTGTGGCTCCGATCTGGTGGAACACTCTGCCACAAGAGACTAGGGCCCTGCGGGACTTGACATCTTTCCACAGGGCCTGGAAGACAGAGCTGTTCCACCAGGCATTTGGCCAGGGCACAGCCTGACTCCCTCCTTTGGCAATCTTCACAGAACTCTAGCCCAATGGTTGCCATCAATTTGATTTGAATTAATTTTATAATGAAATGATTCTAGAATGTTGTATTATTTTATTGTTGTTAGCCGCCCTGAGCCTGGCTTCGGCTGGGGAGGGCGGAATATAAATAAAATTTATTATTATTTATTATTATTCAGCTTCATTGTTATGTCCCTAGGTTCTAGTGTTCTTCTGTCTAGATTCTCCATACCATGAATAATCTTATACTCCACTATCATGTCTTTCCCCACCTTACTCACCTTTTCTTTAAAAGGAAAAAATCCAAATATTGCAACCCTTCTGCATGTGGAAGCCGTTCCCTTTGTTTGCTTTCCCCACCTCTGCTAAAATATCCTTTCTAGGGTAAGGTGACCAGAACTCTACACAACATTCCAGGTGTGGTTACACCATAGATTTGTTAAGTGTTACACACAAACCACCAAGCTGCATAGTTTGAGGGGAGGAAATGTTTTAAAGTGCATTTAATGTGAATTTTTTCATGGCTTTGTTTTAAAAATTAATGATCCCAAAGTCAATGGATAGACAGGATGGAAGAGGGCTATGGTAGAACATATGCAAAAGTCACTCAGACCAAAAATAGACTGACTTGTTCATCCTTATTTTCAGTGCTTATTATGCAATAATCTGTTTTAAGTAACATTTAGGGACGCGGGGGGCGCTGTGGTGTAAACCACTGAGCCTCTTGGACTTGCCAATTGGAAGGTCAATGGTTCGAATCCCCGCAACAGAGTGGGCTCCTGTTGCTCTGTCCCAGCTCCTGCCAACCTAGCAGTTCAAAAGCACATCAAAGTGCAAGTAGATAAATAGGTACTGCAGTGGCAGGAAGATAAATGGTGTTTCTGTGCACCAGAAGCAGTTTAGTCATGCTGGCCACATGACCCGGAAAGCTGTCTGTGGACAAACGTTGGCTCCCTCGGCCTGAAAGCGAGATGCGTGCCGCAACCCCATAGTTGCCTTTGACTGGACTTAACCGTCCAGGGGTCCTTTACCTTTACCTTTACGTAACATTTATTTATCACAGTTTATTCGTGCCATCAAGAATAAATATATGATTTTCCCCACCTTAATCCTCTCAACAGTTGTGGGGGAGGAATTTGACTCAGTTTCACATGTCAAGGCACATCTACCTAATTCACACCTTCCAAAGAACATGGGAACCTAAACAGTCAGCCTTCAAAATTTGTGCTTCCCTGAATTTTTCATTGCAGTTTGCCAGTCCAACAGAGCTTGCCTCCATGTCACCCGGTGTGCCTCTCTGTGTGTGTGTGTAATGTATGCAAAGATGCATCTACTAAAGTAAAGTGTGCTTAGAAGCACATATAAATGAAAATAACATCCAAAAATTAATCACATTTTTCTTTGCAAAAATGTGAATATTTTGAAAAGTTGCCTTCTCTGCCAACTTTTAAGTGCCTACTGAATATGTTTTTATTATACCAGTCCTATGTGGGCAACTAAGACTACATCCATCACAATGTTCTATTTATGTTTGCTTTATAAATTTATTTTTGCTTTAAACTTGTTTTTAACTTGTGATGTTACTGTTTAGTTTTATTTATTTATATTGTTGCAGAACTCTGTGATATCTTTTAATGATACAGCAGTATATAAATATTTTTTATAAATAACTACATACACACAATATATGTATATATTAGGATAAATTTGCACTGAAGTGCTAATTAACCTTCATGAGGTTTTTTTTTAGAAAATGCAAACTGATATTTGGGGATGTGAGGAGAACTGAAGAGTAGAAAAGTGGGAATCAAGAAAACTGAAATGGGTGGATTTGCCTATTCCAAGATCACAAGGTGATCTTCACACCTATGGATTTGAACCAGCTTCTCCCTGATCCAGGTCCAACCCTCATGTCATCCTACTACATCTCTGGCACTGAGCTCTGCAAATCTTCCCCATGGGTGCTGGTGATGTTGGGGCTGATTTCCAGCCACATCACAAATGTAATACAAACCCAAGAGAAAACGTGGTAGCCATAGAAAGAGTGCACTAATTTGCTGCGCATATGGCAATTTAAACTTTGGGTCCAGATAAATGTGATGGTGGCAGCAGAAAAGCTTAATGCAGCAACAGTCATCTTTGCCCCAGAAATAATGTTAGACAAAAAGGATAAGCTACACAGCTTTGGTCTTGTCTGCCAGCAGCCCAAGGCAGCTGTTGGGGTTGGCACAGAGGTCTGCAGGCTGGGTGGAAAGATGGATGCTTGCCGCATGTCCCAATTTAGACCAAAAGCAAACATATCCAACCTAGAGTTTTGCCAGACATCAATCATGCATTGCATGTGAAGCTATAGTTTATTCTATCCCATTTTGTACCCCGTTCAACCATGCTCAGAGAAAGGCCTTCACAAGTTGTAATAGGCAACTGATTTTCAGGTCTGGTCAGATATTTGCCGAGTGGCTCCAGAGGAGGGCAACCAAAACAATCAAGGGTCTGGTAATCAAACCTTATGAGGAATGGTTGAGGGAACTGATTATGTGTAGCCTGGAGAAGAGAAGACTGAGAAATGACAAATAGCCATTTTCAAATATCTGAAGGGCGATTGCATGGAAGATGGAGCAAGCTTATTCTCTGCAGCTCCAGAGGGTAGGACTTGAACTAATGGATTCAAATTATAAGAAGAGAGATTCCAACTAAATTCTAAGAATAACTCTCTGACAGTAAAACCCGTTCGTCAGTGAAATGGACTACTATGGAGTTGGTGGACAGAGGTTTCAAACAGAGGTTGGGGGCTGTATGTCAGGGATTCTTTAGTGGTGATTTCTGCATTGCAGGGGGTTGAAATACATGACCTTTGGGGAACCCTTCCCATTCTACAATTCTAAGATGCCTTCCATATTCCCATGTCCTTGACTGGGCCAACCTCTATTCTCCTGCACATTTGCTTGTCTTTTCTTTCAAGGTCCACCCACAGCACTGCTGGAAGGAGAAGGCTCCTTCCCTTTCTCCTTGATATTCCTACTGCTTTCAATCCCCACTGAATTCAAGAGAACTTACTACTGGGCATACATGGTTAGGATTGTGCTAATAGTGAGCTGACAAACCTAGACAGCATGTTAAAAAGCAGAGACATCACCTTGCCAACAAAGGTCCGTATAGTTAAAGCTATGGTTTTCCCAGTAGTGATGTATGGAAGTGAGAGCTGGACCATAAAGAATTGATGCTTTTGAATTATGGTGCTGGAGGAGACTCTTGAGAGTCCCATGGACTGCAAGAAGATCAAACCCATCCATTCTCAAGGAAATCAGCCCTGAGTGCTCACTGGAAGGACAGATCCTGAAGCTGAGGCTCCAATACTTTGGCCACCTCATGGGAAGAGAAGACTCCCTGGAAAAGACCCTGATGTTGGGAAAGGTGGAGGGCACAAGGAAAAGGGGATGACAGAGGACAAGATGGTTGGATAGTGTTCTCGAAGCTACCAGCATGAGTTTGACCAAACTACGGGAGGCAGTGGAAGACAGGAGTGCCTGGCGTGCTCTGGTCCATGGGGTCACGAAGAGTCAGACACAACTAAACGACTAAACAACAACAATAGTAAGCTGTTATAGAGTCACAGAATTTTAGAGTTGGAAGAGGTCCAAAGAGTCATTTAGTCCAACCCTCATCTAGTCCTGCAAAACAAGAATCACAAGAATTGCTGACAGATGGCCATCCAACATCTGTTTTAAAAACCTCCAGTTAAAGAAAGTCCACACCTCCCACAGTAGTGCATTCCAGCATCAAACAGCACTTACAGGAATTTATTTGCAGGATGCACACTTAGAGATGTAGATCATTGCTGGAAACTGGCAAGGAAGTGACACTCCCTGGCAATTGTTACCTTCTGAGAAGAACCCATGAAGAGCCCTGCTGGATCAGGCCAAAGATTTATCTAACCACAAGCATTTTGTTTCCAAAGTCGCCAACCTAATGTCTCTGGGAAAGCCTGGGGAGGGGGGACATAGCCTTCTCCAGTGACTGGTATTCAGAAGCATGCAGCCAGTGAATTATATGGTAGCATATGTTATCTTGCATTTAAGCAGCTACCCCTCATATATCTGTGATGGAAGGAAAGAACTTCCAGGTCAGAGTGCATCTCTGCCAACTGGGCTCCAGTCCTGTCTTTTTGTACAAATTAAGCACTGCCAGTGTTGCTTCCCACATGTCAGCAGAGAGGAAATACTGGCCCAGAGTCCCAGACTGTATGATCTACAAGACTGTGCTTCTCCTAATGGCAATTTACAGCCCCTGAAGTGTAATAAATCAGGATGTGAAAGTTCCCCTGCTCTCTTATCAGGAAGATACACTTACAGCACAAGTGTATCAGACACTCAATGAGCACACGGCGCCAACCAGCAAAGGGGAAGCTAATTCATTCACTCCAAACAAGAGAGAACTACATCAAAGGAAAGGGTGCATTCCAAATGTTTGGGCAGCTAAATTAAGAATGTAAGAGCAGGAATGCAGATGATTGAAGACTTTGATTTCTGTATAAGAGCCATAGCTTGGTGGTAGAGCACCTGCTTTGTGTGCAAAAGGCTGCAGGCTCAACCCACTAGGAAGGAGTGAGAATGTGCCTTGATTGAAACCCTGTAGAGCAGCTGCCAGTCAGTGGAGAGAATACTGAGTTAGATGGGACAATGGTCTGCCTCACTGTATGGCAGCATTCTATGTTCTCTTTGTAGAAGAGATGTAGCTCAGTGGTATAGCATTGGCTTGGCAAGTAGAAGAGCCCAGGCTCAATGCCTGGAGTCTCCAGGTAGCAAGGTGTGCCCTGCCTGAAACCCTGAAGCCACTATCATTTGCATAGATCAAGGGCTCATCGAGACTTCCTTTTGTTGTTGCATTTCTAGGCACAGATCTGGGCTTTAAAGTTCAGTGTCTGAATGGCTCTCTCTCTCTCTCTCTCTCTCTCTCTCTCTCTCTCTCTCTCTCTCTCTGTATGTGTGTGTGTGTGTTGTCCCAATGCTGTTTTACTACTGAATTGGAGCAATTGGGTTTTTCAAGGATTGCTGTTTGCTCCAATTCAAAAGCACTGTCACCAAAAAACAAAAACTGGCGTGGACACGGCACTTTAAAACATGGACCTGTTCCTGGAAAGTGTGGTGCAAAAGGCCCCAAGTGTGCAGGATTTTTGGCCCTCTAAATGTTGCTGAACTACAACTCCTGTCAACTGTTGTAAGCATGGTCAATGCCAGGGGTGATGGAAGTTGTAGTCTAGCAATATCTGGAGGACCAAATGTTCCCCATACTTGATGTAGACAATACTGAGTAAAGTGGACTAATGGGTCTGACTCAACAGATTCCTATGACGTTCAGAGCTGACCTAAGCATAGAATCACGACAGCTGCACAACTGCCTGTGCTGACTGCCTGGAGACCCTAAACATAAGCAGGAACTCACATGTTGGGAGTTTCCTTGCAGGCAACTATATGCAGTGTGTGATTCTGTCAGAAGTTGATGTGACATGAGGATTGAGCTAAAAGTGCTGTCATATTCAGTCACTCATTCTGAAAATGCTGCACTGTCTGCCAGTGAGATACGGGGCTCAGTTCAAGGTGCTGAGTACTAGCTAACTACAGTGGTACCTCGGGTTACATACGCTTCAGGTTACAGACTCCGCTAACCCAGAAGTAGTACCTCGGGTTAAGAACTTTGCTTCAGGATGAGAACAGAAATTGTTTGGTGGCAGTGCGGCAGCAGTGGGAGGCCCCATTAGCTAAAGTGGTGCTTCAGGTTAAGAACAGTTTCAGGTTAAGAACGGACCTCCGGAATGAATTAAGTACTTAACCCGAGGTACCACTGTACTCTATTCTGAGTAGAACTTAGTTGACTGCAACCCACTGTTCCTGTCCACCTTGAAATATGTGACTGTTTAAAAAAAATATTAAAATTAAAACAAATAAGAACATTTAATTGCATTGGTTTGTACTCAGAGTAGACCCACTGAAACTAAGAAACATTAATTTAAAAAGGTCTACTCTGAGTAGGGATAGTATTGGATACAATCCACTATTTTGGTACTTTGTTGTGTGTGGCCTTTGAATTCCTTGAAAAGAAAGGTGGGATAGAAATCTTACTACTAATAATAATAGTCAACATCATCATCATCATCATCCAGAAGTCCAGATTCTGGGAAGAAACACTGACATTGTTCAGTTGAATGCTAGAACAGGGGTTACATACTGTGAATGATCCGTGGGCACGTGCCGTCATGTTCTTGTGAATATATGTGACATTAAAGATTGCCATTATTAGTCATCGATCACCGTTTGATGCTGGGCTCTCCTCCCAGGGATGTGGCCTCTGCCTCACCAGAAAATGATGGATGTGGCATTTCTAAGAGCGTGGAAATGTTAACATTTGAGCATGCATAATGCAAGCTGGTGAGACATCTTCGTTCGGATGTGGCAAATAGAAACAGTGATTCTAAGCCTTTGGGAGAAAGGAGCTTTGGAACACCTAATCATTTTTCAGTAATTTCTAGGAGTGATTTATTATGATTATGATAAAAATCCTGTTTTACTACTACTACTTTTTTTTTTTTACTTCTTTAACAGTCTGTTTGTTAAAGGTCAATTTCTATACAATCCTGCACTTAAAGAAACCTCAAATTATATTGATTATTAAGCCTGTCCTGGAAGTTGAGCCAATTGCACCATCATGAACAGATGCCTAACTCAGCAGAATTGACAGGAGGGCCCTTGCAAATACACTAGGACTGACTTAGCACATTTTGAAGTTAGTGAAGAAATCCATGTTACTATTTAAAGTGTGTGTGTGTGTGTGTGTGTGTGTGTGTGTGGAAGGCAGACCATTTAACTGGAAGTGTAAAATTACCTAATGGCACCACTGTGTGGAACAAGATAGTGAGCTCCTGGGTCTAAGGAAGGGATGAGTAACTGGTGGCCCTCTATACAATGCTGGACTCCAGGTCCTATAAGCCCTAGCCAATATGGCTAATGATCAGGGATGGTGGGAGCTGGAATCCAACTACATCCAGAGGACACAAACACACAGATTTCCAGTTACCAGGTACCAATAAATATATTAGGGGATGATACCTCTGCTTTTCTTAACTCTCTGGTACAACAGCCTGCATTGATACCCCAGTCGGTATAGTCAGTATCACAAAGCCTTTTCCACCTGTGGTTCTTGATCCTACTCTAGACTTGTATTTCCTCACCCTGCAGGGCCAGAACAATCACACCTCCCAGTCTCCATGTTCTCACCCCTTCAACATTGTAACCCACATTTGTCCACCACTGCTGCCTCTCCCAGGCTGGTTTTCAAGGCAAATGCTTTATCCATTCATTATGCAATCTGGCTGCTGAATCATGAGGACCATAACTCTACGCTTATATCAACTCAAATTACAAGAAATGAAATTCTGAATAAATATTAGGAAAAAAATTATGATCTTGAGAGGTGTTTTACAGTGGAACAGACAACCTCAGAAGGTGGTGGACTCTCCTTCCTTGGGGTTTTTTAAACAGAGGTTGAAAGTCCTGTCCTCTGTGCATGTATCCAAACCCTCCTGGGCTGGGAATGTTTACCCATACAAAGATTATAGAGAAAGAATGAATTTATTATATTATGCAGTTTTAGCAATAAAGTGCAGCAGGATACGTTTACTGTACTGGGCACACATAAAACACTATTCTAACAATCACACTTCAAACTTAAATAAATAAGAGCTTTTAAACAAAAAGAGAGAAATAGCACTGAAGATTTAGTGGCAAAATTTACCGCTCTGCATGTTGGCTAAGGGCTTATCCAGACTTCCTCTTGTCCTGCTACTTTCCCCCAGGGAAAACTGCTCTTTAGCACTCAATGGCAATCAGGTTTTCCACATATTGCTGTTTGTTCCAATTCATTGCTAAAGAGCGGGTTTTCCCTGGGAAACGAGTGGGGCGATGGGAAAACCACTTGGACCCATTACTACAAAGCGTGGGTCAAGTGTAAACTCTATGCTGAAAGTGATTTCAGATCTTTGTTAGTGAAACAGGATCACAGGCAGTGCTTTTTTTCTTTCTAGGAAAAATGGCGCTGGTACTCACCATGATCCTCTCCCCCCCTCTTTCTCTCTCTCTCTCACACACTATCTCCTGCAGTCCCTCAATTTATTCAAGCTCCACTTTGCCTGCCCCTGCACCTAAAGAAACAGGTGTGTCTGCATAAGGAGCTTACAGATCAGCTAAGATTTAAGAAGAGCATGTAGACGAAATGGAAAATCACAAAGGAGTATACACAAGTAGCCAACAGTTGCAGGGCCTGATGAATTGTGCCCAAGGGTACTAAAGTAGGATGTGGATGTAATGTCAGAACTTCTGTCTATAATCTTTCAGAATTCTTGGAGAACCATCCCTATGGACTGAAAGAGGGCAAATGTCCCCATCTTCAAAATGGGGGCGGTGGAGAAAATCCAGGTAGCTACTGACTGGTGTGGTTGACATTGATGGCAGGAAAGGTCCTAGAATATATGGTTAGATAGCCAGTCTGTGAGCAGTTAACCCTAACTCTAACCCAACCTGGTGATAACATAATAAATGATGAAAGGATGGAGCTGCAGCCCAGATAGGAAATGGGGTAGTAAGGCAATACACATAGAAACTTTAAATGAATTCAAATTTCCAGGGCCTGATAATCTGCATCCAAAGGTACTAAAGGAGCTTGCAGGCCTGATCTCAGAACTTTTGTCTATGATCTTTAAGAATTCTTGGAGAACAGGTGAGATCCCTGCAGGCGGGAGGTGGGCAAATGTCCCCATATTCAAAAGGGGGAAAAGGAAGACCCAGGTAATGACCGACCGGTAGGCTTGACATCAATACCAGGGAAGCTCCTAGAACAGATAATTCAACAGTCGGTCTGTGACTACTTAGAAAAGAATGCTGTGATTACTAAGACCCAGCATGGGTTTCTCAAAAATAAGTCATGTCAGACAAATCTCTCTCTCTTTTTATGGATAGAGTTACAAGCTTGGTGGATCAGGGGAATGCTGTGGACGTGGTATATATTGATTTCAGTAAAGCTCTTCACAAAGTCCCCTATGATATTCTTGCAGAGAAGTTGGTAAAATCATGTAGTTTGCATGAGGTAACTGTTACATGGATTTATAGCTGGCAGACTGACTGAACCCAAAGAGAGCTCACTGACGGTTCCTTGTCATTCTGGAAAGAAATGACAAGTGGGGTGCCGCAGGGTTCTATCCTGTGCCCATTGTTGTTCAGCATTTTTATAAATGGTTTGTATGAAGGTATTGAGGGGATGCTCATCAATTTTGCAGATTACACCAAACCGTGAGGGCCAGCCAATGCTGTTGAAGCATTGAAGTGGGATTCAAAATGACCTTAAGAGATTGGAGAACTGGGCCCAAGCTGACAAAATGAATTTCAATAGGGACAAATGCCAGGTTCTACACTTAGGCAAGAAGAACTAGCTGCACAGATGAAGGACACTTGGCTTGCCAGAAGTACATGTGAAAAAGATTTGGGTGTTTTAGTAGCCCACAAGCTGTTTCCTGCTTGGCAGGGGGTTGGACTCGATGGCCCTTGTGGTCTCTTCCAACTCTATGATTCTATGATTCTATGAACATGAGTCAACATGTGATACAACAGCAGGAAAGAAAGGGCAATACAATTCTAGGCTGCATCAAAAAAAAAGTTGATGTAGTCCAATCAAGTTGGACTACATTAAAAGAAGAAGAAGAAGTCCAATCAAGAGAAGTTATAGTCCCATTCTATTCTGCCTTGGTCAGACCACAACTGGAGGACTGTGTCCAGTTCTGGGCACCACAATTTAAGAAGCATATTGGCAAGCTGGAATGTGTGCAGAGGAGGGTGACCAAGATGATTAAGGGTCTGGTACCAAGCCTTCTGAGGAACAGTTGGTGGAATTACATATGTTTAGCCTGGTAAGGAGGAGTCTGAGAGGATGTATGATAGCCTTCTTCAACTATTTAAAGGGCTTTCACATGGAGGATGGAATGAGCTTCTTCTCTCCTGATCTGAAGGCTAGGACCCAAAACAATGGCTTCAGGTTACAAGAAACGAGATTCTGCCTAAACATCAGGAAGAACTTTCTGACAGTAAGAGCTGCTCAACAGTGGAACAAACTTTCTTAAGAATTAATGGACTGTCCTTCCTTGGAGATTTGTAAGCAGAGGTTGGATGACCACCTGTCATACATGATCTAGTTGAGATTCCAGCATTGCAGGGGATTAGACTAGATGACCCTCAAGGTCCTTTCCAATTCTACAATTCTTCAGTTTCTACAATTCTTCAGTTGTATGGTTTTTATGAAATATGTTATTGGGATGTGCAGAGTGGTTGCTAACAGGAAGAGAGGGTAGAGAGGATACGCAGAGAGCCTTGTAGTGGGTGTCCGGGGTGGGGTGGGGGAGAACAATGCTAAAGGTTGGTCTTAAATAAGTTTGTAGGGGATCCTACTAGGTTACTTGGCATCGTGACAAATGATAAGAGGTCAAAATGAGGGAATGAAAGGGCATTTGATAAAATCTAGGTAGGTGTGCTTGGGCATAGGCAAGGGACTTTGAGGGAAAAGTCCCCAATAATGTTCCATTCTCTACAAAATTCAGTTGTGTTTTTCTTTTTTAAAAAATTAAACAATGAATGTTCCATAATGAACTGCCTGCCCCCCTCAGAAAGAAGGCCTGGAACTCAAAATCTGGGGAGAAACTCCAAGGAGAAATTCTGGAGAATCTCTACCACGTGCAGACGTGAGCAGCATAACAGGGTCCCGATTACAATCAGGAAGAACGTGCAAGGTCTCCAGAATTCCTGCCACAGCTTTAACTATATGCTTGGCGCCATGTGCTGCTCTTTATCATATCCATCTCTGGCATTAGCTGTTTGGCATTCTGATCAGAAACATGAACAAGCATTTCAGATTCTCTCTCTCTCTCTCTCTCTCTCCCTCTCTCCCTCCCTCCCCGCTTTCTCTCCCTCTCTCCTTCAATCGCTATAAATATTTTATGAATTTCCATCCACTTACTTTAATGGGGGATTGTAAAAGCATTTAACCATATTACACCCTATCTCTCAGAGACTGCATTATTCCAACAGAACTGTTTTTATTAGAAGCAACTGGCAGCGTTGTTGTCAGAGGTTCTGTTTAAATATATATCTCCTGATGCCTCTGAACAGATGAAATCAAATGGCAGCCAAGGAGAAACTAATTCACCAGAGCTGTGGACTGATGGAAGGGGAAGGTTTCATTTGGCTGGGTTTCACTTGAGTACCCATGTAGCTCCTGCTAGTTTTGCTTTTTTATATATATAAAAAGGGATACATTTTTATAGACCGGCTTTAGATTTAAAATAAAAATAAAAAACAACCTTTCGCCCTCCTCTTCCCATCCAAATCAGTATCTGAAAGTATAAACACCTGGTAGCTACAGGTATAAGGAAGTTATTTGAAGTTTGATCTCTTTGCTTTTTAGGGGAAGGGTCATAGCACCTGCCCTGCATGCAGAATGAAATCCTGGAGGAAGCACTGCCCATCATTGTAGATCAGAGCTTTCCAAACTGTGTGTTGTGACATGTTAGTGTGTCAGCTGCAATGTGTAGGTGTGTTGTGGGAACACTTCCCATACTCCTCCCAGGGACTGGAAATGAGTTAGTTAACCTCCAGTTTGCTAGTAAAACTGAATTACTGTGTCACAAAATGATGCATGTCTGAAAAGCGTGTCATCAACACGAACAGTTTGGAAAGCTCTGTTGTAGACAATATTGAGCTAGATGGATCAATGGTCTGACTCAGTATAAGGAACCTTCCTGTGCTTCTGTATTCTCCATAAAGAGAATAGTAGGGGTGGAGGAATCTCAGGCCTGAGGCCAAATGAGCCGCTTCAACCCTCTTTATCTGGTCATCAAGACTCTCCCCAGGCATCATCCCCCTCCCCGGCTATACCTCCTCCTTGCCCTGTTCTTGGAGGGGGGTGTTTTTGAATTCTGATAATGGCATGTGCTGCCCTCCTGATGCACTAAACCAAGCCTGTTGCTAAGCTGTAGAGTTCTTCTTGTACCACATAGCATACAACCTTCGTCTTTTATCAACTAGAATGAATATTAGAAGTCAGAACAGACTTTTTTTCTGTGCTTATTCAATTGACCAATTTTCTTTTCCGTTGTTAACTTTTGATTAGTTAAACACCTTGATCTCTCCCCCAAGTTACTGAAAACCTGAGAGGATAGTGGTGTGAACAGAAGATGGAAATTGGCAGAGTTGCCCCAGTCAATGAGAGTTCTGCTCTAGGGGAAGGTCCATAGTTCAGCTGACCCCACATCATGCCAAGTCAGCTTCTAATCCAGGGCTGCTTAATCATGACCTCAGCCTTCCTGATCAACCTTTCATGGAGATCCTGAAGCCAGGGGTCCAAACACACCCCACCAACACCATTTTCTGGTGTTCCTTCCAGAAGGAAGGAGCTGAACCACTGCATAACAATGCCCCCGACCCCATTAGGTGGTCCAGAAGGATACCATGCTCAATGGTATCAAAAGCTGCTGAGAAATCCAGCAGAACCCAGAAACAGATTTCACCTCTGTCTCTAGCCTGCCAGAGATCATCAAACAGCATGACCAAGGTGGTTTCAGTCCCATGATAGGGCCTGAATCTTTGGGGGGGGGGGGTCTGAGAAGACTCCCTCACATAGGGAAGCATTCACCACCTCACAAAGCTCATTGACTCACTTTTATGAGCCAGGATGGGCTAGACAAAGCTCTGGCACTCTCCTACCCCAGCCCTGCCTCACTATGTAGTCTGCCTCCTTCCAAATCTGAGCAATTTTATTTGCAAAAAACTTCACAAAGTCATTACAGTGGATCTTACAGTCCTTACCAGACCCCAGTGGAAAAGGTGGGTGTGTTAGACTACGGACCACCTGAAAGAGTTTCCTGGTACTGTTTTCTGCAGATGCAATAGAGGTGGTGAAGGAGGTCCTCTTTGCTTTCAACTATCAACACTTGGTAGGCTCCACGTTGAGCTCTAACGCCTGTTCTGTCCACTTTGATAGCAATTGTACTCCACAACAGCCAAACTGGCAGTTCTTCTCACACACCCTGAGGGTACTTAGTTCCCCTCTCCCACAAAGGGCTGCCCAACAGTCCCAACTCATAATTTCAACCCATACACAAGGCACAAAACTGTTCATCCCCCCCCCTGGGGCAGTAACTACTAGGGTTGAAAGATAATGGTCCCTTTATGATGGAGATTCCATCCCCCATTAAGATGAGAAAAAGCTAGGAAATAGAACCCAGCCTCTTTGGCTCCATTCTGGTGCATCTCCCCATTATTAAACACAAACACATCATTGGCCTCATGACAAGCAGCCCTGAGCGCAGTGCCTGCCTCAGTGCAACTTCAAGAAGTGGAGCAGCAGGCAGGAGATGGAACAAATCACAGCTAGGAAGAGGAAGGTGCCAGAGCTTGAGGAGTGCTGGTTGGGAGCCAGAGAGCTCCTTGTAAAGAACGCAACAAACAATAAAAATATGAAGATAAAAACACGCACTGTGCTATATATAGGGAGATGTCAGTCGGCTCCTATTTAAAGCCTGTGATGGCAAACCACTTATTTTAGCATCCTAGCAGTAGGCAGATCAGCAAGACTAGGCTGTAGTCAATGCTAGTCATCCACACTTCTGCTTGTGCCATGCCTAGAAAGCATGGGCCCAAGCTGTTTTCTGCTTGACTTATGCTTTCTAGACCTGGGCCTGAGCAGTTTCTCCCTTGCCACACTCCTTTCCAGGGGCAAACCTGGTCTTAAGCCACAAATCAGAACAAATGGCAATGTTCCAATTAAGTGCTAAAGAGCAGTTTTCCCTGAGGGAAGCAGCAGGACAAGAGGAAGTCTGGAAAAGCCCAGAGAAGACTTGCCAAAATTAATGGGCATGGATAACTTGGGTCTATTAATTGCAACGAGTCTACTCTGAGCACGACCAGCACTGGCTATAAGCCATTCACAAATCTATGAGTTTTCTCCACTCTCCAGCTGGAGAAGCAAGACTTCCTTCAGCCTGCTAAAACTATGATCTGAGGATTGGCATCTCTATTATAAGGCTGGCACCATCTTGTGTACTTAAGAATGTAATAACACAAGAGCCTGCTGGATCGGGCCAATGGCCCATCTTGTCCAACATCCTGTTCTCACAGTGGCCAATCAGATGCTTGTAGGAAACCCACAAGCAGAACCTTAGCACCAGAGCCCCCCTCCCCTCCTGTGGTTTCCATTGACTGATATTCAGAGCATGGCCATCCTGCCTAGTATTCATCAATAGCCTTCTCCTGTACTCTGTACTGCATCTTGCCTGCTTGCCACTGAACAGTGTAGGTCACTGCTGCTTGACATAAGGACTAGGAAGGATTTTTAGGGAGAGGGAGTGTTCCTCATTTGGGCTTTGGGCAACCTTTCTTTTCACCTACTACACACCACCCATAGAAGACTGGCTCTTGCGGGTTTGGGCTTCCCAGTTTAGTTGTTAATTTCAATTTGGCATTTAGTTTGTTGCAGGGGACTGGACTGAATGACCCTCAGAGTCCCTTCCAACTCTACAATTCTATGACTCTAGTGCAACAAGTTAGTGGAATATGTGAAACACCATGGGTAAGTACCCTGAAGCATGCTGGGGTGAAGGGAGCTTCCCCAACTATGTTACATTGCTGATTGGCCTTGAAGGCTACAGGGTCAGGTGCTCTTGGGGCCCTGTGGAATGCTCAACAGTGGGGTGTGGGGTATGCAAATCAGGTCCCACAAACTCACTGCTTCCCTATATAGGGAGGCAATAATCTTTGCCTCTCAAAAGCAGCCTTCTCAGGACCACAGGTGGGTGGAGCCAGAGGCAAAGGAAGGGAAAGGGAAAGGGTAAAGGGACCCCTGACCATTAGGTCCAGTCGTGGCCAACTCTGGGGTTGCAGAGCTCATCTCGCTTTATTGGCCTAGGGAGCCGGTGTACAGCTTCCGGGTCATGCAGCCAGCATGACTAAGCCGCTTCTGGCAAACCAGAGCAGAACACAGAAACGCTGTTTACCTTCCCGCCGGAGTGGTACCTATTTATCTACTTGCACTTTGACGTGCTTTCGAACTGCTAGGTTGGCAGGAGCAGGGACCGAGCAATGGGAGCTCACCCTGTCGCGGGGATTCGAACCGCCGACCTTCTGATCAGCAAGTCCTAGGCTCTGTGGTTTAACCCACAGTGCCACCCGCGTCACTTGAGGCAAAGGAAGGTAGTATACAAAATTTACTTTTGTGCAGTTTCTGCACACCCTGCTCAATCATCCAACCAGGCAACCAAAATGCATCCTCAGTCGTTAAAGGGCATGACTCCAGGCAGACAAAAAACACTCTAGGAGGCTATGCTGAGGAGGGAGGGGTGACAAGATCCAGTTGCGCTCTTCTGATGTTCTTAAAGCACTTCTCTTTTGGCAAACTTTTTTTTTTAAAAAAGAAAAGAATAAAGATGCAAAACTTTTAATGAACTGGTCCTGTTGTTTCTGTTCTCAATTTACTGCGAACTCTCTTTTTATTGTTACAGTGCAGGATTTGTTGGTTCTAATGCATGGTGGAATCCCCCCCTTTTTAAAAAAGTAAAACTAAAAACAGTCTATTGCTACCAAATGCCAGACATGGACAAAGTACCTGAGAAGGCCTTTGATAGAACTGACAGCCAATCCAAGCCACATGTTCAAAGGTAGCCTTTCTCAGGTGGGAGGCTGCCCACTGCTAGCCACCATTTTGCTGAAAGCAAAGTTTTAAAGGTATGGATTAGATTGGCTACATGCCAACTGACCTGTTTCATGCTTTCAAATGCATTTGTGTACTGAATGAGAGTACTGTATTTTTCGCTCTATAAGACGCACCAGACCACAAGACGAACATAGTTTTTGGAGGAGGAAAACAAGGAAAAAAATATTCTGAATCTCAGAAGCCAGAACAGCAAGAGGGATCGCTGCGCAGTGAAAGCAGCAATCCCTCTTGCTGTTTTGGCTTCTGGGATAGCTGCACAGCCTGCATTCGCTCCATAAGACGCACACTCATTTCCCCTTACTTTTTAGGAGGGGAAAAGTGAGTCTTATAGAGCAAAAAATACAGTAGGTCATCTGCTGGATTCAGCCCAGAGGCCATGGGTTCTGCACTCCAGTTTTAAAGTGTTGTAAAAGCAGCAACAGATGGAGGATATAATATTTCAAATGAATGTAAATAAATGTTTTTTTCTGTCACTTTTATGATTATCATCACCAATACCACCGGAACTCCCTGCCTATTGATATTGGCCAGGTGCCTTTGTTGTATTGTTTTTTGGTACCAGCTAAAATGATTTTTTTTAAAAAAATGACCCTATGTGTGTAATTGCACATACTTGTTTTAATACTATTGCTTTTTTAAATAAACTGATTTTATTGGAACTTTTGTGTGTTTCTGTTGTTTTATGTAAATTGTTTAGAGGCTGTTTTTGATTAAGTGGTATATACATATATAAGTTTTAACTTTGTTTTAGTGCTATAAACTTCTTTGATATACATTTTTATGATATATTTAAAAAATCAGGTATTTAGAAATAAATAAATAAATAAATAAATAAAAGCAACAATAATAAAGATAAAAACACAACTAATATTCTAGTTTAATTGGTAATAGCAAATTAAATTATTAAGCAAATTCCAGTAGCCAGCATTAGCTGGGGAATCAACTGCCTGCCAAAGTCTTGCCCTTAGCTGTGCACCCCTGTCCTTAGCGAAACCAGGGAGATAGCATCTGATTCAGGAATGAATCCAAATGCCAATCCCCATCAGCGTCCTGAGATGGCCTCCTTTCTCTGAGAAGACTTTTACTGGTTTGTAATTCCTCATCCAAGACAGCAAACATTTCAGACCCTGACAGTTTCCTGTCAATCCGATAGCTTCACATCTTGTTTCTGGAATGCTAACCAACCCTGAGAGTCAGACAGTGTTTCTCTTACCTGATGCTCTGTGTCGAAATAACAAGACTAGGATGCCAGGGAACAAGGAAGCCTTGGCAGTCCTGTTGCTTTGTAGAGGGGCTGCAGCTTAAGTGTGCAGGGCCATCCAAAATAGGCTAGTATAAAGTACAGGATGACTGTGACTCACAACCAGCCTGTGAACCTGTTGCTGGGGTCCACAAGTGGAGAGAATGCTGCTGCACTCAGGTCCTGCGTGAAAGGCTTCTCACAGGAGGCATCTGGTTAGCCACTGTCTCTCAGTTGCCACCTTTGGTCAGGCAAAGTAAAGGGCAGGTTGGGCGAAATGCGGGACAGGTGGGGGAGAGGGATTGGAGGACTAAAAATTCCTTTACCTGGTGCAGAAATGACTTGAAAACAATCTATTACAATGGAACACATGGTTTACCTGGTACAGAAATTCCTTTACCTGGTGCAGAAATTACTTGAAAATCTATTACAATGGAATACATGGTTTACCTGGTGCAGAAATTCCTTTACCTGGTGCAGAAATGACTTGAAAACAATCTATTACAAAGGAGCACATGGTTTACTCTGCTTTATTCAATGGGGGGGGGGAAGCACTGTGATTTACAAGTGTAAGAAAAATATTGCACATTACATGCATAGCTGGGCTTTGTAATGCTAATTGATTTGACACAAACCAGCATGAAACATCACAGTTGCATGGTGTTCACCCCAATCAATTGCAAGCTATCTTCAAACAATACTGGAAGGGAATTAAGCAAAATTAACATCTTTGTTTCTGTGGAAAGGGCCAGTCAGCAAGTCCTTTGAGACAATAGTCTCTCTCCACTTCACCTTCCATGACTACTTTCTGTCACTCCTTGCTGCATTAAGCAGTGGTTTGCCTTCAAATATAATAGGGAATGGGGATGGGATTTTGCCACAGGACAGGGAAACGATATGTTTTGTTGCAGCTGGGGCAAATAAAGGTGTCCAGTTGTGCTGCTTCAGATGCACCATGGCACAACAAACAAAATACTCCCCTGACACAGTTTAAAAGGCCATAGATATCATCACCATAATCAGTTAGGGACCAGTGTTTAAAGGCACTAGAATCAAATCTGGCCACCAGCAGAAAACTGACCATCCCAACCACTTTGCCAACAAAGAATTACCGGTATGTGAAAATTTTGGTCCTATAAGTTATGCAGCAGCATCTCACTTTGGTGGAATGGGCCACAGCCACACTGCACACAACTCTCAAAGGATCACTTCCTGTAGTGAATAATAATAATAATAATAATAATAATAATAATAATAATAATAATAATAATAATTTATTTATACCCCGCCCATCTGGCTGGGTTTCCCCAGCCACTCTTGGCGGCTTCCAACAGAACACTAAAATACAATAACCTATTAAACATTAAAAGCTTCCCTAAACAGGGCTGCCTTCAGATGTCTTCTAAAAGTCTGGTAGTTGTTTTTCTCTTTGACATCTGGTGGGAGGGCGTTCCACAGGGCAGGTGCCACTACCGAGAAGGCCCTCTGCCTGGTTCCCTGTAACTTGGCTTCTCACAGGGAGGGAACCGCCAGAAGGCCCTCGGCGCTGGGCCTCAGTGTCCAGGCAGAACGATGGAGGTGGAGACGCTCCTTCGGGTATATAGGACCGAGGCCGTTTAGGGCTTTAAAGGTCAGCACCAACACTTGATGAAGATAAAACCAATATATTATTGTGGCAACTTAAACCTCACATTTATTATGCCTCCCACCATTTTTTCTCTCCTCTCAATGCCTCACCAAATGCCTCTCCACCTAGTCCAGTGACCTGAGAAGGATTAAAATTCCCTGCTTCCCCAGTCATCAGATCAGTCATAGAATCATAGAACTTTAGAGTGGGGACCCAGGGAATAATATCGTACAACCCCCTGCAATGCAGGAATATGCAGCTGTCTCATACAGGGATCAAACCTGCAACCTTGATGTTATCAGCACCACACCCTAACTAACCAAGCTATCATTTTTTTTTTTTGGAGCGGGGAGCAGGACCAGATTTGGTCTGCCAACTGCCACCAGCTTAATTTCATCTGGCCCCTAAGCATTTCCAGGCACTGTTCATCACTGAGGTCTTGGCTTTCCACGTCCAGGTCCAAGCACTGTTGTTGTTTTGTCCTGGCACAAATAGCAATTTATGGTCACTGTAAGAACAACAAAAATCTGGTTCAGATGGATCTTTGGTCTGATCCAGCAGGTCTTATCTTACAAGTAGCTACAGTTTCATGAGATATTGGGAACAACCCAGCACAAGTTTCCAAGTCATTACAATATATATATTTTTATTTATGGTATTTGTAATACAATTATAATACCCATATTATTTATTTATTTATTTATTTATTTATTTATTTATTTTATATACCGCCCTTTGCCACAAGTTCTCACGTCAGTTCACAGAATGAAATGCAAGATAAAAAACCAAGTAAATAATTGAAACATAAACAGCAAAACAATACTCCTCTTCCCACAGACACATTTAAAAGGTTGTAGAATACTAAGCAGCCAAACATCTGCTTGGAGGTGCAATTAATTAAGAGCCAATTAATTCATACATGGGTGAGGACTAGGGGTGGGTTAACCTTGGTTCTCTGAGTTTTTCATTTTACTAGTCTTTTCCATTTTCAATATTTCCATATTAGCCCTCATGAAAATTTTTGTATGAATTCTTCTTATATAGAAATGTTTGTATACTTTTTCCAATATATTCCTAATACAGTGCATTTTGTATGTTATTTTCACTGATATCTGCATTTTTATGCACAGTTTACCCAAGCATAGGCCTTTGGCTGATTAAACAATCTACGGCCTTTTAAGCTGGGGAGGGCATTTTTTGCTTGTTATTATGTTATGTATTTTTGTGTTTTTATTCTGTAAATCACCCTGTGATCCTTGGAGGAAGGGTAGTATAATAATAATAATAATAATAATAATAATAATAATAATAATAATAATAAACACACATTAAAGAATAGCTGTGTTTCCATTCTCATATTGTCTCGGAATGTCACTCCGACACTTGAGTAAATGTGAATTTGCCACACACCATTTCCTTTGGGAAAGGAGACTCAGATGGTCTATCCCTGGGAAGGAGTTGTCGATGATCCACCTTAAAGTGTGGGCCAGTCATGGAAGAGAGGGGAGCAAATTCTCCGGTATTCTCTTCAGAGCGCCGTCCCTCCCTCTGCTATATGGGCAGTGGCTAATTCTCCATTTGGCAGCTGAGTATGAATTGGAGGGCATGCATGCTCAATTGGCCTTGTGACTCCACTTTTTTTACCTACTTTATATGATGGGGAGTTTTGAATTTGGAGTGGTGTTGACTTTTCTTTGGTTGAATTGTCTGTCAATCTGGGCAGGAAAGACATGTCAAGAGAGGTGGGGTAAAGAACTGAGGCTATATCGGGGTTAAGGACATCCTTGGATCACTTTATGCTTCCTTGTCTGAGGTCGTTTTGGGGGCCTCTTTTGGCTCTTCAAAATATGGCAGCCCTACATAAGAAAAACCCTGATAGAGCAGACCAAAGGCCCATCTAGTATAAAACTTAGAGAGCCATTGCCATTCAGTGTGGAAGATGCATTGGCAAGAGAGACGGGTTGATTTGCCCATCCCTGCGGGAAGAAAGATCTCAACATGTCAAAATCACAGAGAAAGAGGAAAGTGTCAAAAACTGATAGTTTCAAGTCAGTTAGAATTGTGAGGTTGTTTTCATATTGGCTCCCCTGCAAGTGAGACAATCTTGATCCAGAATCTTGAGATAAAATTGCTTTATGTATCCTTACAGGCCACATCTGAAAGAAAAATGGTCACAAAAAGCTGGTCATCAATCACTTCACTTAGGAATCTCAGTCTGACACCAATTACTCCATCTCAGGATGTGACTCAGTTTTGAGAATTGCATCTAATCAGACAAAACAAACAAACAAGCAAACAAACAAACAAACAATAGGTTGTGGAGAGAGATAAGAAGAGAAAAGGAGAATGAGAGGCAATTTCTTACTGCCCAGCTGCCTGCTTAGCTCTGGCTTCAAATCAAGGAATACATCTTCCACATAGGTTCACCCATTGTAGGATTTGATCTGGGTCTACCCATGAGGCAGAGTGAGATGGAAATGGGATGGGGATGTTCCAAGATGGTCCAATGGGATGTAGGTTGCAAGCAGAAGGTGCCATATTTGAAAGATGTTGAGAATTTAATTAACATTATCTTATGTTATTACAAATGATTTACTGGTTGGGAACTGGAAGTTCAAGCCCAAACTTTTGCTTCCTTTGCCAGTTTTGTAGCCTCAAGAAGGGTTTAAAGAAGCCATGACAGAGAATTCAAAGATATTGGTATGAGTCTGGAGGGGGGTGTAGGGTGGGCTATATGCCAGGGTTCCCTTATAATTCCTGGAACCAGCATGGATTCAGTTCCTGGAATAGCCAGACTAACATACTGGTGAGGTAATGGCCCTCTAAGTATGGGTCATTCATGTCCTCAACTTGCTTGTTGACAAAGGCCAGAGTTTAGAGTTGAGTTATGTGAGTTAGAAGCTGGCAGATTGCAGGCTGGGTAGCTGGGAGACAGAGCTATGCCTGATTTGTCTTGAAATCCAAGGCTGTGGCTATGGGCTAAACAAGATCTTATTGGGGTGTCAAAGCTGTGAGCCCCTCCATTGTAGGGTCAGGTTGTATATATATATGTAAATAAACCATCTATCAGAAATACACCACAGTCTCCTCTGTCCCTCATTCCAAAGGAATGCCTGGAACACCTGGAATCTTGCACCGCTCAGAGATTGGGGTGGTGGACAACTATATGATTCCCCCACCCACGCCCATTATCTAGAGACTGAAGTGGTTCATTCTATTCTGCCACCTCATTCAGCTATGTAGACCAGACCATAGGTTATGTGGATGGGGTGCACCAAAGACTTCATGAGGCTAACATCACAGCTACTGAAGTAAACATGCAATTCTATTTTTAGAAAAAGTATTCTCAAAACTTTGGAAGTATAAGAGGTTATTGTTTATGTGTTTGTGTCCTTAATTTGGAATTTAGATGATGAAACATCTCAAAATTTGTGGGGGAGGGAGGTTGTATCCGAAGTTAATCATACTGAGAGTAAACCTGTTGAAATTAAGGGACATGACTAACCCAGGAACATTTATTTCAATGAATCTACTCTGACTAGAACAGCTGGGTGCAGCCCAAAGCTTATTTTATTTCTGAGCTCAATGTAGAAATTAAGACACTGTCTGAGACTGCAAACAATACAGGTTGGAACTTATTTTGGATTCTATAAAATCCATCTCTGGGGCCTTTTTTGTTGTGCTATCATTTGACCGACACCCTGCTTTTTTGATGCTACTTTTATGATTTTGTACAGTATTATTTTAAAGGCTGTAAATTTTGTTTTTTTGAAAAATGGACTGGGGGTTTAATATCAACTGTTTTACTTATTATTGTTGAATTTGTTTCATCCAGTCATGTTCTGCTCTGTGCTTGTCGGAAGATATATAAAGATAACTCTTAACATACCGTATTTTTTGCCCTATAGGATGCACTTTTCCCCCTCCAAAAACGAAGGGGAAATGTGTGTGCATCCTATGGGGTGAATGCAGGCTTTCGCTGAAGCCTGGAGAGCGAGAGGGGTCGGTGCGCACCGACCCCTCTCGCTCTCCAGGCTTTGCGCAGCTCTCCGCAAGGCACGGGAGCCCGGCGCTGGGCTCCCGCGGCTTGCGGAGAGTTGCTTGTTCTGGGGGCTGGGGTCGGGGGAAGCTTGGGCTTCCCCCGCCCCAGCCCCACACCTGGGGGGCAAATAATTTCCCCCCTTTATTCCCCCCCAAAAAACTAGGTGCGCCTTATGGGACGGTGCGTCCTATAGGGCGAAAAATACGGTAATAAAGTTTCTTTAAAACCTCCAGTGAACAGGCTGGTTAAACAAACATGCCTCAAAACCCAGTGGAGGCTAGTTCATTTGGCGAATGACACACCACACCACCAACCTCACTCAATTTTCCCTCAAACAATCTCTGCTTGTCTGTCTTCTTATTTGCAACCAGTCCAGGGGCTGGCACTGCCTGCCAGCTTTCTCTCCCTTAGTCTGAGTGCTGCTCCTTAGAGTTTAGCTGGGGGGAGGATGGAACAAATTCTTGATTGGCTCTGGCTGCACCTACTTCTGGCTCCACCAGTCCAAAGAACTGCCTGCCATCACTCTTCTAAGAGAGAGGAAAATACTGGAGGCAAACCACTGGATTTGGCTTCTTGGATCATGTCTCCGCTTCCTTGAGGTAGGACTTCTGGCAGGAGATGGGCTGCACCTCACAGTGGTTGGCAAGAATGTGTTTGCTTAGAGTCTTGAGAATCTGATAAGGAGAGCTTTAAACTAGATCTTGAGGGCTGGGGGAGAGAACAATATAAACAATAGAAAAGCACCTGGCATTGGGGAGAATAGCTTCCTTGATGCACAGGAAACTGAGGTGGTGCTCCAGAAATCTGCTAAAGGGCAAGAAGCTACAAGGAGGAAGCAGCTGAAGGGAACGACT
The DNA here is from genome assembly GCF_965112155.1 of Podarcis liolepis. Classification (NCBI taxonomy): domain Eukaryota; kingdom Metazoa; phylum Chordata; class Lepidosauria; order Squamata; family Lacertidae; genus Podarcis; species Podarcis liolepis. Next base: position 45,892,192 of record NC_139570.1, on the reverse strand, counting down.
CATGGTTTCAGCTGTCTCTACACAAATGCACAGAGTATGGGAAACAAACAGGATGAATTGGAGCTTTTAGTACAGGATAGCAAATACGACCTTGTAGGCATTACTGAAACTGGGTGGGATGAGATTCATGACTGGAATGTAGAAACTGAGGGGTATAACCTGTTTAAATTGAGGAACCAAGAAAGGAAGGGGAGTAGCATTATATGTAAAGGAAGTGTACACTTGTGAAGAAATCCATGACCTAGAGCATGGAAGGCAGATGAGAGTGCATGGGTAAGAATTGTAGGAGAAAGAAGCAACAGTGACCTTACTGTGGGTGTCTGCTATAGACTGCCAAGCCAGACTGAATACATTAATGGTGCCTTACTAGAGCAATTACCAAATATTCAAAAGGGAGAGAGATAGTAATCATGGGGGACTTCAACTTTCCCAACACCTGTTGGGACTCAAACTCTGTAAAAAATGTAAAGTCCGGTCCTAGAGGTTTTGCTAAATATGATTAGAAAGGACCAAGAGGTTAAAGGTATTCAGGTGGGAGCTAAACAGTATAAATTGAAAGCATTTGCTGACGATTTAGTATTGACTTACAGGAGCCAGAACCTAGTACTAAAAGGGTATTGGAACTGATTCAAGAATTTGGACAGGTTGCAGGTTTTAAGTTGAATAAGATGAAAACCAAGGTTCTAGAGAAAAATCTAACTATGAATGAGAGAGAGAAGTTTCAGGAGGAGACAGGACTAACATTGGTTAAAAAAGTGAAATACTTAGGGGTTAACATGACTGCTAAAAATGTGAACTTATTCAAGGATAATTATGAAAAATGTTGGACTGAAGTGAAAAAGGATTTAGAAGTATGGACAAATTTGAAGTTACATTGTTAGGCCGAATTGCTGTGATAAAAATGAATGTGCTGCCAAGGATGTTATTTTTGTTCCAAACATTGCAAATTTTGGATAAGATGGATTGTTTCAAGAAGTGGCAGAAGGATATTTCTAGATTTGTTTGGCAGGGCAAGAAGCCTCGAATAAAATTTAAGATATTAACGGATGCTAAAGAAAGAGGTGGATTTGCCCTGCCAGACCTTAAACTTTATTATGAATCAGCTGCTTTTTGTTGGTTGAGAGAATGGCTGCTTCTTGAAAATACTGAAGTGTTGGATTTAGAAGGTTTTAACAATGTATTTGGATGGCATGCATATTTGTGGTATGATAAGGTAAAAGCACATAAAGCATTTAAAAATCATATTGATAGAAAAGCATTGTTTAATGTTTGGATAAGATATAAGGATTTCTTAGAAAAAAATCCCCCAAGATGCTTGTCACCAATGGAAGCAAAGGCACAGAAAAAACTCAATATGGAGGCCAAATGGCTGAAATATTGGGAAATTCTGGAACAAGATGGAGAGAAAATAAAACTGCAGAGCTTTGAAAAATTGAAAAATAAAGTACGAGATTGGCTCCATTACTATCAAATAATGGAGGCATACAAATTGGACAAAAAAGTTGGTTTCCAGGTGGAAAAATCAAAATTGGAAACAGAATTGTTAGATCCAAAAACTAAGAATTTGTCAAAAATGTATAACTTGCTGTTGAAATGGAACACTCAGGATGAAACTGTGAAATCAGCTATGATTAAATGGGCACAAGATGTTGGACATAACATAATGATGGCTGACTGGGAACGGTTATGGAAATGTAACGAGACTGAAGGTACATTCTTTCACCTTTGGTGGACGTGCCCAAGGATTAAGGCATTCTGGGAGATGATTTATAATGAAATGAAAAAGGTATTTAAATATACCTTCCTTAAGAAACCAGAGGCCTTTCTCCTGGGCATGGTCGGCCAATCGGTGTTAAAGAAGGATAGAACATTTTTTATGTATGCAACAACAGCAGCAAGAATACTCATCGTGAAATATTGGAAGACACAAGATCTACCCACCAGGGAAGAATGGCAGATGAAGTTGATGGACTACATGGAATTGGCGGAAATGACTGGCAGAATCCGAGACCAGGGAGAAGAGTCGGTGGAAGAAGACTGGAAAAAGTTTAAAGACTATTTACAGAAATATTGTAAAATTAATGAATGTTAGAAAGATGTTGGAATGATGTTATATGGCTTTAGTAGAAATGTTATAAGGAATTAAGTATAAATAGATTATTAGAGCATTAAAAGGAAAAATAAGGTTAGAATGTGTTAAGACAATTATAGGATAGAAAACAGAGGAAGATGGAAAGGAATTGCTGAAACAATTAATAGAAGTGGAATACAAAAAGGGAGGTGTGAGGAGGTCGTGGAAATTAGTGAAAGAAAGTTAAGATATTGAAATTGGACTGTGTTTTAAATGGTTTTTGTTTTGTTTTGTTTTGTTAGTTGTATGTTAGTGTTTTGCAGGTTTTTTTGTATTGTATTGTATTATTGTATGTTTTTTCTTTTTTGGTTTTTTGTAGTGTTGTATTCAATTTGTTGGAAAACTAATAAATATTATTATATATATATATAAAAAATGTAACGTCCAATAATTTCCACCATTGCCTCGCTGACAATTTCATTTCCTAAAAGGTGGAAGAAGCAACAAGGGACTTTTCTCTTTTGGACCTAGTTCTCACCAAAAGGGAGGAACTGATTGGCAAAGTGGAAGTACTCAGAAACTTGGGAGGAAGCAATCATGTTCTGCTGGGTTTCATGATACAGAGAAGAGGGAAAACTGAGCATAGTCAAACATGCACTCTGTTTAAGAAGGCCAATTTCAAAAAGCTTAAGGAGCTACTGGGTGGGATCCCATGGTCAGAATACTCAAAGCAAAGGAAGACCAAGAAGGAAGGGTGGGAGTTTCTTAAAGGAGAAATATTGAAGGCCCAAATGCAGATAATTCCAACAAGAAGAAAAGTGGGAGGCATCTAAGGAAACCAGTGAGGGAGCTTACAGATGAGCTGAGAGTTAAGAAGGGCATGTATAAGAAATGGAAGAAAGGGGAAATCACAAAGGAGGAGCATACACAAGTTGTATGGGGAAAGTCAGGCTAGCTGAAGCTCAGAACGAGCTTAGGCTTGCAAGAGAGGTTATAAATTATTTTTAAAAAGGTTTCTTTGCTTATGTTCAAAGTAAGAGGGGAAACAAGGCAGTGGTGGGTCCTCTGCATGGAGAAGACAGGGAAATGCTATGGGATGACAGAGAGAAGGCAGAACTACTCAACACTTACTTTGCCTCTGTCTTCACCCAAAAGGAAAGTGATGCCCAGCCTGGTGATAACATAACAAATGATGTAAGGAGGGAGCTGCAGCCCTAGATAGGAAAAGAGGTAGTAAGGGAACACCCAGCTGAATTCAAATCTCCAGGGCCTGATGAGCTGCACCTGAGTGTACTAAAGGAGCTTGTGGATATAATTTCAGAGCCTTTGTCTATTATCTTTGAGAATTCTTGGAGAACAGACTGGGGGTGGGCAAATGTTGTCCCCTTATTCAAAAAGGGGGGAAAGGAAGACCCAGGTAATGACCGATACTCAATTTTAAAGAATTTTCATGTATGAACATTTGCATATTTTGCTTTCTCCTTGATAAGTTGTTTGCTTTTGTAATGGCCATTGAATAAGAATGATAAAAATCTGAACATAAATGTAGAAATGTGGTGAACATATACAAATGTAGGAACCAGTGCTTTTTTCCCTAAAAAAATGTTTAGGGGTACTCTTATTTTGGCTCAAGAAAATCACCATTTTATAGTTCAAATCAGGAAAAATAAATGCAGTAAATGGACAAAAGTACAAAGATTCACAAAATGTTTAGGGGTTTGCATACCCCTGTGTACCCCCAGAAAAAAGCACTGGTAGGAACTAAATGTTTTAGCGTGTTCTGTCCAAAACTTCAAAGCCAAAGATCACTCATGATTTGAGCTGGAGTCAAGCAACATCTGGAGGTCCACAACTTCCTCACCCATGACCAACAGGAATGATATTTGCTGTCCCTAATGCTGTAAATATAGCTATCCATGAGTCTCTCTGGCTGTTGCTCTGTTTACATCCTCAGAATGCTTTGGATCTATTTGAAAATATGAGCCAGTTTGCTTCCAATTGCCTTAGTGCTATCTTGCCTGCTCATCCATATTAGAAACATTGGTCGTAAGATGTTGAGTTGTAAAATTGTAACATTGGAAGGCATCCAGAATCAGCAGTGCTCAGAGAGTGGAAAGTTTTGGATAAGACTGACTGAATGTTTGCTTTAACTCTTAAAACAGATGCTTTCCTATTCCCACTATTCACATAGTTCTAAGTTTGCATTGTCAAATGTCTAAAAAATGTCTTTTTCAAAGCAGCGTAGCATTCTGCATTTGTTAGCATCCATAACTAGAATGTATGTGGATTTTTTAAAAAAATGTATTTGCATGCCTTTGGGGCATTTTCCCCAACCACTACCCAAATTGGATCCCATGGGATCTGTACTGTGCAAGAAATTCATTCTGATTTGCTTAGAAGAGCATGTCAACCCCTAACAGATATGGGTGTTGACATCACTGAAAAGCAAATCCATTTCAGTAGGGTGTCTCCCCCTCCACCTCTGTATAATGTGCACCCCTTTTTGTAATGTAAGGACAGATATCTCTTTCTCTAAAATTTTGGTGAATTGTAGCTCCTGAAGTTAACGAGCATGACTGATTGGCGTTTACCCAGGGAAATTGAAATAAAATTTCAACAAATCTACACTAAGAAAATGTTACATTTGTCTGCCTGTATATTACCAGCTGGTATGGAGATTTATTAATATCTCACAGTATTAAGGTCATAAATCAAATCCAAGACCTTATTGCACACCCAGAGAAAATTGCTTTCCTGCGACATATGGTGCAACCTTCAAACTTCTAAATTAATAAAATTCTTGCCAATCTGCAAGGGGGGAAAAAAGAAATCAAGGTTTTTAAAACTCATGTATTACTTTTATGGAGGTTGTTAAGTACTCCCAACATGAGGGTCAAAGGTAAAAGCTGAAGGTTTGTGGCAAAATGTAAGTGAAATTAGTGTCAGTGTTCAAATATCTCGGTGTCAGAACTGTTCCAGGAGGAGAGCAAAGCCTACACAATCCATCAAAGAGTGCAGAAAGGCAACAACTTTACAGTGCATGTGACCAAGGAAAAGGAACTGCATTCAAGTGCTGTTTTCATTTCACAATTTCATCCTTGCCAAGACAGCAAAAGTGTTTCTTCACATACTTTGCTAAAGCTTTGTGTTCTTTGCCAGCCTTGGTCTAGGATTCCCAGTGGTGTTTTTCATTGCTCCCCTCCCCCCCTTTCTCATTGATTCTGTGTGACCTTGTAATTTGCCAACCAAAGCTCAGCATATCTAGACAGTTTGCCTTTCGTTAGGAGAGGTCTTTTCTCTTTTCTCTTTTGCTCATCAAGTTAAACAACAGCTCATAAGGACAAAATATCTCCTTATGCTACCCTAGTTGGCTGTGAGACCTTTAATAATAGCTCTGATTTCTTCATCTAGTGAAAAGTCACACACTGTCTCATTGCAGTTCTTCTCCATTATATGTAGCATGATACATTAAAGATAAAGCTTCGTCTGGCCTTTAATACATTGAGGGTTAAATCCAATAGTACTCCCAATCACAGTATATCCTTTTAAATGAATAGACGTTTCAATGGGTCTGCTCTGAATGCGATTAACATTGGATACCACCCTTATCTATTTGGATGTTATCTTGCCAAATATGAGTAGTAGATAGATGGGGATGTATCTAACATTAGTCTTCCTGAGAGTAGACCCTCTGAAATTGATGGACATGGCTATCTTAGAGTCATTAATTTCAATGGGTCTGCTCTGAGTTTGATTAACATTGGATGCAACCCATATTTATTTGGCTAGCATCTTTCCAAATACAAGTAGTCTGATAGATGGGGCCATATAATTCAGTTGGCAGAACATGAGATTATTAATCTTAGGGTTGTGGGTTTGAGCACCATCTTGGGCAGAAGGTTCCTGCATTGCAGGGGTTGGACTAGATGACCCTTCACGTTCCCCTCCAACTCTACAATTCAGTGATACCTAACATTAGTCTTACTTCAAGTGGGAGTTTCTTATGAGAAGATATGCTTCAAGTCTGCCAATTGGGCTCAAACTTATCAGGTATAACCAGGCAGGCTTCACAGCTCCTTACACACTCAAGGTTAAGCTGACTGTAATTTACTGGGAAGGAGGGGAATAGCCTCGCCCTCCCACAATTATAAGTTTTATTCTGATTTTGTAATATAGAGAAAAATTGACTGCTTGAAGTGCCTGAAGCATTTCATGGTGCCCTTCTGCATTTCATGTACAAATGATAACCAGATTGGCAGTTGAATCTTACTTCAACCCTAGCAGTGGGGCAATATCTTCCACTGTGCTTGGAAGCAGCACACCAGCCTAGGGAAAACAGGGCTGTTCCTATGTCTCACCGAGCTGTGCCCTCTGACACCATGCTGCTTGCTCTTTGCTGCCTGAGACCTAGTGTGTTCCCTTGCGTGGACAGGCGGAGTCCCCAGATCCCACGCGGTCCCCCCCGTCATGTGAAATAACGACTCAAGACAACGTGCTATGGGATTAAATTGGCCACAACTTTATTAACTTTCAAATGTGGGTAGACCTTGGCTCAGGCATTGGGCATTCTCCCTCCCCAGTCCCCAGCCAGGGACCTAGGGAGCATCAGGGTTATCCAGTGTGGGGGGTGGGGGGTGGGCCGGCTCTGGAGAACATATGTTCAAGCAGAGATAGCCGCCCCCGTTACGCCGCCGCCACAGGGGAGAGCAATGACGACCTTTCGGCGTACGGTCAAAGCCTCCCTTCAGAAACCCCTTTAACGGGGAACCCTGGTATCGCCGCCGCAAAGAGGAAGATGGAGTAAAGGATTCCGCCCAAGGCCTGATACCGCCAAAGTTGTGACGTTTTGCTACAGGAAAGGCGAAACCTGCCAATGCAGGGAAATTCCTTTCCGGCCCTTTAACAGCGACCTTAACGTAGCAGCGCCCGCATACCTGTGAAGAAAAGTTAACGTGCAAAACCTGTGAAGAAAAGTTAACCTGCAAATAAGACATTAACTGAGGGTGGGTAGGGTGGGAGAAGCTCTGGAGCCAAGTGAGGATTCCCAGGTAAGATCCTCACTCTATTGTGTGGGCAGGTAATCCCTCCCCTACCTGGCCTGGTCTCCTTGGCAATGCTTCCCCCAGGTGGGATTGGACAACTGACTTAGGTAGGTGGAGACCTCCAGGTATCCCACCTGAGGGAAGGCAAACCAAGCCTATGCTGTTGGAGCCGCTCCAGATCTAGGGGCTGCGTGCGTCCACGCAAAGGGCGCCCCCCGTTTTAAGCGTGGAGCGGTCATTCTGGGCAACCTTCTGGAGACCACATTGATCCTGAGGCAAAGTGTATGTGGAGCAGCAAGTGCAAATTTTACCTTTGTACAGCAGGGATAGCTGCCACACACAGACATGCCTCTCCTTCCATTCAGGCATGCAAGGAGCTTTGCCAGGGTTCAAAGAAACATTTTACCAAGATTTTGCAAGGCAGGGGGTCCCTTCCTATTCTACAATTCTATGAAAAACACAGGGACAATGAGGTGTGTAGCCTGGGGAGAAAGGGTGTGGCTGGGGAAAACCTTGAGGGTCAAGATACAGAGGCTTGAAGGGCTGCATTCAGCCCCTAGTTCCCCACCTCTGGCTTAAGGGCAGGCCCATAAAAACATAAACAGATATGAAGTGGAGATTTAGGCTCATTCTGTTGCATAAAGAGCCATTAATTTTTATCCTCAGGAGGTGAAGGGGATAGAAAAAGAAGGAGAGGAATTGTGTGTTAGAAGGAAGACCTTACTCCAATGATTGATTCCAGATGTCAAGAATCATTAGACATTTGGTACTTATGGAAGTGTCAGGCTGTGGACCTTGTGTGGATTATCCCTCAATCCCTAAATCATTTCCCTGCAAACATAATCTTTGAGTAGCAAAGTCATTCTTGGGAACATGCCAACATCTTGGGCTGAAGCCTGTCAAAGGATTGCTCCACTTGCATTCAGATGCAAGTGGATGGCATTAAAGAGATGGTGCTGAATCAGCGTCTCTTTCTTTAAAAAGAAGAAGATACCTAACCATAATGAAGGAATGTTATGCACCCATGTGAAATTTACCACTCAGCTGCTGCCACCTTGGGTTGTGCTGAATATTTGCCTCTTTCTCTGACCAAATGTATATTCCAAAATGGGGTATGTATTTTGGGGTGGTGGGGAGGAGAGACTTTGAGGGTGAGGGGTGATGAGAGATCAGGTTCATTATTTATTCTCTGCTATTGCTTCAGCACCATTCAAAGTACGGTAAGTAATTTTTCAGCAAACTGTGTTGCCATGATAAAAGCATAAGAACCTGGATCAGATGAAAAACCCACCTACTCTAGTATCTTGTTATCACAGTGGCCAAGCAGATGTCCCGTAAGCAGGACCTGAGCACCACAGTGCTCTCCCATCCTGCAATTCCCAGGATGTGGCATTCAGATGTATACCACCTCTGACACTTTAAGTAGAAGGCAACCATTGTGACTGCCAGCCATTGATAGCTTTACCCTCCATAAATTTGTCCAATCCTTTTTTATAGTCACCCAAGATGGTAGCCATCACTACCTCTTGTGTGATATCCACCACCCCAGAAATAGTTACCCAAAGCCACTTGAAGATGTCATTGTGATACTGATGATCTCTGGCTGCTACCTATCAAACCATGTTTGGCTGGGTGATAATGCTACTAGGAAATAGCAGAGAACTGATGGATGAACCCACTCCTCAAGACCAATTAAGGATTAGACAAAAGTGAGAGATCTCCCCCCCCCAAAAAAAGGAATATAGATCCAACTCTTTATTCAGAGGCCAATTTAGATCCTTGAAGATTTGTCAGGAGCATAGTAGGGCCTGAAAGCCAACTCCCAGGAACAACCATTCCACACTCTGGTGAGCTGTAAGTGAAGGTCTCTCAGCTTCCTGGCATCTGCTGTAAAACTGATATAGCAATGTCCGAGATGCCAGGGACTCTGGGAAGTACAATTTTCCCAGCACACCAAATCGCTTTATTTTTATTTTAAAATATTTTAATTAATATTATATTATTGCACTTTGTAGTGAAGATCAAACAAACAAACTAGCTTGTCAAGAAGAAAAGAGAAGTAGTGAGGAAAAGCTCTTTATATGCCCTGGAGCTTCTTGTTGTAAAACCAGTGGGCACTTGATATCCCCGAGAAAATGATATTTCCCATATTTCTTACAGCAGCATTCACAACCAGTTTGAGATCCTTGCCACTGCTATTGATCCCACCAATAGAACAGGTAAGTGGGAAGAAAGGCAGCAGAAGGTTAATAGCTCAGTGGTATAAATACAGTGGTACCTCGGGTTACAGACACTTCAGGTTACAGACTCCGCTAACCCAGTCGTAGTACCTCGGGTTAAGACCTTTGCTTCAGGATGAGAACAGAAATCGTGCGGCGGCGGCATGGCGACAGCAGGAGGCCCCATTAGCTAAAGTGGTACCTCAGGTTAGGAACAGTTTCAGGTTAAGAACAGACCTCCAGAACGAATTAAGTTCTTAACCCGAGGTACCACTGTATCAGCTTCGCATGAAGAAGGGCTGGATCTACACTGACCTGTTTTACACTATTTGAACGATATTAGATATATTGTTCTAAAATGTCGCAGGGCATACTGGTAAATTAAAAGTGTTTCATACCTTGTTTTCTCTGTAAAAGAGGGGTTTCCCTACTGCCAGTTCCTGGTTGCTCTACAGCACCGTCTGGTGTCACATTTTAACCACGCATTATGAACGTTAAAAGCAGAACGTAATGTGTCCATCTACGTTATGAAAACCAATCCTTAACCATTCCTTAACATTATAAACCATGGGTGTAGATCTGCCCAAGGTCTTGTGCCCCATGTCCAATTCCTAGAATGCAAAGAAAAGCCTTCTATCTGAAACCCTCGAGAGCTGCTTCTAGTGAGCACAGACAGTAGTGAGCTAGATGGACAATTGTTCTGACAAAATAAGGCAGTTTGCTGCAGCCCAAACTGCTCACCACATACTGAAGGTTACACTATGAGTCACTTAGGCTCCAGTGACATCATGATACAACAGTTAGGACAATGAACTCTGCAATTGTCAGCACCTGCCTCACTTTGAATGAGTACGTACTTGGTGCCTGCTTTTAAAGCAATTGGAGGAGGTAGGAAAGCACCTGTGCAGAGTAGGATGAAAATGATTTGTAAGGGATGGCCACATAGCTCATTTCCATGTTTCAGAAGGTCTGTGCTTCATTTGTCGGGAGTCAGCAAATACTAATGTGGGTGTGTACAGCAACATCTAGCCAAACAACAGCAAAAGTCACTAATGCAGAACTTAAGGTAAAAGGGTGCCTTAAATGTAATGTGGCTGGCAAGTTAGGAAATACCAGCATCAGCTAATCTGAGCAATAACAATTAGCTATGCCACATTAACTACCCCTGCAAATACCCAGTTGTTTTAAAATCCCTCCTATCCTGCTGCCTCTTTCCCTTTCCCACTCCATTATCCTGCCCTTTCTTTCCACCTCTGTACCTACACTCTTGGATTCAGAAAGTCACTTGCACCAAAAGGCAGAATTGCAGCTGGTTCTTTTGCCTGATTGAAACAGCTATGAACCCCCACCCTTGACTGGCCATATCTCAGGTCTGGATAACCTCAGGCTCAGGGGTCAAGTGGCAGCCCTCCCTCTCTCCCCAGTCACACCCTTCACTGGGCCTGTTTCACATCCTCTGTGAGACCTTTCTCCCCACTGGCTATAATTCTTCCCCATTTGAGCTCTGATCGTGCTTCTTGCTTGCCTAGATGAAGGATGGAGATGAGCGTGTGGGTGTGTGCAGAAGCTAGTCTACTGTACAAAAGTAGCACTTACATTAATTGCTCCACCCACTTTTGCCTTTCTCCAATTATGACATCTGAAAATTTGAGTAGACTAATGTAACCCGGTTTTTAAATTGTTTAGTCCACCATTGTTTAGCACCACTGGAAAGAGCAACAAGCTTGTATCGTCTTTGTGAGACAATGTTGAGGCTGTGCTCTGGAGCAGGGAGCTCTGATGCTGATTCAGCAAGAACCAAACAAGACTGAGCCCTCTATCAAAGCAGCAGCAGCAGCAGCCCCACCCACATGGTAAGTGATGTTTTCCTTAAAGGAGCCCACTGCATTTCCAGTAGTCTCTTGCTACAAAGGGCTTGGAAAGACTCTGGTCTCCAATTGAGTGTTCTGGGTCTTCTAACAGCAGTGCCATAGCCATGAATTATTCTGGGCAATCTAATCCAACCCATACAATCTGTGGCTACTTGAACCCCACTTGTCCATTGCCTGAGCCCCTCCAGATACGTCCAATCCAAACCTGGTGCACAGCCTTCCATTGTAGAACTCACCAGGGAAGAATAAGCTGATTCTGTCTCTACCTACATTTGGCCTCCCTGCTTTCTGCCCTACCAGACCGAATGCTTACCAGCAACCACTGCTTATATTGGAACCTACTTTAGTAACCTGGTTCAGACCAGACACAGATATAAACCAAGATCCGCAAAGGTAATGCAAGAGTCAGAAGTGAGACCACATCCCTCCCCTGGATATTATCTGCTGTCTATCCTGCTCACATCTTTGGCTAAAGATGGGTCCCTTCTGGAGGTATCCAGCTGGCTTTAGCAAAGTGAGTGACAACTTAGGGAATCTTGGATGACAGGCCCAAGCCCAGAAGGGAGGAAAAGATGACAGCTCTGCTTCACAAATCCCTTGTCAAACATGTCCCAGTTCCAGGACCTCTTTGCTGATTCACAAGGGAGCTCGGCCCCAGAAATGAGCTGCTGAGGTATACTGCTGGAATGCACAGAAATCTCTTACAATATTACTTAGGGTTGTTTCTTAGGTTCATTTCACTCTGAGGAACCATGGGAAAAGTCCATAGCTGGTTCAAAGCTGCACAAGGCCATGTGGGGGGAACATAGTTCTCGGCCTTAAACTAAATCTGATTGTTGGTCCATCTACCTCAGTACAGCATACTCTGTATGCATACAGATTGTCCCAGGTTCAATCACTTGTGTCTCCAGTTAGGGCTTTGAATGGACCCTGTCTGAAAACCTGGAGTGTAGACAATACTGAGCTACATGGACCGATAGTTTGATTGCATATATGATAGCCTAGTATGTTCCTGTGTACACTGACCAGTAGTGGCCCTCCTAAGGTTTCAGGCAATGAACATTCCGAGTCCTGCTGGAGATAGCAGAGATTGAACCTGGATTCTTCTGCGTGTCCTTCTGCATGCAAGCCAGATGGTCTGTTCTTGAGCTAAGGCCCTTTTCCAAGCTGAAAGTTGGATGTATCTCTCAGGCACAGACAGGGTTCCTCCTGATGTGCTCTTTGCCTGTCCTTGCAAGCTTCATAGAGAGGCATTTGAAGTGGTGTACCAAATACTGATCAGGGTAAATCTTGCATGTTCCGTACAAATGCAAATAGATACCTATTCATAGGATGATGCAATTCTTGGCTTGCTATCTTGATCCTCCATCCAACTTTGCACTTTGGTCCTGACTTGTGCTTCATTCCTAACAATTTGTTTGCCCAGCATCCTGGCTAATTTCATACTGATGACCAAACCCATCCTGAAAGGGGATAATTAATGTGTTTTAGAATAAATAAAGGAGAGCTCCTGATGCAGTTTGGAACTGAAAGTGGACCCTGAATCTTAAAAGGCCCAAGATGAGTATTTCTGCTATAATGCTAAGATAGCTATATTAGAATCATCATCCACTGCTCAGCAATCTACTCTTATGATTGTCTCCAAAGTAGCCACATAGAGTTTACTTACCTACCAGGACAAATTGATGATTCCATTCTCTCAGTCGAATTTGTCTCTCATCATTTCAGATTTGTGCTAGGTCACACACAAACACCATTAGCAAAATGGTGCATAAAGAGAGTGAATTGTTATCTCCATTCTTCTGTAAATAGAGGGAGCTTAGCTATACTTTTTTAAAATCCCACTTACAAGTATCTGTCCAATCCAGCAAGCAGAGTATTCCTGTTCTTGGCTGCATCTCAGGAAGGATCACAACAGGGGTAGTTAATGGTGCCCTCCATATGCTATAAACAAGTGTTGTTCAACCCTGGGTCTGCAGATGTTGTTCAGCTGCAGCTGCCTTAATACCCAGCCATCTTAGCCAATGGTCAGGAATGATGGGAATTGTGCTCCACAATATCTGTCTGTCAACAAATTGGCTACTTCTGGGTTACATAATTTCCTCTGTCCCTTTCCCTCTCACAGGTACAAAAGAGGCTCCATTCTTTTCATTCTGGAAACCCTGGGAATGAGGGCCAAATGCAAACTTAGCAAGTAATTGAAGTTCACCTTAGAGCTTGAATAACTGGAATTCTACATACCTGTTGAATTCTGTTTGAAATGCTACATTCATGTGTTGTATTTTGAAGCCGTAGGCAGAATCTACAGACCCTATGTTGCCCTATCAGATAACCACGTGCTTATCACAACAAGTGCTATTAACACAGAATTCAATATCCTGATGCTATTATGCAAATACAGACAATCCTAAAAAAATACTTTTTATGAAGAACTGGCTACAAACCCTATGATGCAATGCAAGCTGCAATCTAAAGAGTATCTGTAGCCCTGTAGCTGAAATATGAAATGTATGAATATCAAAAGTTTGGCAGCACAAATCAGCTTGCTATCAACTGGCATGGCAGCTCAAACCAACTGGATCCCACAGAAATGGGTTGCTTTGCAAGGATGTCTTCCTGGAGGTTTCAGATACTCCTAGCATAACTGGTTGGTATTTGTCTGCCTCAGGAGACAATGGATGAGTATGGCTTTGGGGGTGAAGTCAAACTGTTGAAAGCTTGCAGTGCCTGCTGTGGCTATAGAGACTGATGCAGGAGAAGATAGGTAGCCGTGTTGGTCTGCCATAGTCAAAATAAAAAAATTCCTTCCAATAGCACCTTAAAGACCAACTAAGTTAGTTCTTGGTATGAGCTTTCGTGTGCATGCACACTTCTTCAGATACACTGAAACAGAAGTTGCCAGATCCTTCTATATAGTGAGAAGGTGGGGAGGGGTGTTACTCAGAAGGGTGGTGGGAATGGGAGATAGGCAGATAGCTGGGAGAGCCTGTTGACGACTCTTAACGACTGTAATAGGTCTTACAGGAAAAGGCAAGGGGTGAGAAGGTGAGAAATGGTATAGTCATGTATAGTGAGATAAGAATCCAATGTCTTTGTTCAACCCAGGTTTTTCCATTGTTTTGAGTTTGGTAATGAGTTGTAATTCAGCAGCTTCTCTTTCCAGTCTGTTTCTGAAATTCCTTTGTAGTAAAACAGCTACTTTGAGATCTTGTATAGAATGTCCTGGGAGATTGAAGTGTTCTCCTACTGGTTTCTCTGTTTTGTGATTCTTGATGTCAGATTTATGTCCGTTTATTCTTTGGCGTAAGGTTTGGCCTGTTTGTCCAATATAGAGAGCTGAAGGACACTGTTGGCATTTGATGGCATACACAATGTTAGACGATGAGCAATTAAATAGTCCCGAGATGGTATGTGTGATGTTGTTGGGGCCAGTAATGGTGTTGTCCGGGTGTATGTGGCAGCAAAGTTGGCATCTGGGTTTATTGCAGGCTCTGGTGCCAGTGTCTGTGTTAAGTCTGGTTGTGGTATTATTGTGGGTTAGGAGTTGTTTAAGATTGGGTGGCTGTCTGTAGGCAATGAAAGGTCTTCCTCCCAGAGCTTGAGAAAGAGAACTGTCATTGTCCAGGAGAGGTTGTAGATCTCTGATGATGCGTTGTACTGTTTTAACTTGGGAGCTGTATGTGATGACTAGAGGTGTTCTGTTATTTTCTTTTTTGGGTCTGTCTTGCAGCAAGTTCTCTCTGGGTATCAGTCTGGCTCTGTTGATCTGTTGTCTAACTTCATCTGCTGGGTATTTTAGTTCTGAGAAGGTTTGCTGTAGATCTCTTAGGTGAGAGTCTCTGTCTGTAGAGTTGGAACAGATGCGGCTGTAACGTAGTGCCTGGCTGTATACAATGGACTGTTTGGTATGTTTGGGATGGTAGCTGGAGGCATGTAGATATGTTTGTCGGTCAGTTGGTTTGCGGTATAAGGTGGTGTCTATGCGCCCATCCTGTATTTTTATAGTAGTGTCCAAAAAATGTATTTCTTGCATAGATTGATTCATTGTAAGGTTGATTGTGGGGTGAAAATCATTAAATTTCTGGTGAAAGGTGTCCAGGGTCTGTTGACCATGTGTCCAGATGATAAAAATATCGTCAATGTATCGCAGGTACAAGAGAGGTTTGAGTGGGTAGGAGTTCAGGAAACGTTGTTCTAAATCTGCCATGAAGATGTTGGCATACTGTGGGGCCATGCGGGTGCCCATTGCTGTGCCGCTGATCTGAAGGAACAGGTCATCACCGAATTTGAAGTTGTTGTGGGTAAGGACAAATTGGCAGAGTTTGGTGGCAAGGTCCGCTGTGGTTTTATCTGAAATGGTGTTCCTTATGGCTTGTAAACCATCGTTGTGTGGGATGTTGGTATATAGAGATTCCACATCCATAGTAGCTAGTATGGTATTGTTGGGAAGATTATTTAAAGATTGTATTTTCACTACTATAAAAATACAGGATGGGCGCATAGACACCACCTTATACCGCAAACCAACTGACCGACAAACATATCTACATGCCTCCAGCTACCATCCCAAACATACCAAACAGTCCATTGTATACAGCCAGGCACTACGTTACAGCCGCATCTGTTCCAACTCTACAGACAGAGACTCTCACCTAAGAGATCTACAGCAAACCTTCTCAGAACTAAAATACCCAGCAGATGAAGTTAGACAACAGATCAACAGAGCCAGACTGATACCCAGAGAGAACTTGCTGCAAGACAGACCCAAAAAAGAAAATAACAGAACACCTCTAGTCATCACATACAGCTCCCAAGTTAAAACAGTACAACGCATCATCAGAGATCTACAACCTCTCCTGGACAATGACAGTTCTCTTTCTCAAGCTCTGGGAGGAAGACCTTTCATTGCCTACAGACAGCCACCCAATCTTAAACAACTCCTAACCCACAATAATACCACAACCAGACTTAACACAGACACTGGCACCAGAGCCTGCAATAAACCCAGATGCCAACTTTGCTGCCACATACACCCGGACAACACCATTACTGGCCCCAACAACATCACACATACCATCTCGGGACTATTTAATTGCTCATCGTCTAACATTGTGTATGCCATCAAATGCCAACAGTGTCCTTCAGCTCTCTATATTGGACAAACAGGCCAAACCTTACGCCAAAGAATAAACGGACATAAATCTGACATCAAGAATCACAAAACAGAGAAACCAGTAGGAGAACACTTCAATCTCCCAGGACATTCTATACAAGATCTCAAAGTAGCTGTTTTACTACAAAGGAATTTCAGAAACAGACTGGAAAGAGAAGCTGCTGAATTACAACTCATTACCAAACTCAAAACAATGGAAAAACCTGGGTTGAACAAAGACATTGGATTCTTATCTCACTATACATGACTATACCATTTCTCACCTTCTCACCCCTTGCCTTTTCCTGTAAGACCTATTACAGTCGTTAAGAGTCGTCAACAGGCTCTCCCAGCTATCTGCCTATCTCCCATTCCCACCACCCTTCTGAGTAACACCCCTCCCCACCTTCTCACTATATAGAAGGATCTGGCAACTTCTGTTTCAGTGTATCTGAAGAAGTGTGCATGCACACGAAAGCTCATACCAAGAACTAACTTAGTTGGTCTTTAAGGTGCTATTGGAAGGAATTTTTTTATTTTGATGCAGGAGAGACATGCTTGGTGTTTGGTTGTGCTACTGCAGATGCATCATGGTATTTCTTCTCACTGTGCTCCTCCCAATAGTCATTCCTCCTCTTTGTAATGCCTACAAGAGAGCCTGCTGCTCCTCAGAGAACATATGCTTGAGGCTTCTGCTTCTGCCATCTTCTGGTCTGTGGACATGACCAAACTAACATAGATGTCACTGAGGCAGGAGTGTGAACATGTTGGTAATATGTGCTTGGGAAGAGCACTTCCTTATTTGAGCCTCCGTCCTGCCATGTGATGCCCAAAATCTTCCTGAGAGCCAGTGTGGTATAGTGAGAGCCAGTGTGGTGTAGTGGTTAAGAGCGGTAGTCTCGTAATCTGGTGAACCGGGTTCGCTTCTCCGCTCCTCCACATGCAGCTGCTGGGCGACCTTGGGCCAGTCACACTATTCTGAAGTTTCTCAGCCTCAATCACCTCACAGAGTGTTTGTTGTGGGGGAGGAAGGGAAAGGAAATCCAAACTACTACTACTACTACTACTACTACTACTACTACTACTCCTCTTCTTCTTCTTCAGCACATGTGGAAGGCATTGAGGTATTGCTTCTAGCAGAACTGCACATCGGAGGACTTTCATACCATCCCTAAGCATGTCCAATAAAAAAAAATTCAATATAATAAACTAGTTGGTGCTCCATCTTTCTGTCCATATTGGCCTTTATATATAAAAAACAACCAATTAGGATTTGATTTGCCATTTCAAAGGACATGCATGGGTGTCAATTGTAGCTGCAGGGCCTTGCCATTCTCTTCTCGTGCACCTGAATGTCTAGTCCCTTTTTCCTTTGCTCTCAGCAGTATCTGCCTGTCTGTCCATCTCCCCTTACCTCATCTGAGGATGCACCATCATTCTGGTGATTCATTCAGTGCCTGCCAGCTTCCTCCAGTAATTACTAACGAAGCCTTCACTTGTCAAAGCTCTTAAGGTGGTTTCATGCTGGGATAAATAAGCAGCTTAGCAGCATGGAAAGAAATGGTATTTAAACTTTAATATCTTTTTTAGCTCCTTTTCAGAAGTACACAGTTTTTCTTCTTAGTCTACATGTGTGATCTCTTCAGGGAAACCACAGCATGTGCTGTCGCTTTCATTCCTCTGTGGGACGAGATGGGAGGCAAACCATAGGTGCAATGAGGAGTGATATCACCGGTCTATGTTTGCTTGTCTCTGCTATTTCAAACCAGGTGATGAGTTCTACAACAAGCATAAAGCAGCTTTACGTAGTTAATGTGATCTTCTTGTTCTGGGAATTAGGTAGATTTCCTTGTCTGGTTGGGGTTGCACTCCCACTGAAAGATTAGGTTTTTAGTCTGGAGGTTCTTCATTCTCTCTGGAAGCCCAAGTGACTTCAGTGGGGAGGGCTGCCTTCTATTTGTTAAAGTTAGTGTGCCAGCTGCAGCTTTTCCAGATTTAGGAAAGTTTGGCCATAGTGTCTCACGCACTGGTAACCCTAAGATGGGGTTGCTGTATGGGAGGCTTCCCAGCCAGTGTGGTGTAGTGGTTATGAGCGATAGACTCATAATCTGGGGAACCGGGTTCGCGTCTCCGTTCCTCCACATGCAGCTGCTGGGTGACCTTGGGCTAGTCACACTTCTCTGAAGTCTCTCAGCCCCACTCACCTCACAGAGTGTTTGTTGTGGGGGAGGAAGGGAAAGGAGAATGTTAGCCGCTTTGAGACTCCTTCGGGTAGTGATAAAGCGAGATACCAAACTCTTCTTCTAGAAGCTGCATCTGGTGTAGGTGCAAACTGGAGCAGCCAGCTGCTTAAAACACTGCACTGATCAACTCCTCAAAACCTACAAGTTGTTTGCTTTTACCTACTCTATATTGCACAGTATTGGACAGGTAGGTCTGGGGCTACCATTTGTTGGTTCAAGGGAAAAGAATAGATGCAGAAAGGAAAATTACCTGGATGCCAAGATCCAAGACTGGGGCAAGTTCTCTTTGGTGAGAGACCCCCAGCAGAGATTTAAAATATGCAGCAAAGGAAAATGTGGAAATATAGGCTATTAGACCCTTAAAATATGCCTGTGAGTTCCTTCCAAAGTTTCCCTCTACCCCTAGAATAGAAAAAAGAATGGTTTACTTAGATACTTGTTAGAATGGTTTACTTACAAACTCTTCAAAGTTCAGATTCATGTGCTTTTCCATACAGCATTCAGAAAAAGTTGGTATAGTTGCAAAGTGGTGAAAGCTCCTAAATTATTGGAATAGGAACTCAGTAGTGACTCATAAGAGCCATGTTGTCTTAGCTTGGAACAGCTAGCTCAGATCTCCTTACATGTTGAACTTCTTGGGTAGACTGAGGGGAACAACCTCGATTACCTAGTCCCTCCCAAGGTGAATGAAGCCTTGTAGGATAGCTTACTCTATGGTCTTAACCCCTTTATGCATTAATTAGACTTAAGCATGTTGGTTATATGAGGCTGGTTTATCCCACACCATTTACATAGGTTTAGGATGGTCACACTTCTCAGTTTTCTATCTCTTTCATAACATGTGGTGCCCTTCAGGAGACTGAACCCCGAAGGATGGCACCCCTAGCAAGTTAGGCTGCCAACCTGTTAACAAAAAGTTAACAGTGCATAATCAAACTTCAGATCGTGAAGCTGAGGCTCCAATACTTTGGCCACCTCATGAGAAGAGAAGACTCCCTGGAAAAGACCCTGATGTTGGGAAAGATGGAGGGCGCAAGGAGAAGGGGACGACAGAGGACGAGATGGATGGACAGTGTTCTTGAAGCTACAAACATGAGTCTGACCAAACTGCGGGAGGCAGTGGAAGACAGAAGTGCCTGGCATGCTCTGGTCCATGGGGTCATGAAGAGTTGGACACGACTAAATGACTAAACAACAACAACAAAACAAACTATGGGCAGCCACCAACTTGAATGGCTGTGAAAAAGGATTAGACAGGTTCAATGGGCATAAGCCTATCTACTACCCGCAGTGGCTATGTTCTCCCTCCACTGATGGAGGCAGTATGCCTCTGAATACCAGTTTCTGGGAATCACAAGTGGGCAGAGTGCTGTTGCACTCAGGTCCTGCTTGCAGTCCTCCCATATCAGGGGTCTGCAACCTTTAAGACAAAAAGAGCCACTTGGACCCGTTTCCGAAGTGAAAAAAACCTGGGAGCCGCAAAACCACTGCGACATTTAAAACAAATATATCTCCGGAGCTGCGATCTGACAGCGGGCAGGAAGGTGACGTCGGGACGGTGCGTGACTAACGCACGCACCGCCCCCATGCGACGTCACAGCCAGTACAGCGCCCGCCACGGTGGGGAGTGTCGGGGCACACAATGCGCCTCCTCCCCTCGCTAGTATCCGCCCCGGAGCCGCGGCAAAGGTGTAAAAGAGCCACATGCGGCTCCGGAGCCGCAGGTTGCAGACCCCTGTCCCATATGTATCTGGCCAGTCACTGTGAGAACAGGGTGGTGGACTAGATTGACCTTTGGACAGATCCTGCAAGGCTTTTCACATGCTCTTATGATTATGTTCTTAAAGCAAAAAATTGGGGCAAAATAAGGGCAAAGTTTCATCTCCTCTGGGAACTAAAAATGGGGAATATCCCAGTTTTTTTTAAAAAAAATGAAACCTGGAGCATATTGGAGCATCTCTGCAGATCTCCACAGAACAGCACCCAGAGGAAATGTCCAACCTCTCCCTCACAATGAGCAAACAGACTCTGTTGGACTAGTCCCTCCTGCCTCGCTTGCTCTGCAGCAACTGCAGCAACAGCAGCACCACCATCTGTTTATATATTTTATTATTTTATTTTCCTAGCCACTTTTGTAAAGCAACTTAAATGTCATCCTCCTACAATTATCCACAGAAGAAAGGAATGAATAAGAACATTCCCACAGGGGTCCCTGTCTTAAATGAAGCTTTTGTTGTTATAAATTGTTACTCAAAGCCGTACAAGCCTTTGGAACTGTTTGCATGTTGCTTGGAACCTGATACATGTGGCTTTGAATTCAGAGCACTCTGTTGGAGTGTGCCAGCCAGCCTTCCTTCTGGAGGTGTGAATTCTCCAGCTGCAGCTGAAAGAGGCACACTCCATTCTTAAAATTTCAGCTGTCAGGAATAGAGGAGCAAGGCCTAGTTTCTCTCTGTCGGGCTAGAAAGCCTGATTGGGTTGCACTGCTTCAGATAGCAGTTGGGTGATATGGCTTGGATGAATGGCTTTGCCATTCAAGACAACTGATGCCAAGGTGAGGAGTTCTAAGAGGGGTATGCACCAATAGCAAAATTCCATTCAGTTCCTAATACAGCATTTCAGAAAGCCATCTGTCTAGGTCAAAGGCTCTTTGCAGGCTGCCCAGTTGGGATTGCATCTGTCTCAGTCTTCTGCCTGTCCCCCAACTAATAACTGGGGAATGATCAAATACCTACCGTATATCCTTTTTCCCTTCTGACAGAAATGGATGAAATTTGCAGCCTACTAGCTATTGAAAATGGGATTGTGCCCTGCAAATTACAAATACAGTGGTACCTCAGGTTAAGAACTTAATTTGTCCTAGAGGTCTGTTCTTAACCTGAAACGGTTCTTAACCTGAGGTGTGCTTTCGCTAATGGGGCCTCCTGCTGCTGCTGCACCACTGGCCCGCAATTTCCGTTCTTATCCTGGGGCAAAGTTCTTAACCTGGAGCAACCACTTCCTGTTTAGCGGAGTCTGTAACCAGAAGCATCTGTAACCAAAGCATCTGTAACCTGAGGTACCGCTGTAGGTATTTTGTGCCTGGGCACCTTTAAAGCATCACACACACACACACACACATTGTGACAGAATTGGATGAAATTTTCAGGCAGGATCACCCCTTCAGAATATGTGGATCCTGCCAGAAAAGCAGGAGGATAACTGTAGCCAGTACAGCTTTGATTTCCACTCCTCTTTCGTTCAGAATTATTGGGAAATGTTAAAAGAATTTTAAATTGAATATATTTCACATTGACAGATGTAGATACAAGTTGCAGATGTACTAACCCTTCCAGAATGGATGACGTTTGCTAAAATACAATTGTATAAGGCTTGGAATTTTTATGCTGGACCTATTTTAAGTTTTTTCGTTTCAAGAACAGGAAACTTCTTAAACTTTTTTTTTATTTTTTAGAAGAATTGGGTGAAATTTGTAGGCAAGGCCCTCCCTTCTGAGGGTAGAATCTTGAAGGGGAAAAATGGTTTCAGTGGTTTTCCTAAAAGGCAGCTGTTGTAGTTTTTGAGTGGGAGGGGGGTTATGAATAATTTATTATCCCCAAGTGCTTTGTGGACTGTTGGTCCAAAAATTGCAGACATGAGAGAGGCTCCCTTAGGTAAGAAGCCTGCCAAATAACAGACAAATAGGTCCAGGGGCTTCTGTGCAACAGCTTTAAAGTTGGTTTTGAAGTAGGAAGATATAAATTGGCTTTCTGGGTAAAATAATCACCTTTGATTACAAACCTGACTTGTAAGTCACACACACACACAAAAACCCTGCTTTCAGATCACTCTCAGCTCACTCTGTTGATTGATCTCCATTCCCCCACCATCCTACTCTATTGTTATCCTGTTATGGTGTAGCACCCTGCTTGTGGTTAACGCTTAGCTGGAATGAAATATTCAACGCAGCAATAGAGAATTTAAAATAATTATTTATTTGTCAGACAAATAAATGAGAGGCACAGTGGTATATGGTTACCAAGCTCTGGCCTGGCCTCCTGCCATTATGGCCAGCCCTTATATTCCCTTAATCCAGCCCCCTTTGCTCCTCCTGTGGCTGCCTCTGTCCAATCAGCCTAGTTGAATTTCCTATTGGCTGATTGCTAGAACCAATCACAAAAAGATACACCCATATCCTTCTGTCCTTATATGGAAGACAAACAGCTATATATTGTTACATCTATAAATGACAAATAAGTAGTAATATATCTTACATGTGTCTCAACAAGGAATCTTAATTACCAGCTCACCTCTTGCCCTCCTTGCCCTATTGCCTTCTAAAACAAATGGTTAATCTTAAATTTTTATCTTAAACATATGTCAAGGATCTTGAGTTTCACATCAACATTGAAAGATATCCTTCATTTGAAGGTTTCTAAACAAATGTCTGACAGCTAATATATCAGGACAGCATTTGATGGCGTCTTCTTGTCTGGCAAGAGGCTGGACTGGTGGCTGACTTAATTTCAAGATAAATACAACTCTTCTAGCATTTGTTAAATCCTTTGCATAATTACATTTAAGCCAACATATTTAATACACAACACAGATAGCCTCTTAAAAGGAATAAGGCCTTTTTAAAGTAGAGAGAGAAAGAAAGAAAAGGACTCAGTTTAAAACAGTTTCAGAAGAAGCCTCCCCCCCTTCAGCAAGCTGCTTTTCCCATTATCTGTTTAAGGAAGAAACAGCTTTAAAAAGACTTCCCAGCTAGATGCTTTAAAAAGACTTCCCAGCTAGATGCTTTTTTCTCCCATTTGCCTCTGGCCTTAGAAAATACAGCTCAAGGTTTAAGAGAGGCCCATGGTATCATTTTACTATTTGCCCATTCCTAATTATGTTTATCTCTGCCTTTGTTATCTTCTGTAACATGTAGGGTCAGTGTCATTACTCAATCTGTAATTTCAGCTTTTACGACTTTGAGAATTGCTTTCTGCTATCAATCAAAAAGGGGCCCCTTGTCTTAGGAGAATGGCCAAGGTTTTCTCTGCCTGGCATTGAAACATTTGAAAATCTTTTAGGCTCTCTCTAATATACAAGTCCTGATCAAACATTAATAAAATGCAGGCTTATGCCTGATGCCTCATTCCCCCCTTTCAAGCTCAAGGACCTTCGTCCCAAGTGTCCTTGATAGCTTGACCTTCATCATATTCCTGAGGTAAAGCTCTGTATAGGGCCATGATATGAGGTAGAGTTTCATTTGAAACCATCTTGCTAATTGTACTTCTAAAACATGAAATGATACATGGCATCATACATAAAACCATTACCACTACTGTCAAGAAAAACAAGCAAGACAATAGTATCCCTTTGAGTCCTGTGACATTAGGTAACCAATTGGTGAGCCATCCCATATCCCATCCTTCCCATGTTTGTACTGGGACATGTGCTATATTCTCCATTTTTGTGGCCAACACACGGATTGCCTCACCATTATCTGAAATGTTAAAGCAACAGGCATTCCCTGTCAAGTTCAAGACTCCACATAGGCCTCCCTGCTTGGCAAGTACATAATCCATTCCCATTTTCAGCTGCAAAATGGCGGCTCTACTTTCATCCAACTGTTGTGCAATAAGTCTCAAACTCCGGGCCGTTGCATTGGTTACAAGTTCCACTACTGCTTGCAATCGAATTATTCTGTTTAGATTATAAATAGGATCCCGTGCCCCTTGTATGAGCTCACCAGGATTCCAGGAGGCAGGATCATAATAGGCTATAATGCGCTCTGGTGGCCAATCATCAGTACCGCTCCAACTTTGGGTACTTCCTCCTGCTATATGAGAAATATCAGCGTTTCTTCGTGTTCGCTTGGGCAAATTAGTAGGCATAATCCACATTGGTGGTAATACCCATCCCAGGAAACAAGTCCCACTCCATTTGGAGGGGAGTTTCTTGTATGCCCATTCTCCACATATCCACCACAACCATCGTGTCTGAGGTCTTTGGTACGTGGAGTACAGAAGGCGAAATAGCAAAAGAGGTAGAGAGTTCACAGTGCAGTATGTTAGATTGCCTTTTTCTGTCACAGTTATGTTCCATACCACTTTCCATGCATGAATAAAAGGAGGTGCACAGGGCAAGGCATCCCGAGTTCGATAGGTAGTATCGTGTGCCCAGGTATTCTTAATATTATCCCAAGTATAGTGACAATGAGAAGAGCCTATCATGGTAGAATCAGCTGCATCTGATGATTTATGTACACAGAATTCCCCTTGTACAGGTATAACTCGTAATGGTTTAGTTGAGTTCCATCCGGGGAAATTCTGTACTTCTGTCTGGTGTGGTATTTCGCTTACCATACCAATGGCATCTAATGGTATCGGTAATAAGGGCATACCTCCCTCTGAATCATCTGGCCCGAGAGAGCAAACAAGGCAATTGGTCCTATTTGCAACATTGGCTACCATTTCAGCTAAACCTACCCACATATTGTGGTCATGGTGGAATCCATATTTAGTCAATTTGGCCAGATTCAAGGACCCTTCCCCTTCCCAAGGGATCAGGATTAATAATAGAATCATGTTGATGTCTAGCATATGCATTCCTTCCACAAAAGATTACCTTATTGTGATAGCAAATAAATATTAGTCCCAATATAATTCCCCCAGTGACAGAAATGGGGAACCACCAAGACCAAAACATATATCCCGAGGATCCCCAATGAGTAATATCTCTGATAATTGTTCCACAAGGGGGTGGGCAGTCAATTAATTGTATAAGAGAATCTTTCCTTTCACAATCGCTGGTTCAGATGCTCCTCAAGCTTCAGGCGTGCGCAGGTCAGCCAGCTTCCAGGTTGTGGCTGCAGCAGGCCGGTCGTCTAATGTTGCCCGTGACCTAGCCCGTTCCCGGTAGGGCTAGATACAGGGGTTTTTGGAGAGAGTCAGTTTAAGAGGATTAGAGGGGTCACCTTTGCACGTCCAACTGCCTTCGGACTTCTTCAAACGGGAGTGATGAATCCAGGGGGTCACCTCAGCTACCTTCACCGCTGTTGGAGTAGAGAGCAAGACGGTGTAAGGTCCACGCCACTTAGGTGCAAGTGGATCACGTTTCCACTCTTTCACCCATACGCTATCGCCAGCCTGGAACTGATGAATCGGCTCGGCAATGCTGCACGGCGTGCGCTCGAGGACCCACCTGTTAAGAGAAACAAAAACACGGGAGAGAGATTGCACTTGTCCCTGTGTCACATGGTCTCCTATTTGTTTAAGATCAGCTGGAATATCCTGAACAAAGGAGGGCGGTCTCCCATACAGGAGCTCAAAAGGTGACAACTTAAGTCTTTTTGTGGGTGCACACCGAACACGAAACAGTGTTATGGGTAACACATCTACCCATCCCAATCCCGTTTCCTGGGTTAATTTTGCCAATTGGGTTTTCAGAGTCCGATTCATTCTTTCAGTTTTCCCTGAACTCTGAGGCCTATAGGCTGCATGCAGTCTCCATTTCACTTGTAAGACTCGACATACTTCTTGTACTACTTGATCAATGAACGCTGGCCCATTGTCACTTCCAATGCATCTAGGTAATCCAAACCTCGGGATCAATTCAGTGAGGAGTCTCTTAGTTACCTCTCGTGCCTTTTCAGTTCGGGTGGGAAAAGCTTCAACCCATCCGGTAAGAGTATCTACAAACACAAGGAGATACTTGAATCCCTTAGAAGGGACCAGCTCTGTGAAGTCCACAATTAGGCTTTCCATGGGGACATATCCCACATGTTGGATTCCAGGAGGTTGTACCGGTCCCTGCCTGGGATTGTTTTTAGCACAAAGAACACATTTCTGTGAAATGCAAGTTGCTAATTGTGATAGGTTAATAATATACAACTTCCGACTGAGACTCTCTCTGGTTGCAGTACCACCAAGGTGAGTAGATTCATGATAATTTCTTACAATTGTGCCTGCTAGATGATGAGGTACATAAATCCTATTGTCTGGCAGGATCATCCAACCGTCCTTCACAACTGCTCCTTCCTGTTCAGCCCACTTCCTCTCTTCTGGGGTATAGTGAGGTTTAACTTCTTCTGGAGCTACCTCTGGTATGAGGGCTGCTATAAATCCTCCCACAGGCTTTTGGGCTGCCTCTCGAGCTGCTTTGTCAGCAGCATGATTTCCTCTGGTTATTGGATCCCTTCCTCGTCCATGACCTTTGCAGTGCATTACAGCAATCTGTTCTGGAGCCCATACTGCTTCTAACAGGATTTCTACTTCAGGTCCATATTTCAAGGCCTTCCCGTGGGCTCCTATTAGACCTCTTTCTTTCCATAGAGCACCATGTGCATGCAGGGTTAAGAAGGCATATTTAGAATCAGTATAGATGTTTGCCTTACATCCGGCTGCCAATTGCAGAGCTCTAGTTAAACCTATAAGTTCAGCTTTTTGTGCCGAGGTGCCAGCAGGCAAAGCTTCAGCTTCCACAACTTCCTCATTGGTGACCACAGCATATCCTGCTCGTCTGGCACCTTCATGCAGGTAACTGCTACCATCAGTATAATATACAACATCTGGATTTTTCAATGGTTCATCTTTCAGATCGGGTCTACTGGAATAAACTTCATCCATTATTTGGAGACAATCATGTGATTCTTCATCATCTACCTCTGGTAGGGGCAGCAAAGTCGCTGGATTGAGCATATTCACTACTCGTAGATGAATCCTGGGATTTTCACACAATAGGCCTTGGTACCTAGCCATCCTTGGGTTCGTTAGCCAATAACTACCCTTATATTCCATGAGTGTCAGAACAGCATGAGGTACATTCACATACATCGTCTGGCCGAAGGTAAATTTATCAGCTTCTTTGACAAGGCTTGCAGTGGCCGCTACTGCCCTTAGGCATGGAGGCCATCCTTTTGCTACTGAGTCCAATTGTTTTGACAAATAAGCTACTGGACGATTCCAACTTCCTAATCTCTGGGTCAGGACTGCCGCTGCAATCCCATTCTGTTCATGTACATACAGCTGAAAGGGTTTTTCCGAATTAGGCAGTCCAAGGGCTGGGGCCTCCATAAGTCGTTGTTTGATAACTAAAAAGGCTTGTTGCTGCTCAGGTCCCCATACGAATGGGTCCTTTTCTGCACCTCGAGTGCTTTCATGTAAGGGCTTGGCCAGACTGCTGAAATCAGGTATCCATAGTCTACAAAACCCTGCTGTTCCCAGGAATCCTCTGAGTTGTTTCCTTGTGGTAGGTTCCTTGATAAGGCAAATAGCTTCTTTCCTCTCTGGCCTCAATGCTCGTTGTTGGTGTGAGATGTCAAAGCCCAAATATTTGACCTTTTCTAAACATAACTGTGCCTTTTTCTGGGAAACTCGGTAGCCAGCTTGCCAGAGCAAGTGGAGCAGTTCCTCTGTACCTTCTTTACAGGTATCAAAATCCTTTGCTGCTAGTATAAGGTCATCTACATATTGCAGAACCACCTTTTCTCCAGGTATTGAGGGGTAACTTGTTAGATCCTTCGCCAAGGCAGTGCCAAATAAAGTTGGGGAATTTTTGAATCCCTGGGGCAATCTCGTCCAAGTTAGCTGGCCTTTTGTTCCTGTTAAAGGGTCTTCCCACTGGAAGGCAAATATAGGTTGGCTCTGTGGTGCCAGCCGGCAACAGAAGAATGCATCTTTCAAGTCCAATACAGTAAAAAATGTTGCTTCTGGTGGGATCAAACTCAGCAAGGTATATGGGTTTGGTACATTTGGGTGCAAGGTCTCGATAGCCTGGTTTACGAGCCTCAAGTCCTGCACTGGCCTGTATTCATCTGTCCCAGGTTTTCGAACAGGCAAAAGGGGTGTGTTCCATTCTGATTGGCAGGGCTTAAGCAGACCATATTTTAATAGGCGGTCCAAATGTTTCTGGATGCCCTCTGCTGCTCGCCGGGGTAAAGGATATTGCTTTACAGATACAGGGGTAGCCATAGGTTTTAAGGTTACTACAATTGGAGCTATATTCTTGGCCATTCCTGGTGGGCTATTTTCGGCCCATACTCCTGGTGGCACCTGTAGAGTTCGGAGGAGCTTGTTTAACTCTGTATCCAATGTGGGTTGGACTTGCAGGGCTGACATTAGGCGCCATGATTGTTCCTTAGGTACTGAGAGGGAAATTATTCCTGCTGCCTTTGATGGCAGTTTCATTTCTGGACCTCGAGGAGTGAAGGTGATTTGGGCCTGCAATTTGGACAGCATATCTCTACCTAAGAGAGGTATTGGACACTCAGGTATATACAAAAACTGATGGGTTAAACGATGTCCCCCAATCTGGCATTCCAAAGGTTGGAGGAAAGACCTCTTAGCTGACTGACCAGTGGCACTTTTAATGACTACACTTTTGGATGCCTTTTTCTGCAATAGTTCTGGGAGTACTGAGTATTCAGCCCCAGTATCAATCATAAAGTCTATTAAATGGCTTCCTAATTGAATCGTGACCGTGGGCTCCTGGAAGCCTAACTTTATGGAGTCCGGTCTTTCCTAGTCTTGGGTAAAATCCTCCTCTGTCAGTCCAATGACATTGTCCCTACTCCGTCCTTGTCCAGGTCTCTGATATCTTCCATCTCGAATCATTCCCCGTCCCCGTCCCTGGTTTCTTGGGCCGGAGCCTGGGCCTGGGCCTGGGCCTGGGCCTGGGCGTACTTCTTCCAACCTCAGGGGTTCAGGACACTCCCGCTTCCAATGACCCTCCTTCTTGCAATTTGCACATTGATTCCTTCCCAGTGGTGGATTCCTTCCCCGCCCTCTTCCTCCATTTAAGGGGCGGTAGTCTTGCTTCACTGCTGTGGCTAGCATTACCATCTTTTCCTTCTGCCACTTCTTCTTCTCTTGTTTCTCAGCCTCATCCCTATTCCGATAAACTCGGCGTGCAATGGCCATAATTTGGCTCATCAGCATCCCTTCCCATCCTTCTGATTTCTGAATTTTCTTACGAATGTCAGAAGCGCACTGGGCCACAAATGTAGCAGTAATCATTCTGCTGTTTTCAGGGGCTTCAGGGTCAAAAGGAGTCCATATACGATAGGCTTCTTGCAGCCTCTCTAAAAAGTCTCCTGGACTCTCATTTGGTTTCTGTTCTACTTCTGAGACTTTAGACATATTAGTGGGCTTCTGGCATGCCCTGCGGATACCTTGCACAAGCGTCTGGCGGTAGGTGGTAAGTCTGGCCAGGTGAATTACATTGTTTGGATCCCAATTAGGATCTTCCAAGGGAAAGTTGTCTTGGAGATGACGGTCAATATTAAAAATATTTCCCACTCTGGCCTGCTCACGCAAATATATCTGTGCCTTTTCAATTATGTCTCTCCTTTCCTCAGTGGTGAACAGAGTATTCAGGAGCTGGCGGCAATCTGTCCAAGTAGGACTATGAGTATTTATTATTGAAGTCACCAAGTCCATCATAGCCTGAGGTTTTTCTGCAAAAGATGGGGTGTGTGTTTTCCAATTCATCAGATCCGTAGTTGTGAATGGAATATATTGCAGGGTCGACGTTCGAGGTGGCCTTGGTCCAGGTAGCCCGTTAACCAGCACAGGCTCCTCAAGTGCATCAAATACTCTTCTGAGAGGGGCTACTACGTGATCTTTCTCTTCGCTTTGCTCTAGGGGCCTTAAATCATAGGGGATGGTATTTGTCCCAAGGCGTTCTTTTAGCAGCTTTATACGCCTGGCTGTATTGCTTGCTGACCGATTAAGGTCTCCCTGTAACTTCTGTAATAATTCTCTAGGACTTGGATGTACAGGAGTTTGGGGTAGGCAATCAGTTGTTTCACTAAAAGAGACTGTAGATGGAGTTCTACTGGGACTCACAGATGGAATAACCACTTCTGCTTGGGCTTTATTATAGGCCTCCAATGCCTCCTGAAGATATTTATCATAATCTATCAAGGAATCAAGTTCTGTGACTCCAGCCCCATTATTCATTCCACTTTCTTGCCTTGGGGTTACAACTGGTGGAGGGTTTGGATTAGGCTCCCTTCGATGTGGAGCATAAGGTGGAGGTGGAAGCAGCTCTTCCTCTGGTCCCTCAAAAATGGGTTTGAGTTTATTTGGCAAGATTCCTTTCCTAGCTTCGGCTTTTACAGCCAATAATTTGCATCGTTGGACTTTGCATTCCCTTATCCATGGAGGATTTTTATTTAATGTGCTCAGCCAGGAATCTATATATGAAAATTGTTCTGGGCACCCTCCAATTTCTTTGGCGATGTTAGACCAAAGTTTGCTTACTAAATTTATATCAAAAGTTCCCTGAGATGGCCATCCAGTATTTTGCTTCGGCCACTCTAATTCACATAACGTTCTCAAGCGCTCTGGCGTCATTTTGACTCCATATGCCCCTGAGAAGGCTTTCTTAAAATTATTTAACATACATTCAAGAGGTGTATTTTCCCCTTTTGAACCCCCAACTCCCATTGTATGGCCCTGTGAAGTATCCACTCAGTCACTCACACACACGCTTCGTGGGGTTTCTTGCCCAGATGGAGTCGCCTCACTGGGAACCGAAGTACTACCCACTCCACACTCAGGTCAGCTACAGATTGCTCTGTACTTTCTCACACATACAATGCGCTGGATACTTCACCACACACTACCTCCCAACTTCCCCTTTTCCCCCACCAGACCACCATCTGATGTACCCAACCACCTAGCGTACTCAGTTCCCACTTACTGAGACGCAGAAGTTTGATCAAGACTTCTCTTCCTCCCAGTTAATTGGAGGGCCAAAACCCCTTAGTGCACTTACCCCTGGTTGGTTCCGTTTCCCCCCGGTCCGTCGCCGCCAGTGAGCAGGGTATCAGACAGACGAGACTTCTGCGTTCCCCCTGGAAAAATTTACCAGTGCGCGCTTGGGTAAGCAGTTTAGAGATCCTCTCTCTTGTACCCTGCTCAGTAGAGCGAAGGGGCTGCGTTCCAGCAGACCACTTATCCGAGTCACAGGGCACCATAAAATGTAGCACCCTGCTTGTGGTTAACGCTTAGCTGGAATGAAATATTCAACGCAGCAATAGAGAATTTAAAATAATTATTTATTTGTCAGACAAATAAATGAGAGGCACAGTGGTATATGGTTACCAAGCTCTGGCCTGGCCTCCTGCCATTATGGCCAGCCCTTATATTCCCTTAATCCAGCCCCCTTTGCTCCTCCTGTGGCTGCCTCTGTCCAATCAGCCTAGTTGAATTTCCTATTGGCTGATTGCTAGAACCAATCACAAAAAGATACACCCATATCCTTCTGTCCTTATATGGAAGACAAACAGCTATATATTGTTACATCTATAAATGACAAATAAGTAGTAATATATCTTACATGTGTCTCAACAAGGAATCTTAATTACCAGCTCACCTCTTGCCCTCCTTGCCCTATTGCCTTCTAAAACAAATGGTTAATCTTAAATTTTTATCTTAAACATATGTCAAGGATCTTGAGTTTCACATCAACATTGAAAGATATCCTTCATTTGAAGGTTTCTAAACAAATGTCTGACAGCTAATATATCAGGACAGCATTTGATGGCGTCTTCTTGTCTGGCAAGAGGCTGGACTGGTGGCTGACTTAATTTCAAGATAAATACAACTCTTCTAGCATTTGTTAAATCCTTTGCATAATTACATTTAAGCCAACATATTTAATACACAACACAGATAGCCTCTTAAAAGGAATAAGGCCTTTTTAAAGTAGAGAGAGAAAGAAAGAAAAGGACTCAGTTTAAAACAGTTTCAGAAGAAGCCTCCCCCCCTTCAGCAAGCTGCTTTTCCCATTATCTGTTTAAGGAAGAAACAGCTTTAAAAAGACTTCCCAGCTAGATGCTTTAAAAAGACTTCCCAGCTAGATGCTTTTTTCTCCCATTTGCCTCTGGCCTTAGAAAATACAGCTCAAGGTTTAAGAGAGGCCCATGGTATCATTTTACTATTTGCCCATTCCTAATTATGTTTATCTCTGCCTTTGTTATCTTCTGTAACATGTAGGGTCAGTGTCATTACTCAATCTGTAATTTCAGCTTTTACGACTTTGAGAATTGCTTTCTGCTATCAATCAAAAAGGGGCCCCTTGTCTTAGGAGAATGGCCAAGGTTTTCTCTGCCTGGCATTGAAACATTTGAAAATCTTTTAGGCTCTCTCTAATATACAAGTCCTGATCAAACATTAATAAAATGCAGGCTTATGCCTGATGCCTCAATGGTGTTGTGGAGTTTTCGTTTTTCTTGTAGTAGGGTTTCTTGTTTGCAGAGGGTTTTTATGTCTGGATCACTGAGGCACCACAAAGACCTTCAGGAGTCCCTGTTTCCACTCTTGCCACCTAGCAGAGATCCTGTTTTGTCTCTGGCGAGCCAAAATTCCCTCTGAAAAATCTGAAATTGCCTTGAGTTTTATCTGAATTCAGTGCACACCACTAGGTTCTGGAGCTCAGCCTTCTGTCTGACATGCTCATCTTCCATGTGTGTTATGTATGAATGGAGAAACACATCATCATCCCCCTCCAGTCAAAAATGGTACAAATTAGACAAAAGCTAACCATAGATGAGAACTAGGCCTTAGACTTCCTCACAAAGGAACCAAATCAGAGCATTAGCCCACCTATCTCAGCTAGGAAGGTGATCATATTTTTCCCCCTATGGTGTGGGTGGGTGACCTGTGGCCCTCAGGATGATGCTGGACACCAACCCCCTCAGCTCCAGCCTGCATGCCGTATGGCCTATTTCAGGCTTCCTCAACCTTGGCCCTCCAGATGTTTTGAGACTACAATTCCCATCATCCCTGACCACTGGTCTTGCTAGCTAGGGATCATGGGAGCTGTAGGCGAAAAACATCTGGAGGGCCGAGGTTGAGGAAGCCTGGCCTAGTTTGATGGAAGGTACAATCTAAAAGCATTTGGAGGGACATAGGTTCCCCAGCCTTGAACTATATACTATGCTAAGAAAATGCAAAAGCTCATCCAAGCTGCATTATGACCAAAGACAAATAAAGCTGATGCTGTCTCTTGATAAAGATTTCCAAGGAACTGAGTCACCCTCACAGCTTTGGGGAGGGAGCTAGGCCTTAACCTGAGTGTTTTCAGATAGAATCCTGAGGATAGCTACAAACAAGAGCGCCAACCAGCTGATGGTTCTGAATAAAGGGCTAAATTTAATACCACCGAGTCACTGTGCATCATAAAATGCATCATGAGCTTCTGTAGCCATGAGGATGTAGCAGGGCAGGGGGGCACCATACTTCCCAGGTGAATGCTCTGGAAAAACAGCAGAAGCAAAGCAGATTTTGGCAAGCCTACTCCCCCTATAGGGACACACACCTCCATATGTACTGACGCTCACACAAACCTCTGCGCACACACTCCATGCATCCAAACAGATTGGGAATGCAGCAGAAGTGCATATTTTTGAGCACATGCACATATGATTAATTTTGTGTGACAATGATGCATAACACAAGGGCAATCAAGGGCAAGGGTTAACATCCAGGTCCTTGTTTCTATGATACAGAGATAATTGGGCCTTCAACAATCACAGCAAGCTGACAGTCAGCCTCTAACAAAGTGTACAAGAGACAAAATGACACCCTGACACATCCTGCCAATGTTGTGGCCTGGCACTTCCCAGGCAGACAAATGATCACCAACCTTCTGCTGACATTTCAAATGCTTAATTGGAGATAATGCCCAACAGCTGTCAAAGAGAAACTGGACAAAGACTGACGACTAAACCCAGACTTTAGCTACTTTCAGATCCTGCTGACATAATCAAAGATATGCAAGGTTGAAAAACCAGGGCTGTGGTTTTCAAATATCAACAGTTGCAATCCTTGATTTGCAGAGGTGATGTGATTAATGCTTATTGGGAAAATTAGGAGCTGCCTTTTACCAGGAGTAAATTAGGCAAGGAGGAGAATTTTGTTCAATCTCCATTTTGAAGCAAACATGGTCCCCAGATCATGGTCCCCAAGCACAGTTCAATGTGTTGGTGCTGACCTTTAAAGCCCTAAACAGCCTTGGCCCAGAATACCTACAGAAGCATCTCCACCCCCATCACTCAGCCCAGACACTGAGGTCCTCTTCCAAAGGTCTTCTGCTGATTCGCTCAATGCGAGAAGCGAAGTTACACAGAACCAGGCAAAGGTCCTTCTCAGTTGTGGCACCCTCCTTGTGGAGCACCCTCCTTTCAGATGTCAAGGAGATAAAGAACTACACAACTTTTAGAAGAAATCTGAAGGCAGCCCTGTATTGAGAAGTTTTAATATTTGATGTTTTATTATGTTTTTATATGTGCTGTAAACTGCCCAGAGTGGCTGGGGAAACCCATACCCTCCAACATTTCTCCGATGAAAATAGGGATGTCCCGTTCCATAATGATAAATTTACTATTTATACCCCACACATCTTACTGGGTTGCTCCAGCCACTCTGGGCGGATTCCAACACATATAAAAACATAATAAAACATTAAACATTAAACATTAAACATTAAAAAAACCTTCCCTATACAAATTTCCTATACAGATGGCTTGGGGGTCAGATAACTATACCCTCCAATATTTCTTCAAATAAAATAGGGACATCCTAAGGAAAAGCAGGACATTCTGGGATCAAATCAGAAACAAGGACAGCTTCTCTAAATCAGGGACATCCCTGGAAAACAGGAACACTTGGAGGGTCTGGAAACCCAGCCAGACCTGTTCTTTATTTTGCCCAACTAAGGGTGGCAACCCTTCTCCTTACTGCCATCATGCCTCACTCCCATTTCATCACAGTAGGTGTGTTTATATGTGTTGGAAGCCACCCCAAGTGGCTGGCATATGCACGGGGTATAAATAATGATTATTATATTATATTATATTATATTATATTATATTATATTATTATACCAAAATATGTGAATTTAGGGATAAATTGCATGCAAAATAAATACTTAAGGGAAAAGTGCACACAAAGATACCTGAAAGTGCTGCCCTCCAATGCAGTAAAACAAATCCATAGGAAATAGGATAGAATAGACTTATGGTTGGATGTAATTTTAATTTGGTTTAAGTATTTCTGTGATTTTAAGATGTTTTAAACTGTTTTTAAGAGTCTGCAATACTGTGTTTCAACATTAATGTCATGTTTCAGTTGTTGTAACCTGCCCTGAGATCTTAGTGTGAAGGAAGGAAAATAAATTATAATAATAATTATGTATGCAAAACTGACAAAAAATTGAAATAGGCTGATCCACCCACTTGAATATATATCCACACTGCAGTATTTTCTATTCTTACTGGTAGTGGTTCTCTGGGGTCTTGGGAAAAGGTCCGTTGCAACACCTGCTACCTCCTTCTTTTAACTGGAAAAGCCTGGAATTGAGCCTAGTCCTTTGATCTGAAAAGCATGTGCTGTGCCACTGAAATATGGCTCAGAAAGAAGCTCCGGCCTCCCACTCCATGCCCCATTGCAAATTAAAGTGTATCTAGTCAAATTGTCCTCAACATTTTCAGAGTACCAGCTTTGTGCGTGTAACAGCAACAAATCACACATTTCACATCCAACGGGAAAAGAAACGGAACACTGAGAGGCATGTATGATGTTTTCTCGTCCCATGGGTTGAACATTGTGAGAATCCAGCATTTCACAGTGAAATTGTCCATGCTGATAAGAGAAGCAACCAAGGTCAGATTCTCCCTACACAACAATGCCTTGTTACACAAGTTGAATCTTACAAAGCATCTCTTTGGACCAACAAAACATGGAAGGGAGCTTGTTTTGCCCCAGGGCTCTGAAATCAAATTGCTGGTGATGCAGCAAGGAATCTTAGAATAGAGCTGGTCCTGCAAGGACTGAAAAAGCAATTCTATGAAGTTATGTCAGTCACCAGAAGAGGATGTGGAGTCTGCAACAGTGGCTCCATGCCATATGGCAGGAATGGGGAATCTGTGATTTTCCACAAGTTTTTGGACCAGAACTGAAGGCCCAGCATACCTTCAGGATCACTTGAGCCCTTCTATTCCAGCTGAATCACTGAGAACATCTGGAGTAGCATTGCTAGGTGTCCTCTGGGTCACAATGGTCCAACTAGAAATTCGCCATTTAGTGTTGCTAGCCCCAATCTTTGGAATACTCCTCCAGCAGACAAAGGGGAGCGGACCTACAGAGGACTCGAGGAAGGGGCTCATTTTTCACCCACCTGGTCTGCACTCTTCCACTCCCAAGAGGGTCACTGTTCCTTTGACTCCACCACTTAGTAGGGCTATGCACTGGATTCTGCCAAATCCTCAACTGAATTAGGCAAATTTGGGGGATCAAGACAGCCAAGGATTGCTCCAGGTCGGGACAGGCTGCCAGAAGAAATCTGGGGTGTCAGGTAGGGAGGTTGCACCAACATGTTCACTGCAGAGATTGTATGAACCCTCTGATCACCAACTGGCCAGTGGAGGATTTGATCCTGCAGGCTGCTCTTTTATAAGCACCTTCCTCGCAGGGAAGGTACTTGTGAATCAACATCTGGAATGACTGAATTCTGCTCTTGGTCAGGGAGAAGGTCAGGGAGAAGGGATGGCACTCTGCTGAAGTCACAAGCATGAGGATGGAAGGATAATATCTAATAAATATATTCTCTCCTAACATCCAAACAAAGTTGTCCTCCCACCACTTTTGCAAGGTAAAGGTAAAGGTAAAGGGACCCCTGACCCTTAGGTCCAGTCGTGGCCGGCTCTGGGGTTGTGGCGCTCATCTCTCTTTATTGGGTGAGGGAGCCGGCGTACAGCTTCCGGGTCATGTGGCCAGCATGACTAAGCCACTTCTGGCGAACCAGAGCAGCACACGGAAATGCCGTTTACCTTCCCGCTGGAGTGGTACCTATTTATCTACTTGCACTTTGATGTGCTTTCAAACAGCTAGGTTGGCAGGAGCAGGGACCGAGCAACGGGAGCTCACCTTGTCGTGGGGATTCAAACTACTGACCTTCTGATCAGCAAGTCCTAGGCTCTGTGGTTTAACCCACAGCACCACCCGCGTCCCTTGCAACCTGGACCTAGGACTATTTTGATCTGTGGTAGAATCAGGCTCAGGACTGCCCAAACCAGCTCTGTGCTTCATTAATGTGTGCTTCAAGACCATGGACAGCACTGCAGTTGGGAGCAGGAAGGAACACTGTTGCTTCAGCACTGATTGCCAGAGATTTCTAGTCTGATCTGGGTGACCCAGAATAAATTTGTGTCTTCTGATTGCTGCATCCTATTAGTTACAGCAGTGGTTTTCAACCAGTGTGCCATGGCACCCTGGGGTGTCTTGAATGATAATCACGGGTGCCACAGGCAACACTCTGTCTCTCTTTCCTTCCCTCCCTCCTCTGATGCCCTCTTGCATCTTTGCCTCCCAAAGGCTTGGGCAGCTGTTTGTTGCAGCAGCCCTGGCTACAAGCCCCCTGGGTAAATAGTGCCTCTGGGGCCTGCCAGGGAAGGCTTCCCAAGCCCCTGTGGGGCAGTGTGAGGAGGCACCTCTGGGCAGGGGGCAGCTCAGAGACCAGGGGTGGCAGCTGCATCTCATCTAGCTTGGTATTGTTTACACCAGTGGTTTTCAACCAGTGTGCAGTGGCACACTGGAGTGTCTTGAAGGATGGCCAGGAGTGTCACAGGCAACACTGGCCTCTGACCCTCTTTCCTTCCCTCCCTCCTCTGATGCCCTCTTGCATTTCTGCCCCCCAAAGGCTTGCACAGCTGTTTGTTGCAGCAAGCGAATGGTGCCTTTTGGACTGGCCGGGGGTGCTTCCCATGCCCCTGTGGGGTAATGTGAGGAGGTGCTTCTTTTTGGGGTGGGGGTGGGCAGCTCAGAGACCAGGGGTGGCAGCTGCGACCACCCAGAGGACTCCTAAGGAGAGGGGAGAGAAGTGGAGGCTGAGGGAACACTCCACAAGGGAGCCATGGACTCAAAAAGGTTGAAAACCTCTGAGTTACAGTCAGTATCATGCAGGCTCTAGTTCCCTTTTTAAGTGGAAATGCTTTTGGCTGTGTGTATTTGGTTGGTGGATGATCTTCCAAAAAAGAGCATTCCATTTCTAAGGGTCCCTGGGTAAAGGTGCTCCAGAACTACTGCTGCTCAAGGCCCATGGACTCATGATCCAATGCCATGGCACTGGTAGAGCACCTGCTTTGCATGCAGAAGGCTTCAATACCACCCATCACCAGATAGGACTCGGAAAGACCCCCATCTGAAACCTTGGAGGGCCACTGCCAGTTAGGGTACACAAGCATGCTCAATGGACCAATGGTTTAAATCAGTTTAAAGCCACTTACTGTGTTCCTATGATGGGGCAGTAAAAGTGAGATGGGTGCTGTTGTTTAATCCTGCAGTTTTGCAAATTTGATTGTTTGATTTGATTTTTATTTCCTATTTGCTTGTAAGCCACCATGGAAATGTTATTCATTTAAGGGTGGTACATAAACTAGGAAGGAAGGAAGTAGTCCATGGTCAAGGCCCACTCCTGTGTCTACAGCAGAGACATGGAACCTCAGGCCAAATACAACCCTCCAACGTTTTATATGTGACCCCCAAGAAGTATGTCTAGAAACTAGCCTGCTGTACAAAGATGAAAACTACATTTGCTTTTCTGCTCACATTTGTCTCTGATTTCAACCACCATTGGCATGTGTCTCCCCGCCCAAGATTTCCCTGAAGGGAATGTAACCCTCAGGCTGCACAAAGTCCTCCACCCCTTATCTACAACTTAACACTAAACTCAAAAAATGACTAGGAGATAAACTGCCCTTTGATTCAGACCCTTAACTCCTGCACCATGGTGAACATGAACTCTTAGCCTGTGAAAGAGAATGGCATGGATGGTCCAAGGCTTGAATCTTTCCACCCTACTGCCTGAATCCTTTTCGCTTCTTGCCCTTCAAATCACAGAATAAAGCCATGTCACAGATCTCATTTGCCATGTGCTTCCATGCCCACAATGTCCATTCAAAGAGAAGGAGTCTAAGTGTCACTACCAATCGATGTCCATGTTAGCCACCAGCCCTGCTGCCCCACTCATTAGAAACAATTTACATGCTGCACATCAGTGTGACAGCTCTAGCGAGGGATTTGTTTAGCTAATTTAGAGTAATGGAGAAGAGAAATTAATCACATTAACACTGATGCTCCCTGGCACAGTAAGGCGAAGGCTACACACCATGGCATGCACCTGTCATTTCTGACTCCTGTGCCACCGCTTCCCAGATCTCTGTGCCTCTCTGCCCCTGAGCAGGGAGTTTAGTGCTATAATCACAGGCCCGGGATATCAGGACAGGAGCTGTCAGCAAAGAGGAAAAGGGAACACAAGTGCTCACAGCAAGGTTAAAGCACACAGGCTTATCCTTTCGAAGTACTCCAGAGTGCTGATGTGTCTGAAACAAAGGAGCAAGGGAAGCAATGGAGGCTCCAGCAATTGGGACAGAGCAGCAGTCATGAGCTTCGGGGGTGGCTTTCATCTAAGAAAGCAAACCCACAGCTTTCTGTAATGTGACCTCAGGCCACTTCTTTATTAATCATTCATTATGTCAGTAACAATGGGATGCAGGAAGCCACTGTATACAACCCCACCAAAACCCCTCATTTATGTGAAAGGCATGGCAGGAGTTTGCCCAAAGATGCAGAAGGCATAAAACAATGGCATCAGAGGATGGAGATCCAATTATCCCATCTCTAACTGGAGCTGGTCAGGACTTTTAAAACTCATTCTTTAAAAAGAAGAAAGTGACATGACACCAAAGGAAACTCAGTCCTGCTACCTGTGTTGTTTCATAGAAGTTAAGGGGAAATATATATATTTGCACATACTGTATGTTGCACAATTTATTTTGCATTACGTGGTCATGCACAAAGTGCATAGAATTGTTGGCTCTTAGTGGGTGACTGGGACACTATCTAATCCAACCCCTGATTGTTGTGGAATATCAAAAATGAAAGCATCCCTGAAAAATGGCTTCCCTCTGTGGGGTAGAACATCTGGTTTGCATGGATAATGTCCCAGGTTCAGTTCCCAGCATCTCCAGGTAAGACTGGGAGATGCTGCCCCAAAGCTGGGATAGAAGCTGCCAGTCAATGCTGAGCTAGAGGGGCCAATCATGTGGTTCACTAGGAGACTGCTCCCTGTGTTGCTATGGTTGAAGGCTACCAGTGAGGGAGAGTCAGCCAACACAAGTAATTAGTTGCATTGTCTCTGTCAGTGAAATACAACACCAGTTGCCTCAGACCTCCTATCTGAGATCAGTTTTAACTGGAGATAGAAGAGATTGAACTTGGAACCTTCTGCTTGCAAATGATGTGTTCCACCACAGAGCTATGGTGTCACTGTATACATTTTCTTGGGGGAAATCCCTCCGTTCAGTTGCAGCTGGTGAACTGGTGGGGCAGAAGATTGGGAAGTCTACAGTAGTTGGAGTCAGAGTAAATGGCAGGCAGAGTTATTCAGGTTTTGCCTCCATCCTCCTCCCAATGTTCTCTGAATGCCCTAGTCATACCACAACTTTTTAGCACCCCTCATTTTGGGAATTTGTAAGTTGAAAAATTCAACAGTAATTTAACTCCCTACAAAGGGAGCATAAATCCCCCAAAAGTGGGTGATGGAGACTGGGCATTCTCAGTGGCCCAAGAATCCTGATTGACATTGAGTAGCAAGGTTGGAAATGTGGTATGGAGTTGCCTGAACCCTGGAAAGGAACATCTCACAGTGCAACACTTTGTTGTAAGACCCACTCATAGTAAAAATAATAATAATGTAAGTACAGGTGTACAAATGCGGAGTACTAGTAGTACAGTATATGAAGCCCTTTACAACTTGGGAATAGTTTACCTAATGAGATCACTTTATTCCATATACATCCACTCAACCACATTGATGAACAGAACTGGCTGTGTTAAAGACGCCTCATGCCACCTGTTCTGCATTTGTAAGAACTCAATATTTCAGTGCAGCCTCACCTGTAGTCTGGAACTCCCTGCCTAGTGATATCAGGCAGGCACCTTCTCTGTACTCTTATAGCACCTGATAAAAACAGTTTTGTATAGCCAAGCCTACTGCAATATGTAAAATGTTGGTGGGTGTTTTTATCTGTTTTTAGTTTATTGTTGTTTTTCTGTTTTAAAATTTAGTTGTTAATTCTTCTCTATTGATAATTTTATTGTTTCATCTTTTTTTGTAAACTGCTTTTTACAATAAAGCAGTGTATTTATTTTACTAAATAAATAAAGCCAAAGTAATCCAGTATAGGACCCCCAGTTCCATGACTTTCATAAGAGCAGACAGCAGGCTCCAAAGCTCTGTTGCCAGTATATATTCATTTCACTCCAAACCAAAAATAATGAAATCTTGAAAATCCCAATACTAGGGGGCGCATCGGAAGATGGCTGACAATAACATGTCTCCGACCCACACGAGGTAATTTGGAGGCTATGATGGAATTAGCCTCCCTACCCCCCCTAGGAAGGTGTGGGGGGGACTGCCCTTGCCTGCTGTGCCCTACACCACCCCCGAATTTGTGGGGGTGGGGGCACTAGGCACAAAGCCCTCCTGTGGGATTCCGGCACTCCTGGACG
Source organism: Podarcis liolepis (assembly GCF_965112155.1). Lineage (NCBI taxonomy): Eukaryota > Metazoa > Chordata > Lepidosauria > Squamata > Lacertidae > Podarcis > Podarcis liolepis. The sequence continues at coordinate 45,850,045 of NC_139570.1, read as the reverse complement.
CCGTCTCTGATTCACGCCACTAGCTGCAAGGACTTCAAAAGAAACAATTTGGATGAAATTAATTGCACATTTTTCAAGGAAGAAGGGGGAGTAAAGACTGCTAACAGATCTCTGATAAAACAAGACAAGAATAAATCATGAGAAGATACGCTAAGATATGGTATGGCAAATGACTGATGGGGGAGGGGGAAAAAACTTTTTTCTTTCCTTATGTGATTAAATAAGAATCCCCTCCCCTCACGAGTCAGAAAAGTCATTTTAAGGACTTAAGCTGTGGATTTAAGACTGTGTGGAGATAAACTTTTGAACCAGAGCATGTTTTAAGAAGAGCGTGGAATGTATAAGAGCTCTGAAATGACGCAGTTAAAAATGCCGTCGCCATATTGGGAAGCTCTGTTGGAGGACTTAAGTCTGAGAGGAGAAACAGAGAAATAGAGCTTCTTTTATATTGTGGGTGAAACTCCTCAGAGGGATTTAAGAGCGACAGATCTGTAATTAATGATGGAAAGAGCGATGTTATCTATGAAGGTGATGATATATGGAAACCATCTCGATTTGAGGATTGGAAGAACAGAAAACTCACACAGGATTATTATTATTGGTGTTTATTGGCTTAAGGAGACTATCAGAAGAGATCATAAAGAAAAAAGAGAAAATATATGAACAAGATGTGATGTGGAAACAGCAAGATAAGACTGGATAGAATTATGAACTTTGTTTGGGCTGATTTGGTTTGATTTGGACATTAATGCAGTAGCAAGAAGATGATCAGAATCCCCCTTCGGATCTTGAAAAATGGGTCCTCCCAACAAAATTCAAAATTCGGCTTTGTAATTCGGAATTTATGTGATGTGATTTAATTTGATGTGATTGGCCGGTTAATAAAAATTATTTTTTAAAAAAAAAGAGAGAGAGAAATAAGATACCCCCCCCCAAAAAAAAAAGAAAAAGAAAAAGAAAATCCCAATAAAGTCACACTCAAAGTGTAGTGAAGCCACTGCAGATCTTTGCATTGACTTAATTGGGTTAAGGAATCATCCTTAACCAAGAGAGTTTAATTCAAAACTTTCGGATGTCAGAGAAATTTCACTATGTCCCTGTGTGTTGATCACCCTCTCTGTATATATCTATATCGTCTATATCTATATCTATTATCTGTAAGTAACTAACCAGAAATTTTAACTTTAGGAATTGCTAAATAGCCAAACTGCTTGGTGCAATGGTTATTCTGTTTACCACCTTTAACATTCCAGTGGAATGACAGTGTGTGTGTGTGTGTGTGTGTGTGTGTGTGTGTGTATATATATATATATATCCCCCTCAACTGTCACCTGGCATCAGCCATTTTAGCAGGATATAGCACAGGAAAAGATGGGAGAGAGAACTAATTCCACCAGCTCTTTCAGGCTCCTCTTGTCTTAGAGCTGTTTTCATACTAGCTGGTCATTATAAACACCATTTACAGTAACTTCAAGAATGTGTATATGAGTTTGTGTTTTTCCTCTTCTCTTCCCTTTCCCTTTCTTTTCACTTTTGTGCCGTGTCTTTGTATATTGTAAACATTTAGGCAGGGACTGCCTTGTTTTAATAGATTGTAATTAAGCTTCTCTGAGAGCCTTTCTGGCTGATGAGGAGGTTACAAATGATTTTTATTAACACTGTCTAACAAAGTGAGCAAATGAGGAGAGTGTGACTGGTTGCTTTGGACTAAACCTTGGTTAAAACTTGGTAGTGCCACCTTAGCCTAGATAAAATGGCTTTGGGGGCCCATCTGACTCACGTGAGACCTCTAATTTAAATAAACAATTGAACAAACTTAAAACACCAACACTTTGCTCAGACATGAGAACAAGACAGAAGGTTGGAAATGATTTTTCATTAGCATATTTTGATCATTTCTCATTCATTTTCACAGACGTTCAAATGAAATACTCTCTTTAAAAAAAACATGGCATGCAAATGAGAACAACAGCTCCTTCTTCTTAACAATTCATTATCTCTTGATAATATTTGTAAGTAGCTTCTTAGGGGGGGAAAGAAGCAACAACAAGACTTCATAGACATTAATTCAGAAGGAGGTTAATTTCCCACCAGGGAATATGACTATCGAAGGGGAATCATCAAAGTTAGAATATATTAATGCACTTCTTTAGCCTACATGTTGGGGTCTTTTCCCTATTCACTATCAAGGATAAGTATATCACTCAAACAAATGTTGTCAGTGTTAAAAGACAGCGTATTAAGGGGGAGGGGAGATGGGAATTAAGCTGAACAAAATCCACAATTACTGGAGGTTTTCTGTAGTAGCAGTGTTGCATTAGAAAGCAAAAGAGCACTTTTAGGCTAATGTACGTGCTCTAACTCATATGATACAGGCCTCTATGGATTATACCACTTCATAAGAATATAAGGCTATACTGGGCATTTTCTGTGTGTTTCTTGACAAGATCAGTCCAGCTGCTGCATTCCTCAGCCAAGGACAGAGTTTGCTGAAACAAAATGCTCTTGCAAACTTCAAACTGGATTTTTTCTTCTTATTTCTTTTTAATTATGAATTTGTTAACAAATAAACAAAAACGTACATACATGATAAAAAGAACGAAACCAAAGAATAAAAAATTTAAACAAGTGACACAGCCTGGAAGGACAAAGATACAGCATTGCTCCAAAGGGATAATAAAGTATTAACTCATGTTGTTGTTGTTGTTGTTTAGTCGCGTCTGACTCTTCGTGACCCCATGGACCAGAGCACGCCAGGCACTCCTGTCTTCTATTGCCTCCCGCAGTTTGGTCAGACTCATGTTTGTAGCTTCGAGAACACTGTCCAACCATCTAGTCCTCTGTCGTCCCCTTCTCCTTGTGCTCTCCATCTTTCCCAGCATCAGGGTCTTTTCCAGGGAGTCTTCTCTTCTCATCAGGTGGCCAAAGTATTGGAGTCTCAGCTTCAGGATCTGTCCTTCCAGTGAGCACTCAGGGCTGATTACCTTGAGAATGGATAGGTTTGATTTTCTTGCAGTCCATGGGACTCTCAAGAGTCTCCTCCAGCGCCATAATTAACTCATACAAACTTTATTATTATTAACAAATAATAAAGTTTTGTGAGGAGTTTGCCTCGGTCTTCGATGGATGCCTTGGTTGCTACACAGACCTGCCAGTCTCATTTCACCTGGATCCTGCTGTCACCCCCATCTGCATGAAGGCCCTGTGGGTTCCCTTCACGTGAAAGGCAAAGATTGATGCAGAGCTGGGCCACTTCATTGGATAAGGGGTCCTCGAGCCAGTCTCCCATGTCTGCTGGGAAACTCTGAATGTCACCCCCCTCAAGGCCAACGGGGATGTACAAATCTGCATAGACTACAAGTGCATGCTGAGCAAGGCACTGCAGCAACATGCATACCCTGTTCCTGGCATCCCTGGCCGGCAGAAAGGTCTTCACGAAGCTTAAGCATGAGCTGGCAGAAGCATACCAGCAGCTACCTATGGATGCACAGACAATTATGGCCCATCAAGGGGCTTTCTGGAACAAGCACCTCCAGTTTGGCATCAGCATTGCCCAGAGCACATTCCAGAGCTTGATGGAGAGCACCCTAAAGGGCCTCCCTGGGGTCATCCCAGATTTTGATGACGTCCTGATCGCCGGAAGCACCACAATGCACCGAGAGCCTTCACAACAGACGACTCCATGTATGTTAGGAATTCTGGGGATGGTCCTGTCTGGGACCCAGCTGCAGTCACCAAGGTAACTGGACCAGCCTCCTACCAAGTAGCCATGCCAGATGGCCGGACCCTCCACTGCCACGTGGACTGAATGTGGCGTCGTGTTGTGGAGTCAACCACACCGGCTAGCAATCAGCTGGGTGACCCTGCCAGGGGTCCCCTGGAAGACACTGCACCATAGACTGGTTCCACTGGTCCCATGGCTCCGGCGGAAGTGGACCAGCAGCTGCTGACATTGAGAAAGACATTCGGGCACCAGCATCATCTTCTGCACTGTCACCAGTGACTGGCAGAACTCCAACGACCCCAAGCACTGGACCGTGGCGCTCACAGTGGACACGGGCTTGCTCCCGCCACCTCCAGGACTACTTTTGCTCTTAGTGAAGAGTTATGTATGCAGGCAGTGAAGGCCAAAGCCAGGCTGTATACACACAGTGCAGGCCTAGGCCTTCAGACCTCCTGTAACTCAGGAGCTTCATCTGTAATACAGATCTGAAATCCTCCAATGACATTGTTAGTAGCTGGCAGGCAGCCAATCCCTGCTGAGATAGGTCCGGTGTTGTGATTCGCTAATTGCAGCATTAAGACAACCTATCACAGATGGTGTGTGTGTTTTACGTTGGCTGGCTTGAGGTATATATACTGGGCCAAGTGCCTCTGTCTGTCATTCTTGTTCCTGATGTTCCAATAAATCCTTTTTGAGCTGGATCGTGCCTGAACCCACCTACACTTCAATAAATAGCAGCAACATAATTTTGTGATACATATTTCTTTAAAAAAAACTCTCATGAAAATTCACCAGCATTTTAGTTTGGTTTCCTTTGAATTGTTTCTATGCAATTTATCCTAATACAGTGGTACCTTGGTTCCTGAAAGTCTTAGTTGTTGAACAAATTGGCTCCCGAATGCCACAAACCTGGAAGTGTTCCGGTTTGCGAATGTTTTTTGGAAACTGACATCTGACGTAGCTTCTGTTTGAGTGCAGGAAGCTCCTGCAGCCAATCACAAGCTGCGCCTTGGTTTTTGAACAGTTTTGGGAGTCGAACAGACTCCTAGAATGGATTAAGTTCGGAAACCAAGGTACCACTGTATTTTTGTGAAGCAATTTGCCCCAATATAATGCACTTTGTATGTTATTTTCACCAATATTTGCATTTTTATGCAAACTTTACCCTAGTGTATAATTTTTTGTACTGAAGACCTGCGCTACAAAGTTCAGAGAAATGCATTTTGATGGATGGGTATTCCGTGGCTCACATGATGTTTTGGAAAGTGTGAATTGGGGAGGTCTGCCTTGAAATGCAAACTGAATCAAATTTCTGCCCCATCCCTAGTTTTGGGGACACTGAAGGTAGGGTCTGCCCACTTCCTTTTACATACTTTATGCTCACACATATTCTTTTCAATGCATAAAGGACTTGCCCATTCCTAGCCATTGGCTCAGTGACAACCGTTGTGGAGTTTCCACTGACAATCCTGACAAACACAACATCTGCCCACCTGACAGGTAAGGGAACAAAAACCACAAGGAAAGAGGCAGCAAGGTGATAAATTTTCGGTCTTGACTCTTTTATGTAAGCACATGATTTCTGTTGCAATGATTGGAAGAATAAGCATAATAATAATAATAATAATAATAATGTACCCAGCCATGCAGGAGGGAGGGAGTGCACACTTTAAAAGAGATGAATCAAACAAAAGAGAACTGGGATAAACAGCATCAGAAAGAGGAGAAATAAATCCAGAGAGGTTGTGAATTCACAGCATGGGTTACAGTGGTGTGGGGGTGGGGTCGAGCAGGAGGCTGAAGCAAAGCTGCGGAAATGAGCTGAGTCCCTTTTCAGCTGCCATGCAACTTTCTGACAGTCGCAACATTGCCTCTGGCTGTGGAATCTGCCTCCATCAAGTCCTGGAGCAGCCCCGCAAGCGGCGCTTTTTCATCTTGCCCACTCCTTCCAACCCTATTTGTCCCAGGCTTGAACACCCCCTACATGTGGGCAAATGCAGAAGCAAAGGCCCGATTTAATGAACCAGCCATCGGGACTTCTTGA